>NC_081411.1:642892095-643608595 GCF_030272615.1 Cryptomeria japonica | reverse complement strand
TTATTGGCTGGAGCATTTATATGTATCCATACATTTACTTATTTGTTTATTATTTTATTTATTTATTTATCCATTTATTTATTGTTGGGTTATTTATCTTATTCAATTATTTATTATTTTATTTATTTATTTGCTTTATTATTTATTATTGTCATGTCTATAAAGTATATACCTGTTCTACCTGCAACTGCAACACAAAACACTCAATAGATCATTACAAGCAATGGTTAGAAAATTAATCAACGAAAGATAAAACCATAGTTAATCGATCTATTGCCTCCTAGTAAATGGGAGTATGAATTTTTCTCTCAGACTTGGTTATGTAAATTCAGTGACTTGACTACACTTAAATGGAGGATTTAAATGATGAATGTGCATAAGCTAACAATGATAGCATTATTAAGCTACATGATTTCATGATTATTCTAGAAAATAAGCTAGATTTAAGCTAAAATTAAACATGATGACAATGCTAAAATGATAAACTAAGAGCTATATGACTATAGTAACAATGCTTGAATGCAAATGAGATGGGATTCAGGATGGGATCCTTTGAAATCAAAAATGGGGTCTATTTATAGCATTTCCAAGGTTAGGGGTGAGGTAGCAGGAATCAACGGTCAAGATTAAGTCTAAAGATATCAATGGTTAAATTGGAGGAGGTTGGAAAAGAGGTTGGATTAAAGGGAACATTATCATCTCCACGGTGACAAGTGTCAAGAAGCTTCTAGAAGAGGTTGGATGAAAGGGAACACTTAGTAACGTGTGTCACAAAGCTTTGCTCATGAGAGGGAAAAGTGTTCAAGGAAAGGGGACATGGTGGTTAGGATGTGCAAGCTAGGATGGGGTTAATTAACCTCAAGGTTAGATGGAATGGGTTAGGTTTAGAAGGGGTTAGGTTAGGTGGTTAGAATTTAGGAGAATTTGAATTTAAAAATTCAAATAATAGGAAAAGGCTAATTAATCTAAACAACTCATTATTGATTTGTTTTAATTAATTAGGGTATTTAGAAGAAATGAATTTGATGGGGGAGAATTAATTAATTTGAATTAATTAATCAAAGGGGATATTTGAAATGAACCTATTAAATAAATCCTTAGATTTATTAATAAGTAGATGAAAGGGGGAATTTAATCAAATTGCTTAGTGAATTCAATTAAATTAGGAAGGGGGATTAATTAAATAATTGCTTATTTTATTAATTATCTTCAAACCATTTTTATATATAAACATTTTGCCCCTCTTTGAAGCAAGGTGTGATGACGTGTTGATTCAAAGAACAATTTCCATTTTTTTATGACATTGGTTCGATAGGATGCCCCAGCTCTTAATTGATACAATGATGCCCCCTCAGGAGATCAATTGAGATAGTTGATCTTTGGAATTTTTGAATTTTTGCGAAATTGATATCCCAATTAGAAATGATTTGATGTCTGGAATTGTAATTGAGAAAAATGCGAGTTTTACCATCACGGTGATGTGATTCTTGATGATTGATAAAGTTTGATTGGTTAAATATTGATAAGATCGAGATTCGGTCTGGTTTCAAGAATGACACCTCTTGTATAAGACAAAGAAGATCAAAGCGTCTGGTTTCAGGAACGATATATCCTATATAAGACATGATCAGAATGTCTAGTTTCAGGAAAGATACATCCTATATAAGACATGAGAAAATTGATTTAGATGTGATTGATTGATAGAATTGATAAGATTAACTAGATAAAGAACTGACAGTTTGTTGATAAAGTTGCAAAAAGATTTGGATATGTTGATGTTGGTTCTGTTGAGAGGGTACCATAAGATTTTCGTTGGGTCGATAATATCTGAAGAGATATGAGTCGTTAGTCTGATTCAGTATACACTTGTGATGATACCTTGATGATTTTACAATAAATTGAACCTTGGATAAAATGAGTACATGGGATCCCATGCAAGAATGAAATGCAAACTAAATGCAAATGCAAATGCAATGAAATGCAAACTATGACTGGACCAGTCACTGGATTATTGCGTTTTTGTCATCATTGAGCTTTTTAAATGTGGGAAGTGAGTGCAAACATCGATGGTATAATTAACCATGATGACTTGAGCACTGCTTTCCTGGATTTTGATATGGAAAGTTAGCACAAGCATCGAGGTATAATTGAACCAAGATGACCTAAGTGTTGCTTGCGTAAAACAGGCAGTATTAATCATTTCAATACGCAAATCAGAAATGTCTTCAATGATACTACGATGATCATGTCTTGAGAAAAAATTGCAAATATTAATGATCAACTTTCAGACAATAGATAAGAAAAATATCATGTTTCTTCCTTGTTCCTCTAGTCAAAGACATCCTGGAGTCACTTAGAAATCATGATAGCGAAAATCAATTATAGAAAAGTTGAACAATCATGTTAAAATCATTATCCAAAAGATATCATCCATGCATTCAGACTGACTTTGTGATAGTGTGATGGTTGATAATTTGATCTCATGTTCAATGTTGGATACATCTTAGTTTTTGCTTATGAAGAGTTGTCTAACTATTTGTTCTACCTTTTTGATTAAGCTCAGAATGATCAAAAAGTTTGCCCCCAACTAAGTGCAGGATTTTACCCCAATCCTAGAAACAAATTCGTTATGATATACCCTATGATCCAAACCATGGTGAGAGAGAATTTGTGATGCCTGCGTATGTATAAAGGTTTTATTATGGATATGAACAACGTTGATGGAAAATGAATGCAAGCGAAAAGATGCATGAACTAATAGATGGAAGAGTTAGCTGATAGATAGCACCTATTTGCTAGGTTTTCACCATCTGTTTTTATTGCACTTTTTCTCATATTTGATTTTTTTTCTTTTGGATTTTCTTCTTTTTCATTGTTTTTTGATTTTTTTCTGATTTTTTTTTTATTTTTTAGTGTTTTTTATTTTTCTGATTTGTCAGACATAGAATTTCTTCAGGTGCATGCTATTGATGGGTTCTTCAAGTTGATCTTCATCCTATGTTGATAACTGATATGCTCCTGATCCAAATACTGTTGTGATCACAAATGGACCTAACCAGTTTGGTTCAAACTTTCCTTTCTTTTCTCGATCTGCCTAGTTGTGTGGATTTTCTTTTAGTACTAGTTCTTGTACTTGAAAGATTCGTTGTTTGACCCTGTGATTATAGCTCTAACACATTATTCATTGATAAACCTTTAAATGATCAAAGGCATTTTGTCTTTGCTCCTGGATCAGTTCTAACTCTTGTAGTCTAGATACTCGTTGTTCTTCATCCTAGATGAGACCTTTTAATGATACACGTGGAGAGGGTATCTCTACTTCGATTGGCAATATTGCTTCTCATCCGTATACAAGAGAGAAAGGTGTGGCACTTGTTGGTGTACGGATACTAGTACGATAGGCCCATAGAGAAGGGTTCAATTTCATATGCCAATCTTTGCCAGCATCATTCACTGTCTTTTTGAGGATTTTCAGAATAGTTTTGTTGGATGCTTTTGCTTGCCCATTCCCTTGTGGATTGTAGGGTGTGGATAATTTGTGTTGGATCTTGAATTTATCACTTAGCTCTTGTACATCCTAATTTTTGAATGGTCGCCCATTATCAGTGATAATGGTCATTGGTATTCTGTAGTGACAGATTATATAGTTCAAGATAAATGCAACAATTTGTATTTTTGTGATATTTATGAGAGGTACTGTCTCAATCCATTTTGTGAAATATTATGTAGCTACAAGGATGAATTTATGACCATTAGATGAAGAAGGATTTATTTTTCCTACTAGATCAAGATCCCATTGACAAAAAGGCCAAGATGTTGCTAGAGCATGAAGTTCTTGTACCAGTGCATGAATCAAATTCCCATGAATCTAACATTGTTTGCATGTTCTAGCTATCTGAAAGGAATCTCGTTCCATAGCTAGCCAGTAATAGCCCAAGCGTATGAGTTTTTTTGAAAGGGTAAGACCACTTCAATGAGTGTCACAAATGCCTTTTTGGACTTCATGTAAGGCCTTCTCAGATTCTTCTTGTTCAAGACATCTTAAAAGGGTACCTTCTAGACCTCATTTAAATAGGGTATCCACGAGAAGAGTAAAATGGGAGGATTGGCAAATAAAGTTTCTCTTTTGGTTCTTCGATAAGTCGGGAGGTAAGATGTTATCTTTCAGGTATGTGTAAGTTTGGCCATAGTGGGAGGAATCATGTCCAATAAGTTGATAGATGGTTTGGGAATCAGGACAATTATGAGTGGGGTAAAAAAACTCTTCTACCAATAATTCATAACGCTATTGATTTTCCTATGTCTGAAGGAGAGAAGCAAGTGTAGCCATGGCATTTGCTACTTTGTTGTCATTTCTTGGGATCCGCTGGAAAGTTATTTTTATAAAGTATTTCCTGATATCGTCAACCATATTTTTATAAGGCATTAGATTTTTGTCCTTTGTTTGATAGTCATCATTGATTTGATTGATGACGAGTTGAGAGTCTCCAAAGTCTTGAAGTTGTGTTATGTTTCATTCTATAGCCATTTTGATACCTGTAACTAAAGCTTCATACTCTGCTGTGTTGTTGGTGCATAGAAAGCTTAATTTGTATGCTTTTGGAATTGTATGACTTTGTGGTATGATGAATAGAATGCCTGCTCTTGATCCATGTTGTGTTCCATTATTGATACTTGCTCCTAGACTGATATTCAAGTGATGTATTGTAAGATATGGATCAAACCCTGGAATGTCTATATATGACTAGGTAAAATTGATTTGCCTCCTATTGAAGGGTTCCAAATATTTTTGGCTTTCTAGTTTTGATAGAGAAGTTGTTGGATATAGATCACTTGTGCCAATGATAACTGCCTCTACTGGTTCTATCAGTATAAATGACTTCTCTTGATAAAATTCAGGTAAGGTGTCAAATCTCCCATCTTTTGGCACCTCGAGGAGGTTTTTACCATTATATTTTTACTTTTTCCCAGTCTAATGTTGCCAATAAATGGTTTTCAACATTGTACTCGATATTATTTTCTTGATTTTCACTTTTCGAATAGGAGATTTAACACCCACTTGATTGGAAGATACATTAGCAGAATCCCTAGTGAAATTTGTTGTGGGTTTGATTTCATTAAGATATAAGGATATGGCATGTTCATTTGGAAAGGTATCAATGGTAGTATGTTCTTCATTTCCCCATACCATAGGTTCAGGAGGGATTAAGGATAAATGATCTTCAGGTTGAATTATGTCAAAGCTATTAGGGGTCATGATAGAGATGTCAAAGCTTTCAATATGTATTTCCATGTCTAGAACGATACTCTCGTTAAAATGACCTTGCATAAGAAACTCTTGATCATCCTCGGTTAAGTCCATGTCAACCGAATGTGATACTGATTCAAGTAGGCTAGTTTCTAACGTTTGTCCTACATACGCATGAACTACATCAACATCTATATCTTCTTCTTCCCTTTCAATTTCAAGTTGCTCTTGTTTGTTTTTCCATGATAGAAAATATTCTTCGGTCCCTTGATCTCTTAGCTATATTTTTTTTTCCATGTTTGACAAAATTGATGCAAATGATTGTTCCTTGGATTGTGTGCTTGAAGTTTCTACCTCTCTGTTATGTGAATCAATGACCTCTTGAGCTGATTTTAGATTAGTATAACACTGCAATGGATTTGAGTCTGCTAGTATTGTGATTTCTTGTCCATTGTATGGAAATTTTAAGCACTGATGACATGTTGATGTAATAGCTTGTATGTCCTGAATCCATGGTCTTCCCAAGAGTATATTGTATGGTAGGTTCAAGTCTAGAACTTGGGATGTTGTGTCTTTTGTCAAAGGTCCCACTCTAAGGGGTAATGTCACCATTCCTTTAGATGAATTCTCTTCTTCATTATGTGCTTTGATTTTTATCTTTTTCCAGGGATCAACTGCATCTTTTGAATAGCCTAGAGCACAGACAAGATTCATAGAGAAAATGTTCAATCCAGCTCCCCCATCTATTAGGACTCGTTTAACAAGGATTCTATGAATGAGGACTTCATTTTGCAAGGAAGCGCTATGGGGATTTTGCAATGAATTAATGCTTGGACATGAAGGAGATGAGCTTTGAATAGGATACTCTGAAATAGGCCTGATGGGTATATTGTTTGGTGAGGATTCTATGGAAGGTTCTTGCAATCTTTTAGGAGGTGTAGGAATAGATGCCTTTGGAGAGTCAATTTTCTTATGGGGGGATTAGCCTTTGCTAGACATAGGTGCACGATTTTAATCTTTCTTATCCAAATCCTTTAGGGATGTCTTTAAGAGTTGCATAAAAGAGCCACCTTTCTTTTGAGATGTATTTGAATCCTTGTGAGATTTTGACATAGCTGGATTTTGATTTTGGACTTGTTTGATTTCTCTGATATGTTGGTTTGTCATGTCTTCTTCTTGTGTTTTGCTTTGGTATGTCATGTTGATATTATTTTTGCTATTGCAAATGTTTATGTTTTTGTTTCATGGGTTTGATTGTCTAAATGTTGTTTTGATAAGTGATCAATTGTCAAGATAGATACAATAGAGTGATATGACACTAAAAGATGGTTCAAGTGTTTAAAGGTTTGCATGTTTTTTCGATCTTCGGTTTAGGATTGCAATGATGGTGATTTGATAAAAACCAAGTCCAGTAGGAATGATATATCCTACGATGTGGGACAAGATTATCCTAACCATACATTTCAGTTTCGTGATAGAGGATGATAGACCCTGATGAGAAACCATGTTTGAGTGATCAGTTTACCAAAGAGGGTGATAATGCACTTTGAGATGTTAAGATCTTGAACTTGTTGAGGGTGAGCACTTGAAAATCTTAAGGTGTTTATGTTCTAAAGTTTGATTTTGATGGATGATAACTTGACCAAGCAAACCAAGAAGACAATTTAAGCACAAAGCAATAGATAACAAATATTTATGACTATTGCAAATTGAGCACGCAGAAATGACAGACTTGAAAAAGCCATGCAAAGTGGCAGCTCTGGACTGATAAAAATAGAGACTCGTACAATAGATTATAGAGCCCAAAATGACAAGAGATATAAGACCAAACGACAAATCAGAAATTTCCTTTGAAAAAAAGAGACTCGTACGATAAAACTTTATGAACCATACGAAAAATCACCAGACAGTACGACAAAGAATCTGACTCGTATGACAGATAACATAGCAGAGATAAACAATGTTTGTTTTGTCGAATTTGGAGTAGTGAATTTTGATGTTTTTCTTATGTTTTCTAGTTTTAGATGTCTGATTTTTCAATTTAGAGATGAATACACAACAAACTCATGATGTGATAAGTGACTCCAAGGATGCTAAACCCTAAGGAAGTTGATCGAGGAGAGAAAACCTTTGCTTACAAGCTTAGGTACACACCCAATAGCTAATCAGAATATGACCGCTGAGTCTCACGTAGTGGATTCTCAATGTTGTATTATCCGACTCCAAACACTAATGGGGGCACGATATGACAAGTATCTTGGGAGAGTTACTCTCTCTCTCTTGCACAAAGATTATCACCCTTTCCGAGGTGAATCGGGTAGCTGCTAATTTAACTAGAACTAGTAAGGGATCCGTTTGGCATGTCAGGGTATAATACTGCATTAAGAGGTCTCCTAGCCTTAAAAACCAAGGTTTTCTATACTCGAAGGTATGAAGGAGAGCTATTCCCCAGCACTATCGTTGACTTTATTTTCATCAAATCACGTTTATTTTATAGTGGGTTGGATTACTTGGTGTTAGCTGTTCCCACTTAGGTCATTCCCCTCACATCGACCTTAATGGCTTTAAGAGTTTTTAGCTCTTCAGAAGGGTAGGCCTTCTAAAAAAATGCACTAATAAAAGTAGAAGATGAGTCTATCTTTCTGATCACCTAAGAAAGGTGAGAGCATACTCGCCTATCACCACAATCACATAAGACATCATGGTTGATTTCCTTTAGCAAAATTGAAGTGTGCCTAGAAAACTTAAATGAATACCCAAAGTTTAGTCGAATTCATAGGAAACTTGCAAAATAAATCCGTTAGTAGTCATTGATTGGTTTTTTTGAATTTAGTCTTTGACAAGCGTATCTTTGACAACGTCCTACAAAATTTGTTAGGCTACCAAAAATCTCATAAACAGGTCAGGATTAGCATTAATAAAGCTTGGATTAAAACCTGAAACCCTCAAAAGGTAGTTTGACTCGTGCATACAAAGACTCGTGCGACATAATTTAACCTCTGAAATGACAAAGATTCAGATTTCAGACAGAAGCCAAAATAGACTCGCACGACACATGATTGAGCTAATACAAGTTAGGAATTTACCAGCCACAAATTTGTACGACATGCCTTTAGATCTCGTGTGACAGAATAATTATACTTGTATGACACAGGATTAGGTTTTGTCCCAGCCTAAAAGGTAGTTCGTACGAGTTGGAAAATCAACTCGTATGATGTTCTGAATCAGATCCGGTAGGAAATAAGTTTTGTTGACGATTGAGAGGCCAAAAATGATGATTCCAACCCCATGGTGGGTGCCAAAATATCGTGCATGTGAAGTGTATACCTGTTCTACCTATAGATGCAACACAAAAAACTCAATAAATCATTACAAGAAATGATTAGAAAATTAATCAACGAAAGATAAAACCATAGCTAATCGATCTGTTGCCTCCTAGTAAATGGGAGTATGAATTTTTCTCTCAGACTTGGTTATGCAAATTCTAGTGACTTGACTACACTTAAATGGAGGGTTTAAATTAAGAAGATGCATAAGCTAATAATGATAGCATGATTAAGCTACATGATTTCATGATTATTCTAGAAAATAAGCTAGATTTAAGCTAAAATTGAACATGATGACAATGCTAAAATGATAAACTAAGAGCTATATGACTATAGTAACAATGCTTGAATGCAAATGAGATGGGATTCGAGATGGGATCCTTTGAACTCCAAAATGGGGTCTATTTATAGGATTTCCAAGGCCAGGGGTGAGGTGGTGGGAATCAATGGTCAAGATTAAGTCTAAAGATATCAATGGTTAAATTGGAGGAGGTTGGGAAAGAGGTTGGATTAAAGGGAACATTGCCATCTCCATGGTGACAAGTGTCAAGAAGCTACTAGAAGAGGTTGGATGAAAGGGAACACTTAGTGACATGTGTCATAAAGCTTTGCTCATGAGAGGGCAAAATATTCAAGGAAAGCGGACATGGTGGTTAGGATGTGCAAGCTAGGATGGGGTTAATTAAACTCAAGGTTAGATGGAATGGGTTAGGTTTAGAAGGGGTTAGGTTAGGTGGTTAGAAGTAAGGAGAATTTGAATTTAAAAATTCAAATAATAGGAAAAGGCTAATTAATCTAAACAACTCATTATTGATTTGTTTTAATTAATTAGGGGATTTAGAAGAAATAAATTTGATGTGGGAGAATTAATTAATCAAACGGGATTATTGAAATGAACCTATTAAATAAATCCTTAGATTTAATAATAAGTAGGTGAAAGGGGGAATTTAATCAAATTGCTTAGTGAATTAAATTAAATTAGGAGGGGGATTAATCAAATAATTTCTTATTTAATTAATTATCTCCAAAACATTTTTATGTGTATACAATTATCTATATATCTATTTATCGGTTATTTATTTGTTATTATTTCTTTACTTACACCTTGTTATGATTGGCCCTCTTGGGAGTTGTGTTTGCGAAGATATTATTATTTAATTGCTTTCTTATTTATTTATATTATTTTATGGTTTAACATTTATTGGGCATTTGATTTATTTATTATATATTAGCCCTTTTTATTTTATTTATTGGTTAATGAGATTATTTATTATTTATTGTTTATTTTTCCTACCCATTTATTTATTTATTATTCATCAAGTACCTACCCTCTCCAATTGTTGGCTATGAGTTTGGAGATTGTAATAATATTATTTTATATTATTGTTGTTTTAATTTTTGAGATGGTTGGTAAGAAATATATTTGTAGACGTCTAAAAATGGTCAACGCTTGTGGAGTCATACTTTAACATTTGTGCATTGCCTTATTTTAGGGTTCTTGTGTCGCATTAACATTTCTTCTATGTTGTGCACTTGGTCTTTATCATTTGCGAGCATCGAGTCCTTCTTCTGCATTCCTCATTTTTCTCGCTTTCGAATTAGGCCTTGTCGATAGCAATCTTCAGTCATGATTTTGGTCGATCTTATCCTGTCGCATCATGGTGCATGCACATTTATCATAATTTTGGACATCGTCAATCCTAATCGATGATAGAATTAGGGTTTTGTGCTCCTGTCAATCTTTCAATCATCTTTAGCTTGTTAGTAATCATTTGCGATTATCAACTTGTCAATCTCGTCATTTTGCGATCAATTTGTCATCGATCCTTGTCCTTGTCAATCTCGTCATTTTGCGATCGATTCGTCATCGACCGTTGTCCTTGTCAATCTTGTCATTTTGCAATCGATTTTTCATCGATCCTTGTGCTTTTCAATCATGTCAATTTGGATCGATTAGTCATTGTTCCTCGTCAATTGGTGCCTATCAATTTGATCTCCTTGTCAATCTTGGTCAATTTGTCATTGATTTTTGTCAACCAATCTCAATCATTTATCAACATTGGTCCTTTGTCAATCAGAATCATGATCGAACCTACATTAATTTCTTGTTGTCTTGACCTAATTCCTTGTCCTCTTATTTCTAGCGTTTTATGATTCATTCATTTAATACTTTTCTTCTTCTTTGTGGGTTAAATAAATCTATTTATTTAGTCCTAGGTCTCTTTCATGAATTAATTAATGGATGAAAACCTATTAATTAATTCACCTAATTTCTATTTCTTCTATTTTTTTTAATTTTTCTAATATTTCCCCTAATTTCATTCCCTCATTTTCTCCTATGTTTATGCTGCCATTTGTTGCAATCATGGAGGCTATTTTCTCTCTTCCCTTTTGTCATGGGAATGGCATTTCAATCTTGTCATAATTTGTCATAATTTGTCATACATCTTGCATAGAAATTGTCATACATTTGTCATAATTTTGCCACTCTTGATTTGAATTTCCTTTCAAATCTCTTCATGCTAATCTGATCCTCTCTCCAATTTGTCTATAAATTGGATGAGTTTCTTCAATAAAGGAGATCAATCACCTTTCGAGTAACCTTATACTGCAAATTTCATCAACAACTTGCTTTCCACTTGCATTTTGCACTTGTAGGTGAGATCCACATCAAATTTGAAGGTGAAAGAAGAACAATGGAGCCACATGAAGGATATATTTGCGTCAGTTTGCTTCGATTTCATTTGATTTGAATATCTTGTCTTTATGTCTTCATTGATTGGATTGGGATTGCTTTCATAGCAGCTTTAGGTTTTGTGGTTGTCCTAATTGCTATTGTTTTGATGATTTTCAATTTCCTGATCTACATTTTCTTGTGAACCCGATGTGAACTAACCCCTTAACCATGTTTTGAGTTCTTTTGAGCTGTTTGTAGGTGAAAAACTCAAGAAACAGGGTGACTCAAAGCTTTCTGGACACTTCTGCACCTGTGTTGATGTTTTGTATGCCTTTGTTTGAGTTTTCTCTACCTTTGTTTGAGTTTTATGCTCTTGTGTTTGAGTCTTCTGCGCCTATGTTTGAGTTTTTTGCGCCTGTGTTTGAGTTTTCTGCGCCTGTGTTTGAGTTTTCTGCGCCTGTGTTTGAGTTTTATGTGCCTATGTTTGAGTTTTCTGTTCCTGTGTTTGATTTTTTTGTGCTTGTGTAGATTGGTTCTGCGCCTATGTTGAGGCATTCTACGCCTGTGCAAGGCCAGAAACAGAGGTGAAATCAGTTGTTTTTACTTGCAAATTTGTTTGTTTTCATTCTGTTTCTTGCATTCTGGTTTTTCTTTGGTACTAATTCTCTGTGCAGCATCTTGGCATTACGTGTGACGAAGACTAAAAATGCAACTACTAATGAATCTTATGTAGGATGTGGTCAAAGGCTCTCATTAAAATATCTTGCTTGCAATTTTTAAAGTAGTTGCACATTTCATTTGTTAAAGGTTAATGAACACCATGCATGCTTTGTCTATTTTTAATTTGATTGCATGTTTTAACCCTTAGAACTGGGCCTACCTCCCGATTTGCCTGGCACTTCGTACAAGCATTGGTGAGAGGGAACAACCCAAAGTGGTGACGGGCTAAAGCCAAGCTCTTCTGAACCACTCTAAATAACTGTGGATGCAATGAAAGTTGTAGACAACGGGTGCTGGAATGGTATTGCAACGATTTATTCGCCGGATCAATACCCACCCGAACGGATGCCCTTACTAGAATCTCTTGTTTTTAGATGCCAAAATCCTTCTATCTATTGGCTCAGGCATTGTGATACGCGCATGCTGAAGACACCTCTCATGTACTCCTCAGTTAGAGATAGCAAGTTCTTGGGAAGTGATGCCCCTTGAACTCGAATCTTGGTATGCCCGAGAAGTGAGTGCACTGTAAGGGGGAGCCAGTGCTACCAAGCGTCTAGCTATTCGACTGAGTGTTGTATTTTATGGTTAGAGGATTCAACAGATATTTCCCTTGCCAGCCATAGGATTTGTTGTGAATGTGGTTGATTATCTTGAGTCAAAGTCAAACAAACATTTTGTCTTTCATGATTGTCAAAAGTTAAATCAAAAAACAAACTTTCAAAAGTGCTCATAATCAACTTGGGTTTTCAAAATCAACAACCTTCAATTCAAAACAAAATCCAAATAAAAGCCCAAATTTGTCCAAGTATTCATCCAACATTTGAACATGGCCTGTCAAGACATTGAATATCTTTGTTTCAAAATTCATGTCACTTTAGGCTAGGTTTTGCATAGTCCAACTTAGGTCCTAGGACATATTGTCATCTCCCTTCATTTTAGTCCTTTTCATTGCAAGCGTCCTCATTTTGCACTTAGGTTCAAAATAATTTCCCTAAGTTTGCATTTCATTGTCATATCCAAGCTAGATATCCATTTAGATGACATTCGTGAATTATCCTTGTCATGCTAAAATTAGGTCTTGCCTAGGTTGCATTTTGTATATTCCAAGTCATTGGTCTTCACATATCCTTATCATTGTATTGTCATCTTTTCATATCATATCCTTAGATAATTTTCATGTCATATCCTAAGTCATTGTCATAATCATTGCCTTCTTGCATTTAGTCTCAAAAATTTGGTTTGTCAAACTTAAAAAATCAAAACTTTGGATGATACCCTAGGTTGTTGTTAGGGAGTCTTGACCTTGTCTAAAATTTGTCCTTTCATTAATATCATTTTTGTCAAACCTAGCTTAGTATCCAAGCATATAAGTGAGACATTGTCAATTTGTCCTATTGTCATTTGGTCCTTTGTCCTTTAAGGTCTTGGCTTCATTTCAATTTCCCAAGGTTGAGTCTTTAGGTTTGCATTCCAAAAAGTTTGTCCAAACCTTGAAAAACAACAAAAACATAGGTTGCATTATTGCCATAGATTGCATTTTCATCTATTTAGGTTGCATTTAGTTGCATATCATACATCATCCTTTTAAAATGAAAAAAAAATATCCCAAAAATATTGCATTTGCATAGTGACATGCCTGTTGAAACAAGGTCAAAATCTAAGAAGATGGGCGAACCAACATATCAACCCATTGACAACGTATCAAACTCACAGTTTCAACCTAGTCAAACATTACAAATTGAAGGTTTGTCAAACACATCATTACCACAATATGGAATGGTTCAACTTGGACCACCTCCATTATATGAGCCAGTGTTTGTACCCATGAAACCGGGATATGGGAGTGTTCCACCAATGCCAAGGGAAAATGCACCTTTTGACTGGAATCAACTGAACCTGCAACATGAAATTCAAACTCAAACATTACATGAGGAACAAACTCTTTCACAACTATATCCAACCCAACAACAAGGCAATATTGGTCAAACTTTTTATGATGAAACAAGTCTCCAAATACAAAAACTAGAGGAGAAACTAGCTCGAGAAACAAAGATCATTGAACAAAAGGTGAAAAACAGTGAGAAGATTAGATCCCAAATGTCTAAAACATTTAAAAAAATTCAAGGTCCAAACCCAAACTTTGAGCCAATTGATGTAAGATCTCTTATTGAACAATCAAACATACTAGCTCTCCTCTCACAAATAGAGACGATGAAACAATTTCAAGAAACGAGACAACAACATTATGTGCATCCACAACAAGAACAAGAAGGTGTTTACTATCAATCACATTTTCAACCATCACAACCAATTGTTCAACAGTTCCAACATTTCCAACAGACACAACCAATGGTTCAACATATACAACCAACACAACCAATGGTCCAATTTCAACAATATGTCCAACCAACTGTTAATTACCGACAACAAACTCAATATCAACAACTACAATCACAAATTCAAAAACAAAACTTTCAACATGAACCAAGCCAAATTTTGAACATGTCAAACCCGTTTGATCAACATCTAGTTCGAAATCAAAACATGACATCAGACCAGAACCAACTCCTTTCCAAACAAGTTTGAATTCCAGATACAACTATGTCAAAACCTCGAAAGAAAGGTGGCCTTATTGTAAGGATCTTAAGGAAATTACCAAGTGATTTCTTTGAGGAAGATCAAGATAATACACTTATGTCTAGCAATGCCTCATCCCCCCATAAACAAATTGACTCTCCAATGGCATCTATCCCTACACCTTTAGAAGTTTCACAAGAACCTTTCATATTGTCCTCATCAAACAATACAATAAAGGATGAAATTATCCAAGGGCTATCCATAATTGATTGCCAAGATAATCCAATTCATGATGCACATCCTTGTCATGTTTTAGAAATACAAAACCCAATGCCACCATGCACTTTATTGCCATTACCTGTTTTAGAGGACCCCATTCAAAGTCCCTCTTCCTCATGTTCAAGCATTGATTCCTTGCCAGAATCCATCACAAATGTTCAAAGTGCATTTCCTTCATCCCAAAACATTGATCCCTTGTCAGAATCCCCCATGCATATCCAAAGTCCAACCCCATGTCAAGAGGATAATTTAGAGCATGAAGAAATGTGTCTTAAAAAAGATCAAGATCAAGATCTCGAAACCTTATCATCCCATCCAATTGTTGACTAGGACCCCATGTTCCCAAACACTCATGATGATTCCCCTATTCTTGTCCATCCTATCCAAAGTCCTATTGACACTCCATTCCCCAAGAAAGATCAAGATATCCTAGTCCATCCAATCCCAAACGATCCCCTTCCATTTCATGAAAAAAATGTCCTTTCAAATCCCATTGGCATTCCACTTCCTAAGAAAGATCAAGATATCCTTTCCATCCTTTCTGATGATCCCATTAAAAGTCAAGAGCAAAGCACCTTTAAAGAGGATTCCAATGATCTTCCTCCTTGTCAAGATCAAATTATTCCTTTAAATCCTCCACAAGATCCTTTTGTTCCTCCATCTCCTTGTCTTAATGCTCCATATACACTCCAAGATCGTATTTCTTTTGATGATCCCATTATTTTTCCCACTCCATCTCTTGAAGAGCCTGTCATTGAACCATGTCCACTACACAATCCTAGTCCCCCTCATGATCCTAATCCACCTCATGATTCTAACATGTCAGTGCAAGATGCTCATGAACCCTCGACATGCATAATGGGTTCTTCCACTTTGGTGCAATCCGATCCACTTCAAGATCTCATTATTTCTCTCATATCATATCCACCTAATAATGGACTTGCATCTTCCTCTAAAAGCACAAAGTATCCTACATGTCAAAATATTCATAAAGGAAAAGGGGTAGACCTTCATGAGAAAGAACCCCTCCATGTCAAAGAAGATCTTAAGGGTCATGTCTACACAACTCACTCTCAAGACATTGGTATCCCTCCATCAAAATCAAAAACATATACCTTCCCCATCATACTTTCCATCCATCTTAGGTCCTTATATTCCTTCATCCTCTATGCAAGGTCAACAAAGGCACAAATCCTTGAGTAAATTTCATCCATCCAAAAGAACTCCATTTCATTCATATCCATCCATGCATTCCTTTCCCCCTCCAAGCAATTTGGATGCCAAGTATAAAAGTCATAAGTCTAGAAATCCACATGTATTCAAGGATCAAAATGTCCAATATAATCAACATGTCAAAACAAAGAAAAATTTGATCTATAAAGAAAAGGAAAAATCCAAAAGGTCACAAAGGCCCATTTCTCAAAAACAAAAGTTAAAATCTATATGGGTTCCTAAATCCCTTGTGTTGGCAATGCACTCCAAGGAACCACAAAAGCATGAAAAATCAAAAACCATGTGGATCCCTAAGCGACTCCTTGAAGCACAAAAGCCTAAAGAAACATCCAACTTGGCATCCAAAGTTTCTATTCCTCCATCCAACTCTCTCAAATTTTTTCCTCCGTCACCTTCTTCATCCATTTTGGGCCCTTATGTCCCAAAATCCCAAGCTATTCCTCCATCCAAATCTCACAATCTGAGATCCATTTTTCCTCCATCAATCCACCACTCATCAAGGTGTGTTCCAATGTTGATCTTGCCATCATTTCCATCCAGTGAAGCCCAATTCTTCCAATACCCTATCCATTATCCAATGCATATTTTCCATCCTTCGATCCCTTTGGTCCAATCCTTTGCATAAATCCTTGCCTTAATTTTATCTCTTTTTCCATGTCCTTATCCTACCAACATCTTTGAGCATACTTTTAAAGGTCATGGTCCATTTTTTTTTTCAAGGCTACTATCCAAACAAAAATATGTTTGAGTCCTTCTTCCATCCCCTATCATGTGTCCATTTTCGACTAAAATGTCAAAATCCAAAAAAAAAAAGAAAAAAAAAAGTGAGAAAAAAACGTAAAGAAAAAATAATCCGTCCACTGGTGAAAACCTGGCAAACAGGCGCCTTGGGCAAGTACCGTGATGAAAACCTGGCAAACACGCATCATGCGTAATCTATGAACTTCTTGCATACCTTATTGGGGGACATGTTTTATCCTATCATATCCTTTTGTCCTTCATTATTCCATTATCCTATCGAACCCCTGTCATTACCCTTCATATCCTATTGTCCCTCATGTCCAGTTTCCCTTTCCACCTTTGATCTTAACAAGGCTGAGGATCTTCATGAGCATCATGCATCTTGTTTGTAGCTTTTAGTCCATCATAGCTTTTGGTATTTATCCATTTGATTATTACAACCTTTCATCCATATTCCCTGTCTTATTGCAACTTTCTGCCACTATCCCTTAGCCAATCCCGACCTTCAGTCCATGTCCCTTATCCATTCTTGGTCTTGCTTATCCTATCCATATCTTATCATTATCCATACACTCTTTTTCATTCCCTGATCTTGATCTGACATAAGGACGCAAAATTTAAACATGGTTTCAAAAACCTCTTGACATGTCCCTCATGCCATGTCACTGCTTTACATTATCATATCCAGTCTCTTGTCCCATCACGCAATAGCCCTTGAAAATTGCATTTGTATTGTCTCCATGATAAAAGGCCTTTGTCTTCCCTCTATCCACCAACATTTCAGAAATCCTATTTATTCACCTGTCATATTCCTTTCCTTGCTAGACACTGGGGGCAAAATCATAAAAATTGAAAAATGTCCTGAAATAATCCTAAAAACATTCAAAAAATGTCTTGAAAAAAATCCCTAAAAATCATATAATGTCCTGAAAAAAATCCCTAAAAATCAAATAATGTCCTAAAAAAATGCCTAAAAAGTCAAATAAAGTCCTAAAAAACGAACAAAAAAATTGTAAAAAACTCTAAATTCCTACAAAGTGAAAAACATCAAAATCCAAAAACAATTCCTTTGGCATTTTGTATTTTGTCAATAAGTGGTCCCCTTTGTGCATAGACAGATCACTGAGCATACATCCAATGACAATCAATCAAACATTGTGCTTTAATGAAATCACGCATTAACAGATAAACTGTTCGACCAAGCAAGCATTCAACCTGATCACAGTTGTCACATCAATCAAAATAGCATCAACATTACCATTGGTCCTTGTCAACATTATCATGGGTCTTATACAGGGTGTGGTATACTCGAAACCAGACTGTGTCCTGTCTTCGACGGGGTACCGCATTCCCTGAAACCAGACAGCATGATCATTCTTGTTTTCCACTTTTGAGAATGACGATCAGACTATTTGTTTGACTTGGTTGAATTTGTGCGTCTTATCTTTTTATTGATTTATCTTTGGCTTCGATCATGTTCCTATGTTGCTCAATGATGTCACTGAGTGATTTAGAGTGACTGGAATGGTTCATGGTCCCTTTCCTTTTTTTCTTGTTGTGTTTGTTGTTTGTGGAATGTTTGTCACAAACTAGGGTAACTATATCATTGGGTGTCTGTGATAAGTACGGTCGCTTTGTGAACACCGCACAGACCTCAACCCTTGATGTATGCACCCTAGGATGCTTCACTCATTCCTTGTGTGCGATGTGCCTGTCTTTTGCAAAAGGGGTTGCATTTTCAGCTCTGGCCTTCAATGCCATGATGCTCTGCATCCGCTTTGCTACATTAAATAAAGGTTCTCACCTACTTATGTGCATTTGTGAAAGCAAGTTTTCCTTCATCTCTAACTGTCCTCTGTCTAATTTCTTCTTACTAACATTTCTTCCGTCAGTCTTAGCAGTCGGGTTTGTTCTCCTGTGTGATCAATGGATACTGTCAACTCTGCATCATAATTGGGGCACAATTTGTTAGTTTTAGTGTTTTCTCCTAAGGGTTGCATTTCCTTGTTTCATGCACCAATCAGCATTTTCTTATCTATTTTTGACCTATCCTACCCTTATCCCTCTTTTTTGGATCATCTGTGCGCTGCTTTCAGTCAAACTAGAGTCATAAGTGCACAATTGCACTTGTGCAGCATCAAGTTGCACCTATGTACCTTACACAGGCATAGAACATCACTACACAGGTGCAGAATACGCCCACACAGGCGCAGATCTGCATTTTTCCCTCCCCTGTGGGCCCCGCAATGTCCCACAATCAAGCAAAATTCATGAAATTGAACATAGGGGTGTTTGAGCTACATACCACTACTCTTGCATCATCTGGTCATCTGTAGGTGCGTACACGTTCCCCAAGGTGATCTGCCATTGGAATGTTTTCCATCTCTCTGCAAGGGTCCTTTTTCCTAAGCAACAACTCCTCCACTTTGGCCAGTGCAAATGAACTCTTTTCCTTCTCCTTGTCTCCTATATAGATCTTTGTTAGTACCAGAATGGACGTGCATGCTCTCCATCTTATGAGGGTCGCGGTCTTTTGCGCCTTCCACTGCTTGTCCTTTGTGCATCCGACCTTTGATTTTTGATCTGTTCGAACCTATTGTCTTCTATCATTCTTATCAATCACTTGGCCTCTTTTCTGGATTTTTCCAGCCAATTCCTCGAGGGGGCATGCATATGTCATTGTTATTGTCTGGGGCATTTTCATTATTGTTCTTTGAAACAATTCTTAGAATCGCATTGTCTCAAAGAGGGGCAAAATGCAGACATCTAAAAATGGTCAATGCTTGTGGAGTCATACTTTAACATTTGTGCATTGCCTTATTTTAGGGTTCTTGCGTCGCATTAACATTTCTTCTATGTTGCGCACTTGGTCTTTATCATTTGCAAGCATCGAGTCCTTCTGCATTCCTCATTTTTCTCGCTTTCGAATTAGGTCTTGTCAATAGCAATCTTCAGTCATGATTTTGGTCAATCTTATCCTGTCGCATCATGGTGTGTGCTCATTTATCATCATTTTGGACATCGTCAATTGTAATCGATGATAGAATTAGGGTTTTGTCCTCCTATCAATGTTTCAATCATCTTTAGCTTGTTAGTAATCATTTGTGATTATCAACTTTTCAATCTCATCATTTTGCGATCGATTCATCATCGATCCTTGTCCTTGTCAATCTCGTCATTTTGCGATCAATTCGTCATCGATCGTTGTCCTTGTCAATCTTGTCATTTTGTGATCGATTCATCATCGATCCTTGTCCTTTTCAATCATGTCAATTTGGATCGATTAGTCATTGTTCCTCGTCAATTGGCACCTATCAATTTGATCTCCTTGTCAATCTTGGTTATTTTGTCATTGATTTTTGTCAACCAATCTCAATCATTTATCAACATTGGTCCTTTGTCAATCAGAATCATGATCGAACCTACACTAATTTCTTGTTGTCTTGACCTAATTCCTTGTCCTCTTATTTCTAGGGTTTTATGATTCATTCATTTAATCCTTTTCTTCTTCTTTGTGGGTTAAATAAATCTATTTATTTAGTCTAGGTCTCTTTCATGAATTAATTAATGGATGAAAACCTATTAATTAATTCACCTAATTTCTATTTCTCCTATTTTCTTTAATTTTTCTAATATTTCCCCTAATTTCATTCCCTCATTTTATCCTATGTTTATGCTTCCATTTTTTGCAATCATGGAGGCTATTTTCTCTCTTCCCTTTTGTCATGGGAATGACATTTCAATCTTGTCATAATTTGTCATAATTTGTCATACATCTTGCATAGAAATTGTCATACATTTGTCATAATTTTGCCACTCTTGATTTGAATTCCCTGTCAAATCTCTTCATGCTAATCTGATCCTCTCTCCAATTTGTCTATAAATTGGATGAGTTTCTTCAATAAAGGAGATCAATCACATTTCGAGTAACCTTATAATGCGAATTTCATCAACAACTTGCTTTCCACTTGCATTTTGAACTTGTAGGTGAGATCCACATCAAATTTGAAGGTGAAAGAACAACAATGGAGCCACATGAAGGATATATCTGCGTCGGTTTGCTTCAATTTCATTTGATTTGAATATCTTGTCTTTATGTCTTCATTGATTGGATTGGGATTGCTTTCATAGCAGCTTTAGGTTTTGTGGTTGTCCTAATTGCTATTGTTTTGATGATTTCCAATTTCCTAATCTACAATATTATTTTTGGTTTAATTATTTATCTATTATTTAATTAATTACCCTACCTACCCTATTTTATTAATGATTGAGATATTTGGGTGTTAAATAATACTATTTTATATTATTCTACCTCAATATTTGGCATGTTGGTATGAGATATTATATTTTGGATTATTTTGATTGGTTGGAGAAGTTGTATAGTTTTTTGGATCAATTTCTATTTATTGGGAGATTTGAGTTTATTGTGTGTGTGGCTTGTCTGGAGAATTTTCTAAGAATTATTCAAATGGATAAGGGATATGATAGGATATGCATTTGTTGAATAATGATTCTCATGCTAAGAAGGAAATTAATTGATTAGGAAATTAATGTAAATAATATTGAATGGTATCATAGATGGAGATGTGTTTATGTGTTAGAGTTATTTACGTGATGGTGTTGAAGTACCCTAGGGAATGGTAGATGTTTTTGATTAATTAAAAACAGGTTTTAAGGGACCCAAAACCCATATACAAAAGAAAGATATTCAATAAAGCAACAAAATACAACAACAACAAAACACCAGCAAAAAGACTAGCAACATATGAAAGGACAACAAAAGGCCAGCAAGAAGTTGGGCCTAAGCCCAGCAGAAAACAAAATCTAGAAATTCTTCATGGTTTCTTCTGCATCCTATACCAAAAGCATCATTGCCTTTGCCGTTTCCCTCAAGTCAGTATTTTCCTGAGCAATCTGGCTATCTTTCATCTTCATTTCCTTCTCCGTCGTAGTCTGCCTGGTCCCGCGCCTGGAGGTCTGGTGGCTTAGGCTGGAGGTAGGAGCATCTTCAATAACCACCAGGTTCTTCTCCTGGGTTTTCTTTTCCAGGTGATTCACTAGCGCATTCATGTTCTGGGAGGAGACTTTTAGAACCTGGAGGCTATGATCCATAAGGCTTTTTAGGGCTTTCTCATTTCTAGCCATTCGGGCATTGACATTGTCCTTATCCTCCTCCACCTGTTCCTTCAGAATTTTGATGACATCCTCTAGATGTTTCAGGTCGCCTTTAATCAAGTCTTTCTCTAGCCAGTCTTCCATTTCCATTTCTTCCTCCGCTTCACTATTCTCCATCTCCTCGTGCTGCTTCCCAGAATCAGACATGTTGATCAGCTTGTTGATCTTAACTTCTAACTCCCTCTGTTTACCCTGCATGCTGGTAATGTTTTCCACCACCCACTTCTGAAAATTGAAAAATTCAAGGGTACAATTGCGAGCGGTATCCAGAATGGTTTCCGCAGAATCCTTGCTCTGTTCCTTCTCCTCCGCCTTAGGGTTTTCACCTTCCTTAGGCTTCAGAGCCTCTTTCTCAATTTTCGAGCCTTCAATATAATGTTGACGATTCTCAGAATTGCCCCCTTCCTCTCGTTCCCTATACTTCTCCTCCTTAGTGATCTCTTTTTCATAAACTTCTTCATTGTTATTTCCCTCTTCTTCTTCACAAAGCACATCCTTTTCTTCTTGCATAATATTAATCTTCCTTTTTTTATGGGTGGGGGTTCTGGTCTCCCCAGTCGAACCAGAGTCTGTGCTTTTCTTAGAAATCTGAGCATTGAGAATTAAAGGGTCATCCTTTGTAGCCCTAGTCTTATCCTTCATATATTCATAAATCAGCAGAATGAGACCTTGGTGCGCAAGAGGGTAGGAACTGGGTTTTTTAATATGGTCAACCAAGCTCTAATTAAGAGAAGAGGCAAGATAGAAGGGCAAAGAAATTTTCACCCCGTGGCGGAAGTGGTTCAGGATGGCGAAGTGATAATTGTAAATTTTTGTAAACCTACCATCCACAGTTAAATATTCCATTAATGCCCTAAGAATTTTTTGCCAGAAAGGTTTTACCTATTGGGGGTGAAGTAAGATATGTTATCCTTCTTCTCCAGGTTGCTCTTCTCATCCTCCGTCTTAGGGAAGTTTTTGAAGGCCTCAGCGGTGTACTTTCTATCCATATAGAATTTGGTCCCCTCCATCTTGAGCTCCATTACCTCTGAGATCAGACTTTCATCAATGTGCCAGATTTCCCCAAACAGGGTAGCCCTATTATTGCTCCAACTTTTTGTGAACCCCTAAGAGATAGAGCTTCTCCTACCATGGAGCTTCTCCATATAATCTGTGAACCCATGTTGGTGGAGCCTTCTCCACACCTTCCTTTTGCTCTTCTAGTGCTCACAACCAGACGGTTCATTCCTGTTAAGGCTGCCTCCCATTCTGCTTTCTAGGTCACAATCACCTCTGTTACAACTCTCAGCCCGCAAATAAAACTCTGTGTTTTTGGTTTCTCCTTGAAGAGAGACTTTCATAATTTTGAAATTGCCATTCATGTTCATATGAACCTGGCTATTATTACAATTACCTCTCACACACATGTGTTCTTGGTTATGATGCCAAGAAGCACTCATCGACTGGCAGTTCATCCGCCCCCAAACTTTGTCATTGGTACTCGTTCCCCAGAATTCAATCATAATATTTGCTTGCTCCATTAAGGCGATCAAAATATAATTCTTCCTTAATCTCCCACTTAATGTGACCTTCCCCTATATATTTGACCCCCTTTTCCAAATTAACCCCTTCATTAGCAAGGATATCTGCTACCTTGTTACCCTCTCTAAAAGTATGGGTTAAAATAATGCTACCATAGTTATTAAGTATATTCTTTGCATTTTTAATAATATTAGCAATATTCTAGGAGACTGAACTAATACCTTTGAGGGCTTGTATAATATTTAAGGAATCCCCTTCAAGCCAGATTTTTTTAAATTTGAATTCCTGGGCTAACTGGAGGCTCTTAAGCATGGCCATAGCTTCAGCCACATGGTTGTTTTGGATTCCAAAAGAGGAAGCAAAAGCAGCAATACACCTTCATTCAAATAGGGCTTTATTCTTCATCCAGGGGTCTTCCCAAAACCTTATTCTGTCACCTTTTCCAAGGACCCATCCAGCTCTAGCTTTTGCAACTTTTATGGCTTTGGTTACACTATTCCAAATGAAAGATCCATCTGGGATATCTTCATCATTGAGGATCCCTTGGATAGTCTGATTCTTAATGTATTTGTCAAACCAAATTTGACTCCAGTCTTTCTTAATGTCAAAAGCTCTCCATAATTGCTTGGCAAGAAGAGCTTTGTTAAAAGTTTTAATAATTTTAATCCCCAACCCTCCTTTGTTCTTTGGTCTACACACCTTGTCCCATGCAATCAAAGGTATTCTCTTCTTTTCTTCAACTCCTGACCATAAGAACCTCTTCTGAATTCTTTCCATAGTTTCAACAATTTTAGCCAGAATACCAAATAGACTAAGGGCATAAACAGGGAGATTTTGAAGAGTTGCTTGGAGGAGCTGCATTTTCCCAGCTTGAGATAACATTGAACCTTTCCATCCTGCAAGTCTCTTATTAATTTTATCAATGATCATATTCTAGAAAGAAATTGGGGGAGCCATCCCTAAGGGAAGACCTAGGTAGGTAGAAGGCAGCAATTCCATTTTACAACCAATTATATTGGCTATTCTCTGTTGTCTTATGACTGGAGTATTGAGAAAGTACATAGCTGATTTGTCCCAGTTAACTAGTTGACCAATTGCCAAAGCATAGGAGTTGAGAGCACTTTTGAAGGCTTCAGCCTCCTTGACTGAAGAATATCCCATGATGATAGTATCATCAACAAACTGTTGATGAGTGCAAAACACATTGGCGGAAGAAGGTTGAAGACCTTTGATAATTTTGCTTTGTTTCAATTTATGAATCATTCTACTCATACTTTCAGCTAGAATGGTAAAAAGGATAGGAGATATGGGGTCTCCTTGTCTTGGCCCTCTAGAATTTTTAAAATAATTTGTAGGAGATCCATTAACCAAAATAGAGAACATAGGAGTAGTGATTAGTTCTCTGATTATTTTGATAATCTTACCATCAAAACCAAAAACCCCCATGATTTTAAATAGAACATCCCATTCAACTCTATCATAAGCCTTTGCCAAATCCAACTTTATCAAAAAACCTTCTTTCTTTGTAGCGTTGAGAGAGTGTATGTTCTCGTGAACAAGAATGATTGAATCAAGAATCTGTCTACCGGGAACAAATCCTTTTTGCTCTTTAGATATGATGAAGGGAAGAATCACCAACATTCTAGTCGTCATCACTTTGGATATTATTTTATAGAAAGAGTTGCATAGACTAATAGGCCTAAATTTTCCCATAGAATCCGCCCCAGCAACTTTGGGGATTAAGGCAATAAAAGTGGAGTTCAACTCCTTAAGGATTCTTCTGGATCCAAAGAATTCTTTTACCACATTAACCGTATCCTTCCCCACAATATTCCAAAATTCTTGAAAGAAAAACATAGGGAATCCATCAGGGCCTAGAGCTTTATCCCCTTGAAAGGAGAAGACAGCTTTTTTTATTTCTTCAACAGATGGAATAGCAACAAGGGTCTTATTCTAAAAAGAGTTTATAATATTAGGAATATTGTTAACCAGCTTGAGTTGATGGGTCTGATCAAGATCCTCATTACTAGCTAAAAGCTGCTTGAAGAATCTAACAGCTTCATCCCTGATTTCATCCTTATTTGTCAGAGTATTATTTTCAAAAGTTAACTTGGTGATTCTATTTGCTGCCTTATGTTTTAGAGAAGTCATATGGAAAAACTTAGTGTTTTTGTCCCCTGCCTTCAGCCATATAGCCCTGGATCTCTGTCCCCAATATATTTCTTCCCTTGAAATTATGGTATGAATGTTGTCAAGGACCTTATCTTCCATGGCTTTGGAATACTTTTTGTAGCCCTCTTTCTGGATGGAGATTTGAATCTGGTCCAGTTCCTCCTTTAGTTTTTTCTTTGAATCAAAAATATCACCAAAGACCTTTTTGTTCCAAGTCTTAATGTTGATTTTGACATTTTAAAGTTTTTTGGCAACTTTATACATGGCTATTCCATTAATATCAAGATTCCACCATTCAGCAATGGACTTTTCAAGATTGGGGTGGGATATCCACATCTTTTCGAATAAAAAAGGGAATCTTTAATTTTGCTTAGAGTTCTTAGCAACAAAGGAAATGGGATAATGATTTGATCCAATTCTGTTAATAACAGAAAGGGAACAACTATGAGAAAGAATCCAATCATTAGAGAGAAGAGCTCTATCAAGTCTTACCTGGATAAGATCTTCACCATCTCTTCTGTTTGACCAAGTGTAGGAGGCTCCACTGAGATCTAGGTCAATGAGAGCATTGTCATTGATAAAGTCCATCAGGTCAGATCTGTTTTTAGGTTGAGCTTGACTACCTCCAAATTTTTCTCTATCTTGTAGAGGAGTATTGAAATCTCCCATTACAATCCAACTGTTCATAGGGAACTTTTTCCTTTTTTGCTGAACTTTTTCCCAAAATTTACTTCTAGCATGTTTGGAATTAGGGGCATAGATATTAGTTATAACAAATTCCTTCTCATAAAAAATATTTCTAGCTTTTAAGGATAGAATATTGCCATCCTCATCTATCATATCTCCAGAAGTTGTGCTTTTATTCTAGAATATAGAAACTCCTCTAGAGGCACCATTTAAGCTACTGCCACAGACTCCCCCATTTTTAAAGAACTTAAGTTTCTCCACTTTTTCTTTGCTCATTTTAGTTTCTTGAATCAGGATAATATCCAGATTTTGATCTTGAATGAGATTCCTTAATATATCCTATTTATTGAGACCGTTTAGGCCTTTGATGTTCCATGATATTACCTTCATTTTGAGACTTGGGGGTAGGACTCCTTGATAGTTCTCTGCCTTCCATTAGCTATGTTTTGTTTACTCTCCTGGTCCCTATGCCATTTCATGGTTTTGTGTCCTGGTGGGGATCTTGATGCCCCAAAATCTATCTTAAACCTGGTTCTGGTTTTTACTCCATTAGGACCTCCTGTCTTCTTGGTCTTAATTTTCTTTTCATTTTCTATCGTGTTTTCTTCTTGTTGTTCTGCCCTGGATTCATCATTTGCCCTAGATTCATCTTGTAAATTACTCCAAAGATTTTCTCTTTTCTAGGGTGAAGTGGTCATATTTACTTCTATATTCTGGAATAAGGCATTTAAGTTTGCTTGTGGCGATCCAAACTTGTTGCTACTTCTCATTTCTATTTCCTGTTCCTGAAGCTCTTTCCCTAAACAAGGTTCTTCTTTCTCTGACATGGCTTCATATCATTCCTCATGATGAGAGTCAGTGATACCCTCAATCTCAACATCCTCAAGGGTCTTTGTACTGATTTCATCCTCCTTTTCTTGCAATTGAAGGGCTTCAAAGGTATTACCTATTTTGATCTCAAACTCCTTAGTTTCATTCTTCTTGTTCCCCTTCATAGTAGGGTCCTTAGTTTAGTCATTGGATTCATTTTCCTGATATACTGAAATCAGATTTCCACTTTTTTCTTCTGCCTTATTGCAGACTTTGTTGTTATCTTTTTCTTTCCATATCGGTTTATTAATATTTTTGTCTTTAGTCATAGGTCTTTTAGGGTTGCTGGGACAAGCCTTAGCCCAGTGACCTACTTTTTTGCAAGAAAAGCACACAAAAGGGAGAGATTCAAATTCAATGGCTTGTTCCCATAACCCAAGTTTGGAATTTATATCAATGGTACTTGGGAGATCCATATTCTGTGAAATGTTGACGCAGATGCATGCATACACTAGCCTCTTGCGATCTGCAGTCATTGGGTCTATCACAATAAGCTCCCCAAATGAGTTAGCAATTCTTGAGAAAACATCCTCCACCCAGTATTCCAATGGTAGTCTAGGTAGTCTAACCCACACCAGGGCAGATTCAAAAAAAGAATCATTTAGTTCCATGTTAGGGGTCCATTTTCTAATAGAAAGAGATGATTTACCAAACATCCAAGGGCCTCCACTTAGAAGTGCTTCCAAATCTTCCCTGCATGAAAAAGAAAACATAAAAAAACCCCGCGGCAAGGCATAAACTTCAGCCTATCCTTTCATTCTCCATTTCCTTTTAACAAAGGATCTAACATCCTCAATATTAGGTCGGGGTCCGACAAATTTTCCCACCAAAGAGAGAGTCATTAAAGAAATGCTATGATCAATAACCAAATCAGGAACCTCAATCGCAAGTTTACCTATTCTATTGTCTGATATATCCTTCACAAAGGGGAGAGAAGATTTACCAGTCGGTTTACCAGAGGCATGTCTTGTGAAGATGCTATTCCATGGTTTAGGTATTCGCCCCTCCTTGGTAGTACCAAAATCAACCTGCACCGCCTCGGGGCAAGAATCTTGCATGTTTTTTGATTTTTCAGGATCGGGAGGAGTGTCCCATGTTCGTGGGTCCCCATCTTGTCTTCCATCCTCATCATCAGCTATTTGTCCTCGAGCTATAGTGGATTCAGACCCAAAGGATCCAACATTGTTGTTCCCTCCATTTCTCGAATTCAAATTTCCCCCTGCAAGTGTTGTTCCCTCCATTACTGTTTCCTCAGGGAATGGTAGATGTTGTGTTGTATTCCGCTTGTGTAATTATGAAGTTAAAGATATTTAATATAATCTTGTAGATGTTAATTAATGTTTTTTATGTAATGATAGTTTACTATGTTTCGCTAGTAGATTCTAAAAACAAATTATTATCTCTAGTTGTATGTTAGTTGGTTGTATTTTTGTAGGGTATTTTGGCGGGCATTACAGACACATTGTAAGATATTGCAGAAGTGGAGAAGCTAAAACAAGTGTTTTAGTAAAGAAAATAAACAAGGAAGATGTGAAGGCTAAGATGAAGATGTTGGTCATTACTGCTGCTAGGATATGTTGTTGTCATTGATGTCAACATATTCCTGTGATTTATTGCTACGATGGTTGCAGATTGGTTTATTGAGATCATGGTTCGATGTATGGAGTATTTATTGTATCATTATATCTTTCTATATTGGTTTCAATGATCTGGGAACTTAATTGACATATCATATGATCCAATTTACAGTTTTGGTTCTTTTGATTAGTGTTTTGCAGAGTTCGGTATTTCCTCCGATATTTTTTTTGTGTGATCAGATCTTGAGTTGATATTTCAGGAGATTATTTGGGATGTTCATGTGTATCTTAATTTTAAATGGATCATGATTCGGTTCTTCACAAGTTATGTTTCCTTGTGATAGTTGCTGATGTTTGAGTGTTCTTGAGTTTCAAATTTTGATCTATGAAGATTTGTTCTGATTAATATGAAAAGCAGCTTTTAATATGATCGATGAAGATTTGTTAAGTGGTGTTGGTACAACTGTTATAGATGATTCTAATGTGATTGTTGGTGTTTCCTAATTGTGTCCTATTTCTTTTATGGTTTGCATTGATCCTTGTGCATATTCTTGATGATTTTTTTGAACCAGTGATATTATTCATGTTATGCGATATTCTTGGTGGTGTAGCATGTTGCAGTTGATCTTGGCATGATTTTTGGTTGTGTTGCATGTTTGAGCTTTTTGTTTAAGTCCATGTTATGTCACAAGTATCATTAAATTGGTTCGATGGTTGAACTTTGTATCGTGTGATGTAATTTTGTAATTGTGAGTTGAGGGTTTGGCCGACCTTGTTGTCAAGGTTGATGATTGGTATATCTAGATGCTAAAGTCATGTAATTTCGATATCAGTGATTTATCTGCATTATTAGAGAATGGTAAAAGGTGCAGATAAGTGAATACATCCTTAGGCATTTTGATTGAGAAGAGATTGAAGTGGTGCAGAACAGACAAATGTGCTTAACCAAAACTATCATCAAGCATTTGCATATGCTATTCTTTCAGTTCATTTGATTTTGGATTGTTGTCTGAATATTTTGTAAGTCAGTGAGACTTCCTTGTAAGATAGTGAACCTTCCCTGAGGGTTGTAGCCTTTTGGCTTATTATATTTTGAGCAGTGAGCTCTAGGTGCTAGTGAGCCTGAATGCATGTGCATTCTCCATTGTAATATTTACACATACTATTGCAGAGTATCATATAATTATGGGTAGGTTCCCATTATGGTTTTTCCATTAACCGAGTTTTCCACCTCAAAATATTGGTGTTGGGTGTTGTGCTATCAATTTGCTGATCTTTGTTATTGTTGTGGTTAATCAAATTTGTATTTGTGGTTAAGTTTGTTAATCTGGTGAAAACTGATTCACCCTCCTCTTAGTTTTCCTTCATTGTTATTGCCAACAATTAGTTTCAGAGCCAGATCCTCCAGAAGAAACTTAATCGCTTGTGGCAATTCAGGATGGCAACTAGAGGTGTTACTTTTAAGAAGGAAAGTCCAACATTCGATGGAAGTAATTATTCTATATGGAAGAACTAGATGAAGGTGTACTTGAGATGTATTGGAGAAGATTACTGGAAGATTACAAATGATGGCTATTATGTTCCTCAGAATGGACAGGTTAGTGCTGCCTAGATCAAGGATGCTGAAAATAACATCAAAGCTAAAGAAGCATTGTTGAGTACCTTGACTGATTCAGAGATGACTAATGTAATGGGACTTTATACTACATATGAGATCTGGGAGATGCTTGAGACCTTGTATGAGGGAGATAAACAAGTCAATGTTGCTAAGTTGCAAAGTTTGAAAGGGAAGTATGAGATGCTAAAATGGGAGAAGATGAGAACATAAACTCTTTCATGGCTAAGGTGAATGAACTTGTCCTAGGTATTAGATGTGCCAGTGGAATACTTGAAGAAGATGAAATTTTTGCTAAGGTGCTAATATCATTTCCTCCTACTTACAAACATAAAGTAGCTATTATTCATGAGATTGAGATTGTGACTATTGTGACAAGAGACATGTTAGTTGGAAAGATTGTTGCATTTGAACTAAGTGAGTTTGATGAATCACATGGAAAGTCTAAGACAAAATTTAGAGAATCTATTTTAAGAAAGCATAAGTATGATCCTGAAGAATGCATAATATCTAGATGTGAAAGAGAGAGAAGATAAATGGAAGAGCAAGAAAGAGAATTGGATGTACTTGAAGCATTGATTGCCCAAAGGTTTCCTAAAGGAGTTGATAAGTTTGATGGAAAATTGCCTCTCAAATGTTTCTCTTGCAATAAGATAGGACATTTTTCTTCTAGGTGCCCAAAGAGAATGTCTAAGTATGATAGGCATGATAAATTTGATAAGAAAGATAATAATGATAGATATGAGAAGCATGCAAAGTATGATAAGCCTTAGAAATCTAACCAGAAATATAAACATCAAAAGAAATATTATTATGCTACTGATGAAGGTTTAATAGATGAAGAATCAGAAGGAGATGAAATTGTGTTTATTTCTGTTAAAGAAGATGGATCGGTACCTATTGATTCCACAAGTTGCACTATTGAGGAGAAAGCTTTAGGTGCTAAAGTTGAAGAGAAAGATGAATGGGTGATTGACAATAGTTTTTCACATGATATGACTAGTGATAAAAGCAAATTTGTGAATATGGAAAGGTATGACGGTGGAATAGTAATATTTGGAGATGACAAAGTCTACGTGATCCATGGTAGAGGTTCTATTTCCTTTGATGGTAAGCATAACACTGATGATGTCTTGTATGTTGAAGGTTTGAAGCATAATATTTTAAGTGTTGGTCAGATGGTTGAAAAAGGTTATGATTTGCAATTAAAGAATGGAAAATGCAAGATCCTAAATGCCTCCAGTATAGAGACTACATTAGGAACTAAGACTGAAGGTAATATCTTTCATTTGAATGCTGGTGAGAAAATTTGTTTGATTGCTCAAATTGATGAAAGTTGGTTGTGGCATAGGAGAATGTGTCATGTTAATTTTGATTCAATGATTAAGATAAGTTCTACTCAAGCTATTAGATATTTGCCTAAAATTGTTAAACCTGCTAATCCGATATGTAAGGAATGTCAAATGGGAAAAAAAACCAATAATTTATTTTAAGAGTAAGCAATATACATTTGATTGATTGCTAGATCTTGTGCATACTAACCTATGTGGATCTATAAGAATAAGAAGTGTGTAGGGTGATAGATATTTCATGTTACTAATCGATGATTATTCTAGGATGTTGTGGGTTGCCTTTTTGAGGGAAAAATCAGAAGCATTGGACAGATTCAAGATATTCAAAGAAAAAGTTGAGATTGAGACAAGATTGAAGTTGAAATGTCTAAGATCTGACAGAGGAGGATAATTTAGTTCTGGTGAGTTTGAATCATTCTATGAGAAACATGGGATTAGAAGACAATTATCTACCCCTAGAACCCCACAACAAAATAGAGTTGTTGAAAGGAAGAACAAAACTATCTTGGATGTTGTAAGGACTATGTTGATTGAAGGTAATTTTTCGAAGATCTATTGGAGAGAATTTTTTAGCGCTGTTGTTTACACATTCAACCAAGTACATATAAAAGATGATACTGGTAAGACTCCTTATGAGCTATGGTTTGGTCATGTTCCTACTGTGAGATATTTCAGAATTTTTGGAAGCAATTGTTATATCAAGAGAGATGAGAATATAGAAAAGTTTGATGCAAGAAGCGATGAAGGAATTTCTCAGGATATTCAATAAAGAGCAAAGCCTATTGGTGCTACAATAAGAGACTGAGAAAGATAGTGGAAAGTGCAAATGTGAAGGTTGATGACAATTGTGGAAAAGAAATCAGAGCATGCAGATATGATGATTATCATAATGTTGTTTTAACACAAATTCAGACTGAAGAATTGAAACAGAATGATCCAATAGAAATTGTTAATCTAGATATTGTTGCTGCTGGTGAAGAGGTGCAAAAAAAATAAATCAGAATAATCAGAAGACTCTGAGGTATGTATGATTGAATCATTTTGAAAATAAAATCATTGGTGATAGAAAAAAGGCGTAATGACTAGAAGAATGCTAGTTGTTGAAGAGGTATGTTTGATTTCTAAAATTGAACCTAAAGATGTTGTTGAGGCTTGCAAAGATGAAAATTAGATGAAGGCTATGAAAGAAGAATTGAATCAGATTGAAAAGAATAACACATGGGAACTTGTGCCTAGACCTAAAGACAAGATTGTCATTGGTACTAAATGGGTATTCAGGAACAAATTGAGTGATGTTGGTGAAGTTGTTAGAAATAAAGCAAGATTGGTATGCAAAGGATATTCACAAAAGGAAGGGATTTATTATGAGGAGACTTTTTCTCCAATATCGAGACTTGAATCTATTAGACTATTTCTTACATATGTCACTTACAAGGATTTCAATGTATATCAAATGGATGTCAAGTCAGCCTTTTTGAATGGTGATCTTGAGGAAGAAGTGTACATTGAGCAACCTGATGGATTTTCATTATTAGATGATGGAGACATGGTATGCAAACTGAAGAAATCTCTTTATGGATTGAAACAAGCCCCTAGAGCCTGGTATGCTAGATTGGATAAGTATTTGCTGAAATTGGGATTTAATAAAGGTACTACTGATAATAAAATATATTTAAGATTGAGAATGATAACATTTTGATTGTTGAAGTTTTTGGTGATGATATTATCTTTGGAGGGGATGATGAGTTTAGTATGAAGCTTGCCTGTGATATGTAGAAAGAAATTGAAATGTCTATGATAGGAGAGATGAATTTTTTCTTAGGTTTGCAAATTTCACAGAGTGGAAAAGGTATTTTTATATCTCAAGATAAATATGTGAAGGAATTGTTGAAGAAGTTTGGGTTAGAAGATTCTAAACCGGTTGGAACTCCTATGGTGACTAGCTGCAAATTGTTTAAGGATGATGAATCTCTGAAAGCTAATCAGACCTTGTATAGATCTATGGTTGGTGGAATTCTATTCCTGACTTAGAATAGACTTGACATTATGCATGTTGTGTGCATGGCTACTAGATATCAAGTTGATCTGAAAGAGAGTCATGTCACTACTGTGAAAGTGGATATTTAGATACTTGTAAGGAACTATGGATTATGGTTTGTGGCATCCAAGGAATGAAGATTTCATGTTATGTGCTTACACTAATGTTGATTGGGCTAGTGATGTTGATGACCGAAAGAGTACCTCTGGTGGTGCATTCTTTTTGGGTAAGAAATTGGTTTCAAGGGCAAGTAAGAAACAAGATTCAGTTTGCCTATCTATTGTTGAAGTGGAATACATTGTTGCTGCTAGTAATTGCACTTAGGTAGTTTGGATGAAACAAATTTTTAAGGATATTAGAGTTATCTATGATGAGCCTACTATCATATATTGCGATAATTCTAGTACTATTAATTTTTTAAAGAACCCGATACAATATTCAAAGACTAAACATGTATTGATCAAGTATCATTTCTTTAGAGAGAAAAGTCAATGAAGAGGAAGTGAAGTTAGAGTATTTATCTACAAAGGAACAAATTGTTGATATTTTCACCAAGCCTTTTCCTATAGATACATTTGTCTATTTAAGAGACAAGCTAGGGGTATCCACCCCTCCTGATGGGAACTAGATGCATTGAGTTGCATCAATCTAGTGGACTTCGCAGTCTTATCTTCTTGTCTAGATTTATGAGCTTAAGCTGCTCCTCTAATGGAGTGGTCTGTTTGTGGTTCAGTTGAGCTGGTTGTAATCATGATTTGTTTATTTAAGAGGGTGAGTATGGTTTTTGGGTTTGAGAACCTTTATCATTGATGTCAAAGGGGGAGAGAAAGCATGTGAAAAACTGTCTTATCTATTGTTGGTAAGCCTTATCTTAGGAGGAGTTTGATGGAGATGTCTTCTTTCTTTGTATTGATTGTTTTTCACATCCATATGTTGCCATCAATGCCAAAGGGTGAGATTTTGGTCATTGCTACTACTAGGATATGTTGTTGTAATTGATGTCAACATATTCCTATGATTTATTGCTTCTGTGGTTGCAGATTGGTTTATTGGGATCATGGTTTGGTGTATGGAGTATTTATTGTATCATTATATCTTTTTGTATTGGTTTTAGTGATCTAGGAACTTAATTGATCATATCATATGATCTGGTTTACAGTTTTGGTTCGTTTGATCATTGTTTTGTAGAGTTCGGTATTTCCTCTGGTATATTCCGGTGTGATAAGATCTTGAGTTGATATTTTGGGAGATTGTTTGCGATGTTCATGTGTATCTTAATTTTAGATGGATCATGATTTTGTGCTTTGAAATTTATCTTTCCTCATGACAGTTGTTGTTGTTTGAGTGTTCTTGAGTTTTAGATGTTGATCGATGAAGATTTGTTAAGTGGTGTTGGTACAACTATTACAAATGATTCTAATTTTCTTTCTGGTGTTTCCTAATTGTGCCTTATTTGTTTTGATGGTCTGCATTGATCCTTGTGCATATTATTGATGATTTTATTGAACCAGTGATATTCTTCATGTTATGTGGTATGCTTGGTGGTGTAGCTTGTTGTGGTTGATCTTGGCATGATCTTTGGTGGTGTCGTGTGTTTGAGATTTTGGTTTAGATCCATGTTCTATCACATGTATCATTACATTGGTGGGTAAGTGCACAAATTTGTGTCTACTTAGTGTGGAACTTTTACACTTAGAAAAAAATGGCAAATCGCACAGAGCGCATGAGAAACAAAACGGGATCTCATTTCACGTCAGGATCCTAAGCCAAAATTTGAAATGAGATCCCATTTAGCATCAGTATCTTGAGCCTAGATCTAAGAAACAAGATCCCATTTCAAAAAAAAAATGAGATTCCATTTCAAAAACAAAAGGGGATCTTGTTTCCCTTTTTTAAAATATTTAATTTTTTTTTTTAATTTAAAAAACAAAAAAACAATCTATATATACATGAAATATAAAATTTAAGTATAAGTCACATTTCTCTTTGTCTTTTTTTTTCCTTTCTTATACTTTAAATTATATTTCACATATATATTGGCAGGATGTTTGAGAGTGGTTTTAGATCTCTAGGAGTTATAATGCAAATTCTAGATTTTAGAAGATCTTATAAATTTTTAGACTTAGTCAAATTTCAATAATCAACATTTCAATATTTGATAACTCTTTTTATCTCAATCTCTTAATCTTCCTTGAGCTCTAAACTCATCTCCCTCCATATCTATATTGGAAAGATGTTTGAAAGTGATTTCAAATCTCCAGGAGTGATTTTTGCAAATTTTAGATTTTAGAAGATCTTATAAATTTTTATACTTAGTCAAATTTCAATAATCACAGGCTCCTATCAACATTTTCTAGCTCTCTTTATCTTTCTTAAGCTCTAGACTCATCTCTCTCCATAGAACTCTTTCTCTATCCCCTCTCTACCTCTATATCTCACTTTTTTCTCTCTCACTTCCCTAACTCTCTACTATCTGTCTCCTCTCTCTCTACACACCTCCCCTCACTCCCTACCTATATCTATTTTTCTACATATATACCTCTCTCTCTCTCTCTACGTACCTTTGTTACTCTCCCTACCAACTTATCTTTCTCTACATACATCTCTCTTCAACTTGAGATCTCTCTCTCTCTCTAACCCTCCCTCCTTCCCTCTCTACTTTTATCTCCCCTCTGTCTCCTCTCTACTTCTCTATCTCACTCTCTCCTTTCTCTCCCAAAATCTAGACTTATCTCTACCTCTCTCTCACATACATAACTCTCTACTCTCTATCTCATCTCTCTCTACACTTCCCCTTACTCCCTACCTACCTTTATTTCTCTACATATACTATCTATCTCTCTCTACATACCTTTCACTCCCTCCCTACCAACATCTCTCTCTCCCTCTATCTCTTCACCCTTCCCTCATCACCTCTCTAATTTTATGTCCCTTCTATCTGCTCTCTACCTCTCTATCTCACTTTGTCCCCTCTCTCCCAAAATCTAAAACTATGTCTCTACCTCTCTCTCACGTCCTTAACTCTTTACTCTTTATCTCTGCTCTCTCTATACACCTCCCGATACCCCCTACCTACCTATATTTCTTTATATATACCTCTCTATCTCTCTAAACGTACCATCTCTCTCTCCAAACTAGCTTATATTTATCTACTTATGTCATAATAGGTCCTACTAAGGGGTCTTATGTCATAATAGGTCCTAGTAAGAGGTATAATGTCATTATAGGTCCTCTTAAGGGGTCTTATGACATAATAGGACCTATTATGAGATAATAGGTCATATTATGACATAATAGGTCGTATTATGACATAATAGGACCTATTATGTCACAATGGGACCTATTATGATGCCATGCTCAAACTTTTGGGCAAAAATAGAACAACAATTTTTTTTTTAAAAGAACATAAATACATTAAATAATCTACATTAAAAATGCAATAAATAAGTTTTGTCTTAACTAAGGGTTAACTCAGGATTAAAGAGTGGTTTACTAAAGTTGATTTAATTAACTAAATAAATATGGAGACAATAATTAGAGAAGACTAATTATTCCCTAAAAGGGGTTGTCACAACTTAATTAATTAATTTAACTAAACTAATTAATTTCCCCTAATTAAAATTCTCCAATAAAGAATTCAGAGATATTTAGTATCTCAATAGTATTTAAAATACTCAAGGCTAAATAAAATGATGATAATTCATATTTAAATAATTAATTGAACGTACACGATTACACTTTTAAATATAACTAAAAAAGTTAACTAATTCAATTATAACATTTACAAATAAATTCATTTTATACTAAAGTTGAATATGAAGTCCCCTTAGACATTTAAATTTCAAATATTAAAAATTTGGCCAATAATGACCTCATAGACTAAAATTTTACATTATACATTTAATAAATTTCATTAATAATATCACCTAAAGGAATTTTAACCCAAACATTCATATTTATTTAAACATGAAAACTAACTATGTAAAATTCTCATTAATAACCCTTGTTAATAAAATTTAATCAATTATGCGCATAATATAACTATATAAAAATTAATCCCCAATTTAATTAAACCCTGATAATAAAGACTGTATTAAAAAATCAATTTCACCCTAGTCAATATTAGGAGTTAATTAATCCCACATATTGACTATAGTTAAATGGGGGGGGGGGGGGGGGGAATTCTTTTTCAAATTTTAAAACGAATTCCCCCTCATTTTATGTTAATATTATTTAATTACAAACCCTAACTAGGGTTGACCCATTCTTATAACTTAACCTATTCTTTTTATTCTTTCCAAATGCTAACCCTAACCCGAAAATGGGTTAGGGTTGCTTATCTTAACACATCTTTCTTCTTCTTTCTTAAATGCTAACCCTAGCTAAAATTGGGTTAGGGTTGCTTATTTTAACATATCATATTATTATATATTTTTTTGTTGCCTTTGGTGTGTGTGTGTGTGTTTTTGTTGTAGGTTTCATGGTGCAGAGGAGGAAGAAGGGAGGCCGAAGATGCAGGGCGGAGTAGGCTCTCGGGCACCACTATGTATACCCATTGTGGCAGCTATGAGCCGCTCACTGTGGATACCCATAATGGCAGTCGTGAGCCGTCCACTATGGTTACCCAGAGACAGTGGCGGCCCCGTGTCGTCCACTGTGGTTAACCACAGTGGCTCAACTAGGCCATAACACAGTTTTTTTTTGTTCTTTTTTTTTTATTTCATTTCATTTAAAGGTTGAAATATATATATATATATATATATATATATATATTGTACATGAGCATTTTTTTTTTTTTTGCAAACTTTTATTAGGATTTCAAAATGGAAAACTCTAAAATACAAAAATAAATTAGCATTTTTTCTAATTCTAGGTTTCTCATATTTTACTAAATTTGTATTTTTTTTTGTCAATAGAAGCAAGATGTAAAACAAATTTATACTAACTCTAAAATGCCTGTTTATTTATTTCAAAAATGTATATTCATTTATTTCCTACTTAACAAGCATTTACATATTAGAAAGATTAGTAGAAATTTATTTATTTACAGCTCCAATAGAAATCTTTCTACTACTGCAACCATATTTTTTTTAAATCCAATCAAACAATAACAACAAGATATAATGCATTATCAATACGAATTCTTAAAATATCTATCTATTTTTCCTTTGTATCTAAGCTATAAACATAAGCAATATTTCCTTTCTTTACTAATAACTGCATTACATATTTGAATATATTTCATTTTTTTCCGCATTAAACAATTAAAGCAGAATATAATATCATTTTCCAACCTTTTTCTAGCAACTAAATCAATACAGAAATAATCTAAAAATGCATTCATTGCATTTAAAGGATAAATACTTCAGGTTAAAATACAATGCCTTTTCTTTATATTTCATGACAAAACTTAGTCAAATAAATACATTTAATACTTCAAATTTAAAATACATCTCTTTTTGTAAATACTATTCTAATAGATACATTTTCTTTTCTGCAACTAAATACATAAAGATGTAGGATTATCTCAAGCTTTTTTCCTCCAATCTTTTCCCAAGCAAAACCTGCAATAAAACTTGAAGGTTGTGACCATGGAGGCTCACCTCCCAACCTAGGCTTACTAGAAGCCACCCCTGAGCTAAGAGAATCAAGGCTAGATGAGAAACACACATTCAAACACATATAAGCATAAAACTCATAACAACAAAAGACACTCCCAGTCCAAGGCTAAACAACATCACATATGTGACTTTTTAAGTGGGGTGAAGGTGGACTAAGTACCTTGAGGAGAATTCTGCAAGTAGAGAATATAGTTCCATAACAAGGCTGCAAATAAACACATCCATAAGTTCCAAACTTGTCCCTATAATCCCTTATGTCCCCCAAGGCATGCAAGCCAACAAAACTCTGCTTATGACCCCCATTGCATAAACAAAGCACAATGCAACAAGGGTCACAAAAATCCCTTGAGAATCACTCTCTTCCAAAGATAGACTCTCACTCAGAGGCTGTCAAACAACCCTTCACCCCAAGGCTACTCTACCCTCCCTAGGGTGAGTTTGGCCTTGTAAACTCCCAGAAAAAAAACTCAAGTAAACACAAAAACAAAAAGAAGGAAAACTCATAGGGAAGAACTTCAACAATCTTCCCACACACAAAGAAATCAACATTGAAATCATATTATAATAAAAACTTTCAACAACACAAAACATACCAGAATTAGAAAATAACCAACCTTAAATCTGCCAACAAAAGGGTGTTGAATCCTTTGGAGAAGAGCTGCCCAAATCTCCTATCTTCCTCCTTCAAGACTTAGCCAAAATCCTCTACCAAAAAATTTCCAAAAATTACTCAAAAATCTCCAAAAATGGAGAGTGGGTGATCAAACTTCTCCCTTCCAAACTATTCCCTATTAAGATGCTCCTCACTCTTTCCAACCCACTTGGGAAGGGTGAAGGATGTTCATTGGTTGGTCTTCCCAATACCTTACAGACTCTCTAGCCAAGACACCTTAAAAAAGGTAAAAGGAATGGGGAAGAGCAATGCTATGCATGAGGAGGGTTATCTAACCTAGGAAGACTCTTCTAAAGATGAAATTCGGCCAACTTGGGAAACTCAATTTTTGGGGAGGCTAAACAGGCCCTAGGGAGTGGACACATGGCTAAAGTTGGTCTTCATCCATAGGTACATCATATGATCCACTAAAAATGCTCCTAACCTGAACCTAGGAGCTAGTTTAACCCCCTAGAAGTCCACCCAAAGTTTACCTATGGGTCAACCCTGAGTTGACCTTTCTAATGGCTCCCTATCCAAGGTTTTCTTGGAACATGTTGTTCACCAAAAGTGATAACCCAAGAACACCTACAAATATATCTATGAGATAGCCAATCTCAATCAATGAAACACTTCAGGGCTTGGACAACATAACATTGGATCCTAATGATCCTCCTGCACTTCAGGTTCTGCTAGACCTAGGGGGGGACACCCTTTTGATGCATTGAATACAACAATCACAAACATAAGACTGCATTAACAATGAGCAGACAAACCATTCCACAAGCTCACCAAATTAGGTAACACGTACAGATGGGCTGGATCTTATACAAATAATAGGTGAATAGAGCTTTAGAAGGATAAAACATTAACCCCTAAACATAAAGGGAAATAGATTTTCTTTTAAAATGTATATCTGAAACCATCCCCAAATCTGTCAAAGACCAGTGCCTTGTTCATTGGGCAACAGAGTCACACATAGAACTACAAAATGCTAATCACAACTGCAAATTTGTTCTCCTTACAAAATATCCCTGCACTAATACCTTATACTAATGCATTACTCAATCCATTCACAAAATTATTAGATCTGGGACACATTCCATTGTTTATGACTGATTATAGAATTTAAACTCTTCACTGAAGAATGCCTACAAACATTCATACAATCTCCTTGAGATGACAAATTATAAGCCTCCTTGAGGATTCAATTCATAACAATGAAATATATGCACAGAGACAATATCATGGGAAATTTACTTATGCCTGACACAAGTAAGACCTGCAACTTAGAAAACAATCTGTCATCCTATAATGTAGCCTCTATACCCTGAACATATCCATATAACTTTACAAGTTTGGGTGAAGAAATTCAGAAAATGGAAGCCATGAAAACTGGAGCACTTCTCACAGAATTCTGGAACCCTTACAAAATGAGAAGAATTGGGAATAAGAAGGAGAGGGAAGAAAATCAAATCTGCAACTGAAATTGCCAAGTGTCTCCTCTGTAACTGAAATTCATTCCCATCGAAACTGCTCCCAAAATATCTGATCTTTGTCAAAATTGACTACATAATTGGATTCTTCACGCTAAGAGCTTTCCAAAAATATATAATACTTGCCATTTTGACCAAAAATGGAACCCTGAGCAAATTAATTCCTCATGTGTGCACATCATTTAAATTTTTGAATTATTCAATATAGTTGAAACTATATCTTTAACTGATTTTAAATTTGGTTTTTTCTCCCATTTGGTCCTAACACTTTGCCATGTGGCGGGATCTAATTGGCTGATGGGGTTGACTAGATGCCACCTAAGATGACACCTCGTCACTGCCATGTCATTCGCTTTGTCACTGCCACTTGGCCGCCACATGCGCACCACATCACCGCCAATGGGACGAGACCTGCCTACTGGACCACTGACTTGACCTGCCATGTCATCACCACTTGGCTTTCACCATTTCGCAGACGGTGTGTTTCATGCATCTTCGCCTCACGAAACCACGCACACCATCGATCTGCTTAGAACTTGCTCGACCTTTAACCTTCTCATTTTCAGAGATGCTTTTCGCTATTTCGCAGACCTTAACCAGTGAGCAACTTTCCTTTGTGAAGTCACGCGAGCCGTCTGATCATCTCAAACCTGCAGGGTCTTTACCTCTTTTCGTTGTTTCCCAGGGTTTAACTGGCGAGCACCTTCGGCCTGCGAATCAACGCGCTTCGTCGGATCATCTTGGACCTACTCACTAGTTAAGCCGACCTTTCTTTGCAAAATTCACATGTTTGCCTCGAAAAGCATTCCTATGTGGGTTCCATCTGGTCGATGCTCAGTCACCTCCTCCATCACCTTGGGATCCGGACCCACGTGCATGGGGTCTGCCTTGGGCACCCAATGGGCACTGTCCGTCAAAAGCCCAGATGGCTTTGACATTATAGATGTGTGTGATTTTGCATATAAACACCAAAATAGACCATTTCCCAGTCAACGTGGGATAATACAGTTTTTCCCAGAAATGCATTTCGGAGCTTTATCTGAGACTTTCATGGCGATTTTTTCATTTGCATGAGTTTCGATGGCTTTCTGAATCATGCCATACTGAAAGAATTGGGCAAACGTTGTGGATTGCATTCATTTATGAAATTTTTTGCAACTTACACCACTCTATGTAGGAGGATTTGGCTCTGGTATTAGTTTGTCTCTGCAGCCCCTTTGCACACCATGTAGAAGCCTGGAGGTTTCTTTTGGGAGGGCATGTGAGAGAGGAGAGGATAACATCTGAGGTTGGTTTTATTTTGCACTCCTCTGCAGTCCCTTCAACACCAATGTAGAAGCATTGAAAATCTTCTGCAGTCTTCAACGCCATGTCTAGGTTGGAGGAATATGGGGAAATTTGACGGCAAAAAGCATTGTGTGAAGTTTGATGTTGCTGTTGTAGTTGGGAGAGCATGTGAGAGTGGAAGCCATCACTGGAGCACTTCAAACACCATGCTGCACTCAATAGGGAGGATGCTTTATCAAAACACATTATGCTTCATTGTTTATAAAATAAAATGCCCACTCCACACTCCACGTTCAGCAGGGAGGATAAGGAGGCACATGAGGAGGAGCAGATACAAGCAGCTTATTTCATATCTTCTGCAGCCCCTAAACACCACATGAGCTTGGAGGGAGATGGGGGAGGCACTTTTAGGGAGGAGCCACTGCTGGAGTTGTTTTGCTGCCTCTCAATTCTCCATGCCATGCAGGGGATGGCATTACACCTGCCATATTGCATTTGGTCTCTATTTCTTACACAACCATTCTTTGTGCCATTGAATGCTAAAGAATAGTCTTCCATCCATGAGGCATAATATTCACTTGGCATGTGAGGAATAACTCCATCCAATTTGAATTCATTTGCTAACTTAATGTCATCACATGAAGATCTATTTTTTATATAGCCGATCCCTCTACTTTTGAACTCCATGTTGACAGTACATCTTCTCCTCCATTACTCATATCTGGCATGTAAAATGCCTTGGTTGTTTTGACCACAAGAGGCATCTTCATTTTTCACTATCCTCTGGTGGGAAACATATAAGTATTCAAATCCAACCGTGGATGTCAACATTATTTTGGAAATGCTCATAGGGCCAAGTCGCCAATAAAATAACACTGCACAGGCATGAGCCAGGTCGGGCTCCAAAGTGGGTCCGACTAAAAAAAATTTTGTTTTCATGCAACTGACCTTTGGAATGCTCCAGGAACCTTACCCATACCTCTGGAAATGATCGACATCATTTTCGGATCATCGGACTGAATTTTGCAACCTTCAGGCGAGTACGCCACATTTTCGCATTTAATCGCAAAGACGTAATTTTCAAGCCAGTCAAATCACCTTTCTGGATCTCGCCGTCTAACAGGCGTGTACTCTGATATGCAAGCATGAAATCTACCAAACATTTTCTCAAAACGATTCCCAAGCGAAGAGATATTAATCAACAAAAATGGCCAACTGGCTTTGTCGACACTGCGGACCTGACGAAGTCAATGTTCTGGCAACACATGATGCCTTTCTCAAAAATACCAAACGACCTCCGTAGGCCCTCAAATTTGAAACATAGGTACCTTGAAGTACATATTAAAACTTGGAAATCTTAGTTTGATCATAAGACTGACAAGATGCAAATGGCGCATTCATGAAAATGGCTACATTAACTGATATAACACTAAAAGTACGAATCATTGAAAATGATGACTAAATGAACCCTTTTGCAAACCGACTAAATGGATTGGTAGGAGCCTGAAACTGGAAACATAGCTCATCATTTATATCAGAATTAACCCGGAAGAAACATTTTGGCATGACACCCACTGAGGCAACTTTTACACTTGTGCGAAATAGGGCTCCGACTAGCTATCAAAACAGGGACTAGTCAAACCACACAAACTGCAAACGGATTTGGCTTTGAAAACTGAGCAAATGGATTTGTCAAGACTTGAAATTTTGCAGGCCGACTCACATTTATGTATACAATTGAATCCATTTTTAAATTCTTCATGACGATTAACAGGGTAAAAGATGTACTCACTCAAAGTAGGCTACTCAATAAAATCTGTGTTTGTGCCTAAAATGCACTTTCAGCTCACCCCTCAAACTGGGTACCTCATAAACTCATCCAAACTGAAATCTAAAAGTTGCACATCACTGAATAGGCCAAATGAAAGGTGTATAACAAGTTTCCCAGGCCTTACCCCCTGAAAATCAGCTGGCTCCACTTTACTCCCTCTCCAACTAGGCCATTCAAACTGACACATTTAGGTACTTTTCTAACATGCAGAGCAAAATTTTTGAAATGGGTCTCTAATCTTGACTCAATTTTAATGAGTCCCAATTGGACCATTCTAGGATAATTGAAAATAATATCCATTGGTAAAACAAATTTTCTGACGATACATGTCAATGCCTACTCATCCTACAACACGTGTCAAGTGACAATACAAATAGAATTACACATCACTAAATTACACATGGAAAATGTCCCTTTTTTTGGAATTCATAAATTAAACAATTTCCAAATTAAACACACATCCAAGCATAACATTTAGAAATTAAAACACATTTACAAACAAGGTGTTGTCTCTCCAAATAGACAACCCCTGGCTTCACAATCGCACATAGGCCTGAGCTTGATTCTTTGAATACTTTCCATGGTCTCATGGAATAATTTTCCTACACGTCTCACTTGCACATTAGTAATTCCAAAAATCACATATAATATTATAAAAAAGAATACAATTCAGACATTGCATAAAATTTCAATTATAAAAATCAAGTATCCAATTATCTGATAACATCCACATACAATAATCTACTAAATGGCATCCTCATCATAAACACAGAATTAAATCATTTATAGAGCATGCATCCACAATTACAAGCATCAAAATAAAGTATTGCTAATCAAGGTGAATGACATAATCATATCAATGTTATCCAAACATTAGATCATATAAAATCTATGTCCAAAATGCATCAAAATATAGTATCAATACTAGGTATAATATGAAAATAACTGAAATGCTATGATGGCTCGGGGTAGGGCCTCACACCCTCCCCCTCTAGAAATGAACTTCCTCTTGGAGTTCATCAAAAAGATGGGGGTACTGAGATCTCATATGTGTTGCATCCTCTCATGATGTTGTAACCTCGTCATAACAATCCCACTAAACCCTAACCTGGTCCAGCTCTCGACCTCAAAGAGACAATGTCTGGTGAGCCAAAAAGTGGATGGGCTAAAAAGCTAGCTGCCTATCTGACTCTACCTCAAAGGCATCCCAATCTAGAATATGAGACTCATCATAAATGTACTTCTTCAGAACTGATACATGAGACACATCATGGATGCGTTATAGGCTAGGTGGCGAAGCTAGACGATAAGCAACTGGTCCTATCCTCTCAAGGATCTCAAATGGTCTGACGAAGTGAGGTGCAAGCTTAGAACCCTTTCCATAATGGATTGGACTCTTATGCAGTCACACTCTCATGAAAAATCTATCCTTAACCATGAAGCTATGGTTTATCCTCTTTGCATATGCATACTTCTTCTACCTATCATGTGCCTCTCTAAGGCGTTGTCTAATCAAAATCACCTGCTGCTCCATATCATGAACCATCTCAGGACCTATGGCTACTCTATCCTCAATGTGGTCCCAACTCAAAGGTGTCCTGCAAGGTCTGCCATACAAAGCCTGAAAAGGTGGCATCCCCAAAGAAGTGTGATGCCCATTATTATAGGCAAACTCTACTAAAGGAAGGCACTCTTCCCATCTAGTCTGATGATCCATGGAATACATGCGGAGTAGGTCTTCTAACACCTGGTTTATCCTGTTTGCCTGTCCATCAATTTCTGGATGATAGGCTGTACTAAAGTTCAGTTTGGTACCCATTGCTGCCTACAATGCCTTCCAAAAGGAAGAAGTGAAGAGGGAGTCTCTATCTGAGATAATCTTGCATGGAATGCCATGAAGTCTAACAATATCTTGCAAGAATACTTGTGCCACTGCTGGTGTTGTGAAGGTAGTCCGGAATGGTGAGAAGTGGGCCACCTTGGTCAACTTGTCAACTGTAACCATGATGGCATCATGGCGATGCATTGACATACAAAGACCAATGACAAAGTCCATCGATATAGTATCCCACTTCCACAATAGTATCGCATGAGACTGGAGCAACCCACCTAGATGGTGGTGCTCCGCTTTGACTCTCTGGCACTCAAGGCATCAGGCTACTAGTACAACAATGAACTGCTGCATACCTGGCCAATGATATAACTGTCTCAAATCTGCATGCATCTTCTTTACTCAGGGATGCGGTACATAAGGAGCTCTATGAGCCTCCAACATAATGAAATCACTTAATCCTCTGAAAGAAGGTACATAGATGTGCCCTCTATGGCGTATTATTCCATTGGACTCTAATGAATAGTCTACAAATTTCCCTTCTAGGGTCTCCTAAGATTACACTACCTGACATACCTCTAGATAACAATCATCCTCTAGCAGCTACTGCAATATACAACCTCTCAAATCTGTGTCCATAGTCATGGAGCATATCTCATGATGTCTCCTACTCAAGGCATCTACAACCACGTTCTCTTTCCCCTTGATGTAGTGAACATCAAAATCACACTCACATGAAAACTCCATCCATCTCCTCTGATGAGTATTAAGATTAGGCTGGATGAATATGTACTGCAAGCTCTAATGATCTGAATGAAGCTCAAAATGATGACCCAAAAGGAAGTGTCTTCACCTCACAAGTGCATACACTACTACTGCAAGCTCAAGGTCATGCATAGGGTCATTAAGCTTGTGATTCTTAAGTTTCCTAGACTCATATGCTATAACTCAACCCTCTTGCATAAGGACTGCTCCTAATCCATCCAAGGAAGCATCTGTGCATACCATAAAATCAACCGATGGGTCTGGCACAATAAGAATAGGTGCACTAGTGAGTGCCCTTTTTAGATCTTGGAAAGCCCTCTCACACCTTTCTATCCACTTGAATTTCTTTCCCTTTCACTCAAGGGACGTAATAGGATGTGTAACCCTAGAGAACCCCTCAACGAAGCGTCTGTAGTACCCTGCTAGACCCATGAAACTCCTGACCTCTGTCACACTAGTTGGCACTGGCCAATCCATAATAACTCTGATCTTTGATGGGTCAACTGAGATCCCATCACCAGATATAACATGTCCTAGATATCTGACCTCTGATCTAAATAATGCACACTTTGACAGACTGCCATACAACTGATTGTCTCTCAAGCACTGCAATACCTGTCTCAAGTGCTCCTCATGCTCCTTCTCATTCTAAGAATATATCAATATGTTGTCGAGGAACACAATCACAAAATTGTCAAGGAAAGTACAGAATACCCCATTCATGAGACTCATGAATATAGCTGGAGCATTCATAAGACTGAATGGGACCACAGTGAACTCATAGTGGCCATACCTAGTACGAAAAGCAGTCTTGTGGATATCACTCTCTACAATCCTCAACTAATGGTACCCTAACTTCAAATATATCTTGGAAAACACTTTGGCACCATGAAGCTGATCAAATAAGTCATCGATCCTAGGCAAGGGATATCGGTTCTTGATGGTCACTTTGTTCAACTACCTGTAATCCATACATAACCAAAGGGATCCATACTTCTTCTTCATGAAGATGACTGGTGCGCCCCAAGAGGAGACCCTAGGAAGAATGTGATCCTTCTCTAATAGTTCCTCAAGCTACATCTTGACCTCATTAAGCTCATTTGTGGTCATCCTATATGGTGTTCTTGAAACTAGCTCAGCTCCTGGTACAATATCTATGTGAAAATCAATCTCTCTGCTTGGTGGCATACTAGGTAGCTCGGAAGGAAACACATCTGCAAATTCCTCAAGTGTGGGATGATCATCTAGGGAAGGCTCCTTCTTATTCTCTTCCTCTCTATCACTAATGGTGATGGAAAACAAATGACATCCCTTTTGCATACTCTGCTTAAGCTGCATAGTGGAAATCATATGAAGTGATACGGGCCTTTGAATCCCTGAAATAACTATGGAGGTACCCTGATCCTCCACACACTCGATCTTTTTCTATTGACAATCCATCTTGGCTTTATGGGCATATAGCCAATTTCCATGCCAAGAACAATGCCATAAGATGCTAGAGGTGTGACTCAAAGGTCTACTAAGGTGGTTGTACTCCTAATCTGAAGCTGACAACCGCTAACCACTGACTCAACAGACACTATAGTTCTTGAAGCCAACTCCACTTCCCAACTAACACCTTGCCTAGATGCCACTAGCTCGCAATGCTCCACTACCAATGGAGATATAAAAGAATTAGTAGCTCCTGAATCAAATAAGATAGAAACACTGCTACCTCTGATCATGCCTATGGCCTCTATGACTGTGGCCTGATTCTCTGCCTGGCGGTTGTCAACCACTGTGACGATTCTATGGGACTTACCCATGTCCCCAACTGTAGGCTCTAAACCTGCCATCCTCTGATTGCTTTCCATCTAACCCTGTGGGTACTCTCTCGCCATGTGCCCCATGGCCCCACAAGTGAAGCAAGCATCACGTGTCTGGAAGTGAGCTCCCTATGGCCTAGAGTATCCATGTCCTCCTGTCCTTCTTGAACCATTGAAACCACCCCTGGAGGACTGTTGAGTCTATGTCGGAGGTGTGTAAGGACCCTACAATCACTGGTTGCGCCTAGGACCCTGTGAATGCCACTGCTTGGGCTTAAAGCCCTGCTAACCCTATGGAGGCCTTTGCCTTTGATTCTTCTATGACTGCTATGGAGAAGGAGGTTTATAGGGCCCCAATGAATTCCTATGGTTACCCTTCCAGTGGGGTTTCTAGAACCCAAAAGACTGTGACATAGGGTTTTGGTTCTGATGTTGATCCCGCGTGTCCTATGATCTACCCTGAATCTCTTCTACTATAAAGGCCTTCTCTATGGCAACCTGAAGGGTCCCTAGAGCTACCATCCTGACTGGTCTTTCTATCTCGACATTTAATCCTCTGAGGAACCAGTTGATGAGTAACTTCTCATATTTTTGATAGTCTATGTAGGGTAAGAGCTCGAAGAAGTTGCTCTCATACTGGAACACAGAGAGACCCTTCTACTGAAGGTCATGGAACTCATCAATCCTATGCTATGTATAGTGCTTTGAAAGGTACCTATCTTTAAATCTCTCTATAAAGATGTCCCAAGTAATTGTGTCTCCAAATAAATCATCCTTGTACTCCTCTTGCCTCCACCATGTGGAAGTCATCCCTCTCAAAAGGTGAATGGAAATATGTGCCTTCAGATTGCTCTCATAGGGACACAATCTGAAACACCCGTCTAGACTCAAAATCCAAGCCTCAGGCTCTACCCCATTGGTAGATCTTGCAAAAGACGATGGTTGAAGATGCAAAATCTCCCTGATCTAATCTCTAGGATCATGAGGTGCTCTCTGAAAAATAACTGGTGCCACTATTGGAGGTGCCTCAGGTAGATGGACTGACTCAGGCTCATGCCTATCAGGTTCTGAAGTGCAACCAAAATGTCTCTGGTGGGGTAAATCGGTTGTTTGGGAGGAGCTTCCTGATCCCCTTCTGGATCTGGTTCATCCCACACAATGTCCTCGTGTGCCATGCGAGCACGTCTAGGACCCCTACCGTGCTTATGAGCTTGTCGTGTAACCGACAACATCCTTAATGATCAATAAAATAAAATAAAGTAAATAAATAAAATTAATAACAATTCTTAAAGAAAATAATTATTAAAAGTGAAACGTAATGGAGAAAGGTTCCTAGTGTTGGAAACCTTGCTCTGATACCAAAATGTCATGCCCAAACTTTTGGGCAAAAACGGAACAACAATTTTTTTTATTAAACAACATAAATACATTAAATAATCTACATTAAAAATGCAATAGATAAGTTTTGTCTTAACTAAGGGTTAACTCAGGATTAAAGAGGGGTTTACTAAAGTTGATTTAATTAACTAAATCAATGTGGCTGCAATAATTAGAGAAGACTAATTATTCCCTGAAAGGGGTCATCACAACTTAATTAGTTAATTTAACTAAATTAATTAATTTTCCCTAATTAAAATTCTCCAATAAATAATTGAGAGATATTTAGTATTTCAATATTATTTAAAATACTCAAGGCTAAATAAAATAATGATAATTCATATTTAAATAATTAATTGAACATACATGATTACACTTTTAAATATAACTAATAAAGTTAACTAATTCAATTATAACATTTACCAAATAAATTCATTTTATACTAAAGTCGAATATTAAGTCCTCTTAGACATTTAAATTTCAACTATTAAAAATTCGGCCAATAACGAGCTCATAGGCTAAAATTTTACATTATACATTTAATAAATTTCATTAATAAAATCCCCCAAAGGAATTTTAACCCAAACATTCATATTTATTTAAATATGAAAACTAGCTATGTAAAATTCTCATTAATAACCCTTGTTAATAAAATTTAATCAATTATGCGAATAATATAGCTATATAAAAATTAATCCCCAATTTTAATTAAACCTTGATATTAAAGACTATTAAAAAATCAATTTCACCCTAGTCAATATTAGGAGTTAATTAATCCCACATATTGACTATAGTTTTGATTAAGTAAAATCAGGTATTTGAAAGGTACCCAAACCTTGAACAAGCCAGGAGAATAGAACTATGAGAAAGAAAAGTGCCTGGTCACTTCAAAAAGACAAAAGATCCCATCAGAAAGGATCAAATTACATAACATAACCTATAAAAACATGTAACATACATCAAAAGGAAAGCACAACGACAACAAAAAGACAGGACCAAGGAACCTTGCAGAAACAAAGACAAAGAGATAAATGTTTTTCATGATTTCCTCAGCATGAACAACCATTTGTTTTATGTTGTTCGTCGAGGTCTTTAATTCCTCTAGCTCATGACCTTTGATGTCGCCCTTGATCTTTGTGTTAGCTCTAGTCCTCATATCATGACCCTTCTTGTCCGTCTGCTCTTTATCACCATCCTTCTTAGCCTTGTTCTCAAACCTTGTTGATAAGGATGTTCATGTTATCCACCGAAGCTTTGAGGATCTAAAAATTTTGGTCAGCAATCTTCTTAACATTGAGTTCCAACCTGTCAATTCTACTGCCCAAATTGTTCATTTTATTTTGCATTTCCTTGGTGTCTCCCATCTTATTAACCTTGTTTTCCATTTCTATAGTTTTACCCACCATGCATTCAATAGCTTCCATATTGTGCAAAACAACAACCAGTTCTTTAACATGTTCCACCAGGGGCTTATCACCAACTGTAACTCTTGCTATAGCCTTCGTATTAGTCTTCATACTATTGATATCCTTTAGCATGGTAGCAATGGTCTCATAGAAAGCTTTTATGGTATCATTGTCACCAATATCCCTTTATCCTCCTTCTGCAGACTTGTGGTATTCAAAACCTCAATGTTGCCCATTACTGGGTTAACCTCCCCTTCTTTATCCTTATCCTCAACCTTCTTGTTTTCATCAGCATCCTCTTCAGAATCAATTAGAATATGGCTGATGTCTTTGTTGTTACCCATTTTAGTGTTCTTTTTCTGAGTCTGATTTCTAGTGGCTTTCCCTTTCTTTGTTTTAACAAAATTTTTCTCTAAAGATTCAGTTTTAGACTCTGACATGTCTAATTCAACCACAATCCTTTTCCTCTTAGCCTTATTCCTCCCTTTTTTGCTAGTCCCTTCCAATTCTCCCTCAGTCTTTGATTCAAAGTTGAATCCGCTAGCTTCACTTTCTATAGTCTCATCTCTTGCATTTTTTCCTTTGATAGGATTTTCAACGCACTATCCCTTAAGCATTTTATAAACCAGGACCATAAGCCCCTAGTGGAGGGCATGGTCACCTTTAGGATCCTTCTGAACCTCCTTGATGGTGTGGTCCATAGAGCATCCTAGGTAATAAGGTAAGCTCACCTTTTCCCCATGGTGAAAATGGTTGAGTAGAACAAAGTGATGCCCGTAGGCTCTAGTAAACCTACCGTCTAAAGTAATGTAGGCAATAGAAGCAAATAAAACAAACCTCCATGGCCTGCAAATCCTCTTTGGAGCATGGTAGGAGTTGTCAATTTTAATCATCTTTCTCCTCTCTTCGTCCATGACTGGAAACTTATCCGCTGCTTTATCTGATATGTTGCGATCCTTGTAAAATTTTATTCCCTTAGTAGTCATCCTCGTAGCCTCAACAATGACCTCCTCACCAACATTCATCATCTAGGACTCGACCAAGATTTTACCATTTTTCTAGTTTTTGATGAAATCGCTAGTAATTGTGGGATCTTTCCCACTTAGCCACTCCATGAAAACATTCAAACCCCCCCGCTAAAGGATATCCCAGACATCATTGTTCTTTTTCCAGTCAGAGCAAGAGGTGGGTTCAAATCTTTTCTTATTACCTCCCATTTTTTCAGCACTTCCCTTGAAGTTCCTTCTCTCGGCTTGATATCCTCTGCTCTAGTTTATGTGGTTGCCTTGTAAGAATGCCTAGAATCCATGCCAGATAATTATGATAAGACACCTATATAAATTCTCATTATCTTCGAAGTAACCCTGCATTGAAAAAGGCGGATGATGCATTAGAAATAATGATTAAAAGTACCACGTTGCCTAGCTTGGCTCTGGTCCAGATTAAGCAGGGATTTCATTTCACTTGCAATCTCACTTTCACCATGACTAGTAATGATGTCTTCTGATTGGCAAGCCAGGTTGGCAGTCGAATTAGCACAGGAATTGGCCTCCCTATACATGTGTAAAACCACACATTTCAAATTCTTCATTGATTTTCCTAGTTGCTTTACTAGCATTACTAATAGACCATGAAGGCAGGAATTTCATATTTAAACAATTGATTATGTTCAATGAGTCTCCTTCACACCAAATTTTAGTGCATTTAGCTTCCTTAGCAAGTATCATCCCATGGTAAGCCGCCATCGCTTCGGCAACATGATTTGTCTGATTTCCTATGGGAATACTTTTTATGATTTTGCAGTTTCCCCATTTGTCCCTAAGTACCACTCCACATCCTGCAACACCCGGGTTACCCTTTGAGACACCGTCAAAATTAATTTTCATCCATCCTTTGGGCGGACTGCTCCATTTCATACTCTCTCTAGGGTTGATCTGAGAGTGTTCGCGACCCTTTAATCTCCACTTTTTGTAGATAAATTGATCATCCTTATCTTGGGGATTATCAATGCCTCCTATGATATTCATATTTTCGACTATATTTCTTTTTATCTTCTCAAACACAATTTTTTCCTTAGAAACCTTTTCTTTGAAAAATTATGTCATTTCTCTCTTTCCATATACCCCAACACATATGAGGAAGGGAAATTTTCCATAATAAAGTTGTAGCTTTATTCCTTGAAGGATGATGCCAAGAGTTGAAAACCTCCTAAATCGACTCATGGAAACCCCAACTGATTTTGAAGTGGTCCAGACAGCTTCCCTAGACATTAGCAAAGAAAGGGAAATGAAAGAGCATATGATTAATGGTCTCCTCCTTTTGCTTACTGAGGATACAAACACTAGGCATACTAATACCTCTTTTTTTGATATTCTCAATAGTTAGAATTTTATCTTGTAGGGCAGTCCAAAAGAAAATGTTAATCTTAGGGGTGAGGCCTTTCACCCATGCCTTAGCCAAACATGGGCTTTCCATGTTGGAGAACTGCTGATGATACAAAGAAGCCACAGTGAAAGTGCCACTAGCTATGAGTTTCATAATTAATTGGTCTTCCTCTTCGACCCTTACCATAGAGTTTATAACTTTGTTCAATCTGCTCAAGGACTGATCCACCTGAGATAAATCCTTCCACTTTCCATCTTCCCAGTAATCATCCACCTTAGATCCAAATCTTTCCTTGCATTGGTTTTGAAATCTACTCCACTCAGGGTCTTCATTCAAAGGGGAATCCAGTAGCCAAGAATCATCCCAGAATTGGATAAGATTCCCTTTCCCCATTTTCCATTTTGCACCTTTGACAATTAAGTCTCTAGTTCTAGAAACATTTTTCCAGATATTGGACTCAATTGGGACATTATCTGCTTTAAGGAAGCTTTGAAGGGTCGGACATTGACTTTTATATTTTTTTGTCCCATATCAATTTCCATTCTCCTTGATTTTTTATACCCTCTCCAAATCTGCTTGGCCATAAGGAACTCATTTGTGCCTCTTATTCTTCTAAGACCTAGTCCTCCCTTTCTTATAGGCTTGCAAACCTTCTCCCATGCAATCAAATTCATTCTCTCCTTCTCCTCAACCCCAGTCCATAAAAAAGTTCTCTGAATCTTTTCAATGGCCTCCACATACTTAGCAGGGATTCTAAAGAGACTAATGGCATAGAGAGGGATACTTTGTAGAGTATATTTCAGCAATTGAACCTTACCAGCTTGGCTAAGAAGAGCCCCCTTCCATCCAACTAGCTTCTTATGGATTTTGTCTACCAAGGCTCCCCAAAAAGAATCAGGTGGATCATGGCATAAGGGTAGTCCTAAGTAAGAGGCTAGAAGATTTCCAATTTGACAACCCAAGATATTACTAATTTTAATCCTCCTTCTCTCCGGGGTATTGATAAAATACACAAAGCTTTTAGACTAGTTAATAAGTTGTCCAGTAGTAGCTCCATAGCTATCTAGAGCCTTCTTTAAAACTTCTAGAATCCTTCACTCTAGCTTTCCCCATTATTATAGAATTCTCAACAAACTACTGATGGGAACATATTTGATCCGCAGAAGATGGATTCAAACCACAGAACTCCCTTTTCTCAACCAGCTTCCCAATACATCTCCCCAAACACTCTGCCAAAATAATAAAGATAACTGGGGATAGAGGATCCCCCTACCTAAGGCCTCTAGAAGCTTTAAAAAAAGGAGAAGGACAACCATTCATTAAAACAAAGAAAGAAACCGAAGAAACTAATTGCCTGATAAGACTAATACTTCTAGAGATGAAGCCAAAAGAAGAGAGAACATCCCAATCCACTCTGTCATAGGCTTTAGAGAGGTCTAGCTCCAGAAAAAAAACCTTCGTTTTTAGAGAAAGATAAAGAGTGGATATTTTCATGGACAGTGATGATTGAATCCAAAATTTGTCTACCCAGGACAAAACCACTTTGCTGAGGTGAAATGAAAGAGGGAAGCAACTTTAGGATTCTAGAGGTTAGAACTTTGGAAATTATCTTATAAAGATAGTTGCATAGACTTATAGGTCTGAAGAGATCCATGGTGTTAGCCCCCATCTTCTTGGGGATAAGAGCAATAAAAGTACATTTAAATTCTTTCAAAAAATTTCTGGCACCAAAAAACTCTTTCACAGCTCTGGACACATCATCTCCAATAATATGCCAATACTTTTGAAAGAAAAACATGGGAATGTTAGGTCCCGGAGACAATTGAGAGGGGCGGGTGAATCAGTTGTCTTAATAAATTCAAACCAAAAACCAATTAACCAAATTAATGCTTAATACCAGTAAACTAGTTAAGTATGTCGGTAGATAGTGTTAACAGTAAATTGCTATATTGGTAAGGATTAATGCATTAAACATAAACATAAAGTCATCCACAACACATAACACCAATATTTGTACGTGGAAACCCTGTAAGGGGAAAAACCATGGTGGGAAACCTTACCCACAATCAGATGATACTACTGCAGATAGTAAGTGTACATAAATGGGGTCTACACATGCAGAAAGGCCAACAGCCTAGAGCTCACTGCTCAATCACAAAATGAGAGTCACACTGACTACAGTTGGATGGTTAAATCCAATAAGAATGTACTGCACAAAATAGCATCTTCATATGCTAGATTTAGTACCAGTGTAATGCTGATATGCTTATACAAAAACCTAACTTCACCTTCAAATGATGTCTTCATGTATTCCTATGCTTGATCTCGCATATACCTTCACACAATTATTTTTCACACTCCACACTTGATCTTACAAATAAGATATTACATTTATACCATACCCTAAGATCAATTTTAGTAGGTCATCTCTACAAGATATTATAATAAAAACATTTTACATAATATAATATCCGATGCAATAACCAATTAAACATGTCGGCTTAATGCATTTACAACAATAATAAATCATCTCCATAGCGTGCCATGCTGATGTGGAAAAGATAAACCTGTCGGTGTAACCCTAGATAACCTAGACCTATTTGCCAGTAAAAGCAAATATGCAAATATGAATATACCAATGATTAATTCTTCAAAACAAAGTGTCCACACGATGTCTTCGACATTACCAAGTGTCTTCCATATCATTCCAGGTACCGGTGAACATTATATCTTGCTGGTGAACCATATACCAGTAACTGTTGCAATAGTTACTTGTTTGCCAGTGAATTTTGCTGGATCTCCAAAGTGCTAGTTTTCAGTAGGTGTTGACATCAATGACAAAACCATACCAAAATACCAACAATCTCCCCCTTTGGCATTGATGGCAACACAAGATGGAAAAACCATCAAAGTGCCAAAACAGAAATGCCAAATACCAAAAACAAATCAATCTCCCTTAAACAACAATTTCTCCCCCTGGGAGCAACATGTGTTTATCCAAAGATTAATACCAATCACTCTTCAAAAGATAATGTGTTTTTCCATAGATATCTTTCCCCCTTTGACATCAAATGCCAAAGCTACAAAATTAAAGTTCATACAAAATACCAACTACTCCCCATGAGAAGTAGCTTCCTCATCAAATACCGGAGTAAAAGATTTGTCTTTTTAATTCTACCAGTTGATGAAAATCATCAACTGCCTAAGTCTCTACCGGTGGTGGTATGACTCCAAGTTGATCTCTGAGATATTCAAAAGTCTCCTTAGGCAAAGGTTTTGTGAAAATATCTGCAAGCTGTTCTTTAGTATTCACATAAACCAGTTTTATCTCCTTTTCTTCAACTTTTTCCCTTAGAAAATTTAGTTTGATAGAAACATGTTTTGTTTTACAATGTAATACTGGATTCTTAGATATATCAATTGCTGTAGTGTTATCACAATAGATAGTAATAGGTTCCTCTGATTTTACCTTTATGTCTTTCAACATTTGCTTAAGCCATAGTACCTATGTATAGTTAGTTGTTGCTACAACATATTCTGATTCTACTATTGATAAAGATGTACAACTTTGTTTCTTACTCAACCAAGAAACTAATCTCTTTCCAAGAAAGAATGCTCCTCCAGTGGTGCTTTTTCTATCATCCACATCTCCTACCCAATTTGCATCTGTGTATGCACATAGGTCAAAATTTTCATCTCTAGGATACCATAATCCAAGATTTGTTGTGCCTTGTAAGTACCAGAAAATCCTTTTTACTGCTGATTCATAATTTTCCCTAGGATTACTTTGAAATCTAGAAACAATACATACTGCATTCATAATATCAAGCTTGGTTTGTGTCAAATAAAATAAACCTCCTATCATAGATTTGTATCTAGTTGGATTAGCAGGTGTAGATTCATCCCTTTGAGATAATTTGTCATTTGTAGTCATAGGTGTGCTTACTGGTTTAGAGTTCTCCATCCCAAATTTCTTTAGTAATTCTTTCAAGTACTTGGATTGACTCAAAAATATACCTTTATCAATCTGTGAAATCTGCAAACCTAAAAAGAATTTTATTTCTCCAATCATAGACATTTCAAATTCTTGCTGCATTTTAATAGAAAATTTCTTGCATAATCCATCTTCTCCTCCAAAGATTATATCATCAACAAATACTTCAATAATCAAGATGTCATCATTAGTTATTTTGTAATTAAATTGCTATCTACATTTCCTTTAGTAAAACCAATCTTCAAAAGATATTTATCCAACCTTGCATACCAAGCTCTTGGGGTTTGTTTCAATCCATACAGAGCTTTTCTTAACCTGCAAACCATATCATTTTCATCTGTCAAAGAAAATCCATCAAGTTGTTCAATATATACTTCTTCTTCAAGATCTCCATTCAAAAATGCACATTTAATATCCATTTGATAAACTTTGTAATCCTTGTGAGCTGCAAAAGCCAAGAATAATCTAACTGCCTCAATTCTGGCTACCGGTGCAAAGGTTTCATTGTAATCAACTCCTTCTTTCCGAGAATATCCCTTACACACTAGTCTTGCTTTATTTCTGACAACCTTACCATCTTCATTAAGTTTGTTTCTAAATACCCATTTGGTTCCAATTACATTTTTATCTTTAGGCCGGGGAACTAATGTCCAAGTATTATTTTTCTCAATTTGTCCTAATTCTTCTTCCATAGCTTTAATCCAAAATTTATCTTCACATGCCTCATTGATAGATGATGGTTCAATTTCAGAAATAAGACATACCTCTTCATTTGCCAATCTTCCTCTTGTCATAACTCCTTTAAATTTGTTTCCAATTATCTGATCTTTAGAATGATTCAATCTTACATACCGGGGTGTCTTAGTTTGCTGTTCTTCTTCAATTATTGTGGAATCTTCTAATGATACCGAGGTAACTGGATCTTCATTCTGTACTAATGGATTTAATGTAGGTTCATTTGTCACAATTTCTGTTGCCAGTTTAGAGTCTATATACCTTGAAGTTTCTCTGAATTGTTCATCAATCTTTACATTTGTACTCTCAACAATTTTCTGCAATCACTTATTAAAACATCTATATCCCTTGCTCTTAGATGAATAACTAAGAAATATTTCTTCATCACTTCTAGGATCAAATTTGCCAATATACTCATCTTTTCTAATATAACATTTACTTCCAAAAATTCTGAAATACTTAAGAGTAGGAGTATTACCAAACCATAGTTCATGAGGGGTCTTACCAGTTTCACCTTTGATGTGAACTTTGTTGAATGTATAGACAACAGTGCTAACTACCTCTCTCCAATACACATGTGGTAGATTTGCTTTTGATAACATACTTCTTGCTGCATCCAAGATAGTTCTGTTTTTCCTTTCAATAACTCCATTCTGCTGTGGTGTCCGAGGTACTGATAATTGTCTTATGATTCCATTCACTTCACAAAATGTATTAAAGTCCTTAGATGTGAATTCTCCTCCTTGGTCTGATCTTAAACATTTGATTTTCTTACCGGTTTCATTCTCAGCCATTGCTTTCAATAGTTTGAACTTTCCAAGTGCTTCTAATTTTTCTCTGAGAAAAGTAACCCAACACATTCTAGAATAATCATCAATAATTAGCATGAAATATCTATCACCTTGTAAGCTTTTAGTTCTAGCTGGACCACATAAATCAGTGTGAATCAAATTAAGAGCATTATTGGATTTTTCTGGAATACTTTTGAAACTAGCTCTAACTTGTTTTCCAAATTGACATTCCTTACAAATTGTATTATGAGGTTTCACAATTTTAGGTAGATCTCTAACTACCTTAGAAGTACTGATTTTTACCATGCAATCAAAGTTTACATGACATAGTCTCTTATTCCATAACCAACTTTGATCTATATGTGCAATCAAGCATGCCTTTTCACTGTTATTCAAATGAAAGATATTACCTCTAGTTTGATTACTGGTTGCAATTTCCATACCAGTTCTATTCATGATTTTGCATTTTCCATTTTTAAATTGTAATTGAAATCCCTTCTCAACTAATTGACCAACACTTAAGAGATTATGCTTTAATCCTTCAACATAGTAGACATTGTCAGTGTTATGCTTATCATCAAGAGATATTGAACCCTTACCTTTGATTGAACAGGCTTTGTCATCTCCAAATCTTACTAAACCTTCATTGTATTCTTGAAAGTTCAAGAATTTACCTTTGTCTCCAGTCATATGATGTGAGCATCCTGAGTCAATGATCCATTCATCCTTTACTTCAACTTTGGCTGCTAGGGCTTGTTCTATCAGTTGAGCAGTAGGTGTCGGTTGATCTTCTGTTATAGCAATGAAAACCCATCCATTTTCTACTAGATCCTCATCAGAATCATCAGTCACACCTTCATCAGCAATGTAACAGGATTTGTTTTTGTTTTTCTTAAATCTGTATCTCTGATATTCAGGATTAGGCTTGTATGTTCTTCTAGCTTCTTCTCTTAGTCTAGCATGTCTATCAGGGTATCTCGAAGCCATATGACCAACCTTATTGTAGTTAAAACATTTAAAGGGTGCTTTACCTTCATACTTACTTCCAATTGGACCTTTTGGCATTTTTCTTGCAAATAATGCTTCAAGCTCTTCAAGCTCTTCATTCTCCTTCCTGGTTTCTTCAAGTTCTCTTGAATAAAAGGCTTTCCAATCTGATTTGTCAAATGATGGAGCAGATGATGTTGATGCTTTAAAGGACAAATCTATCTTTATAGTAGCAACAGGACCAAATTCCTCAATTTCAAAGGCTGAAAGTTTTCCAATCAATGTATCCCTAGTTACTGATGTATTAGGCATTGTTCTCAACTCATTTATAGTAGTAACCTTCATTTTATATGCTGGTGGCAAACCTCTTAAGATTTTTGAAACAATTTCATCCTCACTCAAAGTTCCTCCACAAGATTTAATTCCCAAAACAATTTCATTTACTCTTTCCATAAAAGCAGAAATCCTTTCATCTTCTTCCATTTTCAGATGTTCATACCTGACTCAAAAGCTTTCAAGTTTTGCAATTTTGACTATGGAATCTCCTTCATTCAGTGTTTCCAAATGATCCCAAATAGCTTTAGCAGTAGACCTATCTGATAATCCCATGATTTGTTGATCTGATAATGCGCTCAAAACTACTTCTCTTGCTTTACAATCATTCTCTTCATCTTTAGCTAAGGTAGTTGGAGTAGTCTGACCAGCTACAGCAGCAGTATAACCATTCTTTGTAACTTCCTAGATGTCTTTACCAATGCAATTTAGATGTGACTCCATCCTGATATTCCATATCCCATAGTTGGTTCCATCTAGTTTAGGACTATCCTTCCTGAAATAATTAGTAGACATTGGATCTCCTCAAGTTGTTAAACTTCTGCAAAAGAGGACTAGGCTTTGATACCAATTGGTAGGTCCTGGAGACAACTGAGAGGGCAGCGGAGGGGGGGTGAATTAGTTGTCTTAATAAATTCAAACCAAAAACCAATTAACCAACTTAATACTTAATATCGGTAAACTAGTTAAGTATGTCGGTAGACAGTGTTAATAGTAAATTGCTATACCGGTAAGGATTAATGCATGAAACATAAACATAAAGTCATCCACAACACATAACACCAATATTTGTACGTGGAAACCCTATAAGGGGAAAAACCACGGTGGGAAACCTTACCCACAATCAGATGATACTACTGCAGATAGTAAGTGTACATAAATGGGGTCTACACATGCAGAAAGGCCAACAACCTGGAGCTCACTGCTCAATCACAAAATGAGAGTCACACTAACTATAGTTGGATGGTTAAATCCAATAAGAATGTACTGCACAAAATAGCATCTTCATATGCTAGATTCAGTATCGGTGTAATGCTGATATGCTTATACAAAAACCTAGCTTCAGCTTCAAATGATGTCTTCGTGTATACCTCTGCTTGATCTCACATATACCTTCACTCAATTCTTTTTCGTATTCCATACTTGATCTTACAAATAAGATCTTACATTTATACCATACCCTAAGACCAATTTTAGTAGGTTGGCTCTACAGGATATTACAATAAAAACATTTTACATAATATAATATCTGATGCAATAACCGATTAAACATGTTGGCTTAATGCATTTACAACAATAATAAATCATCTCCATAGCATGCCATGCTGATCTGGAAAAGATAAACCTGCCGGTGTAACCCTAGATAACCTGGACCTATTTGCCGGTAACAGAAAATATGCAAATATGAATATACCAATGATTAATTCTTCAAAACAAAGTGTCCACATGATGTCTTCGACATTACCAAGTGTCTTCCATATCATTCCAGGTACCGGTGAACATTATATCCTGCCGGTGAACCATATACCAGTAACTGTTGCAATAGTTACTTGTTTGCTGGTGAATGTTGTTGGATCTTCAAAGTGCTAGTTTTTAGTAGGTGTTGACATCAATGACAAAACCATACCAAAATACCAATAGGGAAAACCATCCGGGCTTGGGGCCTTGTTGCCTCTGAAGGAGTTGACAACTATCAGAATTTCATCATGGGAAGGGATAGTAGTCAAGTGAGCATTTTGGTCATCCCCTAAAATGGTAGGTATGTTGTCCAGGAGATTCCTTTGGGCTTGCATATCCAAAGTTTGATCCTTAGCAAGTAAGTGGGAAATAAAGTCCATAGAAGCCCTACTCATGGGTTCATCTTCTTCAACACATCTGCCATTCACTTTAATTTGAGTTATTCTATTAATGGCCTTATGTCTTAGGGTGGATATATGGAAGTATTTAGTATTCCTGTCCCCTTTCTTCAACCAGACATTTCTTGATCTTTGTTTCCAGTATGTTTCCTCTTTAGCAATAATATCATGGTATCTCATAAGAATAACATCCTCAACATCTCTAGACGTATTAGTATGACCATTATTTTGTATCTCATCCTGGATTTCCTTAAGCTCTAAAAGAATAGTGGCTTTAGAGGAAAAGATATTCCCAAAGCATTCCTTATTCCACTTCTTAACATTATCTTTAATAATCTTAAGCTTTTTAACCACTCTATACATGGCATTTCCTTCAATACTGAACTACCACCAATCCTTAATCTTACTCTCCAGATCCGGGTGCTTAGTCCACATTCTTTCAAATCTGTAAGGGAAATGCCTCCTTCTATTCTTACAATCGGTCATAAAGGTTATTTGATAATGGTCAGATCCTGCCCTTATATGAGAAGATAAAGAGAAGTCATGAAGGTTAAACTAATCTAAGGATAGAAGAGCTCTATCAAGTCTAACCTGAATAAAATCCTCCCCACTTCTTCTATTGGTCCAAGTGAATTTAACTACTTGCAGCTCCAGGTCATGGATGCCATTATTGTTAATAAAGTCCATTAAGTCCAATCTACTATCCAAATTATCTTGACTCCCTCCCTTTTTATCATTTTCCTTCAAGGGGGTGTTGAAGTCTCCCATGATAATCCAGTTGTCCTCAACAAACCTGCTTCTTAACTCAGTAAGATATCTCCACAACTCACTTCTACCAGTCTTAGTGTTAGGAGCATATACATTAGTTAGGATCCAAGTAGTGCAATTTTTAAGATGCTTAAATCTAATACAAGCCAAATTGTTGTCCTGAATCAACATCTCACCTTCTACATTATTTTTGTTCCAAAAGGTAACAATTCCCCCCAAAGCACCTTTAGAACTCCCTCCACTAACTCCTCCATTTTTGAACATCTTCAAGCTTTCTACTTTATCTTTTGCCATCTTAGTTTATTGAATAAAAAAAAAATCAAGGTTTTTATCTCTGATCATATTTTTAACTAAATCATGTTTGTGAAGGCTATTCAGTCCTCGAATATTCCAAGAGATGATCTTCATGGATTTTTAGAAATACCTGCCTCAAAGATGGTTCTTTGAGTACCATCTGCTATATTCTTTCTTGTTTCCATTGATCTTTTTTTTTCATTTGAATGTCTTCCTGGAGAAGTGTATTGTGCCCCCACATCCCCAAGCCCGCTTATGGTATTTCTACTCATCGTACTATTGATAAGGTTATTATTATTCTTTTTTTTTGCTTGTTCTTTTTTTTGTCCTCTGCTACTTCTTCTTCCTCCTGCTTTGTTTCACTCTCCCCCAGTGCCTTTCTAATGTCTTCCTCATCTCCCCATTTTGGACCTTTTTCCTCCAGAAAGGTCAGCTTTACTTTTGCTGGGGAAACTAATGAGATTTTTGACAGCCCTTGATCCATAATATTATCAGGTTGGGCCTCCTGGAACCAATTTGTATCTTTGTCCAGATCCTAAGAATTTGATACAAGGTTGAAATCATCTCCTTCCTCTTTTTTATCTATGGGATTTTTATCTCCTTTACTCTCAAACTTATCTGAGACTAACTCTGTCTTATCTTCTTTCGATTCCTCATTCTGTTTATTGACTTTTTTCATACTCTGAATCCTTACCGTTCTAATCCATCTCCTGAGGATCTATTTTTTTGCTATCTACTTTCTTTAGATCATTTCCCATTTCATTGATGAGTTCTTCCTCCATCCTTCCAGCCTGAGACTGTTTCTCCTGATCTGGGTCATTAGACTCCACTGCTTTTAGAGAACTATCAAATTTTTTCCAAACCTTAGCTTGGGGATAAGATTTACCCTCATTATTGGGGCATTTTTAGCCCAGTGTCCTACTTTTTGTACTGAAAGCAGGCAAAAGGGATTGATTCATAAACAATATTCTGCCTCCACTTCCCTAGTTTAGATTCTATCTCTATTTCCTCTGGCATGCTCGAATCAGGTCCAACTCCAACACAAATTCTAGCGTAAATAAGCCTTCTTCTGGATACCATGACCTAGTCAATAGCGATAAGCTATCCAAGGTATTGGTTATTCCTGCTAGCACATCTTCCTCCCAGAATTCCATTGGTAGCCTAGGGAGTTTAATCTAGACCGGAACTTGAACCAGAATTTTTTTTCCTTTTCCCGCATTAGGGTACCACTTCTAGATGTACATGATAAATTTACCTATTGCCCATGAACCACTACATAGGATGTTTCTTCTATACTCATCATAAGAAAAAGAGAAGGATAGACAACCTTTGTTCATTGCAACCACAACAACCTGGCCTTTTAGGTTCCACTTTCTTTTGACAAACCCACCCACAAACAATCTCTATGTTCGGTCTAGACCCAAAAAAATTACCAATCAAAGTATTTTCCATTCTAGCAATGTTTTGGTGTATGATTTGGTCTGGAATAGAGATAGAAAACTTGCATATATGTAGAGCATGAATTCTCTTAGGTCGTGAAACATACATATTGTTACACGCAAGGTAGGAGCATGAAGTAATACACACAAATACCCCCTAAGGTACAATGCATATATGAAAAAGTACACGTATAAATCATACAATAAGGAAATCATGTTGAAGACACAACAAACATATTAATATCCACAATTTATCAGGTATATATACATAAAACATGCATTTAAGAGAAATATACATGAGGCACATAGATGCACTTAAAGCAAGAAGTATGCACATAAAACATAAATAATACATATAGAGCATACACATGAATATACTTGGGGCAAGAAGCATTCATGCAAAACATAGAGTGTACACATAAGGAACAAATACATGTAAAGCAGGAAGTGTACACATGAATTCACTTAAGGCATGCAATATTCACGTAGCATAAAGTATAAATAAATACCATAAGATGTGCATACACGTAGCATAAAGTATACATAAATACCATAAGATGTGAAGTGTACACATAAGGCATAAGATAATGGATACATGTAAGCAAAGAATCAACATACAAGAATATATGCAAGGAATAAAGTAATGCACATAAGGCATGAAGGAGCTCTGTAAAGAACAAACCATACATATGAATACATGCAAGGCATGAATCATACATGTAAACCATGAATTAATACATAAATACACATAAGGTACAAGCATATATGAGAAAGGTTCTCATGGAGTGGACATGCTGAAGACACATCGATCATGAAGCATACAAGAGAGAGGTTTTCATGGAATAGACATCTAAAACCATCTAATTCATGAAGTAACACAAATACACATAGGATATAAAACACATATGCTAGACACATGACAGACATGGTGTGAGCACAAGGTATACATGAGGGAAGTGTACATATAAAACACCCATGGAGTAGGCATGCTCAAAAACTATTAGACACTTAGCAGTTAAAGGCATACTCATAAGAATGCAATGTTGGCCAGATCAAATTCATTTTTTGATTTATTTAAGAAGAGGGTTGAATCATTAGTTCTAACTGGGTAGTTGTTAAAGCAGGTTCATCCAACAAGCTAGCAAAATCATGCTCTGAATATTGTCAATTAAGTTTGACAATATAATTTTCATGCTCTGCATCACAATACTCCAATGTTGACCTTACCTATTTCTTTGTTGCTCATTGAAGCTTACACAAATGCTACTGAGGATGTCATGGGAGCCATCTTGTTATAAGATGGTAAAATAGTATACTACTATTCAAAGGTTTTCTTTTCAACAATGAGGGACTATCTAGCTTATGATAGAACTTTATGCATTAGTCTATGCAATTAGAAAGCATATAAAAAATAGTATGAGAAAGACTCAAATTATATAGCCACTCATTTACTTTGACCATTATCTTTTTGTTGTATATAGTTTGATGATAGTGCATACCTACGCATACTTTTTTATATTGAACAATTTGCATCCAATTATTATAATTGTAACAAGGTCTGACAAAGTCCATCAATTCAACAACTTTGTTGTAACAGACATTTATGCCATCCATAGAAAATAGGCCCAAACCATGTAACGACGAAGGCTCTATGTGATATATCCTATCATTAACACAAAAATTGGTGTTTATTGGAGGAAGTTCCTTGGGTACTCATTGTTTTTGTAGATTTTTGTACCTCAAGGGCATCTCAATGTCACCTTTGGTCTCATCATCATAAGAACATAACCCCCCTTGAGCAAGGAAAAATTTCATGCGTTTATTGAATTTTCTTCTAATCTTTTGAACTCTAGTTGATCTCCCTATTGTAGACCTACTACATGTCTCACTTTCATTTTCTATTCCTGCATTTCCCTCACTCGAGGAAGACACATCTGACAAATACCTATTTGGTGGTACCTGCACTCCATCAAATGAGAGAGTTAGTTGGTAATGAGAGAGATATTTTGCAAATGAGGGTAATGTTGATGAAGAAGTTGGCCCTTAAGTTGATGTTGAGATTTGAAAAACTAAGGAAGTTTGTTTTCCAAGTAATTTTTAAAAAATAAGCTGTTTCTATAGGGTGTATTGACTTATACCTATTGATCCATGAGACTGTGCAGGATCCTCATCAAAGGGGTTCAGGTTCCTGCACATGTAATTCAATTATCTTATGTTATCTAAAAGTTACATAGTACACAACATGAACAACATAAAATTTGTAGACAAAAATAGTATTAAATAAAAAAATATGTTGTCATCATAATCATTGTAAACTTTTTAATTCCTTACCTTTACTTTATGTAGACTATGCAAGATCCTCAACTAAAGGGTTGATGATGTCTGTAGTCAATGACTTGTTCCCACCAAGGGTGATAACATCACACAAAATATATACATGAAATAATCACCATCAATTGAGCATCATAAGCATTGCATTTGTAAGTTGATAAATAATAAATACATATGTATCATAAGCATCATAAGCATCACATATGTATCATCATATATATAATTGAGCATCATAAGCATCACATATGTGTCATCATAAGCATGTAATACATCACATATGTATCATTAATCACCATCCATCACATAGGTAATAAACAATCCACATTCTATAAATAAACACAAAGTTAAAAAAATGTCACATGTATCATCATAAACATGTAATCCATTACATATGTATATTAAATAAACATCCATCACATAGCTAATAAACAATCCAAATTCCATAAATAAACACAAATATTAAAAAATGTAACATAAATAGTCACTCTTCCTATCTCCATCTCCTTGGGGTGGCATAGTTCTACTATTAGGACCTGCTAGAGGTGGAACATGAATTGAAAACATTAAAAGGTGCATCATGAATTAATTATGTAATGGCATTAGAATTCAAAACATAATGAATTAATTATGTAATAATATAAGTTAAATAAATTTCTATCAAGAAATCAATATTAAATAGATAATATTCTAATCACATACCTCATACATTTCATTCATTTCATTGATCTTCTTCTTCATCCAACTCTTCATCATGATCATCATCGCCATCATCATCATCACCACCACCACCACCACCACCATCATAATCATCATCATCATCATCATCATCACCACCACCACAACCACCACCACCACCACCACCACCACCACCACCACCATCGTCTTCATCATCACCATCACCATCACCATCACCATCACCATCACCATCACCATCACCATCACCATCATCATCATCATCATCAACTTATTCTTCTTCATCATCATCGAGTAACAATTGATCATGATCATCATCTACATCATCTTCTACTTCTTTGATATCTTCTTCTTCCATCACATTATACTTTATTGGCCTTCCTCTTGGATCATGTCTAACAACAAATGACCAACCTAGTTTATGTGGAACCCCTGAGTAAAATACCTTCTCACATTGGCTTGGAAGAACATAGGGCTCTTCCCCAACTAGTTCAAATGACCTTGTATTAACTATTGTAAAACTATTATCATGTTTAATAACAGTTCTATCAGGATCATTTTTATTCAATCGTAGCCTGTACCATTTGACAATGAACAAAACTAATTTGTTCGTCTTCAAAATCTGATTCCCTTTAACATCCTTAAAATAATATGATTGAACTTGGTATAGAAGAGACATCAAATATAAGGAAATTCCCAAGACAACATATGACAAGGTTTGATTGAACCTTCTACACTTTGGACTTACTCAGAGCCTAGGTGGGTATACCTTTGTGAATTGAATTCACACTTTCAAACATAAACCCACAGCAAACCAGTCCAGAAAACCAGTGGATCTATTCACCTTGAAATTAACTGAAAACAAAGAATGGAAATTATACTTAAATTCAGCATTTCGATCAACAAAACATGCAATAAACAACTTCAATCAATACCAGTGCCTTATCCAAGGTCACAGAGTCATCTAAACTCATATAATACTCCTCAAACAAAATATCTTTATGCATCCCGTTGGATTGGTTTCTATTAATCCTTGTATATGCCTGACACCTACAAGAACTTATGCATTCCAAATTAAGCTATGATCATCAAAATTCAAAGTCCCTTCCAAAGAGTTTACTGGTATGAGTGATCCCCGCATCTTTAATTTCCCTCCTAAAGAGAAAAGCTAATGAACACTTCTACTAAAATTGCTTTGCAATTCCATTCAAAGAGAACAACCCTGGATTATTTAGAATGAAAACAATAAACAAATTGTAAACACACTTGAAGACAACACAAAGCTTCATTCAAAACCGATGGTTTGTATATTGATATTAAGTTTCAAGAAATATTATAAGAAGTTTTTGAATATTCTCCATTAGACTTAGAAAAGCTCAAATAAATTTCTGTAGCATTTTCTTACAATTCTTTGTGATGCTTTTTCCTCTAGTCCTAGTATCCATTTATAACAACATGGATGCACAAAGCTTCAGACTTCTTGAGGAGAGTTTGTTACAATCATTTCTTTCAAAATAAAGAGGTTACACGCTTTTCACAAAAATAGTTACAAGCTCTTTTTGGCCTCTGCAGTCTCTTCAACAGGCTATTCGGTTGCAACCTCTTCTACCTTTTCGGGAGCGCTCTCCAACTATTTTGGATCATGGGTGGCATATTTGGTTGTCCACTCATCATATACCTCTTCTGTTGGCCATGAGAAATTAATCACCTTATCCTTAGTCTTAGTCAACCTTTTCCAAGAATTTCTCATTTTGTTGACTTCTGAATTGAGAAAACCATAATGTGACTTAATTTTCTCTATCTCTTGTATTGTCAAAACAAAGAAAGAAGCATCGTCTAGATCAATAATTCCTTTAACTCTTGCTGACAATTTAGCTTCTATCTCTTTAAGCCACATTTGTTTATCCTTTAATTGATCCAGGCTAGCAAAAACTCCTGGAAGCAACTCAAAAACTTGATCAGTGTACTCCTTTTTGCACAAACTAACATTCCTATCAACATTATCCACCTCTGCTGCTAATTATACTAAGACTTTAGTGACGTCAGAAGTGGATTTAATGATGGGATTGGCCCTTGCTTCATCACAGGATACACACATAAACTCTAAATCTTGCTCCGTAGGCCCCCATTTGTCAAAAATAGGTGTCAAAATGGCCTTGTCTCTCCTGAGCTCATTCCATATATCCATAATTTTACCTACATTGTTGTAGAGCAATGAGGCATTTATTGTATCTGCAAAACTGGAAATTGTAGCCCTTACTCTCTCCTCATACTTCTTTGCATATAAGGCCCGAGCCTGCTTTAAGTTTTCTAATTCTTGAGGAGTAATTTCAACCATTTGAGAGCTGGAGGGTGCTGGAGATGGTGGAAACTCAATAATAGGGCTAGTAGGTGGAGGTCTTGTAGAAGAAGAGGAAATCATCAGTGTTGAAGACTCACCTTGATGGTATTGTCCAGTCAACTGGGTCTGCGGCTTAGCAATGATGCTATCCTTACCTCTTACCTCCTCCTTGGCATTGTTATAGGCCTTCAAAACTATTTCCAACTTGACTTGGAGGGCCTCTTTCTCTTTAGCTTCCTTTTCTGCTACTGCAACACTAAATTTTACAGTCTTTAACACAGTGCTAGTAGCTTCCACTACCCCTGTAATCTACACTCTCTTCACCATCATCCCACCAAGGTAACTTGACCCTGGGGTGTCTTTGCTTTTCTTACTCTCATTTCTCTTGAGAGACCACATGATGAGTGTAGCATTATCCTTATTGAAAGTAATCCCCTCCATGGGTTTGGTCTCCTTCCTCACTGCGTCTAGTACCAGGGCGTCTGCTATATCCCACTCGGGTAGAATAAGCACTCCAGCTTGTACTACCATATCTCTCCCTTGCTCGGGGGTGATGGTTTTGAATTCTTCCATCATCTCCTTCTTTATCTCCTCTTCAACCAGGGCTGGATCTTTATTAGGCTGCTCAGCCTTTCTCTTTTCACATCTAGCATTATATTTATCTATGTTCTATTTCCATATGAACTGCATAAATGCTTCTGATGTGACAAAATTGTTATCAGCCAAGAAGGCATTACTTGCCAGCTTTATCTCAGGATCCCACTCTTGGCCTTTGAGTTCAATGGTGGTAATATCCATTTCAGCAGCAATGGGTTCTTCTGGCATCCCTTCTTCCACTTCATCATAAGTGTAGGCAATTTCCCCTAGACTACCTAACTGTAGGAGTTGCTCAGATGCTGCTTGCTCATTTCCTATATGGATAGGGGATTGGGATGGGGAATACAAAGGTGTATCTGATTGTACTTCTTTCCCTACCCTTTGCTTCTTTGGGCTTTCTTGGATGTCAATGACATCTTGTATCTTCCTCTTTCCTTTGGAGGTAGAGGGCTCCCCTGTCGTAGGCATCAGCACACTATAACTGGATTTCTTATGCAATGTATAATCACCAGGAGGGATTGCTTTACTAGAAGCTAACCTACTTAAGATCATTCTTGCCTTTTCAGGGTTGCTTTTGATTATAGCTTCCCTCTTCTCCTTTAGGGTCTGCATCACATCTTCAAAGAAAACAATTAAAAACTTTATTTTCTCCTCCAGAGGGAAAAAGCTAGACAATGGGTCATAGCTGGCATCAAACTGATGCACGAAATCCAAGGCTTTCTTATAAGCCACCCACTTCTCTTTCCTTAGCTCCTGCTCATCTAGATCAAACTCATTTCTGATGAGGTCTTCAAGAAACTCAAATTGATGGGGCCTACCTCTGCATGCTGCCTTCTTTCTAAACATGCCGTTGAAGAAGTCTTCTGGATCAGCACACCTAGATACTGTAGTGGGCAAATGATAAGGCTTGAGGAAATCCTCAAAGCAATTCCAACCTCCCTTTGTTATCACAAATTGGTGGTCTATGGTAGCTATAGGGAAAATAGTCCCTTTACCCCTGCCTGTCAACTTTGCCTCTTGTAAACCACCAATTTGTCTAAGGATCTCTGCAATTCCCACTTTGAGAGGGACCTGGTAAGGTAGCAAAAATGGGGTGCCTCTGAAACCAAACACTTTGAAAACTGTTAAGACTGGATACAAGTAAATGTCACCCCAGTTATGAACAATTTTTATGTTCTCTGCAAATTCTTTTGGTTTTATGAATTCCAGAAGAACCTTGGGGATTCTTGGGTTCTCCGAGCAGAGGAGAGTCCTTATCTTGGATGCAAAATATTTATCAAACTTCAAGAAACTGGCATCCTCTCTATCCCATGATAACACAGTACTCCATAATTGTACCGGCATTTTTTCTCCTTCTTTCTCCTTAACAAGGTCCAGTCCACTAGCAAAGTAATCACCACCTTTGAAAAGAAAAAGATGCATCAGGAGTGAGTACCATCCGAAAGGCCTATCCACCTTTCCATTCTTGATTCCTATTAACCCTCCATGGATAGCATCAGCAATGAAAGAGGCATAATTAAATGTAATTGCAAGAGAAGGATTCAAAATCTGAGCAATCATTAACAAGTAATGATTTGGCATATTTGCTTCAGCATCTTCTCCCAAAACTTGGCAAAGTGCCCAATACATTCCTTTAGCCCTCAGGGTGAACATACTTGATGAAAAGGGCTCTTGTGTGTTGGGTCCTACAACTGTTAACCCACCTATCTTCACAAAAAACTCCTTGAGAGGCCCGTTCCTGAGATGACTCCTCTATGCACTATAAATTTGGGCTAATGATGTGAAATTTATAGGTTCTAGAAAATTGGTAAACTCATTAAGCCCAAAAGCTTTCCTGAATTCTTCAGCATTAATCTCAACAAGGGTTTTCCCATTTATATCCCGAATGCTTCTTGTGACTGGATCATAGTTGAGCGCAATTTGGGTCAACAGATCTATGTCCATAAATACCCCTGGGACTACCAATTTCCCAAAATCTAATTCCCAAATATTGTTTTGCGGGGCCGGAGAATTTCTCATTCCAAATCCAATCTTAAATAACCCCAACCCAGACAATCCAACCTGTGGGTCTCTCAACTAGTTACCCTTGTCATACAGTCCTTCTCCTATCTTTAAACGGGGAGCCTTGGGCACTAATTCTTTTGCCTTTGAGGCCTGATTAGTTGACAACGTCAACTATTCTAAAAAATCATCATAGACACTCCTTTTTGAATAATTAACTTTGCCAGAAAATTCTCTTTTAGGAGCCATTTAGAAAACGTAAGAAATGAATACCACTCCTAAACACTTCTGTGATGAATCAATTATCTTATCTAAAACACACCACACAGGAATTGCTACACAAGAATACGAGAAAACCTGTTCTTGACTTGAAGGAATCTGCTCTGCAACTGGACTAACTTGCTCTGTACCTGAAGAAAATAACTCTGCATCCGCTCCTCTGCAAAATTCTTTAAAAGATATCTTCACCTGGTTGATAGGAAATCAGATATTGTACTCAAAGTCTTAACTACAACATTGATTCCACATGCTTCGGCCATCCCTTCAAAATTGAATTCATATGAGAATTTGTATTTTTCGCTCCAACGGGTCACAACGTTCTTGCAAGTCTTTCATTTTGCTCTTTTGCAACTTTGCGAAGCAGAACTATTAGGCAGCTCGGTCCTGCGAAATAGCGCCGACCGTCCGATCAAAAGAAACTTGATCGAGCGTTATACTAACTAACATCTTTGGCTCCGCGTTGGGTCCCGCTTTTCTATTGGCTACATGATACCACATGGCACTCAACCATTGGCCTTGAAATTTCCCTCGCATTCAACTTAATACTGGCCGCATGTCTTTCTTTTATACCCCCAGTTCCACCTTGGCGGGCCCACAACTTTCTTTTAAGACCACGTGTCGTCGGACACGTTGCCATCCATCATGACACGTGGATGGCTCTCGTTCACTCTCGCTATTTTGCGGGGTATAAAGCATGAGCATCTTACCCTTGTGAAATAGTGCGGACTGTCAGATCATCTTTAAATTGATTGGCTTTTAACCATCTAAAAAGGCTTTCAGGAGTGGTGGGCCTGCTGACTCACTTTGAACACCTGTCATCCAGTCACCTTCGGAGCTGACTTGTCACTTTTTCATACGCCAAGGGAAAGCCACTAGGTTTCAATAAATTCGTGACAGCTGTATCCGCCAGGTCATCTTCTAACTGCGACCTGACTCACCTCTGGGGCCCGCCTTTTAGCCTTTGATCCTGACCCGCTGACTGTTGTAACTTATGCCACGTGCCGCCATTTTACTTGCTATCATCAACCAGCTAGACCATCTATGTGGCATGCCATGTCATTTTCGCAATTTCATTGGTTTTAAACTACGCGCAACTTCACCTAGTGAAATAGCCAAAGCCGTAGATCCGTCTGCAAGATGCGCACTAGTTACTGGGCCCGACAACTTTAAGAGAAAAACATATAAGGCATAAATTTTGCGATTAATTAACATGACCGCCTAGGCAAACAACAAGGGGGGACACTTCCTACGACCCCATGACCCATTACTTAAGTGAATAAAGTAACGAAAGAATAGAAACCAGAGGGTTTAAAACAAACACAAGAGGATCTATAATAAAAAACCCTTAAACCCTTGAGGTCTAGAACAAAGCTAAAGCATTTGAAAAAGCGCCCTACTCAAAAATTTCAACAAACCATAGTCAATCATGGGAAAAGAAAAGCCCATTTTTAATCAGTGATAACAGAAGGAATTAAAGTCACACTCAATTATATCATCTAAAATGCCATCGTATCAATTCTGAGACTCTTGAGGATGTATGATGTTTCTCGATGAAATATTTGTCACCTCAAAGACTACAATTATCCCAGAATCACAAGTTTTCTTCATGTCATCCAACTTTTTGATGAGAAATTTATGACCATTGCAACACATAGCATTGTGGTGTTTGACCTGCAATATGTCAAATATGTAAAAATTATTGCATCATGAGTTGATAAACATATGGGTGATTATTAAATTTATATGTACCTCTTTATCTCTTAAACCATATGCTAAATCAATTTCCCTTTACGTAACATTGGAATCTCCATTACGATGAGCTTCTTTAACCAATGAAGCCACACCTTCCCATGTTAATGTGTGACCAAAATGTTGACAATGTTCAATCCACACTGTCATCCAATCAAGATTGTTTGCAATATACAAATGTAGTGCATCCCACTCTTGACCAACTATACAAAAAATAAATAGATGTCTTACAACCGATTTATTTTTAATATTAAGAATTAATTAACTATAAGAGAATCTTATAATTACCTCTCACTTTCCTCAATCTACCTTTCCCCATCAAGTACTCCCCTTCAAATTTGTTAATGGGGTTGGGATCCCAAATGCGATCCACGTGGATCTTTGCTACAAACTTAGGAAGATATTCAAAAATGTACACCATAGTCTGGTATACCATATATCCCTCCACCATAGAACCCTCAGAATGTGCCCTTTGTCAAACCAAAGCCTTCAAAAATTTCAAGTGCCTCTCAACCATCCACATTGACCTAGTGTGTACAGGTCCACACAATTCAATCTCCTCAACTTGGTGTATAAAGTAGTGTTCTTGTGCATTGAAAAAAGTTGAAGGTAGACACTTTTGTATTTTACACATTAGATGATGAATTTTTCTCTTCCAATATTTTATATCTTCTTTATGGATTTTTTTACATGACAACCACCTACAAGATATTCAAGATGCAATAATATATATTACATAACAAGTAAAACAAATTGCAAATATAATATCTATACAACAAACTGAACAAATATCACTACTTACTGTTGGCATTATGTGAACCGGTATGAGGACATAATGATATTGTGTGTTGTCATTGATGTCAATATGTGATATGATGTGAACCGGCATATGTGATATGTGAGAAGAGAGAACCAACATATGTGTGAATCGGTATATATGCCAAAGTGAAGCGGTATATTTGTTCAAGATGAATCGACATGTCAAGGTGAACCGGCATGTAGTTATGGGAACCGACACATGGAAGCATTGTATGACTACCGGTTGGTAGGTAGTTTCCACTTCAGGATTTCCGGTTGGAGTACCTTAAGCCTATGTGACTCAATCGATGATATTTGTGTGATGAGTTAGCAGTATAATGGAGAACAGATCATGTTGCCACATAAGCCTTGTGCACGTAAAGGATCTTGCATGAAGAAGACTATCCCTATCCACCTTGGGAATGTGCAAAGTGTGTCAAATGGTGATAACGTGTGATGGGTTATCAGCCACCATGAAATCGGTGGATAATGGATGATGGAGAATGTCTTGAGATCGATTCAAGATTGTTGCATTTAATGCAGTACGATTCAATGGTCAGGATTGAATCATTTGAATTGCTTAACCTAATAGGTTTAGGGTTTAGGGTTTTTGCTATCGACTTGTCTGTTTCCTATAAGGTCGATGTTGTGTTTCTTTCTAAAGTTGTTGGAAAAATTTGTATGTGTGTATCCAAGGGAAGTGATACGTGATTCTTGCTAGACTAAAAGAGAGAAGAGATACTTGCCAAGTGAATGTGCAGAAGGTGAAGAGGAGCCAAAATGGATCTGCATTAGCATTGAGTGCTGTTACCAGATCATTGTTATTCTTGTTGATCTTTAACCACTTCAACAGTTGTGAAATCCCTTAACAGGGTAGCCTTAACCGGCTCGATACAAATCCTTTAACAGGGTAACTCAAAGTTATTGAGTTATGGGAAGCTATAGAGCTCTGGAGATCCTTTAGCTATTGAGTTCTTGAAATCCTCTAACAAGGTAACCCTAACCGGGTTTAACCCTTAACTGGGTGATCCCTAACAGGATCGGTTCCTAGCAGAACCTATTGTAATGTCTTTAACTAGACAAGGCTCCTAACAGAGTGGACTTCTAAAGAGTTCAAAAAGCAGCTTGTGGGTATTCATCCCCACCGTGGTTTTTCCTAGTTGGGTTTCCACGTGAAAAATATGTGTGTCATGTGTGATGCTTTTATCTTGTGATGCTTTGTTATTACCTGTTAAGCATATGATGGTTCTGTGTTTTATGCCTATCTATAAAACATATTGAACTAACTATTGTGAAGATTTGATGATAGTTTACCTGTTCATGCATGAGGGTGTAATGGTACTATAGTATTGAGCTAAGAGGAAAGATAAGTGAGTAACTGGTTTATGATTGTTTTAGTTGTTCTGGGTCTTACCGATTGCACTTTGTTTCAAACAGTGTCACTATTTGCCAGTCATTTGGAGTATTTGCTGTCAAACCGGTTTTGGACTGTATTTTGCCTGTACTGATTCACCCCCCCCCCTCTCAGTACCGGTTTGGTACTATTTGTTCATCATTGAATTACCACTTACCTCATGTATTTTCCAAGATCATATATGGGTTGCTTGACATTATTGTCAAAGTGGTATGGGAAAGAGAGAGGTAGAACGTACTGCAACAATTATAAAATTATCTTTTCATTTTTTTCTAACATAATACAATGAAAAGTACATGTGAAGTATACAAATATATAGTAAATACACAAGAACATGAATTACCTTAATGAAGGTATGCCAATCATGCATTTTCATCCCTGGCCCAAATTCACTTTTCTTTGATATGAGATTGTTTATGTTCGCAACAAATCTTGTGGGAAGTCAAATTTTTCATATGACTTCTTTTATAGAATTGCTTTATTGGTCCGTTAATAACCAAGGAAGGTCACTTATATTAATCTAGTCTCCATGGCTATTTGATTTAATCACATTTTTCATTGCATGATTAGATTCCTGAATGTCACTACAAATTTTGACAATTTTTTCTTTGTCACGCCTTCGATCCAATATTTTTCATAATGTCTCTATTATATTCTTTCCAATATGCATAGTATCAAATAAATGCACAATTTGTAACTGCTCATAGTAGTGCAACCTATTAAATTGTCAGGGATAACTTTTTAGTCCCTTAGGAAGGTGGTCATTAATGCCTTGATGACCTTCATGATCATCAATCACATCATCAGTAAACAAAACACAATAGAAAAGATACTTTATGGCATAAACCATTAGATGGAATGGCATTACCTTGATGATTAATTATATTATATTTCAACTTCCATAGGTGAGGTGTCATTCTTCATGGCTTTTATGTATTCTCTTCTTTCCCATTGAAAATATGTTTTACAGTATTTCGATACTTATGATTTTTGTGGAGAAAGTGCCTATACTCATCAAACACCTACTTTCCTAAACTTTTTGAATGACGAGATTTCATCTTTGGACCACCAAATGGACATGCAAATTTTCCCTTTGTTTGAAGACCTACAAGATAATCTATAATTGGATTAAATATGTTAATTTTTTAATTATAATTATCATGCACAATTTGAACACTATAGCATACCACAAAAATGTGTTAGCCCTAGGGCATCGTGTATTGTCAATACAAGCATCACATGGAATTGAAATTGACTTTGTCCTTTTGGTCTAGAGATGTCATACATAGTGACACCATTCCATAACTCCAGCAACTCGTTGATAAGAGGCTCAATATATACATTTATACCTTTAACTTGTTACTTACCTAATCGAATGAACAAAAACATTACATAATTATTATGACCATTTTACTGCAATATTTATAATTAAATGTAGACGACTATTAAATGATAAAATACCTAGAACAATCATTGCCAACATTATATGCTTCCTCTTTATTGACATCCATGAAGAAATGTTATTGTTGATAATAAAAACAGACCACACTGAGTAAACAAATCTCATCTCTCCAAATGGATTGACACCGTCTGCTGCTAATTAAAACCTGAGATTACGAGGTTCTTCTTTAAAGTGTGGCCACTTTTTCTCTATGTCCATAAATCCTGAACCATTTTCAAGCATTTGAATAATGTCATCTCGACTTCTATTGCGTGCATGGTAATCCATAAATTGTGCCAAGATAGTGCACTTGAATAATCATTGCATATGTGGAATAATGGGAATATAACGAAGAACCTTATGAGGCACCCTTTTTATTATTTGATATCTATTGATATGAAATTCAAGGTATTCAACTCAAAATTCATGTTGTTTGTGATATATAATTTGATCATTGGGACAAGCATCTATTGCTTGATACTTCATTCCAATATCTTTCATAATGGCAGATAATTCTCAGTATGCGTGAGGTAGAATATTTGATGGTGGTAATAAAAACTCAACTATCAATCTACAACAAAAAATAATAATTTGTTAATATAAAGAATATTAATGGTACATGATTCATCATTTATTAACTATAATGACATATATGACATACCTTAACATACGTGAGATTGTTATGTTGGATAAACCATTCAAAACCTTCAAGTTAACCAACAACAATACGACGGAGAGAAGAGTTATCTGGGAGCCTTCGTAAAGGGCCTCAGATTCCTTCTCAAGTAGAATTAAATCATGAACAACATCAAGGTCATCTTCATAATCATGATCAGTTGTGCCAATACTAAATGTGTCATGGATAAATGTATTTGTAGCATCATCTTCAATTATGTTTCGTGGCTCATGATCATTATCTTCCATGGGATCATTATCTACAGCTTCTATATTCACACCTCCATGTTCCTCCACTTAAAAAACCATATTCTTTGGTTGGTGTTGATCCATATCAGGTACTCTGGGGTGCTCAACCTATATAAAATTGATAAACATAAATAAACCATGATCATGATCTCATCATGAAGTAATTTCTTATGTATATAAATTGTTAAAACGATATAATGAAAAAATTACCAATGGATGATAATCATGTCCCCCTTCAATGTGACCATGCAACCTATAATGTTTCTTAGTTGTTTTGATTAGAAGACTTCTAGTATTTAACCCCTTACAAATTTTGCAAAGACAATAATATTTTCCATCACCTTTTCTTTTCAAGTTAGACCACAATCTAGCAATTGTCTCCTTATTTTTTTGTTCGCTGATATTGTCTGACATGGTCTTTCTTCACAAGAAAAAAAATTGGGCTATAGAACTAGTTACATAAAAGTTGAAATGTTAGTTTTGAAATCACGTTTTAGTGTAATATAACAAATTAAATTTCTTGAACCAAGAAATTATGCGAATTGAACCAATACCATTTAACTCTTCTTTTTCATCTCAATACATATCTAATGGCTTTGTGGAATGCAATCCTTGTATCATATCTTAAGTTGACTAATGTCTAATTGGGGTAATCCATGAGTGTCTAATATGAATTCATTATCAATGTTGTGAAATCATCGAGAGTATGGCTATAGTCATCCTTATAGGATCCTCTCAATACTATCCAAATCAGTCTAAAATGAAAGTAACTATCCATTCCCATGCTCATGCATACTTACATGACTAATGTTGCCCTTATGTATCCTAAATGTTGGAGAGACCTTATTTGACTTGCCTAATCAATTTGGTTGTTGTCTTAATATGAAATATTGAGTTCTACCCTTGCCTTTGCATCAAACTTCTCACATCATGTTTCTTCAACAAAACACACTATTCTAGTCCCAATATTCCTCAATACCCTCAATGGAGGGGCATGTATAATGGTTTCAACATACAAAGTCAATGATCATACAATCCATTCTTCTAGAAAGCCTTAGCTACATTACTTGGCTTCTAGGCTTGGGAAAACTAATATGAATTGAGCCAACACCATGAGGATAGGGTCAAGTATAATGGCAACTAATCATAATATGTGAAGATGGGGTTCACACCTAAGTGTTGGTTATCAACAATGCCACACTTCCAAAATTGCCAGTCTCAAGACTTCTCCTATTAGGTCAACACTCATTGATGGCCACAAGGCCAAATCAATGTATCTAGGCTTAAAAATCCTTACTCTAGGCTTGGAGGATCCTACACAAAGTCTATGAACACTCACTTGGTATTGCAATAGAAAGAGCCTTCCTCTAGAACTTTGTTTAAAATGCACACATCATTGGTAATCATTGTTATGATGGATGGTCTATTAGGACAGTAAATGAAATACTTATTCTTTTTCCACCCTTTGAAACTACAACAAGGTATTTGACATGGCAGGGTCCCCACACATCACTTCAACACCAAACATTAGGCAATTCAACGTTTTTCCTTATCAATGCATTTTTTTTTGTCTTTCACTAGTTTTCTCAATCTAATACATAGGGATATCAGACCTTTCATGGTATCATCACACACACAAACTTCCCCATATGTCCTTGTAAGTCTTATTTATTAAATGCATTTCACCTAGCACTATCTAGTACACATTCTTGTGTCCTATCCATATAGGATGTTTGCACACAACACTATCATCTTTGAGTCATGTGTGTGATGTAGAGGTAGGGGCATGTATAATGGTTTCAACATACAAAGTCAATGATCATACAGTCCATTCATTTAGACACCCTTGGATACATTAATTGGCTTCTAGGCTTAGGAAAACTAACATGAATTGAGCCAACACCATGAGGATAGGATCAATTATCATGGAAAATAATCATAATTTGTGAAGACAAGGTTCACACTCATTGATGGTCATTTTGCAACTCACCTTGAGTCTACATGAGGTGCAAAATCTTGTGACAAGTATGGATGATTGTCTCCTTCCAATATGCAGTCCTTTCATATTTTAGGTGCCTACAAACTATGTTGTTGTTAAGTATTGATGTAGTCTTAAGACATCTCATGACTCCATTACATTTCCACACTTGGGTTTACAAACACAACTCTGTCAAAATAGAAACAATATCACAAGTAAAACTATGACTGTGACAATTAATACTCTTAGGACAGTCATAGAAATTTAATCTATCTCATTTGGTTTTGATCCACAAACCCTTCCTAAGGTTTCATAGGGTCCCCTCACCCCTCTCTCTGTCATCAACCACTTCAAACTACCAATTGCTTGGTCTTCCCACCAAATTCTTCACTCTTACTACCTTTTACTGTCTGATACATAGAGATATCAGACTGTCCTCATGCCCAAACATGTACCAAATCTAATTTGGAGCCATTTACACAACATATAATATGATACATATCATGATACCCAAGTTAGCATGATACACCTATGGTTACTCCTACCCAAGTGCAAACACAAGAAGCAACAGAAATGGGTGTGGACCAATACAACTCAAGAATTATCATGATAATAGAAAACCAATAAAATTTATTTTCAGAGCCTAAGGCCAAACAAAATGAAGAGAGAAGAAAAATGGATTCAAAGAAGCATGGAGAATAAGAAAAAGAGGATCTATCTAGGCCCCCACCCCCAAGATGACTCCTCCAAAATTTTAAACTTAGGTGCACAAGCAACAAGATGAAGAACAAAGGCCAAAGTAGGTTGTAACTACCATGAACTCATCCATCCAAACTGATCATAATCTAGATGTTGCTAAGTGGCTACAATTCAACTTTGAAATGACGAAGAAGAGAGTATTGAAGAAATTAAGTTTGCAAAAGATTATCATTGAGGTTGAGGCTGAAAGGAAGTCAAAGAAGGCAATGACCTTATATGCCACCTAAAACTATGCAAAAGGAGAGATAGTTTCAAACATCGCTATCCCAATTCCAAATAAGGATGACTGAGAAATGGATCCTTTTGATCATTAGGGAAATCGAGTGAAATTTAGAAAATAAACTAAATGGAGAGAAGTAACAACTTTAGATACAACTACTGAGACTATAAAGGTAAGGATGCAAAAATGATACCAATCTAAAGAAGAAAGGAAGGCTATTTAGTATCATAGTACATGAACAACTCTTTAAAGATCTTGATTCCCCTTGAGCTTCTCAAGTTTCAGGGATACAAATGCCTACTTTTCTTCCTAAAAAAGAAATAGAATATTTGTATGCTATGAAGGGTAAAGCTACAATGATGGATACATCTGTTATGGAGAAAATGAATCACATGAGAAACTTATTTGCTAAGTTCTACAATGTTTATGATGAAGCTAGTAAGTTGGAATTAATAATGTCAGCCTGTGCTAATCAGTGGGAGAAAGATGTGAGGAAGTGAAATTAAAATGTTGAGTGAAAATAAAATCAAAGAAGCTGATGTATTGAGAGATGAAGATAATGGATTCATTCAAAGTGGTCTAGACTAGCTAATATTCAAGCTAGAAATCACAGAAGGAAAAATAACTAAGATGGTAAAGTGCCATTATCCCATGTTAACTGAGCATCAGGCTTATGATTAATACATAACAATCAATTTGGGGGCTCATCCCTTTAGATGAGATAAGGATTGGTTGGACACTATATAAGTTATTTTGTCTAAATGGGATAAGAAGGTGGAAGGGAAGTTTGGGCCAAATAGTAAATTTGATGAACAAGTCTTGAATTAATGTATGGGGTTAATTGTGGCTACATCTCATGCTGCCAATGTGGTGAAAGCCTTAGAGAATTCCATTACCAAACTAAATAAAGTTGTTAGAGTTGTTGGATTTTTAATCAAATGGATAGATGGGCCAAATGAAAGATCTTTAGGCTAATATTTGTATAATTATAAGGAGTATAAGGAAAGGCAAAATAAGGCTTCCTCCACAAGAAATCCAAGTTCGAATTGATTTATTTCAAATTTTGATCAAGTAGATGGAAAATAATGGATTCTTAGTTAATTCAAAGTGATGACCTAGAAATCTTATCTTTATTTAAGTAAGGGCCCATCCAAATACTATTAGTGAACTGCACCCAAATTAGAAAGTTTCCTTCTTTCTACATACATGAAATCCAACTTCAATGTACACAAAGTATAAAGGAAACTGTGAGTTGTCCACTCTAGTTCGGGCTAGTAATTACTCACTTTCTCTTATTTGGAATATCATACTTACTATTCTAGGGTTATTGGACTAGAATCAAAAAAGTTAGCAACTTGCATGTTGACTAGACTTCCTAGAGGTTAGGTAATTTTGGGCAGGTTATTTCATAGAATTAAGGAGGTTTCCTCCTATAAATTGATATTTTCAAGATATTTTAAAGGTTGGAAAATTTATGATTTGAGGCCTCTAGCATAGTTTATTTCAATTTTTGTGGCTTTTTATTCTCTTTGTTTCATGATACATTTTATGAAGACAGTGGACTCAAGTGCTAGTGATTTGCTAGTACATGGTTAGTATATCAGGTTGTTGTCGATTTATTGTCTCATTGATTTTTTGGTAATTTTCTAGTGTCTACATCTTCCACGATTTAAGAATGATCTAAAAATATTTGTTTCAAGCTTATTTACTTCAAAAATCACTTTATTTATGCTAACATTTGGTGTTTGAGGTTAGGGTAAATTTATGGAAAAAGGAAGGGTAATACGTGGTTACTTCATTTATTTGCTAGATTTGATTAATTTAGCATGTCAAATGGATCTGAAAACTAACCATGTTGATAATATATGCTTAGAATATGTGCTAGTAATTTGTTTTCTCTTGGTCCCTACTCTATCTTTCTTGTTAGAGTATAGTTGAGAGGCCACCACTACCTCAATATATTTTTATTTTTTTCTAAGTAGATGATAGTTTCTTCCTAATAGAATTCACATGAATCATTCAATCACCTTCTATCTACAGATTATGCACTCATTTGATTCTCAAGTGCTCACAAGTCTGTAGGTCAAGAAATAGTGTATGTTCCTCTACTTCATTCATAGTTATTGGTGCTAATCTCTTTGAGGCACCTCCAACCATATTTCTACTAAGGTCCCCTGTGCAACCATATTTCCACTATGATCCCTAAATCTGCAACTAGTTTATGAGATTAAAGGGTGTCCCCTTGACACTTCAACTTAAGTTTGAACCCACCTTTGGGGCTAGACATACCAACCTATTCCCATTCTTGGATTTGTCAAGGGATTAATCCCTCCACCCCCATTAACAAGGAGTTATTTACTACATATATTATTTTATCTATATTATCTTATCCCTACTCTATTTTTTTTTCCCTCTCTCCCTACTCTATATTATGCAAATATTATGCAAATCCAAAATTCCTCATACAAATATTATGCAAATCCAAAGATCTAATGAATGAATTAAGGTGAAGATTCAACAATTGTTGATTATCCAAATCTGAAATTAAGGTGAAGATTCTACCTTGAATGTTGAGTGTGTCATTTGATCTTGCCTGGGGTTGAAGTCGAGGCAGAAGCCTGTGTGGGATTAAATGCACAAATGACTTGCCCTCTTTTTTTTTTTAAAGTAATGCTAATTGTCATCAAAATTTGGATGAACGTGAGAACTTTTTTGAAAAATAAATAAATTTCATTGCTAATGCCTTCTCCGTCGAAATCAAATTTGGTCACAATATACCTTCTCTGTAGGAAATCTAAGCCAAATTGTAAAGCGGAAAATCGAACCCCAGGTGTTCCCCCACTCCAAGGAGAGAGAAAGGAGGTCACTAGGGTTGACGGTTTTCACTTAGGAGAGACTTTACCTTCAAAAGAGGGGTTGAAACCCACAAGATCCAATCCCACACAATGCAAGACTGGATTCTAAATGAGTTTCAAGGGTTGAGACATCAAGGATACCCTCTTTTGTAAAGTATGTAGATAGAAGGATTGAACTAGGAGTGTATGTAAAGTAAGAAATATTTGCTTGTAGACGGAGATTGGGACATGGGATGAAGCTACAGACCTGAAATTAGCAGTAAAATGTCGAGATGATGCTATCCTGCAAATTTGAGCGAAAGTTGACAGGACGATGGCGCCTGGAGTGCACACAGTCCTCCGAAAAATCCACGAAACGAAGGGGGATCTGTTCGTCTCTGCACAAGGATTCCAGATCTTCAATTACAACCGTGTACCTGCAACCTACACACAGAAAAGAGAGGACGATTGGGGGGTTAGGGATGAGGGGTTTACCTTCAGGTCAAACCCCGGTTTTGGAATTAACCAAGAAATGAGAATGCTGTAAATGTAAATGTTTGTAATGTAATCAAGTACTAATGCCTTGTTGTAAGATTGTTTGTATTCTTACATGCGAAGGTGTAATGATGTTGTATGTTGTATTTTGTAAGTGATCTCCTCTTCAATGGTTGAATCCTTGTCTTGAATGCAACACCTAGCCTTGAATGGAGACTTAGAATGCTCAATTGCTTGAAGGAATGCTTGAATGCTTGAATGTTTGAATGTTTGCCTATCGCTTCTGCCTCTTGCATACATATGTTTTTTTCTCTTTTTCCCTCTCCCTCTCTTCTAGGAGGGGAAATGTAGTTTATATACTTGTCAATTAGGGTTAGGAGACTGATTTTTCTGACCTTAGGCCGACCTAGGAGCATTATTTTCCAAATTGCAAACTTGAAGACCCGATGCCCAACAAGGGACTGGGCCCAAAATAGGGCCAGGGACTAGGGCGCTGGGCGCCATGGTCCCACCTCCTGGGACAACAGGGTGCAAGGAGGATCAGGCCAAGGTGGAGAAAGATGCAGTTTTTGATGTCGTAAGTAGGTTCCGGGGTCTCCATTCAGGTTCAATGTTGCGCCGCCATCGTGAAGACCCAAATGCAGTCGAAATTGCAAGTGTCACAATTTTAGGATGCTACATTTAGCCCCCACTTTAGCGGGAGTATAAGCGTACGCCCATACTTCTGGTAAAGTACAAGGAAACAACATTGAAAGACTTTCACCATGTCAAGGAGGAAAGATACACCAAGCCCCCAGTGGACTAAGGATCTTACGACTTCGATTGACAAAGTAAAAGGGAAGATCATGAGGGAGAGCCATGACTGTCAGTAGTAAGGTTCCCTCACTATGAGTCATGCAAGAAAAAATACCAAAAATTTTCAACGCAAAGCTAAGTTTGCCAAGAAATTTTCAAGTATCTTGAAGAGATATGAATGGAGTGTATGCCCCCTACGTTAAAGCGATCGCACATGCCTCATCGGGGGTGATTGCTTTAAGGTAGTAATACATATAAGAAATGAGAAGGGAAAGGAGCACATTATCACAAGGATTTAGCCCCCAAGTGTGAGATAAACCCAAGGATAATAGACACAAAGCACGAGGTGACTTCGCTTTCCTCGGGGTCAGTATGCTGTATGATAATTCATGTATATCATATGTATGTATGCATAATTGTTCTTCATTCCCCAATCAAGGAAGGTCACCTAGAAGAAGGGAACACATGTGTCTTTTGAGTCAACATGAGAGAGACCAAAAGAGATCTCAATGTTTTGCATCGTCCTCAAGTAGACAACATTAAGGACAACAAATAGAAGAATGAGAATAACACATAGAAGAAGTAACAAAAGAGATCAAGAGAGGAGGAGAGAGTCTGCTATGCTAATGAACTAGTCTAGCATGTCATCTACCCCCCGATCTTGCTGATCAATATTTTGGGAAGGCAGGAAACACGCTAGAGGAGGAACATCCAACACAGCAGATAGAGCTATCACAAGATCCAAACAAGGGCTATGTTCATGTTCCAAGCCACGTTGTTCTTGTCTAGGAGCTAGGATAAGTGCTTTAGAAAATTCGTTAGATAAATAGTTATCAACATCAACATATTCATATTCACTATCAGAAGAAAGAGAAGTAACATTTTCATCTATATCATCATCAAGATTTATAAAAATGGGATCTTTAACTTGCACATGATCAAAACCATCATGCATCTTATGTTTAGGAGATTTTGGCTAAATTTTCGGCTGAGGAGAAAATGGAATAATACTAGCTGAAGGTGTTTTTGGGGATTGCAAAGTTTGAGAAACAGCTGCACAAGCTCTAAGATGACACTTTCGTCAGCGTTCTCACGCAGAATGATTTCGTCTAGTCTTAGTAGGAAGTTGAGGAGATTGAGGAGGAGGAATGTTCTTGTCCTTATCACTTGGGTGTTTAGGTTGTGGTCTCTTAGGTTGGACAATAGGAGAAGAGGAAGATCTCTTCTCTCTATAAGAGGAAGGAGGAGGAACTGCTCCATATAAAGGAGGATTATTTGGTTTAGGAAGGAGACCAAGTCCATCATGACGAGGATGTATAGGTCTACTTTTAGAAAGTTTATAAGACATAGACATAGTCACATCCATAGGGATGGGTTGGGAATCTTCTTGAGGAAAGACATTAGTTTTATCTTTCAAAGGAAGAACTTCCTTCTCAAGAATGATAGGAATATCAAGTTTGGGTGTTCTAGGTTCACTTAGAGATAAGATCATATCTTTTTTCCACTTTTGATAAGATTTGAAAAGATGATCACTTTGTGGTGGAAGGGATTGGAATTGTTTAGGCCAAAAATAATCAATAAGAACGCTAGAAGTTCTTTCAGCTGGTTTAAAGAGACTATGATTGACAGTAACAACTTCACCATTATGGGGGAAATTTCAAGCACTTGTGAATAGGAGAAGCAATAGCTTTCATGGAAGATAGCCAAGGATAGCCTAGCTTCACACGAAATTGTTCGGATGATGGAATAATAGCAAATCTCACATAAAGGGATTTGTTATGGACCTCAATAGGTAATGTAATAGACCCAATTGCAGGAGAAAAAAATGCATCAAATAATTTCACAACCACATTTGTTTTGTCATAGATCACTTGATTCAATTGGAAAGTAAAAAGAAATTCTTCAGTAATGACATTAACCATACAAGAAGGATCAATAAGCACTCCACGGCAAGGTGTATTCTTGACTTTTGCAACTATATATAAAGGACCATCAGGTGCCCTAATAGTTTCACTGGAATCAATGTGATGGAAGGTTCTTTAGGGATTTTCTGCTGCTCTACAAAGTTAATCACATTCAGAGTCATAGACACAAGACCATCAGGTGAGAAAGAGGAATCATTAGTCTCAATCACATTAGAGGTATGAGAAGGTAATGGATCAGTAAAAATCTTAAGATTTTGGTTAGGAGGAGCTACAGATGTGTTGCCTTTATCATTCCCACCTGAAACAAAGATAGTATTATTATCAATCAAATCTTGAATTTTACCCTTTAAAGCAAAACATTTTTCAGTATCATGCCCAGGTTGACGATGAAATTGACAAAAAGATTTGTTATCAAAATAGGGTGAATTAATCTTTGCAGGATCTATTTGCTTTATAGGAGGGAGAGTAAGCACATTTTGTTCCAATAACTTATTCATAATACTATGCAATGATTCATTCAAAGGAGTAAACTTCCTTTCTTTCTTGAAAAACTTAGAAATAGGAGGCACACTTGATGCTGCATTCACATTGTTGTTGATGATGTTTTCATTGAACTTAATGAACTCTCTATTCGGTTTAAACTTCCCAAATGGTTGTTGACTACTATCACCCTTATCACTCGGAGCCATAGGATTTGCTTGTTCCATTTGACTCACAGTCAATTGATAATTGTGAAGAGTTGTGCACAACTGTTGGAAAGAAGTAAACTCAGAAAACAAAAGTTTTTCTCTAATATCTTTTTGTAAATTAGAAATAAAAATTCTTTGAATATCATTGTCAGGTACTGGAAAAGAAATTTGAGCACACAAATGCTTATATCTACCAATGAAATCAGTCACTTTTTCTTTAACACCTTGTTTACAATGCATTAAATCAATCAAAGTAACTTTAGGACCTATATTGTTTTGAAATTGTTGAATAAAAGCATTTGCAAGTTGTTGGAAAGAAGTAATAGAATAGGAAGGCAACGAGAAATACCATTGTAGAGCCTTATCTCTTAATGTTCTAGTAAACAGTTTTGCAAGCAACCTTTGGTCATGAGCAAAATCGGTACATATTGTTTGAAAGGTCTTAAAATGTGTTAGAGGATCACCTTTACCATTATAAAGCTCCAACTGCGGGATTTCAACATGTTTAGGGGGGATAGCTCTAACAATGTCAAGAGAAAGTGGGCTCGCAACATCAAATGTGGGCACACTACACTTAGATTGGTTCATAGAGGCAATTTGTTGCTGTAAAGAAGAGACAGTTTGTGCAAGATTGTTAATGGTCACTTCAGTCGAAGAGTTCATATTAGACATGTTAGATTGTGATGGAGGTATTATGTTATTGAAAGAAGGTAATGTTTGAGAGTAAGGTGGTGGGACACTATGATGGTTAGTCATAGGAGATGATTGGGAAAAAGGAACACTACAAGGAGGGATTGAATGATTAAATGAATTGCCCCCTTGCGCTAGGTTCATTTGTGGAGATGTAATAGGAACACTCATTGAAGGAATGAATGAAGAAGTCGGATTGAATGAAGGAAGAGGGTTGATTGAAGAAGAAGGATTGCCCCCATGACTGGTGATCACAGGTGGAATGTCTTGTATCGAAGTAGTCATTATGTTTGATGTAAAAGTAGGTATACTAGCAATAGAAGTTGTTAAAGGAATAGAATGATTGACTTGAGTAGGAGGTTGTGTATAACCTAAAGTTTCGGCACAACTCTTCATCAGCATCACATTCGAATCCACGATGTGTGCAATACCACGCAAAATATAAATTCCATTCTTATCACTTTGAACCATATGTTTTAGACCCTCAATTAATGAAAGAGCTTGACTATCGGGGTATTCTTGAGACATCCATTGCTGAAAATCATCAAATTGGTTATCCAATTTCGAAAGTTATTCCACAGAAACCTCATGGAGAGCTTCTTCATCATTAAGAGGATTAGAGGAATTACCCGTGTCCTCATTAAAAAGGCCATTCAGATTAGGTTCCATCTCCTCGGTAATTAAACCTTGAAAAGACTTAATTCTAAGGCTTCGTCTAACGGGAATAGTGTAAGTAGGGCTTATCGTTGTAAAACTCATGCACTAGAGGGAGAAAGAGAAGATTTTGAATTTTGAAAATAAAGTTGGCAGAATTGAACAATGAGATAATGATTATCCAATTTGAACTTTGTGAAAGAAGGAAACACAACTTCCAAGAAAGGTAGGCACAATTGAAAATTAGGGCCAAGGGGGTAGCACTTAATTTTAATTGTTATCTTGAAAATAGAGATCTTGAATTTTGAATTTATTTTCGAATTTAGAGGTAGCAAATTTCAATAAAATCATCCAATCTCCTAGATTTAAGCTGTTAAATGCAATCATGACAATCTCCCGAAGTTTCAGAAAAAATGTCAGGGACCGTGGCGAACGGAGTGCACACGGTCCTCGCAACTTTTTTTGAAATTTTCAGGGATGAAAGTTATGATGATTTTAAAGCTAATTTGAAAAAATTGAGTGATTTTACGATCTGTAGATAGGCCAAATTAAAGTTGCAATCTCAAAATTGAACCCTACCAGGATTGTTGAAAAATGCAAATTTTGAATTTTGAAAAAGAGAGGGAAACTGAAATTTTGAATTTTAAGACATTTAGAGGGAATACCAAAAGCAATGCAAGCTTTGAAAATTAAAAGTTGACTCAATTTCATACAAAATTCAATTTTGAAAGTGGAAATCCAGGTTGTTGTAATTAAGCACTTAATTTCAAAAGTCACAAACTGCAAGAATTTGAATAAAGCACTGAAATTTCGAATGAATGCCAACACACTTTTCAGATTTAGGATAGTAAGAAACACAATTTTAACACAAAATTTTAATTTCAACAATTTTTGAATGATTATAAGCCTTTATCCAAGCAATCACTAGACCAACTTTGACTTTAATTTTGAAAGTGTTAAAATTGATGAAATCAGCCAAGATTTTGGATCCTAGCAGAAAAATATAGTAAGATCTAGCTCCCAAAATTTTAGAAAAAATGTCGGGGACGATGGCGCTCGGGGTGCACACGGTCCTCGCAACTTTTTTCAAAATTTTCAGGGATGAGAGATATTGTGATTTTGTTGCGGAATCCAAAGTTACAGCCGATTTGAAGGTGTTTTGATCAGTGAAACCATCGGTCAAAGGTTGAATCAAGAGGGTTTTAAAAATTAGGGTTTTGACACTTAACCACTTAATTTTCAAAATTAAGGCACAAATATGATTTGACAATTTGCAATAGAAGGGTAGATCTGAAACAAGCATTAACAATTAAACATTTCACAAGCTCAATTGTTAAAAAGAAAATTTAGGGTTTTTATGCAATTAACCTCTAAAATTTGCAAAAGATCAAACATGGAAATGTAATTAAGGAAGCAAAAAAATTTCAGATCTAACCATGAATAATCAGAATTAGGATGTTCACGTCGGGTTCACCAAAATGTAAAGCGGAAAATTGAACCCCAGGTGTTCCCCCACTCCAAGGAGAGAGAAAGGAGGTCACTAGGGTTGACGGTTTTCACTTAGGAGAGACTTTACATTCAAAAGAGGGGTTGAAACCCACAAGATCCAATCCCACACAATGCAAGACTAGATTCTAAATGAGTTTCAAGGGTTGAGACATCAAGGATAACCTCTTTTGTAAAGAATGTAGATAGAAGGATTGAACTAGGAGTGTATGTAAAGTAAGAAAGATTCGCTTGTAGACGGAGATTGGGACACGGGATGAAGCTACAGACCTGAAATTAGTAGTAAAATGTCGAGATGATGCTATCCTGCAAATTTGAGTGAAAGTTGATAGGACGATGGCGCCTGGAGTGCACACGGTCCTCCGAAAAATCCGCGAAACAAAGGGGGATCTGTTCGTCTCTGCACAAGGATTCCAGATCTTTAATTACAGTCGCGTACCTGCAACCTACACACAGAAAAGAGAGGACGATTGGGGGGTTAGGGATGAGGGGTTTGCCTTCAGGTCAAACCCCGGTTTTGGAATTAACCAAGAAATGAGAATGCTGTAAATGTAAATGTTTGTAATGTAATCAAGTACTGATACCTTGTTGTAAGAATGTTTGTATTCTTACATGTGAAGGTGTAATGATGTTGTATGTTGTATGTTGTAAGTAATTTCCTCTTCAATGGTTGAATCCTTGTCTTGAATGCAACACCTAGCCTTGAATGGAGACTTAGAATGCTCAATTGCTTGAAGGAATGCTTGAATGCTTGAATGTTTGAATGTTTGCCTATCGCTTCCGCCTCTTGCATACATATGTTTTTTTCTCTTTTTCCCTCTCCCTCTCTTCTAGGAGGGGAAATGTTGTTTATATACTTGTCAATTAGGGTTAGGGGATTGATTTTTCTGACCTTAGGCCGACCTAGGAGCATTATTTTCCAAATTGCAAACTTGAAGACCCAATGCCCAACAAGGGACCGGGCCCAAAATAGGGCCAGGGACCAGGGCGCTGGGCGCCATGGTCCTGAGGGACCAGGGCACTAGGCGCCATGGTCCTGAAGGACCAGGGCACTGGGTGCCATGGTCCCACCTCCCGGGACAACAGGGTGCAAGGAGGATCAGACCAAGGTGCAGAAAGATGCAGTTTTGGATGTCGTAAGCAGGTTTCGGGGTCTCCATTCAGGTTGAACGTTGCGCTGCCATCGTGAAGACCCAAATGCAGTCGAAATTGCAAGTGTCGCAATTTTAGGACGCTACACAAATGTATTAGTGATAGGTTGTATTATGTCATAATATGACCTATTATGACATAATAGGACCTATAATGTCAGAATAGGACCTATTATGACACAAAAGGACCTATTATGTCACAATGGGACCTATTATGTCACAATAGGACCTATTGTGACACAAAAGGACCTATTATGTCGCAATGGGACCTATTATGACATAATAGGTCATATTATGACATTATAGGTGCTATTTTGTCACAATAGGTCCCGTTATGACATAATACCCCTTAACAAGTCCTACTAAGGGGTATAAAGTCATAATAGGTCCTCTTAAGGTGTTTTATGACATAATGTTGGTGTCCCCTCAAATTTTCATTAAAAATTTCAAGCTTGCGGGTTGCCTTATAGTGTCTCTTTTATTTTCAGTCTTTGTATTTCTTCACTTTGAAACTATGTCATTGAACCTTTAAATAGTTCAAAAGGTTCAAGGTTCAAAGTGCATTTTAGGTAATGTCTTTAGAGGCCTTTGTCTTAACTAAAGCAAGCGCGTTGTCATTATGTGTTTTGAACTTTGAACTCGTGAACCTTTTTGGTTGAAGGTTCAAATGGTCCTTTTGCGTTTGTCACAACTATGTAGTGTTATTTAATGAGCAAGTGTAAATGTGTTTAAGTTGGTATTTAACTTGAACCTTGAATCATTTGTATTCTTGGCTCAATGGTTCAAAGTTTGAAGTCCTTTCACTTGTTAGTTATGGTTATTTCTTGTTACCGGTATTGTTTTGAGCCATTAGTTCACTGTTGTTCTCATTGAATGAACTTGAACCATTAAACTCCTTGTAAGATGGTTTAAGGTTCAAAAAGTTCACTCCAAGATGATTCTAAGGATTTTGAAAACACTAGAGGCAGCGTGGTAAGAAGGAATATTCCCAACATCTAACAGTTTAAAATTCTAAATTTGGAAAGTAATCATGAAGACATTAACTATTTGTGCGGAGGTGATGCAAAATTAATAAAGTGTTAGGTTTTCAATCACATCACTGTTACTTCACATATTTAAATGAATCATTATGAAGTGTGTGTAGTTTTTCTTGGTTTTTTCCCCGTTTGTTCAAAAAAGATATATGAATTCATCTCCATAATTTGTAAGGGTTGTAGCTGTTATAATTAAACAAACTAGAGACGCCGAAGGTAAATTCAGCTCTACTTTTCTGAGAGGGTTTCATAGATTCATGGTGGTAACAGGTGAGTTCCAACAATTTCACTATACTATATTTTTTAGTTCAGAAGATTGTCAATTTAATAAGAAAATCTTTGGTTTGTTAGAGTAGAATTTCATCCTGCTTTAGAATTGCTCGATAAAAGTATAAGTAGACATTATGAGGTCGATACTGCCGAAACTTGGTAGGACATCATGTTTGGTGAGCATACTGCCATAATTAGATGATACTTCTTTAGCTCACACGGACCTAGGGAATTTCTTAGAACGAGCCAAAAACCCTGAAGGTGGTTCAATGATGGAGAAAATAGTAAGAAGTGGCCTCGTTGAATCCACCATATTTCTACTTGTTGCCCCATGCCCAGATTTGGTAATAGCTTTTATGAATAGGTATGATGCTGAAAATAGATGCATAAGAACCAATAGTGGTGAGTTGTTAGTTGATATCAATAGGGAAACAGTAATGGTGGTGATGGGAATCCACATAAGGAGTCATATGAGGAATGATCAATTAGGACCTCATATGCATTCTTATCTGAGAAGAAAAGTGCATACAGAAGCATAATTGCAAGAAATGGGCTCCTCAAATTTCAAAAGGGTGGGTCACACTTGCCAAAACCCCTTATCGGGGAGCACTTCATCACAAAAGTGAGAGACATTGTTATATTGTTGAATAGGCTAAAAGGGAATTCACACTCCTTTTATTGGGAGGATTGGATCTATTTTTATATTCAAGTGCTTCTACCAGGTGATAGATCTCTTAACTGGGCACAAGTAATTGGAGAGAGAGTCCATGAAGGTTTAAGTAATTTTGTGGGCATGTGTAGCTTTTATATATCTTGTTATCTATTCTACATATTAGCCTATACACCAGATTAGCATGGCTTGTCCAATGAAGCATGGGTGGATGGTATGAAAGTCTATGATTACAATCCTTTATTACAACAACATAAATATGTGGAACATATTGCCAGATGCAATGGTGTCTTTGTAGGAAGACTTTCTTTTTAACTACAGGGTGATTTAAATCAAAGGATGTCAGTTGAAGCTATGGAATTGATAAGTATATATGTTAGCTTCTTCATTCAATTTCCTAGGTTTGCCTATTTTGGGGTAGGTGGTGTTGAGGGTGAACCATTGAAGCTACTTAGGTATGCCTTTCATAGCTATGTACTCTTTAAAGTGAGCAGACAAATAGCTCATATTGATAAAAGGTTAGGGGAAAAAGGTGAATCTGGAGTTGCCTTTCCCGTTGAATTTGGATACTATAGATGTAAGTCTGTGTTTGATGCTTTGAATTTGGAGTTGGAATTTAAGAAAATGAAGTTACAACCCTATGTTGCTAGATGAAAGTTTGATAGCAGGGGCTCTGCTGTGGAAAACCTAAATGTAGATGAACACTTCTATCATGAACCCTGGTTGGAAGATTACTGGGAAAATTGTAGTGATGAGTACGAAGTAAGTAGGAGACTATGGTCAATATTTACTCTACAAAAAGTAATTACCATGAGACTTCCCATCAATGTGTCTGGAGTACAGGAGGAAATAGGGGAGGATGTTTTAGATCCTAAATTTAATAAGAAGGTTCAAGGGGAGCCAATTCCTAAGATTGACTAGGATAAAAAGGAAGACGAAAACATTCAGGCCAGGCCTTTTAATGTTATAAGGAGAACTAAAAAATGGTTAAGAGATGAAAAATTTAGAAAATGATCATTCTTGACTTTGCATGAACTAACAGTTTGTTCACATGCAACAACTCAACTACCTATTTAAACCACTAACAAGATTGTTGATGTTGCAGGTGATACAAAGCCAGTTGTTGAATAAATTCAACCTAGAAGATCAAAAAGGTCCCTACTGAGTTCCTCACCAGTCCAAGTGACTCGGGCAGGAAGCAAGAAGAAGAGCAAAGAGCCAGCATTGAGCCAAATCATTGTATACCTAAATCCAAGTGAGGAAGTTGAAATAATAATGGATCAACAAGAATTAAATGAACCCCTGATACAAGATATGGACACAGGTAAAGAACCAAAGGGTGATCTGAATCTAATAAGTACCCTAACTATTGTCGATTCTTAGAGTACTCAGACAACCCCTCCATCCAAAGAACCTTCAAGTACTCCACGATGGTAGAGGCTTCCATTTGGAAGAAATGCAGTGTGGTCCCAATCATAGTTCCCATGGAAGATATAGTTAGCATGTGCCTTTGAAAAGTGTACAAGCCAAAGAAACTTAAAACATAGACAATGGTTGAGGTAGATGAAACTACAGGTCATTGGAAAACCGAGATAACTAAACCTATCCTAGGTAGAGACTTCGACAAAGCCACTAAAGCTAACTTCATAGTGGAGAAAATTGATTTGGGGGTTGCTTCACAAGCGGTTGATGTCAAGCACTTGGAATCCTCCACAAAGAGGATGATTTTCAGATCATTGAAGGATGAAAAAGATAAAAAGGAGTTGAAGAAAATCATCACCCAAATGGTTGAATACATTAATGATATACACCATCCAAGTCCTCAACCCTTGTCACAAGTGGAAATATCCTTCAACCTCAAATCTCCAGCAAACCAAAAGATGTTAGATCAGGTTCAGAGGAACACAATGGTGGCAGAGATGTTCAATGAATGGCTTGATCTCATAATACAATAAGGTTCAGATTATATTGTTAGTCTGGTAAAAGTATACAAAGATGTTGTGACTGTAAGCAAGGGATTAGAATTAGAAGTTGTTTCCTGGGAGAAGGAAAGGACTAGGTGGATGGCAGTACCTATGAAAATGAATGATGTACAAAAATTTGGTGTGATGAAGTTCTTGGCTGAAAAACCTGTGGAGAGTTTGGATGAAAATGTACTATATTTGTCTAAGAAGAATGTACAGTGGCAAAATTCAATCATCAAACAAGGCCACAAGGTATCTACAATATTGTTTAAAGGGTTGACAAATCAAATCAACACAATCCAAAAACATCTTAAGTGCATTAACATCCAACTTATGAAAGAAGATGCTCAGACAATCAAAGCTGCTATAGATATGGCGAAAATCTTCCAAGAAAGGATACAGTTCATCAGGGAAACAAAATCCTTGACTATATATGATTTCTCAAAGGTGGCTAGAATAGAGTCAATGCTCACATTTTGTTCTAATCATCTGGAGATGCATAAGGCAAAGGTGTCACAGGTAAACATGGATAAGGAGGTTTGGAAGCAACGTATTTTGCAAATTGGACTCCCCTATTTTAAAGTAATCATGAAGTTCTCAGCAGCACATTTGGAGTGGCATGGCATATGCAGTTCCACAACAAATTAGGATAAATCAGTGGCTTCCTCTACCACAATGGAGTCCTAATAAACCAAGGGATGGGTTGGCAACCGATCTATGGTTGTTGTTTTAATTTCTTTTGTTTTTAAGAAAATGGTTTCTTTAACCTATGGTTAAAGTTAAGTTTTAGTTATGATGTAATGAACTATTAGCCTCGAGGCTATTAATGTTGGTAAGTTAGTTTATGTAAAGGTCCAAAAAAATGTGATTTGGTGGAACAAATTTGATTTCCTTGAAATTATGAGAATTGATATTTTGGATGCAATCATTTAAATCTATGTGTTTGATCAATTAGTGATCTCTGTTCGGATATATGTTGATGTGTGAAATATATCATTTCATTTACCAGTTCTCTCTGTGTTCCTGAATTCATTGATTTCATTATTTGCAAGTAAATTCATTGTGGATTAAGTGGTACTGGCCCCCCTTGTCCTGTGAGATATAAGAGAGAATTAGCCAGTGTTCATACAACTATGTGTTTGCTTTGTTTTGAGTTTTTGAAATAAACATGTGTGGAAGTAGGAGTCTGTGAGCTCTTCATTTGAAATAGATCTTCAAGATATTATTTCAATTTTGTTTTTTAGGCATTCTTTTATGTTGATGAATGAATGCAAAAGCCTTTCACATTTTCTGGTTAAAAGTGTATTCATTTCAAAGTTTTCTACATAAAAACTCATTATAAATCTCACAAGGAGCTGCCCTCTAATGTAGAGGAAGAGCCTATAATCGGTTCACCCAACTATTGGTTTATTTGTTTTCCTTTCATAAAGGGGTGTGCATGAGTCATATTGTAATTCAAAATATAATTTAAGAAAGGGCCAAATCTGTTAACCAATAGATTTTTGGTGACTCTGCTAGGGATTCGAATTACAAGATTGGTTGCCTAGTTACAAGGTATTAAGAATTGTATTGCCGGTCTTAAAGAATCTTTTTGCGTTCCATCAAAGCTTTGCATTATAAATCAACTGGAGTTGAGAAGATATACTAGGTCCCAAATGTGGGAGGGGATAGTTGATTCTATTTTTCAAGAGTTGTAGAACCTAGACTTTTAGCCCACCTTTTCACCTCAGAGACGAGCAAGAAGTAGGCCTCCTTCTCCATCTCCTTCACTTCCTATATCCTCAGTTTTTTAGGATCTGACCTTGCATGGTATTGATTTACCCAATATAATCAATCCAACTCCTCTCAATATCATCCTCCCAATGGCAGTAAATAATACCTAGGGAGCTGTAGTATGTCCACTGAACTTGGGTTTAAATTTGAATCCCCTACCCAAAGGAGGAAGGGATCACTTGCCAAAATTTAGTGGTGATGGGAAGACCACTGATAATGAGCACTTGAATGTGTTCAATGTTTCCTGTGGGATAATAGTTGTTAAACATGAGGATGTTGCTATGAGGCTATTTGTACAAACACTCTCTTTTAGCTCAATTGGCCCAGTTAAAGAAAGAGATTCTAGAGTCCATGAGGGACTTTGTAGCAAAATTTGATAAGATTGTACATAAAATTCCAGTCAATCAGAAACCCTCGGAAGAGAATCTGAAATGTTTTTTTATAAATTACATGCCTTCAGAGATAGGCTTCTTGATCTGCAGGCAAAGAGTTGCAACCCTAAGTGATGTCAAAACACTTGCGGTTGAGTTGGAGGATGATTTGATCACTGTAGGGAAATGGAACAAAGAAGTATAGATACCCAATGCTCAACCTTCTACTTCTTCAGACCCTGTAATCCAAAGACTGATGAATGATGTAATAACTCTTAAAAGATAGTTACCTAAAGCCAGTACATTTTACTCATCCCCTTATCAAGACATACCTAGAAGGAATACAAATCAGTCTTTGGGGATTGGAAGAAAATATTTACAATTACCCCTTACCCAAAAAAGATTGGCTATGGAAGCCCTACCACCCAAGGGGAGTATGTGTGTTTTTCATCTTATAGAAGAACATGATGACAATTCCTATCCTTAAATGGTGCGTTATGCACAACTAATGAATTCTAGAGAGATTTCAAATGAATTGAGTGAAGAGGAATCTTTAAAGCAACCCGACGACTCTCAAATCCACGTCCTAGAGTACGAGTCAGATTCAAAAAGAGGAGGTGATTTTTTGGTTACTTTAGAGGATCCTTCATGTGTTGTGCTCATAAGAAATCAACAGAATGTAAATCCTCAAGGTATTTCTTCATCCTCTTCTACGAATTTTAAAGGTAAGGAAATTGTTTCTAGATTTAATAACAATGATCATAAACCTCAAGAACCTTAGTTGGAAAAATTTGTAGAAAAAGAAAGTTCATTTGATATTGTAGAGTTTTGTAAATCCTCCCAAATCCAAATTACACCGACAGAGTATCTTAAAATAAATCCCAAATAATTGGATAGACTTGTTCAGTTTGTAAAAGGAAATAATGTATTACAATCTAGTGGAACACACCAGTCAGTAAATGCCACGTTGTCTTCCCACAGTGATGTGTCAGCTTATCCTGTTGCTCATGAAATGACCCCTGAAATAACTGCCCTCCAAACATATGATACTTTATCTGTCCTTGAGTCAAAACTTGGGCCTTTTTACATATCATTGTTCATAAGTGGTCATAAGTTAAACAACTGTATTATAGACTCAGGTGCATCAGATAATATCATGCCATCTGCAGTTGCCAAAGCATTGGGGTTATCCTTGACAAAAACCTTTGGTAGATGTTATTCGATGGACTCCAAACAAAGACCTCTAATAGGATAGATCAAAGATACTCAAGTAGCCCTTGTTGCTCACCTGAATAAAAGAATCAAGATGACTATTCTAATAGTTGATATTCCTGCCAGCTATGGCATGTTGCTAAGTCATACATTTTGTTTAGGAGGTGAGATAAAGATGGATTGGTCTCAAGCCACTATTCCTATAGGAAAACAACAAGTTATTTTGTAGCCTGAACCTAAATCCAAGTTCACCGTGTTTCCCTCTGATGACCCAAAGGCTCAAATTTTGTATCATGAGTGCCAATTTGGAAATTACATGATTTTATCTGATGATGAAGTAGCAGGAAGTGTGTCACAATCATAAGCAAAAGAAAATGTATAGCTGATGGATTTTGATGGGATTTGTATGGCGTTAGGTTATGGTGTAGGGGTGGTACTTATTCCTCCTTCTGGTACTCACATTCCTTTTTCTTTTAAATTGGACTTCAAGAACACAAACAATATGGCCAAGTATGAAGCCTTGTTATTAGGTTTAGATAAAGCTAAGAAATTGGGAGTTAAGCTTCTTTGAGGCAAGGGAGATGCAAAGTTGATTGTGAAACAGGTTAGAGGATTATTCAATGTAAAATAAGAAAGATTAAAACACAATCGTAATAGAGTCTAGGATGAAATTGAAGATTTTGATGCATTTTCTATTGAAGCTATTCCCAATAGAGTTTTGGCAAGTGTTTGAAAATGACAAACAATTTAACAACTTCATGCAGTGTGTTGAAACATTCGCTACTACATATTTTGAAGGGTTAGATGTAAAATGTAAAGAATTTTCACCTGAACGGGCCAAGGAGTTGAGTGATGGGATTATGCAATTAAAAGGGAATAAGATTCCTAAAGGGTTGGTTTCTTTAGAACGTCTCTTTGATCACCATGATGCTTACAAGAAAAAAAGGAACATATCCCTACAGTTCAAGATGTTGGAGGTTATGAAAGAATTAACATTGGCACTGAAGATGACCCCAAATATATAAATCTAGGAAAATGTTTACACCTGTGGAGAAAGAGAAGTTCATTAGTCTTCTACTGGAATTCAAAGATGTTTTCACTTGGTGTTATGATGACCTAAAGAACTTCAGGGATGGAAAATTTCAACATCACATTCCTCTGAAGCCTAGAGTAAGTCCTTTTTGACAAAAGCTCACAAATTTCAATCCTAAAGTAGATGAAGCCATATTTCAGGAAGTAGATAAAATGTTCAAGGCCCAGATTATATTCCCCATTCACCATTATACATGGATAGCTAGCATAGTTCCTATCTGGAAGAAAAATGGTGAAATAAGAATTTGTGTAGATTTTAGAAATCAATTTCAAGCCAGTCTAAAAGATAATTACCCATTACTTGCTATGGATCATATTTTGCAAATGGTTTCAGGTTCAGAAATGATGTCTATGCTTGATGGTTTTTTTAGTTATAATCAGATCAGTGTTTTGGAAAGTGATCAACATAAAACTTCTTTCATCACTCCCTTTGGTATTTTTTCTTATAATAGAATGCCATTTGGTCTGATTAATGCAGGGAAGACTTTTCAGTGGGCTATGGACCTATCCTTTGGTCATTTGAAACATAAGATAATTGTTGTGTATCTTGATGATTTAACCATCTTTTCAAAGAGAAGAAAACATCACATGAGAAATTTGAGGCAAGTGTTACAAAGGTGTCGTGAACATGGAGTGTCTTTAAATCCAAAAAAGTCAGTATTTGGAGTGATAGAGGGTAAATTGCTTGGCCACATTGTCTCTAAAGAAGGAGTAAGGGTGGTGTTGTTCACCAAATCTGGTTAACCCAAGTTCACCTACAATCCTTCTATGGCCAATTTTAATCTATGGAACACATCAGGACTTGGACAACATAACATAGGACCCTAATTGATCCTCCTGCACTTCAGGTTCTGCTAGACCTAGGGGGGGAAACCCTTTTGATGCTTAAAATTAAACCCATTACACACATATGACATCATCAACAAAAGAAAATGCATCTCAAATGGTTCAAAAAACAAGGAGGGTACTGTAGATTGGCTAGATCTACACTTACAACTCAACAATGTTTGCATCATGAGATGGATGGACAGAACCATAGAACAAAAAACAAAAGATATTCTGATTTTGGATTTTTAAATGATGTTTTGACAATCCTTCAATGTTACAAAAGACTAGTGCCTTATCTAGGCCACATAGTCATGCATAAAACTGGAAGAGAAATCTCAGATGCAAGCTACTCTCAACATTTAGCATCATAGGAGGCAATCCAATCACAGATTCATCTCCCTCACTATCCTCAATCTTGTTTACATTTTTTAGTTTTAATTCTTTCAATCTCATATATCCATTCTTTAATACATGAACACTCTCTTCTCTCAAGGTAGTAGACCAATTAACCGAGTCAGGCTCATCAAGCTCTCAGAATAACTCAATCAAAATAGACTCATGGGGTCTAGTATCACCTGGAAGCTCATTCAATGTAGCTATAAATCTTTCATAAAAAACATATGATGACTCTTCCTCTTTTCTTTTCCCTACTTTCTATCTTAAAAACAAGATAAACTCCCAAATATTTTGAAGACATATTTCAATCTCTTTTAGATTTGACAAAGGATTTTTAGATCTAGGAACTACATCTAGATCCATCGAGTTTGAAACATCTACTCAACCATTATTTAGACAATGACCATTACTTCTTTATAAACATCTTTTCAAAATACATGCAGTCACTAATTTTCAGAACCACATACTTCTCCCATCACTTAATTGAAATTTATTTCAAAACATGAAGTATGCATACTGCAAATTTCTTTTCCTTTCTATGGTGACTGTTTCACCTTATAAGGAACATAATTATTTCATGAATACCTTGAGGAATACCTGGAGAAAAAAATGCCATTGTTGTTCACTTCACTTTTGACTGAAGATTCGAAGACCTCCTCCAAATCTCAAGTTCATTCTTACAGAGTCGCCACCTCCCTGAAGAGGAAAAAATTTAACCACTGATCTTCACTCTAAAACACTTTCAGATTTCGGGGTTATACCACACAACAAAATCACATAATAATTTTCATATTTTAAAAGCAACAAGACTTTCCAGGATACATTTTCAAATCTGAAAATAACTTTAAGATTTACAACACTTTTATGACTCTTTCCTAAAATTGGATAGGCACAACTCTGGGATTCGATTCAACATGAATTACTACAACACTTCCATAGCAGAGTCACCAATTTTGTTGGTGACTCAGATGGGATAATCTCAACTATATATTAAGTAAAAAATTTCTTAACTAGAGACTCTTAATAGTTCATTTTCTCCCTAGCAGAGTCGCCATTTTTGTTGTTCACCAAATCTAATTAACCCAAGTTCATCTACAATCCTTCTATCAAATGGCCAATTTCAATCTATGGAACACATCAAGACTTGGACAACATAACATAGGACCCTAATTGATCCTCCTGCACTTCAGGTTCTGCTAGACCTAGGAGGGACACCCTTTTGATGCTTAAAATTAAACCCATTACACACCTATGACATCATCAACAAAAGCAGATGAATCCCAAAAGGTTCAAAAAACAAGGAGGGTACTGTAGATTGGCTAGATCTACACTTACAACTCAACAATGTTTGCATCATGAGATGGATGGATAGAACCATAGAACAAAAAACAAAAGATATTCTGATTTTGGATTTTTAAATGATGTTTTGACAATCCTTCAATGTTACAAAAGACCAGTGCCTTATCTAGGCCACATAGTCATGCATAAAACTGGAAGAGAAATCTCAGATGCAAGCTACTCTCAACATTTAGCATCATAGGAGGCAATCCAATCACAGATTCATCTCCCTCACTATCCTCAATCTTGTTTACATTTTTCAGTTTTAATTCTTTCAATCTCATATATCCATTCTTTAATACATGAACACTCTCTTCTCTCAAGGTAGTAGACCAATTAACCGAGTCAGGCTCATCAAGCTCTCACAATAACTCAATCAAAATAGACTCATGGGGTCTAGCATCACCTAGAAGCTCATTCAATGTAGCTATAAATCTTTCATAAAAAACATATGATGACTCTTCCTCTTTTCTTTTCCCTACTTTCTATCTTAAAAACAAGATAAACTCCCAAATATTTTGAAGACATATTTCAATCTCTTTTAGATTTGACAAAGGATTTTTAGATCTAGGAACTACATCTAGATCCATCGAGTTTGAAACATCTACTCAACCATTATTTAGACAATGACCATTACTTCTTTATAAACATCTTTTCAAAATACATGCAGTCACTAATTTTCAGAACCACATACTTCTCCCATCACTTAATTGAAATTTATTTCAAAACATGAAGTATGCATACTGCAAATTTCTTTTCCTTTCTATGGTGACTGTTTCACCTTATAAGGAACATAATTATTTCATGAATACCTTGAGGAATACCTGGAGGAAAAAATGGCATTGTTGTTCACTTCACTTTTGACTGAAGATTCGAAGACCTCCTCCAAATCTCAAGTTCATTCTTATAGAGTCACCACCTCCCTGAAGAGGAAAAAATTTAACCACTGATCTTCACTCTAAAACACTTTCAGATTTCGGGGTTATACCACACAACAAAATCACATAATAATTTTCATATTTTAAAAGCAACAAGACTTTCCAGGATACATTTTCAAATCTGAAAATAACTGTAAGATTTACAACACTTTTATGACTCTTTCCTAAAATTGGATAGGCACAACTCTGGGATTCGATTCAACATGAATTACTACAACACTTCCGTAGCAGAGTCACCAATTTTGTTGGTGACTCAGATGGGATAATCTCTACTATATATTAAGTAAAAAATTTCTTAACTAGAGACTCTTAATAGTTCATTTTCTCCCTAGCAGAGTCGCCATTTTTGTTGTTCACCAAATCTGATTAACCCAAGTTCATCTACAATCCTTCTATCAAATGGCCAATTTCAATCTATGGAACACATCAGGACTTGGACAACATAACATAGGACCCTAATTGATCCTCATGCACTTCAGGTTCTGCTAGACCTAGGAGGGACACCCTTTTGATGCTTAAAATTATACCCATTACACACCTATGACATCATCCACAAAAGCAGATGAATCCCAAAAGGTTCAAAAAACAAGGAGGGTGCTGTAGATTGGCTAGATCTACACTTACAACTCAACAATGTTTGAATCATGAGATGGATGGACAGAACCATAAAACACAAAACAAAAGATATTCTAATTTTGGATTTTTAAATGATGCTCTGATAATCCTTCAATGTTACAAAAGACCAGTGCCTTATCCAGGCCACAGAGTCATGCATAAAACTGGAAGAGAAATCTTAGATGCAAGCTACTCTCATTATTAAATTTTGATGTATAAATGCATTACATTAATACAATCCCTTGCTCTATCACAAAATAATACATACATATCCAATATACACATTCAAAATAATCAATGCAGAGTTTCAGGATTTAAATTTTTCCTTGAAGAATACCCAAAAGACAAACATTACATTCTCAGAGAAGACTAAAAGAAACACCTCAAATTATCCTTGATAAGATGAAATTGTATAAATTCAAATGGTATTTTGGGGACAATTTTGTGGAAAATCACATATGCCTTGCACATGTGTAAACCTACAAACTGAAACAAGACCTAGAGCAAAGACAACATTGAAAATCCAAACGAACACATTGTCATTTGAAATAATAAAAAGATGCCATCACTGGAACCTGCAATTTCATATTTCTCCCTCAGAGAAAATATCTCAAAAACTAGAACCCTTACAATTGAGAAGAATTGAGAATATGAAGGAGAGGGAAAAAGATCAGATTTCATCAAAATTTGCCAAGTGTCCTCTTTTCCCAACTGATTTTTATTTTCTTTATCCTTCCCATGGAATATTCTCTCAAAATATTTGAGATCTATTGAAACTGATTGCCGAAGTGAATTCCTCATTCCTAGGCCTTTCCAACGGTATATAATACTTCTATATTTGGGTAAAAAATTACCCTCAAGTGAATTAATTTTGGATGGAGACCCATCATTTAAATTTTTCGAATTTTCCACTATAGTTCAAGCTTTACATTTAACTTAAATTTTTTTCCATTTTGCAACCTGCGTCCTACCACGTGGTGACCTATGATTCACTCACAAAGTTCACTTTTCGCCACCTCACTCAACTGCCACTTGTCCACCTCATCACCGCCACTGGACCGCCATTTGATGGCCACATCAATGCCATCTCACCGGGACCTGCCTGCTCACCTACTACCTAGACCTGCCAGCTCATCTTTCGCTGTTTCATGAAGGGTAGACAACAGGCATCTTTTCTTCGCAAAATAGCTCGCATTATGCAATCTTTCTCAAAGTGCAAGCTCTTTAACCTTTTGCTGCTTCACGATAGGTAACTGGCAAGCACATTCGCTTCGCGAAACAACATGCATCATTGATCTGCGATGAACCTGCTCACCAGTTAAGTCACCATTTCTTTACAAAATTTGCCTCGGAAACCATGCACATGTGGGGTCCACGGGGTCACCAACTAGCTCATTGCCACCTCAAGGTTTGTGCACGCACGGGTGGGGTCCAATGGGCATCAAGCTTGCACTTGTGTCAAAATCCTTCAAGGCTTTGACTCTATGGTTATGTGGGGCATTACTTTTAAATACAAAAATTGACCCCCGCCTAGCCAATGTGGGATAATGCCTTATACCTGAGAATACATTTTCTGAGTGTTCCTAAGACTACATCTACCTAGAAGTTTTAATGCATTTGCTTTAAGTTTTGCTGGCCCTTCCCATGCCACACTCCAAAGGATTTGGCTTAATGCCTGCCAATATGTATTTTTAAAAACGTTTTAGCTTGCCTTCCATCTGCCACATCAACTGCATAAGAGAAAAGACTTGGTTTGGCAATGCTTGAAGGTTTTATTTGGCCTTTTAGCAGCATTGTCCACGGTACACTCCAGGAGATCACGACTTTACACCTGCTAATGCAATTTACCTTGGATTTTTTGATGGTTGCTAACACATGGGGGGGGGGGGGGTCTTGGCCTTGCACCTACCAATGGGATTTGCTTGAAATTTTAAAACCTTTCCCATCATACACAACAGGGAGGTTGCTATCTTAACGCCTCAATTATGTTTTTGTTTGGAGACTTAATGACTTCCCTTTCAAACACCACGTGCCTAAGAAGGGAGGACATGGTCATAAGTTGTGGAATTAAACTTTACAACTACTAATTGCATTTGGCTTGGAGGTTTAAAATTGCCCCCTTTGAACTTCTACACTGCCACTCCAAATGATTGCAAGGAGGACATTGCAATTTAATTGCATTGTCTATTTGCTATGCTAGCCATTTACCATGCACATGGGAGGACATTGCAATGAACGTTTCTGAGAACCTCTTCTCGATTGTGTAGGGGGGGTTATTCTTGGCAATTGCAATTTTCTATTCAACCTTTCCCTTTTCCACTTTGCTGAAGGTTCTAATCCATGAATTGGACTTGTTGAGAGTTTTCAATGGCTACCCAAATTAGTCCCCTTGGCAACCTCCTTGGCTGAGATCCAACAAACTCTTAATTGATTCCCTCTTTAGTGTTTGCATTATCTTCCATTCCACATGCTTCACTCATTTCCTGAGCTATTGTCTTTGCAATTTCCTTAGTAATCTCATAAGTATCATCAACACTTATATTAACTTCTAGAAAGGGAATTGATAAGAAACAATGATAATATCCATTGTCATCACATTTAAATCATTGAGATAAATGAGCTTCATGAATGACATATTGACCCCAATTTTCAAAACCATAAAGTTCCATAAAAGCCTCTTAGTCATATTCCCACATAATGAAACAGAATCATCTCTTAATAGACCAATTTGCCAATATGCATTCAAGCTGGTATTGATATGCATTACAGTGAATTTAGACCATTTCACCATAAAATTAATACACTGTTATAAGCCAAATCAGGCCCCAAAGTGGGCTCGACTAATAAAATTTTTCATCTTCATTTCAATTGACCATTGAAAAAATCTTAGGAACCTTAAACATGCCTCTGGAATCGATCGGCACCATTTTCTGATCATTAAATTGAGCTTCGCGACTTTCAGGCACTTGAGCCACATTTAATCGCAAAGATGTAATTTTCAAACTAGTCACAACATCTTTCTGGACTTCACCAACTAATAGGCATGTACTTTGATATACCAACATTAACTCTGCCAAGCCATTTCTCAAGATGAGTCCCGAGTGAAGAAATATTAATGGTCAAAGATGACCAACTGGCTTTCTCAGCACTGCGAATCTGATAAAGTCAATGCATAGGGAACTCATGATGCCTTTCTTAAAAATATCAAACGATCTCCATAGACCCTCAAATCTGAGGCATAGGTACCTTGAAGTACAAATCAAAACTTAGAATGCTCAGTTCAACTAGGAAGCTGACTGGGTGCGAATAGTGAGCTCATGAAAAATAGCCACTTTAACTAATGTATCAATGAAAATACGAAACACTGAATAAGTTGGCTCAAGAAACCCTTTTGAAAACTGATCAAACGGATTGGAAGGAGCTTGAAACTCGAAACATAGCTTGTCTTTTATACCAGAAATAGTTTAGAAAAAACATTCTTACATGACATTCACCAAGGCATATTTTACAAATGTGCAAAGTGAGGCTCTGACTAGCTCCCAAAACAGGGACTTATGCAAACAGTACAAACTGCAAATGGATTGAGCTTGCCAAACTAAGCAAATGGATTCACACGGATTTGAAATTTAGCATGTTGACTCACATTTATGCATACAATTCAATACACCTTGAATTTCACCATAAAAATCAACCAGTCAAAAGTTATAGGCAGTCAAAGTAGGCTACTTAATAAATTTTGCATTTGCACCTATGATGGACTTTTAGCTCACCCCTTGAAATGGGTACTTGATCAATTGATCCAAACTGAAAACTGAAAGTTGCAAAACAATTCATGGGCCAAATGAAAGGTGTAGGACACACTTCCCAAGCCTTACCCTTTGAAAATCAATTGGCTCAATTTTACCCTGTCTCTAACTAGGCCACCTAAATGAGATTAGGTGCCTTTCTGAAAATGAAATAGAATTTTTTTGAAATGGGCCTCTCAAATTACTCAAATTTAATGAGTCCCAATAGTGGCTCTGACTGGGGATGGTTGATTGCAAGATCAATACAAGAATTCAAAATCAATGGTAGAGAAGACCACCCAAAAAAAATGGAATACTTCTCTTCTCTTCTCAAAAACAAAGGGCTCCTTATTCTACCCGAACAACATGACACTTTATTGAAAACCACACAACGGAAGAAAAACAACTGTACAAAATATACAACTTATAAATGGCCCTGAGCCATCAAAACTGAAATCAATTCTTACCCCTGTCAAACACATGATTTTCGTTTCCATAAACTGGAGGTAAGATAGAAGTTTCATTGTTATCCACCTGATCAATCACAATTCCATTTCCAATCAGCTGATCACAATTTCTATCATCAGCATGTCCATAATCATTCAATCTTTTAAATTCAAACAAATGGTAAAAGTGTTGGTCACTAGGTGACATACGAGTGCCATACTCTTTACCATTACTTCCCAGCTGAAAATAGAAGTAATCTAACTTATTATGAAAGTTGGGAACATCAGGTACATCTCTATTGCTAGTTTTCTCAAATGATGAACACTCTTCCACAATAATGGCTTGCAAACTAGAGTGGAATATTTCCTCATAAACTGATTGCACCCCATCTTGCTGATCAAAATTTCTATCAACACTTTGCATAAGTAAAAACACATGATCATTACTTGACAATGGTTCATTCACCACTTGCAAATTAGAGAAAACTACTTCAGATCTATCATTCTTTTTAATAGCAGGATCCACACAATGCATATCAAAATCTGAGTTCATATCAACATATTAATCTACATTATCACACCTATCAACTGTATATGTATTTTCATCTTGTCCATCTATCAAATCAAATATAGGGAGATAATCAACAACATATGTATCATACTTCACACCCTCAAAAACATCATCAATATCATGACATGTATTGGTTGTGTGTGAGAGATTGGGCACATTTTTGGATGCATACCTCTGAAGATCAACAACTAAGAGTTCTGAGATTTGTTCACTACTTAGTGAACCTTCTCCCTTCTTTTCATTTTATTTGGCTTCATCTTCTACGCTATAAACATTGTCCCAATCTGATAAAGGTATTAAATCTATAGTGTTCATGTTTTTATGCACATTTATTTCATCATTACAACAATTTGCATCCACATCATAGCCTCTATCATGCTGCTCATAAAGTGCTGCTATATGTTGCAACATAGTTTCATAACTTTGGTTGCAAACATTTTGTGGATTGAGCTTAACAACAAGGTGATCCATATCATTAAGATCTGGAACCTCAATAGGCTCATGATTAGTTGAACAATTACTTATGTTCTCACAAGTTTCTTCTTGCTCTAAATACACATCTAAAGTGTCATGCTGAAAATAAGAATCACCTTCAGCATCATAGGAGGCATATCCAATCATAGATTCATCTCCCTCACTATCCTCAATCTTGTTTACATTTTCAATTTTAATTCTTTCAATCTCATATATCCATTCTTTAATACATGCAACACTCTCTTCTCTCAAAGTAATAGACCAATTAACCGAGCCAGGCTCATCAAGCTCTAAGAATGACTCAATCAAAATAGACTCATGGGGTCTAGCATCACTTGAAAGCTCATTCAATGCAGCTATAAATCTTTCATTAAAAACATATGATGACTCTTCCTCTTTTCTTTTCCCTACTTTCTATCTTAAAACCAAGATAAATAGATATTTTGAAGACATATTTCAATCTCTTTCAGATTTGACAAAGGATTTTTAGATCTAGGAACTACATCTAGATCCATCAAGTTTGAAACATCTATTGAACCATTATTTCAACAATGACCATTACTTCTTTATAAACATCTTTTCAAAACACATGCAGTCACTAATTTTCTGAGCCACATACTTCTCCCATCACTTAACTGAAATTTATTTCAGAACATGAAGTATGCATACTGCAAATTTCTTTTCCTTTCTATGGTGACTGTTTTACCTTATAAGGAACATAATTAATTCATGAATACCTTAAGTAATACATGGAGAAAAAATTGTTGTTGATGTTCACTTCACTTCTGACTGAAGATTTGAAGAACTCCTCCAAATATCAGGTTTGTTCTTACAGAGTCACCACCTCCCTGAAGAGGAATAAATTTAACCACTGACCTTCACTCTGAAACACTTTCAGATTTCTGGGTTATACCACACAACAAAATTACATAATAATTTTCATATTTTCAAAGCAACAAGACTTTCCAAGATACATTTTCAAATCTGAAAATAACTTTCAGATTTACAACACTTTTATGACTCTTTCCTCAAATTGGATAGGCACAAATCTAGGATTTGATTCAACATGAATTATTGCAACACTTCTGCAGCAGAGTTGCCAATTTTGTTGGTGACTCAAATGGGATAATCTCAACTATATATTAAGCAAAAAATTTCTTAACCAGAGACTCTTAATAGTTCATCTTCTCCCGAGCAGAGTCGCCATTTTTATTGTTCACCAAATCTGGTTAACCCAAGTTCATCTGCAATCCTTCTATCAAATGGCCAATTTCAATCTATAGAACACATCAGGACTTGGACAACATAACATAGGACCCTAATTGATCCTCCTGCACTTCAGGTTCTGCTACACATAGGAGGGGACACCCTTTTGATGCTTAAAATTAAACCCATTACACACCTATGACATCATCAAAAAAAGCAGATGAATCTCAGAAGGTTCAAAAAACAAGGAGGGTATTGTAGATTGGCTAGATATACACTTACAACTCGACAATGTTTGAATCATGAGATGTATGGACACAACCATAGAATAGAAAACAAAAGATATTCTGATTTTAGATTTTTAAATGATGTTCTGACAATCCTTCAATGTTACAAAAGACCAGTGCCTTATCTAGGCCACATAGTCATGCATAAAACTGGAAGAGAAATCTCATATGTAAGCTACTCTCAACATTAAATTTTGATGTATAAATGCATTACATTAATACAATCCTCTGCTCTGTCACAAAATCATACATAGATATCCAATATACACATTCAAAATCATTAATGCTAAGTTTTAGGATTTAAATTCTTCCTTGAAGAATACCCAAAAGACAAACATTACATTCTTTGAGAATACTGAAAGAAACACCTGAAATTATTCTTGATAAGATGAAATTGTATAAATTCAAATGGTATTTTGGAGACAATTTTGTGGAAAATCACATATGCCTTGCACATGTGTAAACCTGCAAACTGAAATAAGACCTACAACAAAGTTAACACTGAAAACCCAAAAGAACACACTGTCATTTGCAAAAATAAAAAGATGCCATCACTGGAACCTGCAATTTTGGATTTCTCCCTTGGAGAAAATATCTCAAAAACTGGAATCCTTACAATTCAGAAGAATTGAGAATATGAAGGAGAGGGAAAAATATCATATTTCATCAAAATTTGCCAAGTGTCCTCTTTTCCCAACTGATTTTTATTTTCTTTCTCCTTCCCGTGGAAACTTCTCTCAAAATATATGAGATCTATTGAAACTGATTGTATAAATGAATTCCTCATTTTGTGGGCTTTCCAATGGTATATAATACTTCTATATTTGGGTAAACAATACACCTCATGTGAATTAATCTCGGATGGAACCCATCATTTAAATTTTTGAATTTTCCACTATAGTTCAAGCTTTACATTTAACTTTAATTTTTTTCCATTTTGCAACCTGCGTCCTGCCATGTGGTGACCTATGATTCATTGACGGGGTCTACTTTTTGCCACCTCACTCAACTACCACTTGTTCGCCTCATCACCACCACTGGATTGCCACTTGTCGGCCATGTCAGCGCCATCTCACCGAGACCCGCCAGCTCACCTGCCGCCCAGACCTGCCAGCTCATCTTTTGCTACTTCATGAAGGGTAACCGGTGAGCATCTTCGCTTCACGAAACATTGTGCATCATGTGATCTTTCTCAACTTGCAAGCTCTTTAACCTTTCACTGCTTCGCGATGGGTAACTAGCAAGCACCTTCGCTTCGCAAAACAACGTGCATCATTGATCTACAGTGAGCCTTCTCACTAGTGTTAGTGAATAGCTTTGTCCTTCTAAAATAACTATACAAATAAACTCAATATGCCCAGAATGAAGGACAAAAAGAACTAACAATTGGATAGATTATCATTGAAGTAATAATCTTCCTCTGAATTGAGAGGTACAACTCCCTCTTAGAAGATTATAGGGAATTAAATTGCTGATATGCTTTTAACCAGAAAGCAATAAAGGAAAATAACATTCATCCATAGCCATGAAAATGAATACCAAAGATTTACAAAACAAATATAAATGAAGACTATTAAATCAAAGTTTAATTGTTTGCACTTATGGATAACATTTGAACTAAAAACTAACAAAGAATGTTGTTGCTCCAATATAGCTTACTTTCAAGCACACAGTCTTGTAATAAATCTACCTACACAATCGATTATAGCAGAAAAGACATTAATAAACAACTACAAAGGCTCAAAGTCTAGCTACAGTCATGAGAAGAATATCAACAACACAAAGATTGAAGATATCATCTGCATTCTATTCATGTCTGAAAAATCAACTCAAAGATTGATATTTTCTATACAAAACATTGCTTAGAAAAGCTTCAACTCCTCCCTTACAAATAAAAATCTACTCACTCTCACCCACAGGCTGCTAGAAGAAAAGAAAAGAAGAAGAACCCCTACTCCCTCAATCCCCTCGTAATAAATAGCTACATGAGATCTTTATTCAGTTTTATAACTGAATCTTGAAAAACCTTTTAACTTATGCTTTTCACTTTCCTCATTACTCTTATTTATAACATCAAATATTTATAAACATTAGAAATATAACTCTCCAAATTTTATAAGAATATTTGGATAGGTGGCACTTGAATATTTTAACTCAAAATGAAAATATTCATTATGCTGGGTGGATTGAAAATATTTGTGACAGTCAAAATCTTTCTCGGTGTGGGTGCCATAACTATTGTTTTCACTGTTGGATCTTTCTCAATTTTGGATATGTTGGTCGTAACCTAGTTTTCTGTATTCTGACCAGAGAAATTGCAAAAATAATGTTTGAGTAAAAATATATGTGCTACTGTGTGCGGGTTTATATGACTGTCATAAAATCAGACCTGCAGAGCTTGAACCTTGAATTTCGTTGAACATTTTGAACATCACTGAACTATTTGAACTAGGTTCAAATAGTTCATAGTCTGGAGAAAGAGTATATGAAACATCATCTGCGACCATGAAATAGAGCTGCTGCAAAACACTTGATATGAATGTTATCTTGAAAATATCTTAGACACAACTAAAAACCTGCGATACCTAAATGAACACTATGAACTCTTTTCAAAATGGTTCGAGGGGTTCATGAGGTTCAAACTGAATATTGAAACGTAATGCTAAGGATTTAAAAATGATTTACAAGAGGATTAGGGATTGAACCAATGAACTTTTAACAATATTTCAAAAAAGAGGGAGAAAAGGACTCAACTAAAAATTTTGCAAGGCGACTCACTTTTGTTATGAGGGACGAATGACAAGGTAACAACTAGTTAAGTCGTCATTTCTCTACAAAATTTGCCTCAGGAACCATGCACATGTGGGGTCTACCTGGTTGCCAGCTAGCTCAATGCCACCTTGAGGTTCGTGCACGCACGTGTGGGGTCCACTAGGCATCAAGCTTGCACTGGTGTCAAAAGACTTCAAGGCTTTGACACTATGGTTATGTGGGGCATTAATTTTAAATACAAAATTTTTCCCCTGCCCAGCCAATGTGGGATAATGCCTTATGCCTGAGAATACATTTCCTGAGTGTTCCTGAGACTGCATCTACCTAGAAGTTTCAATGCATTTGCTTTAAGTTTCGATGGCCCTTTCTATGCCACACTCTAAAGGATTTCACTTAATGCCTGCCAATATGCATTTTTAAAAAACCTTTTAACTTGCCTTCCATCTGCCACGTCAACTGCACAACAAAAAATACTTGGTTTGGCAATGCTTGAAGGTTTTATTTTGCCTTTTAGCAACATTGTCCACGCTACACTCCAGGAGATCATGACTTTACACCTGCTAATGCAATTTACCTTGGAGGTTTTGATGGCTGCTAACATGTGGGAGGGGGGGGGTCTTGGCCTTGCACCTGCCAATGGGATTTGCTTAAAATTTAAAAAATTTCCCATCATCCCATGCAGCAGGAAGGTTGCTGGCTTAATGCCTCAATTATATTTTTGTTTGGAGACTTAATGCCTTCTCTTTCAAACATCACCTGCCTGAGAAGGGAGGACATGGTTATAGGTGATAACTCAATGATGAACAAATAGTACCAAACCGATACTGAGAGGGGGGAGGTGAATCAGTACAGATAAAAACACAACCTTAAACCAGTTTGCCAGCAGACACTATGCATTGACAGACAAACAGTAACACTGGTCCTTAAATAGAGTTCAACCAGCAAAACCCAGAATAACTGAGACAACCATAGACCGGTTGACACTTATCTTCTCATATAATCTAACACTTCATTTCCATTTCACCCTAATGCATGAACATGTAATCTATCATCAAATATGTACATATTACTGCTAGATCAACATGAATCACCACTTAATAGAAAACAGTCATAGCATCACATGAAGAAGACATCACACTTGATACACATTTTTTTCATGTGGAAACCCAACTGGGAAAAACCACGGTGGGGATGAATACCGACAAGCTTGTTTTTGAACTCTTTAGAAGTCCGCTCTGTTAGGAGCCTTGTCCGATTAAAGACAGATACAATATGTTCTGTTAGGAACCGATCTTGTTAGGGATCACTCGGTTAAGGGATGGCTACAATACCCTGTTAAGGGTTAAACCCTATTAAAGGTTACCTTGTTAGAGTATTTCAAGAACTCAGTAGCTAGAGGATTTCAATAACTCAATAGCTTCGAGTTACCCTATTAAAGGATTTACAGCAAGCTAGTTAAGGCTACCTTGTTAAGGGATTTCACAACTGTTGAAGTGGTTAAAGATCAACAGGTATAACAATGACCTGATAATAGCACTCAATGCCAATGCAGATCCGCTTTAGCTCCTATTCACCTTTTGCACTTACACTCTATAGGTATCACTTCTCTCCTCTGGTCTAGCAAGAATCATGTATCTCGTCTCTAGAATACACACACACAACTTTTGCCAAAAACCTCAGAAAGAGACACAACATCAACCTTATAGGAAAACAGATAGGTTGGTAGCATAAACCCTAAACCCTAAACCTGTTAGGTTAAGAAATTCAAAAGGTTCAATCCTGACCATTGAGCACACTGCATTAAATGCAACAGTTCTTGATCCAATCTCAAGACATTCTCCATCGTCCATTGCCACCAATTTCATGGTGGCTGATAACCCACCACATGTTATCACCGATTTACAGACTTCACACATTCCCAAGGTAGATAGGAACAATCTCCTTCATGCAAGATCCTTCACGCACACAAGGGTTATGTGGCAATACGATCTATTCTTCTTTACCATGCTAACTCATCACACAAAGTCACCGGTTGAGCCACACAGACTTGAAGCACTCCAATCAGAAACCCTAAAGTTGAGACCACCAACTCATAGTCATACACCACTTCCATGTGCCGGTTCCCATAACCATATGTCGGTTCATCTTAAACAAAAACACCACTTCACTTTGGCAGAAATGTCGGTTCACAGTGTTATACCAGTTCTTCTTCTCTTCATCATATTGACATCAATGACAACACACAATGTCATTAATGCCTCATACCAGTTCACATAATGCCAACAATCTCCCCCTTTGGCATTGATGGAAATATACAAAGATGTCTCTCCACTTCACATCTTCTCCCCCAATTTCTACAGATATCTTCTTTGCTTCTCATCCTCTTCTTCTCCCCCTTTGACAACAATACCAAAGTGGAGGCACAAGCATCCTTGCTCTAGTATGTTGCTCCCCCTAAGGAGTAGAATCCTTCAACACATCAATCCTAAAGAAAAATTTGACTATGCAATACCTGACTGATGTGGAGCATATACCTTTAGTTTACCTCCTGAAGGGGCAACACTCCTAATTCACCTCTCAGGTACATAAATGTATCCTTTGGGAGAGGCTTGGTGAATATGTCTGCTAACTGCTCGTGACTAGAAACATGTTCCAGTGCAATCTCTTTGTTCTAAACCTTTTCCCTCAAGAAATGATACTTGAGTTCAAAGTGCATGGTTCTAGAATGTAAAACCGGATTCTTGGAGATATTAATTGCACTAGTATTGTCACAAAATATACTTACCCATTCAGATACAGGAACTTTGAAGCCATTTAATACATGCTTCACCCAAATTGTCTAAGTGCAGTTCATGAAGGCTGCAACATACTCTGCTTCTACTATAGACTGAGAGATACAACTCTGCTTCTTACTCATCCATGAGACTAGTCTACCACCAAGAAAGAATTCACCACCAGTTGTGCTTTTCTGGTCATCTATATTGCCTACCCAATCAGCATCTGTGTATACTTTCAAGTTGAAATCCTTGCTATATGGATACCACAATCCATAGTCAATAGTTCTCTTTAGATACCTAAGAATCCGCTTGACTACAGCCAAGTGGGATTCTCTTGGGCATTTCTGGAATCTTACAGTAATGCCAACTGCATGTGCAATATCTGGTCTACTATGCACTACATAATGCAACTTACCAATCATTTACTGGTATTCCCTATCTTCGACCAAAGCTGAGTCATCTTCTTTGGATAGTTTACAATTGGTCACCATCGGAGTACCAACCAGTTTGCTATCTTGCATGCCAAAGGTCTTCAACACCTCTTTGACATACTTGGACTGAGTGATAAAGATTCCTTCTATCATCTGCTAGATCTGTAGTCCAATGAAGAATTTAATCTCCCTTATGAGTGACATTTCAAACTCTTTCTTCATCTCATCAACAAACTCATGACTCATCTTGTCATCTCCACCAAAGATAATGTCATCAACAAATACCTCACACATCAGAATCTGATCTCTTTCAATTTTCAAGTAGATATTGCTATCTTCACTTGTTCTATCAAATCCAATTTTCACAAGATGGGAGTGCAAACGTTCATACCATTCTCTAGGTGTCTGCTTTAGACCATACAAGGCTTTATGTAGCCTACACACCATGTCACTGTCTTTAGATCGGGAAAATCCATCTGGTTGCTCTATATACACCTCCTCTTCAAGTACACCATTTAGGAATGCAGATTTTACATCCATTTGATATACTTTGAATCCTTTAAAAGTTGCATATGCAAGAAGCATACGAACTTCTTCCAATCTGGCTATAGGTGCAAAAGTTTCTCCATATTCTTCTCCTTCTTCTTGGGCATATCCTTTACACACCAGTCTAGCTTTGTTTCTAATCACCGTGCCATCCTCATTCAGCTTATTTTTGAAAACCCATTTGGTACCAATGACATTTTTATGCTCTGATCTGGGTACCCAGGACCATGTACCATTTTTCTCTATCTGGTCAAGTTCATCTTCAATTGCCTTGATCCAGTCTTCATCTTTATGGGCCTCTTTGAATGATTTAGGCTCAAATTCAGAGGTCATACATGAGTTTTCTCTGTCCTTTCTTCTTTTAAGGATTCTTGCATCATTATCTCCTATTATCTATTTAGGATCATGATTCAGATTGACATACCGAGGAATGCTCTTAATGGATTCCTTTTTCTTTTCTTCTTCATCCTCATCTCCATCAGTATCAGCATCTACATCTATCGGTGTAGGAACACTATTACTAGTACTTGGTTGACTAACAACTGGTTCCTAGATGGTTACAACTAGTTCATTTACCGCTTCCTCACTGTCGGCTTCCTCAGTTTTCTCAGAGGTTTCATCAACTCTTACATTGATGTTTTCCATAATTCACAGAGCCCTATTGTTGAAACACTTGAGAGCTTTGCTCTTGGCAGAATATCCTAAGAATATTCCCTCATCACACTTCGCATCAAATTTTCTCTAGTGTTCACTCCTCTTGATGTAACATTTGCTACCAAACACTCTAAAGTAGGCTACCACAGGTGCCTTACCAGTCCAATACTCATAAGGAGTTTTATCCTTACCTTTCTTGATGAGTACCTGGTTCATTATGTAGGTTGCAGTGCTCGCCACTTCTCTCCAAAAGGTGTGAGCTACCTTTCCTTGAATCAACATGGTTTAGTTTCTTCAACCACAGCATGGTAATTCCTCTCTACTAGGTGATTCTATTGTGGAGTCCAGGGGGCAGACAGTTGCCTCTTGATGCCATTTTCTTCACAGTACTTGTTGAATTCACCGGAAGTGAATTCTCCTCCTTGATCAGTTCTCGGGCACTTGATCATTTTACCACTTTCCTTCTCCACTAATGCTCTGAAACCTTTGAAATTTACAAAGGCTTCAGACTTGTCTTTCAAGAATGTGACCCACATCATTCTTGAGCAGTCATTAGTGAGAATCATGAAGTACCGATCACCCTTCACACTTCTAGTTTTCATAGGACCACACAAATCCGTATGCACAAGATCAAGCAAGTTGTTAGCAGTGAAAGATTTACCTTTAAAGTTTGATGAAGACATTTTCCCTAATTGACACTCTCTGCACAAGGTATTATCTGCTTTGCTTAGCACCGGCAACCCTCTAACTGCCTTGATCTTACTAGCCTTCATAATGTTATCAAAGTGTACATGGCAGATTCTCCTATGCCATATCCCGATATCATCAAATTTAGCCATAAGACATGTACTTATATTTGCATTTAGCTGACATAGGTTTCCTTTGGTCTGCATGCCGGTAGCCACGAATTCACCATTCTTTCCTTTGATTCTACAAACTCCATTCTTGAATTCCAGAGTGAGGCCACTGTCATTCAGCTACGCAACACTCAGAAGGTTGTGTCTGAGACCATCAACCCAATACACATTGTCAACATTTCTCTTTCGATTCAAAGAGATGGACCCTCTGCCTTTAACCATGCACTGTGCATCATTACCAAAGTAAACCACACCACCATCATATTCTTGCAAGGACAGAAACTTGCTCTAGTCACCAGTCATATGGTGAGAACAACCACTATCAATGATCGCCTCATTGGAATTATCAAACAGGGAGACAAGAGCTTTCTTGTCTGACACATCTTCTTTGATAGCGACAAACACAATATTTTCATTTTCTTCATCCTCTGATTCCTCATCTGTGACACCTACATCAACTGCCACAAAACAGTTTCTCCAATTTCCTCCTTTTAATTTCTTGAACCTTTCTGGTTTCTCCTTGTTGTCACCGTTAGGGCAGTTAATAGCAATATGTCCTATCCAGTTACAAGAAAAGCATTTCAATGGTAGCTTACCTCTATATTTTCCAGTTCCTTTAGGAAGTTTCCTAGCAAGGAGAGATTCAAATGCCATCAAAATCTCCTCATCATCCATTTCTCTGCTCTGTCACCACTAGTGCTAGCTTCTTTTCCCTTTCTGGATGGTACTACAGAAGCTTTAAATGCTGATTCAGTCTTTTGAACACTGCCATCAAAACTATTTAGCTCATAGGTTGTCAACTTTGCAATGATGGAGTCTAGGGATACCTTAGTCTTGTCTATTGATCTCAGCGCTTGAATAGTAGCAACCCTTATTGCATAGACTGACAATAGGGATCTCAGGACTTTGCTTACCATAGTGGAATCATCCATTTTACCACCTGCACTCTTGATATCTCCAACAACATTTTTGGTTCTTATTCCATACTATTGAATGGTCTCACCTTCAACCATCCGCATATCTTCAAACTTCCCTCAAAGGATTTCTTCCTTAACTTATTTTACATGCTCATCACCGCCATAGATATTTTCAAGAGTATCCCATACCTCTTTGGGATTTTCCTTATCTTGGACATCAATAAACTCAATGTCGGATAAACTACTGATTAGGGCTTCCATGACTTGCCTATTCTCAACCTTGCTCCAGTGTTGAGCACCCATGCTTCTGATTTATATCTTCATTCTATCTTTCCATATACTGAAATTTCCTCTGTTAAACTTTGGACCTTCCCTCTTCATCACTAGACTGGGATCTTTACCTCAAGCAGTTAAGCTTATAACATAGAGGACCTGGAGGATGCTCTGATACCAATTCATAACTCAATGATGAACAAATAGTACCAAAATGGTACTGAGAGGGGGGGGGATGAATCAGTATAGACAAAAACACAACCTTAAACTAGTTCGTCAACAGACACTATGCATTGACAGACAAACAGTAGCACCGGTCCTTAAACAGAATTCAATCAACAAAGCCCAGTTTAACTGAGACAACCATAGACCGGTTGACACTTATCTTCTCATATAATCTAACACTTCATTTCCATTTCACCATAATGCATGAATAGGTAATCTATCATCAAAGATGTACATATTACTGCTAGATCAACATGAATCACCACTTAATAGAAAATAGTCATAGCATCACATGAAGAAGACATCACACTTGACACACATATTTTTCACGTGGAAACCCAACTAGGAAAAACCACGGTGGGGATGAATACCCACAAGCTTGTTTTTGAACTCTTTAGAATTGCACTATGTTAGGAGCCTTGTTTGATTAAAGACAGATACAATAGGTTCTGTTAGGAACCGATCCTGTTAGGGATCACCTGGTTAAGGGATTGCTACAATACCCGGTTAAGGGTTAAACCCTGTTAAAGGTTACCTTGTTAGACAATTTCAACAACTCAATAGCTAGAGGATTTCAATAACTCAATAGCTTCGAGTTACCCTATTAAAGGATTTACAGCAAGCTAGTTAAGGCTACCCTATTAAGGGATTTCACAACTATTGAAGTGGTTAAAGATTAACATGTATAACAATGACCTGATAATAGCACTCAATGCCAATGCAAATCCGCTTTAGCTCCTATTCACCTTCTGCACTTACACTCTACAGGTATCACTTCTCTCCTTTGGTCTAGCAAGAATCACGTATCTCTTCTCTAGAATACACACACACAACTTTTGCCAAAAACTTCAGAAAGAGACACAACATCGACCTTATAGGAAAACAGATAGGTCGGTAGCATAAACCCTAAACCCTAAACTTGTTAGGTTAAGGAATTCAAACGGTTCAATCCTCACTGTTGAGCATACTGCATTAATTGCAATAGTTCTTGATCCAATCTCAAGACATTATCCATCGTCCATTGACACCGATTTCATGGTGGCTGATAACCCATCACACGTTATCACCAATTTACAGACTTCACACATTCCCGAGGTAGATAGAAACAATCTCCTTCATTCAATATCCTTCACACGCACAAGGCTTACATGGCAATACGATCTGTTCTTCTTTACAATGCTAACTCATCACACAAAGTCACCGGTTCAGCCACACAGGCTTGAAGCACTCCAATCGAAAACCCTAAAGTTGAGACCACCAACCAATAGTCATACACCGCTTCCATGTGCTGATTCCCATAACCATATGTCGGTTCATCTTAAACAAACACACAGCTTCACTTTGGCACAAATGTCGGTTCACAGTGTTATACCAATTCTTCTTCTCTTCATCCTATTGACATCAATGACAACACACAATGTCATTAATGCCTCATACCGGTTCACATAATAGCAACAATCTCCCCCTTTGGCATTGATGGCAATATACAAAGATGTCTCTCCGCTTCACATCTTCTCCACAAAGATGTCTCTCCGCTTCACATCTTCTCCCCCAATTTTTGTAGATATCTTCTCTATTTCTCATCCTCTTCTTCTCCCCCTTTGACAACAATGCCAAAGTGGAGGCACAAGCATCCCTACTCTAGTTTTGCTCCCCTGAGGAGTAGAATCCTTCAACACATCAATCCTAAAGAAAAATTTGACTATGCAATACCTTACTAATGTGGAGTATATACCTTTAGTTTACCTCCCGAAGGGGCAAAACTCCTAATTAACCACTTAGGTACATAAATTTAGCCTTTGGGAGAGGTTTGGTGAATATGTCTGCTAATTGCTTATGACTGGAAACATGTTCCAGTGCAATCTCTTTATACTGAACCTTTTCCCTCAAGAAATGATACTTGATCTCAAAGTGCATGGTTCTAGAATGTAAAACCGGATTCTTGGAGATATTAATTGCATTAGTATTGTCACAAATTATACTTACCCATTCAAATACAGGAACTTTGAAGCCATTTAATACATGGTTCATCCAAATTGTATGAGTGTAGTTCATGAAGGCTGCAACATACTCTGCTTTCGCTGTAGACTGAGAGATATAACTCTGCTTCTTACTTATCCATGAGACTAGTCTACCACCAAGAAATAATGCACCACCAGTTGTTCTTTTCTGGTCATCTATATTGCCTACCCAGTCAACATCTTTGTTTACTTTCAAGTTGAAATCCTTGCTATATGGATACCACAATCCATAGTCAATAGTTCCCTTCAGATACCTAAGAATCCACTTGACTGCAACCAAGTGAGATTCTCTTGGGCATTTCTGGAATCTTGCAGTAATGCCAACTGCATGTGCAATAACTGGTCTACTATGCACTGCATAATGCAACTTACCAATCATTGACCAGTATTCCCTCTCTTCGACCAAAGCTGAGTCATCTTCTTTGGATAGTTTACAACCGATCACCATCGGAGTACCAACCGGTTTTCTATCTTCCATGCCAAAGGTCTTCAACACCTCTTTGACATACTTGGACTGAGTGATAAAGATTCCTTCTATCATCTGCTATATCTGCAGTCCAATGAAGAATTTAATCTCCCCTATGAGTGACATTTCAAACTCTTTCTTCATCTCATCAGCAAACTCATGACTCATCTTGTCATCTCCACCAAAGATAATGTCATCAACAAATACCTCACAAATCCGAATTTGATCTCCTTCAGTTTTGAAGTAGATATTGCTATCTTCGCTTGTTCTGTCAAATCCAATTTTCACAAGATGGGAGTGCAGACATTCATACCATGCTCTAGGTGCCTGCTTTAGACCATATAAGGCTTTTATGTAGCTTGCACATCATGTCACTATCTTTAGATAGGGAAAATCCATTTGGTTGCTCTATATACACCTCCTCTTCAAGTAGACCATTTAGGAATGCATATTTTACATCCATTTGATATACTTTGAATCCTTTAAAAGATGCATATGCAAGAAGCATACAAACTCCTTCCAATCTAGCTATAGGTGCAAAAGTTTCTCCATAGTCTTCCCCTTCTTCTTGGGCATATCCTTTACACAATAGTCTAGCTTTGTTTCTAATCACCTTGCCATCCTCATTCAGCTTATTTCTAAAAACCCATTTGGTACCAATGACATTTTTATGCTCCGGTCTAGGTACCCAGGACCATGTACCATTTTTCTCTATCTGGTCAAGTTCCTCTTCCATTGCCTTGATCCAATATTTATCTTTATGGGCCTCTTTGAATGATTTAGGCTCAAATTCAGAGATCATACATGAGTTTTCTCTGTCCTTTCTTCTTGTAAGGATTCTTGCATCCTTATCTCCAATGATATGCTTAGGATCATGATTCAGCTTGACATACCGAGGAATGGTCTTAATGGATTCCTCTTTCTTTTCTTCTTCATCCTCATCTCTATCAGTATCAACATCTACGTCTACTAGTGTAGGAACACTATTACTGGTACTTGGTTGACTGACAACCGGTTCCTAGAAGGTCACAACTGATTCATTTACCACTTGATCACTATTGGTTTCCTCAGTTTTCTCAGAGGTTTCATCAACTCTTACATTGATGCTTTGCATAATTCTCTAAGTCCTATTGTTGAAACACTTGAAAGCTTTTCTCTTGGTGGAATATCCTAAGAATATTCCCTCATCATACTTCGCATCAAATTTGCTCTGGTATTCACTCCTCTTGATGTAACATTTGCTACCAAACACTCTAAAGTAGCTGACCATAGGTGTCTTACTGGTCCAATACTCATAAGGAGTTTTATCCTTACCTTTCTTGATGAGTACCCGGTTCATTGTGTAGACTACAGTGCTCACCGCTTCTCTCCAAAAGGTGTGAGCTACCTTTCCTTGAGTCAACATGGTTCTAGTTGCTTCAACCACAGCGCGGTTATTCCTCTTTGCTAGGCCATTCTGCTGTGGAGTCCAGGGGGCAGACAGTTGCCTCTTGATGCCATTTTCTTTATAGTACTTGTTGAATTCACCGGAAGTGAATTCTCCTCCTTGATCAGTTCTCAGGAAATTGATCATTTTACCGCTTTACTTCTCCACTAATGCTTTGAAAGCTTTGAAATTTACAAAGGCTTCAGACTTGTCATTCAAGAATGTGACCCACATCATTCTTGAGCAATCATCAGTGAGAATCATGAAGTACCTATCACCCTGCACACTTCTAGTTTTCATAGGACCACACAAATTCGTATGCACAAGATCAAGCAAGTTGTCAGCAATGAAAGATTTACCTTTAAAGGTTGAGGAATACATTTTCCCTAATTGAGACTCTCTGCACAAGGTATTATCTGGTTTGCTTAGCACCGACAACCCTCCAACTACCTTGATCTTACTAGCCTTCACAATGTTATCAAAGTTTACATGGCAAAGTCTCCTATGCCATATCTAGCTATCATCAAATTTAGCCATAAGACATGTACTTATATTTACATTTAGCTGAAATAGGTTTCCTTTGGTCTGCATGCTGGTGGCCACCAATTCACCATTCTTTCCTTTCATTTTGCAAACTCCATTCTTGAATTCCAGAGTGAGGCCATTGTCATTCAGCTGGGCAACACTCAGAAGGTTGTGTCTAAAACCATCAACCCAATACACATTGTCAGCACTACTCTTTTCATTCAGAGAGATGGACCCTCTGACTTTGACCATGCACGGTGCATCATTGCCAAAGCAAACCACACCACCATCATATTCTTCCAAGGATAGAAACTTGCTCTGGTCACCAGTCATATGGTGAGAACAACCACTGTCAATGATCCACTCATTGGAATTATCAAACTGGGAGACAAGAGATTTCTTGTCTGACACATCTTCTTTGACAACAACAAACATAATATCTTCATTTTCTTCATCCTCTGATTCCTCATCTGTGACACTTTCATCAACTGCCACAAAATAGTTTCTCTGGTTTCCTCCTTTGAATTTCTTGAACCTTTTCGGTTTGTCCTTCTTGTTGCTATTAGGGTAGTTAACATCAATATGTCCTATCCAGTAACAAGAAAAGCATTTCAAAGGTAGCTTGCCTCTATATTTGCCGGTTCCTTTAGGAAGTTTCCTGGCAAGGAGAGCTTTAAATGCCATCAGAATCTCCTCATCATCCATTTATCTTCTCTATCTTGGTTTGCCACTAGTCCTAGCTTCTTTTCCTTTTTTGGATGGTACTACAGAAGCTTTAAATGCTGATTCAGTCTTTTGAACACTGCCATCAAATCTATTTAGCTAATAGGCTGTCAACTTTGCAATGATGGAGCCTAGGGATACCTTAGTCTTGTCTATTGATCTCATCTCCTAAATAGCAGCAACCCTTATTGCGTAGACTGGCAATAGGGATCTCAGGACTTTGCTTACCATAGTGGAATCATCCATTTTACCACCTGCATTCTTGGTATCTCCAACAATAGTTTTGATTCTTATTCCATACTATTGAATGGTCTCACCTTTAACCATCCGCATATCTTCAAACTTCCCTCTAAGGCTTTCTTCCTTAGCTTGTTTTACATGCTCATCACCGCCATAGATATTTTCAAGAGTATCCCATACCTCTTTAGGATTTTCCTTATCTTGGACATCAATAAACTCAATGTCGAATAAACTACTGATTAGGGCTTCCATGACTTGCCCATTCTCCTATATCTCTCTCTTTTGGTCATTGGTGAAAGTACCGATAGGGGCAACATAGGCATTCTCAACATAGCTCTAGTGTTGAGTACCCATGCTTCTTATGTATATCTTCATTCTGTCTTTCCATATACTAAAGTTTTCTTTGTTAAACTTTGGACCTTCCCTCTTCATCATTAGAATGGGATCTTTACCTCAAGCGGTTAAGCTTATAACAAAGAGGACCTAGAGGGCGCTCTAATACCAATTGATAACTAAATGATGAATAAATAGCACCAAACTGGTACTGTGAGGGGGGGATGAAACAGTACAGACAAAAACACAACCTTAAACTGATTTGTCAGCAGACACTATGCATTGATAGACAAATAGTAACACTAATCCTTAAACAAAGTTCAACCGACAAAACCTAGAATAACTGAGACAAGCATAGACCGGCTGACACTTATCTTCTCATATAATCTAACACTTCATTTCCATTTCACCCTAATGCATGAACATGTAATCTATCATCAAAGATGTACATATTACTGCTAGATCAACATGAATCACTGCTTAACAGAAAATAATCATAGCATCACATGAAGAAGACATCACACTTGACACACATATTTTTCACATGGATACCCAACTGGGAAAAACCATGGTGGGGATGAATACCCACAAGATTGTTTTTGAACTCTTTAGAATTCCGTTCTGTTAGGAGCCTTGTCCGATTAAAGATAGATACAATAGGTTCTGTTAGGAACCAATCCTGTTAGGGATCACCCGGTTAAGGGTTAAACCCTGTTAAAGGTTACCTTGTTAGAGGATTTCAAGAAATCAATAGCTAGTGGATTTCAATAACTCAATAGCTTCGAGTTACCCTGTTAAAGGATTTATAACAAGCCGGTTAAGGCTAACCTATTCAGGGATTTCACAATTGTTGAAGTGGTTAAATATCAACAGGTATAACAATGACCTGATAATAGCACTCAATGCCAATGCAGATCCGCTTAAGCTCCTATTCACCTTCTACACTTACACTCTACAGGCATCAGTTCTCTCTTCTCATTTGGCAAGAATCATGTATCTCTTCTCTAGAATACACACACAAAACTTTTGCCAACAACCTCAGAAAGAGACACAACATCGACCTTATAGGAAAACAGATAGGTTGGTAGTATAAACCCTAAACCCTAAACCTGTTAGGTTAAGGAAATCAAATGGTTCAATCCTGACCATTGAGCACAATACATTAAATGCAATAGTTCTTGATCCAATCTCAAGACATTCTCTATTGTCCATTGCTACCGATTTCATGGCGGCTGATAACTCATCACATGTTATCACTGATTTATAGACTTCGCACATTCCCGATGTAGATAGGAACAATCTCCTTCATGCAAGATCCTTCACGCGCACAAGGCTTACATGGCAATATGATTTGTTCTTCATTACCATGCTAACTCATAACACAAATTCACCGGTTGAGCCACACAGGCTTGAAGCACTCCAACTGAAAACCCTGAAGTTGAGACCACCAACCGGTAGTCATACACTGCTTCCATGTGTCGGTTCCCATAACCATATGCCGGTTCATCTTAAACAAACACACCGCTTCACTTTGGCACAAATGCCGGTTCATAGTGTTATGCCGGTTCTTCTTCTCTTCATCATATTGACATCAATAACAACACACAATGTCATTATGTCCTCATACTGATTCACATAATGCCAACAACAGGTTGTGGAATTAAACTTTACAACTACTATTTGCATTTTGCTTGGAGGTTTAAAATTTCCCCCTCTGAACTTCTATGTTGCCGCTCCAAATGATTGTAGGGAGGAAATTGCAATTTACCTGCATTTGTTGTTCGCTATGCTGCCCATTCACCATGCATGTGGGAGGAAATTGCAATGAAATTTTCTAAGAACCTCATCTGTGACATAGGTACCTTGAAGTACAGATAAAAACTTAGATTGCTCAGTTCAACCGAGAAGCTGACTGGGTGCGAATAGTGAGCTCATTAAAATAGCCACTTTAACTGATGTAGCAATGAAAATATAGAACACTCGATAAGGCGGCTCAAGAAACCCTTTTGAAAACTGATCAAACGGATTGGGAGGAGCTTGAAATTTGAAACATAGCTTGTCTTTTATACCAGCAATAGCCTAGAAAAAACATTCTAACATGAAATTCACAAGGGCATCTTGTACAAATATGCAAAGCAAGGCTCTAACTAGCTCCTGAAATAGGGACTTATGCAAACAATACAAAACTGCAAATGGATTGATTTTTCCAAGCTGAGCAAATGGATTCACAGGGACTTGATATTTGACATGTTGACTCAAGTTTATGCATACAATTCAATACACCTTTAATTTCACCATGACAATCAACCAGCCAAAAGTTATAGGCGGTCAAAGTAGGCTATTTAATAAAATCTGCATTTGCACCTATGATGGACTTTCAGCTCACCCCTTGAAATGGGTACTTGATCAATTGATCCAAACTAAAAACTAAAAGTTGCAAAACACTTCATAGTCCAAATGAAAGGTGTAGGACACACTTCCCAAGCCTTAACCTTTAAAAATTAATTTGCTCCATTTTACCCTCTCTCTAACTAGGCCACCTGAATGAGATTAGGTGCCTTACTAAAAATGAAATAGCAACATTTTAAAATGGGCCTCTCAAATTACTGAAATTTAATGAGTCCCAACAGGTGGATCCTGAAAGAGTAAAGGCAATTCAAAAACTAAGTCTACCATCAAACAGAAATGTAGTCAGATCGTTTTTTGGACAAGTAAATTTTCTGAGAAGATTCGTTCCGGATTTTGTAGAGACCACTAGGTTTATTGTAAACCTGATGAGTGAAAAGAAAGCATTTAAGTAGAATGAAGAAGGAAAGAAAGAATTTGAATCAGTAAAGGAGGCCATTGCTTATGCACTTGTTCTAGTCAATCCATATTTTAAGAAGGATTTTATTATCTATTGCTATGCATCAGAACATACCATGTCAGGAATTTTGTTACAAAAGAATGAAGACAATGAAGAAGTCTCGATATCTTTCATGAGTGTTCCACGGAAGAAACACGAGTTGAAATATTCCTCGATGGAAAAACAAGCATATGCGGTTGTAAAAGCTATAAAACAATTCAGATGCTATATTCTTCATTCTCATGCAGTTGTTTATGTGCCTCACTCTGCAGGCAAGAGCATTTTGACACAACATGATATAGGAATGAATAATAGAGCTTCATGGGTGTCCAAGATTCAAGAGTTCAATATGGATATTAAACCCACAAAATTGGTAAGGGGATGGGGCCTCTGTAAGTTGATTGCTGAAAGTAAGAATGAAACGACTCAAGAGTTCAATTTGGATATTAAACCCACAAAATTGGTAAGGGGACGGGGCCTCTGTAAGTTGATTGCTGAAAGTAAGAATGAAATGACTGAGGAGTTGCCCTTGGTCTTATTTGTTGGGCTTCAAGATTCCTAGTTTGTAGATGTTGTATATTACTTAACTTATGGAGACTTTCCTGTGCATCTTTCTCTAAGAGAAAAATAGAACCTGAGGCTAAAAGCTACCAAATATGTAATTTTTAATGATATGTTGTACAAAAGGGGTTTGGATGGAACTTTCTTGCGCTGTGTAGATAAATCACTTCAGAAGTCACGATTGAAGACCTTTCATGATGAAGCCTGTGGTGGTCATTTTTCATCCACAATAACTGCTTATAAAGTTTTAAGAAATTGTTGTTATTGGCCTAGTATGTTCAAAGATGCATATGCATGGGTAGCCAAGTGTGAGAAATGTAAATTATTCATAGGTAAGATGCAACTCGCAGCATTACCGCTTCGACCAGTGATTGTGGATGAACCATTCAAACACTGGGGTTTGGATTTTATAGGTCCTTTGATGCCTACTTCAAGTGCAAGGCATACACATATACTGATAGCCACATATTATTTTACCACATGGGTTGAAGCTATTCTAGTGCGGAAGATGACTTCTGAGGTTGTTTGTAACTTTCTCAAAGAAAATATTTTGGTTCGATTTGGAGTTCCTCTAAAAATTGTGGCTGATAATGAAACTAATTTCTTTTCTATTGAGATTTCATTGTTCTGCTATGATCATGGGATATCCCTCACTCATTCTTCCAATTATTATCCTTAGGGGAATGATTAGGTGGAGTCCAACAATAAAAATCTCATAAATATTATGAAGAAATTTGTGAGTGAAAATTTCAAAGATTGGCATAAGAAATTGTATGAAGCTCTTCGGGTGGATTGTACATCACCAAAAAGAGGTATTGGGATGTCACCATTTGAATTGGTCTAAAGCACGGGTGCTTAGGTGGCACTTCCTTTGGAACTTACGGCAACCAAGTTACAGACTGTCATTGAGGATGCTTATTTTCAAGAATCTCTGGAAAAAAGGATTATGCATTTGATGAGAATTCATGAAGAAAGGAACAAGCTAGTGGATTGGATAACAAAGCATAAGATGAGAGCTAGGAAAATATTTGACAAGCGATCCAGATCACGAAAATTCATGCTAGGTGATTAGGTTTTGCTCTAGGATAGAAGTGTTAGGATTCCCAAAGATATTGAGAGGGGGGGTGAATAAGTATCTGACGGGTTAATGAATTTTCTGAACTTATTATATGAAAAGCATTCCAAAAATGTGTACCGATAAACCAAAATTAATGTAGTAAGTAAGAACAACAACCACAACATGAAAGACACACCATAACACAGTATTTTTAATGAGGAAACCTGGTGTGGAAAAAACCTCGGTGAGAATTGTGACCTACTATTAGCTCCTGGAGACAACTGAAAGGGGGGGCTGAATCAATTGTCTAATAAATGCAAACCAAAAATAACTTGACCAACTTTAATGCTTAATACCGGTAAATCAAACTTTTATGTCGGTAGACAGTTAAATCAGTTAATTGTAGTACCCGTAAAGATTAACACATGAAACAGAAAGACAATAACATGCACAACACATAACACCAATATTTGTACGTGGAAACCCTGTAAGGGGAAAAACCATGGTGGGAAACCTTACCCACAATCAAATAATACTACTGCAGATAGTATGTGTATACGAAATGGGGTCTGCAAATACAGAAAGGCCAAGCGCCTAGAGCTCATTGCTCAAACACAAATAGAAGTCACACTAACTACAATTGGATGGTTAAATCCAATAAGAATGTACTACTCAAAATAGCATCTTTCTATGCTGGATTTAGTACCGGTGTAGTTCTGATTGTCTTCACAACAACCTTGCTTTACCTTTAAATGATGTCTACGTGTACAACTTTTCTTATTCTCGCATATACATTCTTACAATCCCTTATCCTTATCACACATTGATCTTACAAATAAGATCTTACATATATACCATAACCTAAGACCAATTTTAGTAGGTCGGCTCTAAAAGATATTACAATAAAGCATTTTACAAGTAAATCAATGACCGATGCAATAACCAATTCAACATGTCAGCTTGATGCATTATAATAACAACAAAATCATCTCCAAAGCGTGTCACAGTGATCATCAATAGATAAGCCTATCGGTGCTTATCCTTGACCTATTCGCCGGTAATAGCAAATATGCAATCACGAATATACCAATGAATAAATCTCCAAGACAAAGTGTCCAAATGATGTTTTCAACATAACCAAGTGTTTTCCATATCATTCCAAGCATCGGTGAACAATATATCCTACCGGTGTACTAGATACTGGTGACTATGCATAAGTCACTTGCTTGCCGGTGAACATTGTCGATTCTTCAAAGTGCCAGAGTTGATAAGTGTTAGTAGGTGTTGACATCAATGACAAAACCATACCAAAATACCAACAATCTCCCCCTTTGGTATTGACCACAACACAAGATGGAAAAACCATCAAAGTGCCAAAATAGAAATGCCAAATACCAAAAACCAACAATCTCCCAAAAGAGATCATAATGAAAAACTTAGATACAGAGAGAAATCAATCATCTCAAGGTATCAATCTTTCTCCCAAATGAATAATCTCTCCCCAAAAGATAATGTATTTTTCCATAGATATCTCTCCCCCTTTGACATCAAATGCCAAAGCTAATACAAAACCAAGTTCAAATACAAAATACCAACCAATTCAGTATACCAACTACTCCCCCTGAGAAGTAGCTTCCTCATCAAAGCCAGAGTAAAAGATTTTTCTATTAATTTTGTTGGTTGATGGCAAACATCAACTGTCTAAGTCTCTACCGGTGGTGGTATGACCCCAAGCTGGTCTCTAAGATATTCAAAGGTCTCCTTAGGCAGAGGTTTAGTGAAAATATCTACAATCTCCTCTTTAGCATTCACATAAACTAGTTTTACTTCTTTTTCTTCAACATTCTCTTTTAGAAAATTTAGTTTGATAGAAACATGTTTTGTTTTAGAATGTAATACCAGATTATTAGATATATCAATTGCTGCAGTGTTATCACAATAGATAGTTATAGGTTCCTTACATTTTACCTTTATGTCCTTCAACATTTGCTTAAGCCATAATACATCTGTACAGTTACTTGTTGTTGCAACATATTCAGATTATGTTGTTGATAAAAATGTGCAACTTTGTTTATTACTCAACCAAGAAATTAATCTGCTTCCAAGAAAAAATGCTCCACCGGTGGTGCTTTTTCTATCATCCACATCTCTTGCCCATTTTGCATCTATGTATGCACATAATTCAAAGTTTTCATCTCTAGGATACCATAAACCAAGATTTGTAGTACCTTGTAAGTACTAGAAATTTTTTTTTATTGTTGATTCATGATTTTCTCTAGGATTACTCTGAAATCTTGAAACAATACATATTGCATTCATAAAATCATGTCTGGTTTGTGTTAAATACAATAAACCTTCTATCATAGATTTATACCTAGTCGGATTAACAGTCGTAGATTCATCCCTCAGTGATAATTTGTCATTTGTAGTCATAGGTGTGCTTACGGGTTTAGATTTTTCCATCCCAAATTTCTTTAGTAACTCCTTCAAGTACTTGGATTGACTCAAGAATATACCTTTATCAGTCTATGAAATTTGCAATCCTAAAAAAGAATTTTATTTCTCCAATCATAGACATTTCAAATTCTTGTTGTATTTCAATAGAAAAGTCTTTACATAATCCATCTTCTCCTCCAAAGATTATATCATTAAAAAAATCTTCTATAACCAAGATGTCATCATTAGTCACTTTAGAGTATAAGTTACTATCAACATTACCTTTAGAAAATCCAATCTTCAAAAGATACTTATCCAATCTAGCATACCAAGCTCTTGGAGCTTGTTTCAACCCATACAAAGCTTTTCTTAACCTGCAAACCATATCTTTGTTATCTGTCAAAGAAAATCCATCAAATTGCTCAATGTAAACATCTTCTTCATGATCTCCATTCAGAAATGCAAATTTAATATCCATTTGATATACTTTGTAGTTCTTGTGTGTTGCAAAAGCCAAGAATAATCTGACTGCCTCAATTCTAGCTATCAGTGCAAAGGTTTCATTATAATCAATTCCTTCTTTCTAAGAATATCCCTTACACATTAGTCTTGATTTATTTATGATTACCTTACCATCTTCATTAAGTTTATTTCTGAATACCCATTTAGTTCCAGTCACATTTTTGTCTTTAGGCTGGGGAAATAATGTCCATGTGTTATTCTTCTCAATTTTCTCTAATTCTTCTTCCATAGCTTTAATCTAGTGTTTATCTTCACATGCCTCATTAATTGATGATGGTTCAATTTGAGAAATAAGACATACCTCTTCATTTGCCAGTCTTCCTCTAGTCATAACTCCTTTATACTTGTTTCCAATTATCTGATCTTCAGAGTGATTCAGTCTCATATACCAAGGTGTCTTTGTTTGCTGTTGTTCCTCAGTTACAGTGGAATTTTTAGATGATATCGGTGTAATTGGATCTTCATTCTATACCAATTGATTCAATGTACGTTCATTATCCAGTATTTCTATTGTCGGTTCAGAGTCTATATACCTTGAAGTTCCTCTAAATTGTTCATCAATCTTCACATTTGTACTCTCAACAATTTTCTGCAATCTCTTGTTAAAACATCTATATGCCTTTCTCTTAGATGAATAACCAAGAAATATTCCTTCATCACTTCTAGGATCAAATTTTCCAATATACTCATCTCTTCTAATATAGCATTTACTACCAAATATTCTGAAATATTCAAGAGTAGGAGTAACACCAAACCATAGTGCATGAGGGGTCTTACCAGTTTCACCTTTGATGTGAACTTTGTTGAATGTATAGACCACTGTTCTTATTGCCTCTCTCCAATATACATGTGGTAGATTTTCTTTTGATAACATACTTCTAGCTGCATCTAGGATAGTTCTATTTTTTCTTTCTACAACTCCATTCTGTTGTGGTGTTCGGGGTGCTGATAATTGTCTTCTAATTTCATTCACTTCATAGAATGCATTAAATTCCTTAGATGTAAATTCACCTCCTTGACCTGATCTCAGACATTTGATTTCTTACCGGTTTCATTTAACTTCCCAAGTTCTTCTAATTTTTCTCTAAGAAAAGTAACCCAACAAATTCTAGAATAGTCATCAATGATTAGCATGAAATATATATCACCTTGTAAACTTTTAGTTCTAGCTCGACCACATAAATCAATATGAATTAAGTCAAGAGCATTATTGGATTTTTCTAGATTACTTTTAAAAGATGCTCTAACTTGTTTTCCAAATTGACATTCCTTACATATCGGATTGTGAGGTTTAACAATCTTAGGTAAATCTCTAACTGCCTTAGTAGTACTAATTTTTACCATGCAATCAAAATTTACATGACAGAGTCTCTTGTGTCATAGCCAACTTTCATCAATGTGTGCAATCAAGGTGTCTTTTCATTGTTATTCAAATGAAAGTTGTTGCCTCTAGTTTCATTACCGGTTGCAATTTCCAAACTAGTTCTATTCATAATTTTGCATTTACCATTCTTGAATTGTAACTGAAATCCTTTCTCAACTAATTGACGAACACTCAAAATATTATGCTTTAAACCTTCTACATAGTAAACATTGTCAGTATTATGCTTACCATCAAGAGATATTGTACCTTTTCCTTTGATTGAACAAGCTTTGTCATCTCCAAATCTTACAAGGCCTTCATTATAATCTTGAAAGTTCAAGAATTTAACTTTATCACCTGTCATGTGATGTGAACATCCTGAATCAATGATCCATTCATCCTTAACTTCAATTTTAACTGCCAGGGCCTGTTCTATCGGTTGAACAATAGGTGCCAGTTGATCTTCTATTATAGCAACAAAAACCCATCCATTGTCTGTTGGATCTCCATCAGAATCATTAGTGACTCCTTCATCGGCAAGATAACAAGATTTATCTTTATTCTTCTTAAATCTATATCTCTAATATTCAGGGTTAGGCTTGTATGTTCTTCTAGCTTCTTCTCTTAGTCTAGCATGTCTATCAGGACATCTCAAAGCCATATGACCAATCTTATTATAGTTAAAGCATTTAAAGGGTGCTTTACCTTCATACGTACTTCCAACTAGACCTTTAGGCATTTTCCTTGCAAATAGTTCTTCAATTTATTCAAGTTCTTCATTTTCTCTCCTGCTTTCCTCAAGTTCTCTTGCATAAAAGGCTTTCCAATCAGATTTGTCAAATGATGGTGTAGATGATGTTGATGCCTTAAAAGCTAAATCTGTCTTTATAGTAGCAACAAGACCAAATTCCTCAATTTCAAAAGTTGAAAGTTTTCCAATTAATGTATCCCTAGTTACTATGTATTAGGCATTGTTCTCAACTCATTTATAGTAGTAACTTTCATTTTATAGGCTAGTGGAAATCCTCTTAAAACTTTTGAAACAATTTCATCTTCACTTAAGGTTCTTCCACAACATTAATACCCAAAACAATTTCATTAACTCTTTCCATAAAAACAAAAATCCTTTCATCTTCTTCCATTTTCAGATTTTCATACCTGACCCAAAAGCTTTCAAGTTTTGTAATTTTGACCGTGGAATCTCCTTCATTCAATGTTTTCATATGATCCCAAATAGCTTTAGTAGTTGATCTACCTAATAATCCCATGATTTACTGATCTGATAATGCGCTCAAAAGTGCTTCTCTTGCTTTGCAATCATTTTCCTCATCTATAGCCAAGTTAGGTGGATTAGGTTGATTCTGAGTAGGAGCAGTATAGCCATTCTTTGTAACATCTCAGATGTCCTTTCTAATACAATTTAGATGTATCTCCATTCTGATCTTCCATATTCCATAGTTGGCTCTGAAATAGTTAGTAGACATTGGATCTCCTCAAGTTGTTAAACTTCTACAATAGAGGACTAGGCTCTGATAACAATTGTTAGGTCTTAGAGACAACTGAGAGGGGGGGGGTGTGAATCAGTTGTCTAATAAATTCAAATAAAAATAACTTAACCAACTTTAATACTTAATAGTGGTAAATCAGACTTTTATGCCGGTAGATGTTTTTATTAGTTAATTGCAGTACCAGTAAAGATTAGTGCATGAAACAAAAAGACAATAACATCCACAACACATAATACCAATATTTGTATGTGGAAACCCTATAAGGGTAAAAACCATGATGGGAAACCTTACCCACAATCAGATGATACTACTACAGATAGTATATGTATACAAAATGGGGTCTGCACATGCAGAAAGACCAAGTGCATAGAGCTCACTGCTCAAACACAAATAGGAGTCACACTGACTACAATTGGATGGTTAAATCCAATAAGAATGTACTGACCAAAATAGCATCTTTCTATGCTGGATTCAGTACCGATGTAGTTTTGGTTATCTTCACAAAAAGCTTGCTTTACCTTCAAATGATGTCTATGTGTATAGCTTGGCTTATTCTTGCGTATACCTTCTTACAATTCCTTATCCTTATGACATATCGATCTTACAAATAAGATCTTACATATATACCATAACCTAAGACCAATTTTAGTAGGTCAGCTCTAAAAGAAATTACAATAAAGCATTTTACAAGTAAATCAATTTTTGATGCAATAAACGATTCAACATGTCAGCTTGATGCATTTACAATAACAACAAAATCATCTCCAAAGCATGTCGTGCTGATTTGGAATAGATAAGCCTGTCGATGCTTATTCTAGACCTATTTTCTGGTAACAACAAATATGCAATCACGAATATACCAATGAACAAATCTCCAAGACAAAGTTTCCAAACAATATTTTTGACATAACAAGGTGTTTTCCATATCATTCCAAGTGTCAATGAACAATATCTCCTATCAATGTACCAGATACCGGTGACTGTGCATAAGTCACTTGCTTGCTCGTGAACATTGCCGATTCTTCAAAGTGCCAAAGTTGATAAGTGTTAGTAGGTGTTGACATCAATGACAAAACCATACCAAAATACCAACACCCACAATATTTTCTTACTAGCGAATAAGAGAATATTACTGTTACAATAGGGGCTTGCACATGCAAGAAGGCCAAGTGTCTAGAGCTCATTGCTCAGTTACAAAAGAAGTCTCACTGACTTACAAAAATTGATTATACAAATCCAATGTCATGTACTACTTTAGATCAACATTTGTTATTCCAAGTTTAGTACCGGTTTAAGCTCTACAATAATCATAAACCCTTATCCAAAATCTACCTTACAATTCGCACATTAGGTCTGCAATAATCTAAACATATCCAAAATTTTTAAATGATCTACAAGATCTCATACTTATATGAGTCTTATTACAATAGGCCATGTCGGCTTACAAAAAGATTTTATAATTAAATACAATATATAATTAAACAAAATTCTTATCGGTCATGGTGTCCGTAATCATTCTTTTCGGTGTCGGTGAACTATATGCCGGTGTAGAGTCTGTCAGTGTTGGTGCCTGTTGGTAACATATGATTGTAAGGTTTCCATCAAGGACAAAACCTTCAATCACCTAAAATTTCTCATTGGAGTGTGCATTTGCCAACAATCTTCCCCTTTGGCATTGATGGCAACACCCATGAGAAAAATAAAAAAGAAGTGTCCAAAAATGTTGTCCAAAAAGAATATGCCAAAACATCTTATCAAAATTGTGTTATCAAAATGTATGCACCCCCTGAGCTAATGATGTCTTCCTTCTGATCATTTTTCTCATCGGCACTACTCCCCCTTTGGCATCAATGACAAAGGTTGTCATTCACTATCAATGGAGTGTGGTTCCTGCCTAGATCCTTGTAACCGGTGGGTTACAATCTGATAGATGGCCGCCAATGCAAAATTTTGACTGTCACCGAACTTTTCATTGTCCTTTATTGCTGCTTCTGTTCTTTGAATTGTACTGGTGAGTATGTGCATTTTCTCTTCCAGAGTCTTAAGTCCTGGAACCAGAGCCTCAAGAATTTCTTTTCTCAAAGAAATGAGGTAATCCAGTTTAGGGCCTAGTTTGCATTATAAATCCTTTGCCTTAAACTTTATCTTTTATTTATCTTTTTCTAACTTTCCAATTTTCTCCTCAAGAACTGCATTATTATTTTCAACTTCCAAAAATGAATCTGATGTTCCTATTAAGTTGTCAGCAATATTGTTGATTTCTTTTTGTGCTTTGCTGATCTTTGAATCTATGTCCTTTGTCAAAATATCAGTTTTGCAGGTATCTCTATACAATTTCTTGAAATCCAAAATTGTTTCTCCTAATGCCGGTAATAAGGCTTCCATTTGTTCCTTATTCTTCTTAACAATTTCTTGAAATAATTTTTCTTTTTCCTTATTCATTTTCTCTTTGAATGTATCTTCATTTATCTGGTCCAGTGTTATTAGGTTATCAGTTATATACTTAGACAATGTGTCTAATTGGCTCAAAGAATCTTTATTATCTATGTTACTCTTTGGAGCTATCATCTTCAAAATTGGTAAAGTGTCATATATAGCCTTATAAGCTTGTGCATTACATTGTTATTTTCTTTATTGAATCCAAGAGTACCTTGGTTACATTTGTTGGTTGAATTCAGTCATTGATGTGCCAGATGACTATCCAACTGTTCTCACAATCTGTAGTCTACCGGTTGTAGTGATAACTTTTCTTTCCTCTATCTCTCAAGGATCTGTTTGAGTTTGCATTTCTACTACCAAACGCTTGGGCTTTTCAGATGTAGCCGGTGGCATGGTCTGAGTAGGTACCTGAGAAGGAGCTTGTTTCTCTACCTATTTCTCCATGTTTTACTCAGCAAGAGCCTATTGTTCTGATGGTTTCTTTGTTTGTGCTTCAGATGATTTCACTGTAGTGTCTATTGGTATTTTGGTATGGTTTTGTCATTGATGTCAATACCTACTAAATCCTATTAACTCTAGTACTTTGGAAAATTAGCAACATTCATCGACAAGCAAATGACTTATGCACAGTCATCGATATATTGTACATTGGCAGGATATAATGATCACCGGCACTTGGAATGGCATGGAAAACACTTGGTAATGTCGAAGACATCATTTGGACACCTTGTCTTAGAGATTTTTTTATTGGCATATTTGTATTTGCATATTTGTTGTTACCGACAAGTAGGTCCAGGTTATACACTGGCAGGTTGATCTTTTCCAGATCAGCATGGCATGCTATGGAGATGATTTATTATTGTTGTAAATGCATCAAGCTGACATGTTGAATCGATTATTGCATCGGATATTGTTTTGTTTGTAAAATGATTTCATTGTAATATCTTGTAGAGCCGACCTACTAAAATTGGTAATAGGTTATGGTATAAATGTAGGATCTTATTTGTAAGATCGGATGACGAATGCAAAAAAGATTTGTGTGAAGGTATATGCAAGAATAAGCAGAGATATACATGCAGACATAATTTAAAGGAGAAGGAAATTTTTTTTGAAAGCATATCAGAACTACACCGGTACTGAATCTAGCATATGAAGATGCTATTTTGAGTAGTACATCCTTATTGGATTTAACCATCCAATTGTAGTTAGTGTGACTCCTATTTTGTGTTTTAGCAGTGAGCTCTACGCGCTTGCTTGGCCTTTCTACATGTGCAAACCCCATTTGTATACACTTACTATCTGTAGTAGTATCATCTGATTGTGGGTAAGGTTTCCTACCATGGTTTTTCCCCTTACCGGGTTTCCACGTAAAAATATTGGTGTTATGTGTAGTGGATGACTTTGTCTTTTATTTCATGCATTAATCTTTACTGGTATTGTAATTATCTGATAAAATTGTCTATCTGTATTAAAAACTGGTTCATCGGTATTAAGTAGAAAGTTGATTTAGTTGTTTTTGGTTTAAATGTATTTAACAACTGATTCACCCCCCCCCTCTCAGTTGTCTCCAAGATCTAACAATTGGTATCAGATCTTAGTCCTCTTTTGCAAAAGTTTAATAGCTTGAGGAGATCCAATGTTTACTAACTATTTCAGGAAGGACAGTCCTAAACTTGATGGAACCAACTATGGCATATGGAAGATCAAAATGGAGACACATCTCAATTAAATTGGAAAGGACATCTAGGAAGTTACAAAGAATGGCTACACTGCTCCTACTCCCAGTCAGCCAAATCCACCTAGCTTGACTAAAGATGAGGAAAATGATTACAAAGCAAGAGAAGCACTTTTGAGCATATTAACAGATCAGAAAATCATGGGGTTATCAGATAGATCAACTACCAAAGCTATTTGGGATCATTTGGAAACACTAAATGAAGGAGATTCCACAGTCAAAATTGCAAAACTTGAAAGCTTCCAGGTCAAGTATGAAAAACTAAAAAATGGAAGAAGATGAAAGGATTTCGGCTTTTATGGAAAGAGTTAATGAAATTGTTTTGGGTATTAAATGTTGTGGAGGAACCTTAAGTGAGGGTGAAATTGTCTCAAAAGTTTTAAGAGGATTTCCACTGACATATAAAATGAAGATTACTGCTATAAATGAATTAAGAACAATGCCTAATGTCATGCCCAAAATTTAGGGCAAAAACGGAACGATTTTTTTTAAAAAAATACTATTTAATTAACAAGTTCGCTCACACGACAAGCATTAATAAATTTGCCATAATTATATTCGAGCTAATTCTGAAATGAACCAAGCATCGATTATTGTTTAATTATATTTGCGGAAATCTATCTGGTCTAATTTTATCTCCATGAGATACCTAGTCATTAAATTTTATTAAATCAATCACGTTAAAGAAATTAGGAGAGGAAAATTAATTCAATCCCCAATATGAATATATACTCTAAACATCCTTTTTTAAAATTTTAATGCTCTAATTAAATTAACTAGGGCATAATTAAGTATTTCTTACATTAAATACATTTAAAATTATAAAGGCTAGGCTTTCTTCGTAAAATTTATATATTTCACTTTCCTTTTTACTTCCTATGAGTAATCATACGGAGGAATTTAAATATTTAAAACTCTATTAAATACTTTCTTCAATTTATAACCAGAATTTATATATATATATATATATATATATATATTAATCCATTAAAATTATCTTCCCAAGATAATAGTCACTTTGCCTTCCAACCCTAATTAGGGATTTAGTTTTTTTTTTTTTTATATATATATTAATAACTTCTAAACTATCATATTAATTTATTTCATTTACCCTAGCCCTACCCGGGCTAGGGTTTAATCCCTTATTTTTGTTTACCACTGCATTTTTTTTTACAGGGCCGAAACCCCAAGGCGGCGGCCTTTTTTTTTTGTTGCAGGTTCGAAGAAGGGCGACGGGAATGGGTCGAGGGCGCCACTGTGTGAACGCACAGTGGCGGCGCGGCACCACTGTGCGTCCACACAGTGGGAGCCGCTAGCGGCTCTCACCACTGTGTGTTCACACAGTGGGAGCCGAAGCGGCCCACACTGTGTGTTCGCACAGTGCAAGCCGCGCGGCCCACACTATGTGCACACACAGTGAGTCCGCGAGCAAACCCAAATTTCTCTTTTTTTTTTTATATTATATATATATTTTAAATATATTATATATATATATATGTATATATATATGTGTATATGTGTATATATATATATATATATATATATATAGATAGATATATAGATATATATATATATTTATATAAATTTATAAATATAAAAGTTATAAGGGTGAAATTATACAAATATATTTTTTTTTATAAGATTTACATGCAATTTTTTTTTTAAAACAAATATAACAAGGAATAACATTATGTAAAAATCAAATTACATGCGCACATATATATATATATATTTGGTATATAATCTTAGGGCCTTTTTATGTAATTATTCTAATTGCTGATAAAAGAATGAAGCAAATCTATTGTTAAGCTTTTGTTCAACACTATTTAGAAATACAATTTAGGAAATACAATTTAGGAATTACTATTTAAAGATACAAATTACTTTTCTATAATAAATGCATTTATTAATTTCCCAACTAAATAAAAAAAAATCAACTAGTTTATTTACATGTAAATAGCATATCCAAATCATGATTTTTTTTTTTTTATATTACAAAAGAAGCTTTTGCATGCAAATCAAAGCAATCCCTTTACTTTTCAAAATGGAAATAGAAACATATCTGGCTTTTTACAACTCTTTCATTATTCTGCAAATATTACAAGATACTTCTTTATTTAACTACAATATTAAATCGCATGTCCTATCTCAAAATTACAACTTGCTTCTCATTCAACGGACGAGGTATTTTTCTACTACAAATTTAAACAAATAACTACAAAATGGATTTAGGTATCTTCAACAATAATCTTCTGCATCTTTTCACTGTTCCTATTCTCTTCTCCTAACTTTTCCTGCATAATAAAAACACAATATGACCACGGAGTGCTCACCTCCCAGCCTAGGCTAACTGGTAGCCACCCCCGAGCTCGGAGAACCAATTCCTAGACGGGTAACAAATAGGCAAACACATAGAAGGCAAAATACATACAGATTTTCAGACACACTCCCAACTTGGCTTCACAGCACCACACTTTGGTGATGATCTTTTCAAAGGGTGGTAGTGGACCAATACCCTGAGGAGAACTGCAAGTATGAAATAAACAAGTAGCCACCTCATGGCACAATAAATATATCAAGAATCTCAAACCCTTATTCCTTATGCCCCCCAAAGGTATTCTAGCCTTATATCCCTCCTTATGACCCCCATTGCACAAACAGGTCATGCAGCAAGGGTCACACAAAGATCCCTTGTGATCGCTCTCAAACGAGAGTCTCTCACTCGAGGGTTGTCACTGCTACCACCCACAAGATCCTCCTCTCTCCCAAGAGTAAGAGGTCTTGAGAAAACTCCCAAAACACAACAAGCATAATGAAGGATTTTCAAATGAAATTCTAAAACAAGACATACACAAGAAACACAGATTTATTTCACCATTCATACATTCAAACACATGCAAGAAATAACCATTTTAAAGACTAATCAAACCAACCTTATTCTGCCCAATGGTAGATTTGATATTTGAGGAAGAGCTGCCCAATCCACGGTTCTTCTTCTTCTACCCTTAGTTAAATTTTCTATTCCAAAACTATTCTTTTTCTTTTAAAAAATTTCTCTTGTCTCCAAAAATGGAGAGTGGGTGATTACCCTCCAATTCCCAAAAATCTTGCTTAAGAAGCTCATTCCCTGAGTTCTCACAAGTTTCTAAAAACCAAAAAGGAAAGAAAAGCAGAATGCAAAAAGACACTCATTCCAAAGGAAAAATCTCAATTAGATTTAAACTTCTAATTTTCAATTTTCGCACAACTCAAAAAAGCCAATTTTTAAAGCGTTAAAAAGATCATTAAAAAGTAGAAACTTGCCTAAAATTACCCCTAACCCCTAGGTATACCTTATGGGCTTTAGGAAACCCTATTAAACTACCTCTAGGTGTTCATTTAACCCATTTTAAACCCCTCTGAAGTTTATTTTCGGGTCAAACATATGTTGACCACCCCAATTATTATATTCCCAAAGTATTTATGACAACACATTATATTATTTAAGAAAAACTATAGTTAAACACTTTCCCACCAAGAGACAAAAATAAAACATTTAAATTTAAATCCACACGTGTCAAGTGACACAAATAAAACACTTTTACAAAATAAAACATGAAATTGTCTCTTGTGGTTTTTACACATTAAATTTAAATAACACTTAACACTCATGCAGCATATACTGTTACGAATATAATACAACACAAATGGGGTGTTGTCTCTCCAAATAGACAACCCCTGGCTTACGAACATACATAAGTCTAGGTTTGGTTCTCCGTAATTTTCCATGGTCACATGGTAAATTTCCTGCGCATCTCAATTTACACATTAGTACTTCCAAATATCCATATATAATATAATTCAATAATATAACAATACACATCATTACTTGCATACAATTTTCATCTGCACAGATTAAATACATCCTTTATCAAGCAAATTCATATAAGCAATTTCATCCCCAATTCACATAAACTAACCATACATCATCGTTCTATATTCATAGTAAACTCTTGCAAATTCAATAATGACATCTATCATTGCAATATCATCCTATCTAACAATCATGTAGTGTTCTATCTCATAAAGCATATAAGTAATTCATCAAATCATAGCAATGTTATCCAAATCCTGAAATCATATAAGTTCTAAGTCTCAAAATGCATCAAAATAAAGTATCCATAATAGTCTAAATATAAAATCCTCTGAATGTCAGACTGAGTCGAGGTGAGGCCTCACACCTAATACATCAGTAACTAGAGATACATTGATTGGAAAACTTTCATCCTTTGAAATTGAGGAATTTGGTCTTGTTGCTACTATAAAGATAGATTTAGCCTTTAAAGCATCAACATCATTTGCATCATCATTTGACAAATCTGATTGGAAAGCCTTTTATGCAAGAGAACCTGAGGAAAGCAGGAAAGAAAATGAAGAACTTGAAGAACTTGAAGCACTATTTGCAAGGAAAATGCCTAAAGGTCGAGTTGGAAGTAAGTATGAAGGTAAATCACCCTTTAAATGTTTTAACTATAATAAGATTAGACATATGGCTTTAAGATGCCCTGATAGACATGCTAGAGTAAGAAAAGAAGCTAGAAGGACATACAAGCCTAACCCTGAATATCAAAGATACAGATTTAAGAAGAACAAAGAAAAATCTTGTTATCTTGCTGATGAAGGAGTGACTGATGATTCTGATGAGGATCTAGCAGACAATGGATGTGTTTTTGTTGCTATAACAGAAGATCAACCGACACCTACAGTCCAACCGGTAGAGCAGGCCTTGGTAGCTAAAATTGAAGTAAAGGATGAGTGGATCATTGATTCGGGATGCTCACATCATATGATAGGAGATAAAGGTAAATTCTTGAACTTTCAAGAATATAATGGAGGCTTAGTGAGATTTGGAGATGACAAAGCTTGTTTTATGCAAGAGAACCTGAGGAAAGCAGGAAAGAAAATGAAGAACTTGAAGAACTTGAAGCACTATTTGCAAGGAAAATGCCTAAAGGTCGAGTTGGAAGTAAGTATGAAGGTAAATCACCCTTTAAATGTTTTAACTATAATAAGATTAGACATATGGCTTTAAGATGCCCTGATAGACATGCTAGAGTAAGAAAAGAAGCTAGAAGGACATACAAACCTAACCCTGAATATCAAAGATACAGATTTAAGAAGAACAAAGAAAAATCTTGTTATCTTGCTGATGAAGGAGTGACTGATGATTCTGATGAGGATCTAGCAGACAATGGATGTGTTTTTGTTGCTATAACAGAAGATCAACCGACACCTACAGTCCAACCGGTAGAGCAGGCCTTGGTAGCTAAAATTGAAGTAAAGGATGAGTGGATCATTGATTCAGGATGCTCACATCATATGATAGGAGATAAAGGTAAATTCTTGAACTTTCAAGAATATAATGGAGGCTTAGTGAGATTTGGAGATGACAAAGCTTGTTTGATCAAAGGTAAGGGTACAATATCTCTTGATGGTAAGCATAATACTGACAATGTTTACTATGTTGAAGGATTAAAGCATAATCTTTTGAGTTTTGGTCAATTAGTTGAGAAAGGATTTCAGTTACAGTTCAAAAATGGAAAATGCAAAATCATGAATAGAACTAGTTTGGAAATTGCAACTGGTAATCAGAATAGAGGTAATATCTTTCATTTGAATAATAGTGAAAAGACATGCTTGATTGCACATATTGATGAAAGCTGGCTATGGCATAAAAGACTCTGTCATGTAAACTTTGATTGTATGGTAAAAATCAGTACTACTAAGGCAGTTAGAGATTTACCTAAAATTGTCAAACCTCACAATACAGTATGTAAGGAATGTCAATTTGGAAAACAAGTTAGAGCTACTTTCAAAAGTATTCTAGAAAAATCCAATAATGCTCTTGACTTAATTCACACTGATTTATGTGGTCCACCTAGAACTAAAAGCTTGCAAGGTGATAGATATTTCATGTTAATCATTGATGACTATTGTAGAATGTGTTGGGTTACTTTTCTCAGAGAAAAATTAGAAGCACTTGGAAAGTTCAAACTGTTCAAAGCAATGGTAGAAAATGAAATTGGTAAGAAAATTAAATGTCTAAGATCAGATCAAGGATGAGAATTTACATCTAAGGAATTTAATGCATTTTGTGAAGTGAATGGAATAAAAAGATAGCTATCAGCACCTTAGACACTACAACAGAATGGAGTTGTTGAAAGGAAAAACATAACCATCTTGGATGTAGCTAGAATTATGTTATCAGAAGAAAACTTACCACATGTATATTGGAGAGAGGCAGTAAGTACAATGGTCTATACATTCAACAAAGTTCATATCAAAGGTGAAACTGGTAAGACCCCTCATGAACTATGGTTTGGTATTACTCCCACTCTTAAATATTTCAGAATATTTGGAAGTAAATGCTATATTAGAAGAGATGAGTACATTGGGAAATTTGATCCTAGAAGTGATGAAGGAATATTTCTTGGTTATTCATCTAAGAGTAAAGCATATAGATGTTTTAACAAAATATTGTAGAAAATTGTTGAGAGTACAAATGTGAAGACTGATAAACAATTCAGAGGAACTTCAAGGTATATAGATTTTGAACCAGCAATAGAAATTATAACAGACAAACCTACACTAAACCCGCTGATACAAAATGGAGATCCAGTTACACTGGTACCATCTGAAAATTTCATTGTGACTAAGGATCAGTAGCAAACAAAGACACCCTGGTATGTAAGACTAAATCATTCTGAAGATCAGATAATTGGAAACAAGCATAAAGGAGTTATGACAAGAGGAAGATTGGCAAATGAAGAGGTGTGTCTTATTTCTCAAATTGAACCATCATCAGTTAATGAGGCATGTGAAGATAAATATTGGACTAAAGCTATGGAAGAATAATTACAACAAATTAAGAAAAATAACACTTGGACATTAGCTCCCTGGCCTAAAGATAAAAATGTAATTGGAACAAAAAGGGTATTCAGAAACACACTTAATGAAGATGGTAAGGTTATCAGAATTAAAGCAAGACTAGTGTGTAAGGGATATTCTCAGAAATAAGGAATTGATTATAATGAGACCTTTGCACCGGTAGCCAAAATTGAGGCAGTCAGATTATTTTTGGCTTTTGCAGCACATAAGAACTACAAAGCATACCAAATGGATATTAAATGTGCATTTCTAAATGGAGATCTTGAAGAAGAAGTTTATATTGAACAACCTGATGGATTTTCTTTGACAGATGACAAAGATATGGTTTGCATGTTAAGGAAAGATTTGTATGGATTGAAGCAAGCTCTAAGAGCTTGGTATGCAAGATTGGATAAGTATCTTCTGAAAAATGGTTTTTCTAAAGGTAATGCTGACAACAACTTATACTATAAAGTGACTAATAATGACATCTTGGCTATAGAAGTTTTTGTTGATGATATAATCTTTGGAGGAGAAGATAGATTATGTAAAGACTTTTCTATTGAAATGCAACAAGAATTTGAAATGTCTATGATCAGTGAAATAAGATTCTTTTTAGGATTATAGATTTCACAAACTGACAAAGGTATATTCTTAAGTCAATCCAAATACTTAAAGGATTTAATAAAGAAATTTGGGAGGGAGAACCCTAAACCAGTAAGCACACCTATGACTACAAATGACAAACTATCACTAAGGGATGAATCTACACCTGTTAATCCAACCAAGTACAAATCTATGATAGGAGGTTTACTATATTTGACACAAATGAGACTTGATATCATGATTGTAGTATGTATTGTTTCAATATTTCAGAGTAATCCCAGAGAAAATCATGAATCAGCAGTAAAAAGGATTTTCTGGTACTTACAAGGCACTATAAATCTTGGATTATGGTATCCTAGAGATGAAAATTTTGAATTATGTGCATACACAAATGCAAATTAGGTAGGAGATGTGGATGATAGAAAAAGCACCACTGGTGGAGCATTTTTTCTTGGAAGCATAATAGTTTCTTGGTTGAGTAAGAAACAAAGTTGTACATCCTTATCAACAACATAATCGAAATATGTTGCAGTAGCAACTAACTGTACACAGGTACTATGGCTTAAACAAATGTTGAAAGACATAAAGTTTAAATGCAAGGAACCTATAACTATCTATTGTGATAACACTGCAGTAATTGATATATCTAAGAATCTGGTAGTACATTCTAAAACAAAACATGTTTCCATCAAATTGAATTTTTTAAGGGAAAATGTTGAAGCAAAAGAAATAAAACTGGTTTATGTGAACACTAAAGAGAAGATTGTAGATATTTTCACTAGACCTCTGCCTAAGGAAACTTTTGAATATCTTAGAGATCAGCTTGGGGTCATACCCCCACTAGTAGATATTTAGAGAGTTGATATTTGTCATCAACTAGCAGAATTAATAGAGAAATCTTTTACTCCAGCTTTGATGAGGAAGCTACTTCTTAGGGGGAGTAGTTCGTATACTAAATTGGTTGGTATTTAGTATATGAACTTGGCTTGGAAATAACTTTGGCATTTTATGTCAAAGGGGGTAAGATTGGTATGGAAAAACACAAAGAAACACATGTCACTCTCAGGGGGAGAGATTGTTACTTTGGGAGAGATTACTTATATTTTGGTAATTGTTGGTATTTTGGTATTTGGCATTTCTGTTATGGCACTTTGATGGTTTTTCCATCTTGTGTTGCCATCAATGCCAAAGGGGGAGATTGTTAGTATTTTGGTATAGTTTTTTCATTGATGTCAACACCTACTAAATCCTATCAACTCTAGTACTTTGGAGAATCAACAACATTCACCGGCAAGCAAATGACTTATGCACAACCATCAGTATATTGTACACCGGTAGGATATAATGATCACCGACACTTGGTAATGTCGAAGACATCGATTGGACACCTTGTCTTCGAGATTTGTTTATTGGCATATTCGTATTTGCATATTTGGTATTATCAGCAAATAGGTCTAGGTTATACATCGTCAGGTTTATCTTTTCTAGATCAGCACGACACGCTATGGAGATGATTTATTATTGTTGTAAATGCATCAAGCCGACATGTTGAATCAGTTATTGCATCGGATATTGTTTTGTTTGTAAAATGATTTTATTGTAATATCTTGTAGAGTTGACCTACTAAAATTGATCTTAGGTTATAGTATAAATGTTAGATTTTATTTGTAAGATCGGATGAGGAATGCGAAAAAGATTTGTGTGAAGGTATATGCGAGAATAAGCAGAGCTATACATGTAGACATCATTTGAAAGAGAAGGAAGGTTTTTGTGAAAGCATATCAGAACTACACCTGTACTGAATCCAGCATATGAAGATGCTATTTTGAGCAGTGCATCCTTATTGGATTTAACCATCCAATTGTAGTCAGTGTGACTCCTATTTTGTGTTTGAGTAGTGAGCTCTAGGTGCTTGGCTTTTCTGCATGTGCAGACCCCATTTGTATACACTTACTATCTGTAGTAGTATCATTTGATTGTGGGTAAGGTTTCCCACCATGGTTTTTCCCCTTACAGGGTTTCCACATACAAATATTAGTGTTATGTGTAGTGGATGTCTTTTTATTTTATTCCATGCGTTAATATTTACCGGTATTGCAATTATCTGATAAAACTATCCACCTGTATAAAAGACTAGTTCACAGGTATTAAGCAGAATGTTGATTAAGTTGTTTCTAGTTTAAATTTATTTAACTGATTCACCTCCCCTCTTAGTTGTCTCTGGGACCTAACAATTGGTATCAGAGCTTAGTCCTCTTTTGCAAAAGTTTAACAGCTTGAGGAGATCCAATGTCTACTAACTATTTTAGGAAGGACAGTCCTAAACTTGATGGAACCAACTATGGCATATGGAAGATCAGAATGGAGACACATCTAAATTACATTGGAATGTACATCTAGGAAGTTACAAAGAATGGCTATACTGTTCCTACTCCCGGTCAGCCTAATCCATCTAACTTGACTAAAGATGAGAATAATTATTGCAAAGCAAGAGAAGCACTTTTAAGTGCATTAACAGATCAAAAAATTATGGGATTATCAGACAGATCAACTGCCAAAGCTATTTGGGATCATTTGGAAACACTTAATGAAGGAGATTCCACAGTCAAAATTGCAAAACTTACCAAATGTCCTTGATTAGCTTCATTGATTAGCTCATCAATTTCTTGAGTGGAGTTCATTGGGTGAATTGCAAGTATTTTTTCTATTTTTATTTTCTTGTCTAACTCCATAATGGCTACCCTTCTAGCTTCTAGTCTTCTGTATAGATCATTGGGTATGTCATCTACAATCTCCATCAAAAATTTCTTATAAATGTCAAGATGTAAGATTACACTATTTTCTATTCTCTCCTTTTCATCATTGGATAATGTATTATACAACTTGCTAATATTTGTCAGTTTGCCATCTTCAGTGATCTCTTCCAAAAGTTTGTCAAAAGTAGGAATAACCTGCTTTTGTTTCCTCTTCTTTGGTGTCAATTTCTTAGTCGAAGGCCTAACTACCTATTGTTTTTGTCTTGTCTTTTTGGGTGTAGGTGAGGGTTTCAGTGAGGGTTTTCTTTTTCTTTCTACCCTTTTGAATACAGTTGGTACCTCACTGTCAGAAGAAGTTACAACCAGTGAAAGATGTGCTTCCGGTTGAAGTCCTTCCAGTTCACTTTCCTTAATACCAGTTTTCTTTAATACATCTTCTTTTATTTCTTTTGTCTGTCTCATTCCCTTCCTCACTATCTATTCAGTTTTCTTAACTCTTTTATGAGATTGAATGCCACTTTTAATTGTTTCAGCATTGCCAAATATTTTTTCTATCAATTCCTTAGGGGCTTCTAAGAGGAATTTTGCATCAGTTTCAACTATGTTGTCATCTGTCTCATATCCCATCTCGGTAACCCAAATAGTTCTAGGGACAATTGCCTCCATCTAGATTTCATTTCTTTATCACAAAGCATATCTCCTTTTGATACTTATCAACAATTGCTTGAGATAGGCTTATTCTTTTCTTCATTCTTGCTTTCAAGGTTTGAATATATTCATTTATATTTTTCTCTTTGTCATCTCCCATGTTGTTTAGTATGTCTAACAGTTGCTTTCCTACTGGTATATCAAAACCAAAGTCTTTCCTACCAATACCGAGTACTTCCTTAGTAATGTATAGCATTAAGCACACAAGCAAGTTACCAAATCTGAAAGTTCCCTTCTTATCACCTTTGATTTTTTTCGACTTGTCTATCAATTCATCTTTAAGCCATTTACATACATCAATTCTTGCATTTTCATTCACCATGTCATATGCACTTTAAATACATAAGCTAGAGACAGAGTGTAGTCTATTTGCATGTGTAGCCTTATAACCAAGAATCATACTGACAAATCTAACATTGATGTCCTTCACATCATTGACTCTTAGGGATCTTTTGTCAAATGTTGAGCCGGTTAAGGTCATCACAATGTCATTTGGAACTTTCTTAGTTCTGTCAGGACTACTACCGGTGGAAGGTAAGCTTGTTACTGCCCTAACTGCCTCTTTAGTAATCTTATGGATGGAATCCAACCAAAATAATTCACCATGGACTCTTCTTAGGACTATCCTTATCACATCTTTAGGAAAATCGGGGATACCAAGAATGTCCACAAAACCTAGGGTTTCCACTACCTTGTGTTCCGATTTAACATTACCATTTTCATCACAAATTACAGTCCTATACATGTTCATTATTTCTTCATCTCCTACTTCCTCAATATGACAATGCATATATATTATAGGATCCTCTGCATAAACTACTCCCTTAGGTATTTTTGAAAATGCTCCTAGGGTATCATCTTTCTTTGCAATTTCAGGAATAATTTTGAACACGGGTCTAGGGTGCTTGATTACTTCAATCACAGTAGGGTTTGCAATAAATTTAGGTGCAAATGAAGAAGCCATAGTTATAAATACCTTAATCTTCTTTTAGGATGAGTGCTTGAATGAATTGCTTCACTTTTCACTAACAATGCCTTCACTCAGGATTTTTATGCTCTCTAGAGATTTGAATGCTCAATGAATAAAAGGGAGCCAAAACACTTGCTTTATAATGTTATAACCTTCAATTGCCACATTTAATGCTTGTCAGTTAAGTAAAAAAATTAACTCATCTACCGGTAAGGAAGTAATTCAACTTCTCACCATCAATCAAGGGTAAATTAGCATGTTTTTAATTTGTTGCCATACCCCCAAAGGATTTTCCATTAGTTAGATAAATAATCTCCTACCAATGGAGTGATACTTTGTGTGTGGGGGAAAAAGTGACACTAAGCAAACATGCCCTAATCTCACTTTCAACCACACACTTGTGGAATACGAAAGAGCCTAGAGGTATCACACAATTGGCTACTTCTTTTTGTGGAAGAGAGAGCCACGGGCTACCTATTAGGATTTCTATTCCTTTGTTGTAATTGAAAGATAAAATGATGCAAGTTCAATCCCTAACCCCAAAGTGCAAGTATGAACTAATAACAAGATTGCAGAATTGAACTTAAATTATGGAAAGCTGTAAGTACAAAGATAAGACAAGAATGCAAATGCGTACCCGGTGTCAAAATCTGACTGAAAATGTTCGGGACGGGGGCGCGGGTGCCACTGTCCTGATTCTGCCCCAGAAACTGCTCCGGAAACTGTTGTTTTGCACTCTGGAAAAGCTGTCAAAAATGTTGAAAAATGCTGTCTGTCAGGAGGACCAGGGCGCCCAGCGCCCCTGTCCCAGGGACCAGGGCACCTAGCGCCCCTGTCCTAGTAGGACCACGGTGCCCCACGCCCCTGTCCTAGTCTTCTGTTCTGAAACTTGGTGTGTGGTCCCGTCTCCGTCTGCTTCTTTTGGATCTGCAACTTGCGGCGTCGTCTGAATCCCGAAATCTGCACTTATATCTGAAAAGGTGTTTTGGGCGGCTATATAGGGTTTTGCCTTAGTCAAACCCCTGCTTCGGTGATTTCCACCTCCACGAATAGCCAAGTTGTATTGTAAAATGTATTATGTGTGCAGACCTAGTGTGTGTGCAAGGTCCTTAAATGCAAGAAAGCAAACTAGAGCAACCTAGAAAGTAAACCCTAATTTCTTGTAAATGATAATGTAGATGCTCTAAATAAAGATGCAAAGTGATCTAAAGCATGAATAAAGGATATATTGAAGCTTATGCAAAGACATGAAAACAACATGAAATCATACCCAACCCTTAAGGGAGGAGTACAAGCCAATCTTCAGTCGGTAATCTCCTATTGTTCTTCAATGTCTCCCAAGCCCTAAATGAATAAAATTGATGAATGCTTGATGGTTGGATGTTGAATGTTATTGAAGTCTTCAAAGATCTGCTATTTCACTGCATAGAAGGTCCTTGAAACCAAAAATCAGATCCTTTCTAATGAAGAAAGAGAGCTCTTATGTATGAAACCCTAGGTCTTAATTCCAACTTTTGGCCGACCTAGAGATTGAATATCCCGCCAATTTCTTGGGGTTAAGCTTTATTTTATGATTGAATCGCGCTCCTAAAATTTCAGGAAAAATGTCCGGGACCATGTTGCACTCCGGGCGCCATGGTCCCGACAACTTTTCACCAAATTTTCAGGGCCGTCGGATATGATGATTTTAGAGAGAATCCCGAAGTTACAGCTGATTTCGAGATGTTTTGACCCCCGAAATCAAGCCCCCAAGTTCAAAATAGGACCTAATTAGGGTTTTTGATTAAATGATGTATTGGAAGAATAAAATGAAAGGGGCACACTTTAATGAAAGGGCCCAACTTTATGATGTGGGAGATGATGAAATAGAACCTTAGACCTAATTAATTTAATTAATTAAGTGCTAAAGGGGAAATGCAATGCAAAATGCAAAATGCACCAAGGCGGGTGCTAAACTAGGTGTGAAATTGTACCACCCTAGCAAGTGCGTACAATTTACGATGCTACATTTAGCCCCCACTTTAGCGGTCATATTAACACTACGTGCATATGCAAGCTAAAGTATAGAAAAGTAAACATTATTTGAAAAAGGATATATCCATAAGTCGTCGGACGAAGCCCCCAGCGGTATCTGCAGTACACAGTTAGGAACCGCACCCTACAAAACACACGTTAGATCACAAAATCACCTAATGCTTACTAAGGAAGGTGATGAAAATTCGAGGGTAGCTATATGCCCCCCCCTGTTTCGGATTGCTAATTTTAGTGAGTTGAAACAGGGTATCATGTTTACCACTTCGAATTGTTAAAGAATATTGATGGCAAATGCTCACAAGAAGATTTGATATGAGATCAAAAACTAATGGAGAATCATTTGGTAAGAAAGAGGACTAAATCTCAATTCCAACACAACAAAGAGTGTGAGGATTTGAGAGTTCTCTAACACAAGATGAAGGAAACAAAATGGAAAGAGAAGAAAAGAAAGGAAAAAAAGAATGAATACACACATTAGTGATCCATGAGAAGAATAGTGAGAGAGAAAACATGGACTTCTCACCCCTAGATCTTGTCTAGGTGATCCATGGGAAAAAGGACATGGAAAACTAGCCCCTAGAGTCTGTCTAGGTGATCCATGTAAGGGAGGAGAGTGAGAAAGTCTAGCCTTATGCCGCTAGTTCCACTCAACCTCGTGCATGTGTGTGTAAGGGAGGTTAGAAGCACCTCATAGGAGTCTATGCCTGAGTATGCTACAACCTGTATATGTATAGTACAAAAGTGTGACATCTCGCTCTAAGAGTCTGTGCTCTGGTTCCGAGAATGACCCATTGCTCAAAAAGTGTAATGTTTATATCATAAGCAAAGTAGAACAAGGATACCTACCTTCATCACAAAAGAAGATACCCCAAAAATGCAACAATCTCATAGATCCAAGCAAGAGAGTTTTGCATTCTTTAAGCAAGGATAAGATAGTTGAAAAGGGATATCTTGTAATATGTGTAAAGGAGATCCTTAGAGGAGAAGAGATCTTTGTACAAAAGAGACCTATCCCCAAGAGGAATTGTCTTAGACAAATATAACATCTTCTAGAATAAGACAAAGAAGAGAATAAGAATGCAATACTTCCTTCTTTTGCGAGGTGAAAGTGATTCTTAATGAAGGATGACGCTCTTTTTAACCCAATTAGGAGAGTGAATTCATTATGGATGTATTTTACCAAGTGCAAAAGAGATTGTAGTCAAGGACTTACACCTCTTGTAAGAGAGAATCCTTGAACAAACAACAACAAATGCATACAAGGAATAACATCAAGTAATAAAGTTCACACCATCCACGAAATAGGAAAAAGTGGATCCTTAGATAAAAATAAGGAAAGATCATTGCCTCCCAAGGATAAGGACAATGAGAAGGACTTACACAATCTTCTAGGGAGAGATTTGGACATAAGCAAAAGAAGAGATGTATGAAATCACTCTTGTCCCCATAGGAACAAGAAAATTAGGCTATTATGTTGCTTCAAAAAATATGATTGCACTTGAAATTGTACCATCATGAATGACAATGAGCCCCCAGTAAATGAGCTACCAATGTCACATAATGATGAGCAACATAATAGCCATTAATGTTATTTAAAGACATGATAGACTAAATGAGGTATTTGAATATGACATGTTAAATGCTCAACTATAAGTGAGATCAAGAACATGTATAAACTGATAAAGATTGAAGAAGAAAAGTCACATGAAATCTTAGAAGAGGGATGAGTGTAATTTATTAGAGCCTTATCCCTAGAGGAAAGGACTTTATGATGAATAGGAGATAAAGATTCATAAGTGGATTTAGAAATTTGAGGGGATTCATAAAGAGATTTGTTCATTGCCAAGATTTCCTTATGAGGGGAATGAGAGTTGATAGAAGTAGAAGATGATTTAGTTGAAGTGAGATCATCATCACTACTAAATATAGCATTCACATTGAGAGATGGTCTTTTAGATGCTTTGGTACGTTTGCAGGGATTGTAGCCAAGTCCAAAGGCATAATTGTGAAAATTAGTCTCTAGAGGAACTTTTATCCCTTGTTCATGAGCGCCACAACCATTTCCATGATACCCATGCTTAGCAAAAATGCGAAAACCACGACCATAACGATCAGCCATTTCAGGAAGAGAAGGTGGTTTTTCATAAGACAAAGAATCAAACTCTTCATAATTAGAGGTGTGAGGAGAAGAAGTTTGAGAAGCGGCCACAAAATTATTGCTCATAGGTTCAGGTAAGATTGATTGATCTCTAGTTTCTTCCTTCTTTTTAACTTTAAGCTCTCTAGGAGGAACCCTATACTCACCTACAAAGGTGGGATTAAAGTCAAGAGATCCCCAATCGTCTTCTGCGAGAACCTTCTCAGGATCAAAAGCCTTTTTATGCGTATATTTAAGTTGAGAAGGATCTTCTTCAGGAGCTTCAGACTCATCCAAAGAATTTTGATTATCAGAGGGTAAGGATTCATCCATAGGTATCTTGTTTAACGAGTCATCACTAGAAGAGGAAGGCTTAGAAGAACTCCCTTTGGAAGTAGATGTTTGCAAACAAGCTTGAAAATTAGTATCACCTATCAAGGTATATGTCTTATTGTTATAAATGAATTTAACTTGTCTATGCAATGTAGAGGGGACAGCTTGCATACCGTGAATCCAAGGTCACCCTAATAACAAGTTGTATGTTAGATTTCCTGACATAACATGGATAGGAGTAGGCAAAGTAACAGGTCCCACTGTGATGGGTAAGGTGATAATACCTAATGAAGACTTAGCCACATTATCAAAGCCTCGAATGGGATGAGAGTCAGGCTCAATAAGGGATGTATCCACATTCATCTTATGCAATAGATTAATGCTACACACATTAAGGCCAGAACCATTATCTACCAGTGTTCGTCTTATAGCAGTGTCATTTATGATAACCACAATCATCAAGGGATCATATTGATGTTGAATTTCACTAGTAGGCAACTCATCTTGAGTAAACACAATTTGAGCTTTAGGATTCATCATAGAGTCAACCAAAGACACTATATTACTAGATGTGTTAGGTGGAGGAACATTCAAATCTTTCAAAGCATCTTGTAACATTCCATGATGAGCGGAAGAAGTTTGGATCAAATCCCAAAGGGATATCTTAGCAGGGGTAACTTTAAGTTGTTCTATGAGATCATATTCCTTACCAAGAACTTGTGAAATACGAGGAGCTTGAGGAAGAATAGGTTGGGAAGGAGGAAGTGAAGTTGGGATAATTGGAGGAGGATTAGGTTGCCTATTGTTTCTAGTATTATAAGTATGGGCAACCGCATGATAACTCTCTCTAGTCAATTGCTTAGCATACTCATAAGGGCTCTTAGAGGAATGACCTCCTTGCATAGTAATAACCGGTTTCTTAGGAGTGCAAAAAGAATCATTAGCATAACCACCTTGAACCACTAAGATAGGCTTATTTAAAGGTTGAGAATTTTGAGAAGGACAAGCACCTTGGACAGTGAAGAGAGGTTTGTTAGGTGTTTCATTCACATGTATCAAATTGATTGAGGATGGTTTAGAGGAATGAACAAAAGTGTTGGAAGAATTATTGATAGTCTTCTCTTGCACTAAAATCTTATCACAGATTAAATCAATTTTAGGAGAGAGACAAGGGGTAGGCATTGATGTTCTAGTAGGAAGAGTAATACTAGGAAAAGTCATATCATCCTCTATCAAAGGATCTACATGGGGAATAAACTCTCTAGGAGAAGGATCAACATTACTCTCTAAAGTCTCACTTTTGAGAGGGAGATCTTTGAAAGAGATGTTAACCATCTTGCTTTGAACTAGGGTATCCTTATGAGTAGAACCAAATTAAGGAGAGGGAGATGCTTTATTTTTAGAGGGAGAATAATTGAGATTCAAGGAAGGAGAGAAACTATCAAGGGAGTTTCCAATCTTGATTTCATCCCCTTTGGCTAGGGGTAGAGAATAATCTATACCTTCTTCTAATGGTTCATCCCAAATAGTGAGGTTGTTGAAAGGAATGTTTGAAGTGTTGTCAATTTTGGGAGAGGAGATAACATTGTTTATTAATTCTGCATCCTTAGGAGGGAGAGCATCAATAGATGTGTTAAACTCATCCTCTTTCCTCAAAATATGTTCAATAGGGGAGAGAGAATTAAGGAAATTGCTTATTATTTCATCTTCTTTCTCTAAGGGATGCTTATGGGTAAGACCAACTTTAGGAGAAGGGTAAGCATTTACCATTAATTCATCATCTCTAGTGGGAATTTTGTTGGAAAAGGAAAGGCCATCACTAGGAAATGTAGGGATAATGTCATCTTCTTGCACAAAAGGATCCTCATGAAGGGAGCATTTTTTAGGAGCCACAAGGTCATCAAGGGCATCATCCAACAAAGCATGATCATATCTATTAAAAGGTTTATCTTTTGATTCAGAAGGAGATATCTCTTCATAGAGGGGATCATTGAAAACAACCATGTTACTAGATTTAGTGGAAGAGTTGATAGGAATGTACCCTTGAGAGGAATCATTCGACTTATCTTTCTCATCACAACAAAATGGCATAGTAACAATGTTTATGAGTTTTTGGTAAAATGAAGGTTTGGTATATTTAGGTTTCAAAAATTCATCTAAAGCTTCATCTAACTCATAATCATCACAAATATGAACATCTTGCAAATAAAAATCTGACATTTTGAAATTGCATAAAATTTAAACACACAATGCAAAGAAACACACTTCTTTTTTTTTTTTTTTTTTTTTTTTTCTTTTTAATGAAAATGAAATGAAAACACACTAAATCTAGATCTAGATCTAACAAATGCAATGCAAGAGGAAGCAATTATAGATTCACGTCGGGTTCACCAAAATGTGTGGGCGAAAAAGTGACACTAAGCAAACATGCCCTAATCTCACTTTCAACCACACACTTGTGGAATACGAAAGAGCCTAGAGGTATCACACAATTGGCTACTTATTTTTGTGGAAGAGAGAGCCACGAGCTACCTATTAGGATTTCTATTCCTTTGTTGTAATTGAAAGATAAAATGATGCAAGTTCAATCCCTAACCCCAAAGCGCAAGTATGAACTAATAACAAGATTGCTGAATTGAACTTAAATTATGGAAAGCTGTAAGTACAAAGATAAGACAAGAATGCAAATGCGTACCCGGAGTCAAAATCTGACTGAAAATGTTCAGGATGGGGGTGCGGGCGCCACTGTCCTGATTCTGCCCCGGAAACTGCTCCGGAAACTGCTATTTTGCACTCTGGAAAAGCTGTCAAAAATGCTGAAAATGCTGTCTGTCAGGAGGACCAGGGCACCTAGCGCCCTTGTCCTGGCAGGACCAGGGCGCCCCACGCCCCTGTCCTGGTCTTCTGCTCCGAAACTTGGTGTGTGGTCCCGTCTCCGTCTGCTTCTTTCGGATCTGCAACTTGCGGCGTCGTCTGAATCCCGAAATCTGCACTTATATTTGAAAAGGTGTTTTGGGTGGCTATATAGGGTTTTGCCTTAGGCAAACCCCCGCTTCGGTGATTTCCACCTCCATGAATAGCCAAGTTGTATTGTAAAATGTATTGTGTGTGCAGACCTAGTGTGTGTGCAAGGTCCTTAAATGCAAGAAAGCAAACTAGAGCAACCTAGAAAGTAAACCCTAATTGCTTGTAAATGATAATGTAAATGCTCTAAATCAAGATGCAAAGTGATCTAAAGCATGAATAAAGGATATATTGAAGCTTATGCAAAGACATGAAAACAACATGAAATCATACCCAACCCTTAAGGGAGGAGTACAAGCCAATCTTCAGTCGGTAATCTCCTATTGTTCTTCAATGTCTCCCAAGCCCTAAATGAATGAAATTGATGAATGCTTGATGGTTGGATGTTGAATGTTATTGAAGTCTTCAAAGATCTGCTATTTTGCTGCATAGAAGGTCCTTGAAACCAAAAATCAGATCCTTTCTAATGAAGAAAGAGAGCTCTTATGTATGAAACCCTAGGTCTTAATTCCAACTTTTGGCCAACCTAGAGATTGAATATCCCGCCAATTTCTTGGGGTTAAGCTTTATTTTATGATTGGATCGCGCTCCTAAAATTTCGGGAAAAATGTCCGGGACCATGTTGCACTCCGGGCGCCATGGTCCCAACAACTTTTCACCAAATTTTCAGGGCCGTCGGATATGATGATTTTAGAGAGAATCCCGAAGTTACAGCTGATTTTGAGATGTTTTGACCCCCGAAATCAAGCCCCCAAGTTCAAAATAGGACCTAATTAGGGTTTTTGATTAAATGATGTATTGGAAGAATAAAATGAAAGGGGCACACTTTAATGAAAGGGCCCAACTTTATGATGTGGGAGATGATGAAATAGAAACTTAGACCTAATTAATTTAATTAATTAAGTGCTAAAGGGGAAATGCAATGCAAAATGCAAAATGCGCCAAGGCGGGTGCTAAACTAGGTGTGAAATTGTACCACCCTAGCAAGTGCGTACAATTTACGATGCTACACTTTGTTCTATCGGTGGAGGAGTATTCCCATCAACATTCTGATCTAACTTTGTGATCCATTGCTTTGAAAATTCTTGCTTTACTTCTTCAACTTTTTCTTTACCTTTCAAGTTGGGTCCTTTGTTATTTGTCGGTGATGTCTTACTTCTACAAAATTTTGCAATATGTCCAATCTTGTTGCAAGCATAACAAGTCACATTGTTTTTTTCTTAATAGCTTTCACATATCCTATGCCGATATTTGTTCTGCATTGATTAGATAAGTCTCCAAATCTTCCATAAACATAACATCTTACATTCATTCTATAATTTTCTGAATTATGACCAACTTTATTGCATTTAGAACATTGCCTGATGGGTGTATTAGTGTTCTGATAATTTCAAGATCTGACCATACTTGTTACAATTAAAGCATTTTCCATTAAATTTGTAAGCATTAGGTTGTCTTACCAGTTTGTTGTGATCATGATTGTTTGCAGTACCAGAGGTTTCACCAATTTCAAAGCCAAAGCCATTTGTACCACCATTAGGTTTCTGATTCTTTAGCATGTCATCAATTTCTTCTAAACTTTTCTTGAATTTCTCCTTGTGTTGATTTGCAGTAGCCAATTCATTTTCCAAGAAATCTTTCTGTCTCATGAGTTCTGTTTTGTCATGTTCTAAGTGAATTAGATAAGTTTTTAGCATATCATTCTCATGATTGAGTCTTAGATTTTCATTTGTATCATCATTGATTCTTCTAGTCAAGTCATCTTCATTCTCCTTCCGATTTTTAGTCTCCTTACAAAATCTCATAGTCATATCCTGCATCTCATTCTTCATTGTATTGTTTTCTTGTCTTAGTTTGTTCACCAGATTATTAAGAGTTTCCTTTTCATCATCATCATTCTGCATCTTTTCAAAAAGTTCTATTCTTTTATTTCTTGCAATTGTGAGATTCTCTTGCAGTCCTTGAATGATATCTTGTGTAGCCTTCAGATCATCTTCAAGTTTGATATTCTTCACTTATTTTGCATCATAGTCTAAAAGAGTTGTTTCCAATTTCTTTCTCAAATTTTCTATCTCTATCGGTGTCAGAATCTTCCTCAAGTTGTTAGGCTTTTTAAAATAGAGGACCAAGCTCTAATACCAATTGTTAGATGTCCCAAAGATACTGAGAGGGGGGGTGAATCAGTATCTGACCAGTTAATGAATTTTCTGAACTTATTATATGAAAAGCATTCCAAAATTAATGCAATAAGTAAGAACAACAACCACAACATGAAAGACACACCATAACACAAATTTTTAACGAGGAAAGCCAGTGTGGGAAAAACATCGGTGAGATTTGTGACCCACAATATTCACTTACTGGCCAATAAGAGAATATTACTGTTACAATAGGAGCCTACACATGCAGAAAGGCCAAGTGCCTAGAGCTCATTGCTCAGTTACAAAAGAAGACTCACTGACTTACAAAAATGGATGTACAAATCCAAAGTCATGTACTGCTTCAAATCAGCATTTGCTATGCTAGGTTCAGTACCAGTTTAAGTTCTGCAATAATCATAAACCCTTATCCAAAATCTGCCTTACAATTCGCACATTAGGTCTGCAATAATCTAACCATATCCACATTTTTTAAATGATCTACAAGGTCTCATACTTATTTGAGTCTTATTAAAATCCTCCATGTCATCTTACAAAAAGATTTTATAATTAAATACAAAATACAATTAAACAAAATTCCTGTCGGCCATGGTGTTGGTAATCAATCTTTTTGGTGTAGGTGAACTGTATGCCAGTGTAGAATCTGTCGGTGCTGGTGCCTGCCAGTAACATATGATTGTAAGGTTACCATCATTGACAAAACCTTCAATCACCTACAATTTCTCATTGGAGTGTGCGTTTGCCAACAAGAAGAAGGGAACCAAAGGGGGCGCATGCAATGTTTGAATCACTTTGGAAAGGACCATTTGTAATTCAAGAGGTAAAAGGCCCTAATTCTTTCAAAATAGCATATAAAGATGGTTTTATTCTTCCCCTAACCTATAACAGGCAAGATTTGAAACTATATCAATTGTAAACTAGAGATCCTTTAATAAATCATGTTTGTGAAACTAGAGATCCTTGAGTTCATGTCTAGTTCCCTTATAGTACTAGTCCCCAGTCAGAGCCGATGTTGGTGTCCCCTCAACTTTTCATAAAAAAATTCAAGCTTGCGGGTTACCTTATGGTGTCTCTTTTCTTTTCGGTCTTTGTATTTCTTTGCTTTGAACCTATGTCATTGAACCTTTAAACAATTCAAAAGGTTCAAGTTTCAAAGCACATTTTAGGTAATGTATTTAGCGGCCTTTGTCTTAACTAAAGCAAGGGCATTGTTGTTATGTGTTTTGAACTTTGAACCTGTGAACCTTTTTGATTCAAGGTTCAAAAGGTCCTTTTGCATGAGTCACGGCTATGTAGTGTTATTTAACAAGAAAGTGTAGCTGTGTTTGAGTCTGTATTGAACTTGAACCTTGAACCATTTATATTCTCAGTTCAATGGTTCAAAGTTCGAAGTCCTTTCACTTGTTAGTTATGGTTATTTCTCATTCCTGGTATTGATTTGAGCCATTAGTTCACTGTTGTTCTCATTGAATGAACTTGAACCATTAAACTCCTTGTAAGATGGTTTAAGGTTCAAAAAGTTCACTCCCAGCTGATTCTAAGGATTTTGATAACACTGGAGGCAGTGCGGTAAGAAGGAATATTCCTGGCATCTAACAGTTTAAAATTCTAAATTTGGAAAGTAATCATGAGGACATTAACTATTTATGCCGAGGTGATGGGAAATTAAGAAGGTGTCACATTTTCAATCATATCACTGTTACTTCACATGTTTAAATGAATCATTATGAAGCATGTGTAGATTTTCTTGGTTTTTTTTCCCATTTTTTCAAAAAAGATAAATGAATTCATCTCCATAATTTGTAAGGGTTGTAGCTATTATAATTGAACGAACTGGATATGTCAAAGGTAAATTCAGCTCTACTTTCCTGAGAGAATTTCATGGATTCATGGTGGTAGTAGGTGAGTTTAGAAAATTTCCCTATACTGTATTTCTTTAGTTTAGAAGATTTGTCAGTGTAAGAAGAAAATGTTTGGTTTGTTGGAGTATAATTCCATCCTTCTTTATAATTGCTTGATAAAAGTATAAGTATGCATTATGAGGCCAATACTGCCAAAACTTGGCCGCACATCATATTTGGTGAGTATACTGCCAAAATTAGATGATACTTCTTTAGCTCACGTGGACCTAGGGGATTTATTTGAAAGAGAGAAAAAACCCTAAAGCTGGTTCAATGATGGAGAAAATAGTAAGAAGCGGTCTCGTCGAAGCCGCCACATTGCCGCTTGCTGCCCCATGCCTAAATTTGGTAATAGCTTGTATGAATAGGTATGATGTTGAAAATAGGTGCATAAGAACTAGTAGTGGTGAGCTGTTAGTTGATATCAACAAGGAAATAATAATGGCAGTGATGGGAATCCCACATAAGGAGTCATATGAGGACTGGTCAATTGGGACCTCATACGCATTCTTCTCTGAGAGGAAAAGTGCATATAGAAGCGTAATTGTAGGAAAATGGCCCCTCAAAGTTAAAAAGGATGGGTCATGGTTTCCGAAACCCCTTACCAAGGAGTACTTCATCACAGAAGTGCGAGACACTGTTATATTATTGAATAGGATAAAAGGGAATTCACACTCCTTTTATTGGGAGGACTGGATGTATTTTTATATTCAGGTGCTTTTATCAGGTGACAAATATCTTGACTCGGCACAAGTAATTGGAGAGAGACTCCATGAAGGTTTAAGTAATTTTGTGGGCATGTCTAACTTGTACATGTCTTCTTATTGATTCTACATATTAGCTTGTACTAGAGATTGCCATGACTTTCTCAATGAACCATGGGTGGATGGTATGAAAGTTTATGATTACTATCCTTTATTACAACAATAGAAATATATGGAACATATTGCTAGATGGAAGGGTGTCTTTGCAGGAAGACTTGCTTTTGAACTACAGGGTGATGTAAATAAAAGGATGCTAGTTGAATCTATGGAATTGATAAGTATATATGATAGCTTCTTCATTCAATTTCCTAGGTTTACCTATCTTTGGGTAGGTGGTTTTGAGGGTGAACCATTCAAGCTACCTAGGTACGCCTTTGATAACTAGGTACTCATTGAAGTGAGCAAACAACTAGCTCATATTGATAAAAGGTTAGGGGAAAAATGTGAATCTGGAGTTACCTTTCCCATTGAACTTGGATACTACAGCTGTAAGTCTATGTTTGATGCTTTAAATTTGGAGTTGGAATTTAAGAAAATGAATTTGCAGCCCTATGTTTCTATATGGAAGTTTTATAGTAGGGGCTATCCTATCAAAAACCTTAATGTACATGAACACTTCTGTCATGAACCCTATTGGAAGATTACTGGGAAAATTATAGTGATGAGTATAAAGTAAGGAGGAGACTATGGTCAAGATTTACTCTACAACAAGTAATAACCACGAGACTTCCCATCAATGTGTCTAGAGTATAAGAGGAAACAGGGGAGGATGTTCTAGATCTTGAATTTAATAAGAAGGTTTAAGGGGAGCCAATTCCTGAGATTGATTGTGATAAAAAGGAAGACAAAAACATTCAGCCTAGGACTTTCAATGTTATAAGGAGAATTGAAAAATAGTTAAGAGATTAAAAATTTAGAAAAGGATCATTCATGCCTTCACATGAACTAATAGTTAGTTCGCATGCAACAACTCAACTTCCTATTTCAACCACTAACAAGATTGTTGATGTTGTGGGTGATACAAAGCTATTTGTTCAAGAAATTCAACCCAAAAGATCAAAAAGGTCCCTGTTGAGTTCCTCACAAGTCTGAGTGACTTAGGTAAGAAGCAAGAAGAAGAGAAAAGAGCCAGTATTGAGCCAAATCATTGTAGACCTGGATCCAAGTGAGGAAGTTGAAATAATAATGGATCAACAGGAATTGAATGAACCCCCCATACAAGATGTGGACACAAGTAAAAAACCAAAGGGTGAGCTAAATCCAATAAGTACCCTCACTATTTTTGATTCTACTAGCACTAAGACAACCCCTCCTTCCAAAGAACCTTCAAGCACTCCACAATGGTTAGAGGCTTCCATTGGGAAGAAACGCAGTGTGGTCCCAATCAAAATTCCCATGGAAGATATGGTTAGCAAGTGCCTCGAAAAAGTGTCCAAGCCAAAGAAACTTAAAACATAGAGAATGGTTGAGGTAGATGAAACTACAGGTCATTCGACAACCAAGATAACTAAATCTATCCCAAGCAGAGACTCGGACAAAGCCACTGAAGATGACTTCACAGTGGAGAAAATTGATTTTGGGGTGTCTTCACGAGCGGTTGATGTCAAGCACTTGGAATCCTCCACAAAGAGGATGATTTCCAGATCATGGAAGGATGAAAAAGATAAAAAGGAGTTGAAGCAAATAATCACCCAAATGGCTGAATCCATTAGTTCTATACACCATCCAAGTCCTCAACCCTTGTCACAAGTGGTAGTATCCTTCGATCCCAAATCTCTAGCAAACCAAAAGGTGTTAGATCAGGTTTAGAGGAACATAATGGTGGCGAATATGTTCAATGAATGGCTTGATCTCATAATACAACAAGGTTCAGATTATATTGTCAGTCTAGTAAAAGTATACAAAGATGTTGTGACTGTAGGCAAGGAATTGGAATTAGAATTTGTTGCCTAGGAGAAGGAAAGGACTAAGTGGGTGGTAGTACTTGTGCAAATGAATGATGTAAAAAAATTTGGTGAGATGAAGTTCTTGGCTAAGAAACTTGTGGAGAGTTTGGATGACAATATACTATATGTGTCAAAGAAGAATGTAGAGTGACGAAATTCAATCATCAAACATGGCCACGAGGAATCTACAATATTGCTAAAAGTGTTGATAGATCTAATTGACACAATGCAAAAAGATCTTAAGTGCATTGACATCCAAATTATGAACAAAGATGCTCAGACAATCGAAGCTACTATAGATATGGCAAAAATCTTCCAAGAAAGGATACAGTTCATCAGGGAAACAAAATCCTTGACTATAGATTATTTCTTGAAGGTGGCTAGAATAGAGTCAATGCCCATGGTTTGTTTTGATCATCTGGAGGCGCATATGGAAAAGGTGTTGCAGGTAAACATGGATAAGGAGGTTTGGAAGCAATGTATTTTGCATATTGGACTCCACTATTTTCAAGTCATGATGAACTTCTCAGTAACACATTTGGAGTGGTTTGGCATGCATAGTTCCGCAACAAACTAGGATAAATTAGTGGCTTTCTGTACAATGATGGAGTCCTAATCAACCAAGGGATGGGTTGTCAGCCCATCTATGGCTGTTGTTTTAATTTCTTTTGTTTTTAAGCAAACAGTTTCTTTAACCTCTGGTTAAATTTAAGTTTTAGTTATGATATAACAAATTATTAGCCTCGAGGCTATTTATGTTGGTAAGTTAGTTTATGTAAAGGTCCAAATAACTATGATTTGGAGGAATAGATTTGATTTCCTTGAAATTCTCAGAATTGATATTTCTGGTATTTGAATGAAAATAATATTTTGGATGCAATATTTTAAATCCGTGTGTTTGATGGATTAGTGATCTCTATTGGGATATATATTTATGCGTGAAATATATCATTTCATTTACCAGTTCTATCTGTGTTCCTGAATTTATTGATTTCACTATTTGCAAGTAAATTCATTGTTGATTAAGTGGCACTATGCCCCCTTGTCCTGTGAGATATGAGAGAGAATCAACCTGTGTTCATACTTCTATGTGTTTTCTTTGGTTTGAGTTTATGAAATGAACATGTGTGGAAGTACGAGTCAGTGAGCTCTACATTTGAAATAGATCTTCAAGATATTCTTTCAATTTTGTTTTGTATGCATTTTTTTGTGTTGATGAATGAATGTGAAAGCCTTTTGTGCTTTCTAGTTAAAAGTGTATTGATTTCAAAGTTTTCTACATAAAAATTCATTGTAAATTTCATGAGGAGCTTCTCTCTAATGTAGAGGATGGGCCTATAGTTGCTTCACCCAATTTTGGTTTATTTGTTTTCCTTTCATAAAAAGGTGTGCATGAGTCATATTGTAATTCAAAATATAATTTAAAGAAAAGGGGAAAATCAGTTAACCAACACATAATATGACCTATGATGTCATAATAGGACCTATTATGTCATAATCAGTCCTATTATGACATAATACCCTTCAATAGGTCCTACTCCATCTAGTGGTCGATCTTTGTATCATGTGATGTAATTTTGTAATTGTTAGTTGAGGGTTTGGCCGACCTTGTTGTCAAGTTTTATGATTTATATATATATATATATATATATATATATAGATGGTAAATTCATGTAAATTTGGTATTAGTGAGCTATCTGCATTATCAGAGAATGGTAAAAGGTGGGAATAAGTAAACACATCCTCCAACCTTGTGATTGAGCAGAGATTGAAGAAAGCAGATAAATGTGTTTAACTAGAATTGTCATCAAGCATTTGCAGATGCTATTCTTTTAGTTCATTTGATTCCGAATTGTTATCCAAATATTTTGTAAGTCAGTGAGACTTTCTTGTAACATAGTGAACCTTCCTTGAGGGTTGTAGCCTTCTAGGTTATTGTATTTTGAGCAGTGAGCTCCAGGATGTGATCTTGAATGTATATGCATTCCCCATTGTAATATTTATACATATTATTGTAGAGTATCATATAATTTTGGGTAGGTTCCCATCGTGGTATTTTCCTTAACTGGGTTTTCCATGCCAAAATCTTGGTTTTGTGTGTTGTTCTATCAATTTAATGATCTTTGTTGTTGTTGTAGTTAATCAGATTTGTATTTGTGGTTAATTTTCTTAATCTGATGAAAAATGATTCATGCCCCTTTCTTAGTTTTTCTTCATTGTTGTTGCCAACAGAAGAAAATTTGGAGGAAGAAAGAAGTCAACATTGCACTCAACTCAGGTGTAGACATTTGTTTTGGCAATTAAGATATTGAGGCTTTCACCTAGGGGGACAAAATCAAGAAATATATTTCCCTTGCCAAAGAATGTGAGATTCTAGTTACAACATGTTCATTAACGTGTAATAGTGAAGATTCTAGTGGAAAATATTGAACAACAATAGAATGTATAAGTATAGAAGGTCACTATTGACATAGACTCAGTCAATAGGTAGTAAAGTGGTACTATATTCTCTCTGCATTTATTACAAGCAAGAGGATTGGAAAAAGGTTAAACAAAAGAATTTTTTAAGTTATTTCTCACTCGAAGTGAAAGAGATATTAGGGAGTGAAAAGGTGATTCAAGGGTTAGGGTTTCTCAATGTTTTGTGAATGGTATTTTTCTTGCATTTGTATCCATGGCTACTCCTATTATTATTGATATTGTATTGGTTGAAAGGACTAGAATACTGAGAGGGGGGAGGGGTGAATTAGTATTCCCATAGATTCTAAAACTTTCACAACTTCTTAACCTTTGCTGATATATCAATTTCATCAATTAAGCTCATCAACATGAAATAACAAATCCTTAATAAACAAGAAACACAACCATAAATGAAACACCAAATTTTATATACATTAAACCCAAATGAGAAAAAACATAGAGAGTGTTAGCTATCAAGATAATATAGCTAATTGTATGGTGTTTAAAAAATGGGGTGGTTCACTACCAGATGCCTCATTGCCAAAATACAAAAGCGACTTACTATTAGAATGCTCACTACAATAGATATAAATGAACCGAGGAAAGTTGCATCTCCAAATGCATTAAATAATTTCCAAGTTAAGCTCAAATTACAAAAATCTTATAGTAGATCTAGTAAAGGATCTTTGTACCTCTATCCACAAACACCAGGAGCATATCCAGTGAAGGATTACTACACTGCTCTGCTAAATCAATCACTTGCAGCATATCTAATAAAGGATTACTGTATTGCTATCCACACTTTGACTCTAGTCCAACTACTTTTTTGTTCACAACTTGCACTACACACTGCACCCTTTTATCTACCACTTCTCATCATACATCTCACACTCTACTAATCTTCTTCATATATACCAAAAATCTTATACACCAGGATAATATGTCAGCTAAGCACAAGCAATATTCTACTTGGAACAACACATTATCCAATAAATCCTTAACCAAATCATGACAACAAAGTTGTCCTCTACAAGATCTCCTTCACGCTTCCTTCACATATTTTATTACCAATGCATATACCTTGATTACCAGAATAGAACAAGGGTCACCTGGACCCAGAGGTACGAACCCATAAGCACAAAACTCTAAGCACAATAATTCCAAAATCCAAGATATAGATACCATGCATACCACATATGCAATAATAGAGAATATGATAGATAAACATGATATAAATGACATGATAGATGTCAAAACACACACAACTAATACCAACACAGAATATAAACCAAGATAAGCACAACTCAAGATTTCAGAGATGAGGATCTTCGAGAAATGACTCCAATAGATCATATATCATACCTTTCTACTTCACCTCTCATACATATCTATCTTTCAACAATACCAAAAAAAAGAACACCAACAACATACACCATTCCCACCAAATCAGATAACCAAATTTGACATCAATGACAACAATGACAGTATTCACACAAGTCTAACAATTTCCCCCTTTTTCATTGATGATAAAATATCTCAAAAAGAAACATATCTCCATATGACTCCTCTTAACTCATATATTTCTTTATTTCTCCTATTCCAATACTTTTTCTCCATTTTCCTTTCTCCCCCTTTGACATCAAGGGCAAAAGATGCCTTTGATGAAAAAGAAAAGAAAGAAAGAAAGAAAGAAAATGAAACTGCAAAAAGAATATCAAAATTGCATACTAATCCAAAATAATTTTCAATTGATTTTCTTCTAAAATATTATCTTGTACTTAACCCTTCATTTTTGGAAGAAGAACTTCTAAAGAATGAACAACCATTTTAATGCTCACTGATAAACTTTTGCATTCTACTAACAAAATCTTCTTTTTGGCCTTGTAGAAACAATAATTTGACCTGAAGCAAATTTATATTTTTCCTCTACTCGCCATCCTTGTTACTCAAAAAATCAAATGAATTACACAAGGAACTCAATTCATCTTCAATATCATCAATATTTGCCTTATGTTTCATTGCATCAACCAGGTATGAAAGGCAGTACTTGTAAAATCTACTAGAACTATTGATACAATCTCTCATCTTATCTATCCGTACATATATGTCTCTCTATGCATCATTTCACTTCTTAAACATACTTTTCAAATCATCATGTTCTTCTTAATCTTTGGGATCAACAAGTTTCTTAGTCATTTTCTCTTTTACAATCTCAAATAAGGATTATAGAAGCACATTACTAATATCTTCAATTCTGATATTGTTCCAGACTAAATAATCCATTAGGATGATCTCAATCCTATCTACCTCAATTGAAGTCAACCACATCTTCCCAATATTCATTATTCTATCTGCACTACCAATGATCTCTACCAAGTTAGACTCATCATCAGATTCTATTGCCTTTACTTTGCTATGCAATAACCATCTCTCTCCTGTAGCCACAGGAGATTTCAAATCTTCAATTACAAAAATGTCTTTCTCCTTCAGATCCTTCTTGCTCTTCTTATATTTTTGGGCATTGGAAATCATAGACTCTCTCCTTTTCCTCTTGCCAAAGGATGAACCTTCTCTAAGAAAAATGGTAGCAAGGAAACCCGACCAATATTCCACATCTAGAAAATATTTTAAATAAACATTGCATTCATCCTCTCTTGTCCAATCCATTCAAATATCTAAAGATTTTCCTTGTAAATGGAACTTTAGATTCCCATATCATATTCTCCTTAGGCAGAAGGGATCCTAGACAATACATAGCTAAGAAAAAAAGCAATAATCCAAACCAGAAGGGGTAACCCTTCTCTTTTGACATCTTGATATTTTCTAACAATAAATCCCTTAACAATTCACACAAGTTGAACACTCTATCTTCCATAACAAGAATATGTGTCATATATACAACAGTAGATGAAGTGGAACCTTCTCTATTTCTAAAATAAATCTTGTAAGAAATGACATATGCAACATACATCACCCTAGGATTGATAATTTTGGCGATAATAAAAGCTCTTTGATCACCTATTACATTGGTTAGGGTTTAAACTTATTCATTCTTTATTGATTTCTTAACTAGAATGGATCCATTGTCACATAAACTAGTAATGACCAACATGATCTCCTTCATGATTAGATAGGGCTTATCCAACATGACGCAATCATCCTACACACAACTAAGAATTACTTTGATCACCTCCTCATCATAAAACTAGGAAAATTCAATCCATAAATTCAATCCTTTATTCTCTAGCTCCTTGAACCTTTGAAAAATATACATCATTCAAGATCTTTTCCATTTTTAGGAACTTATCAGGGTTAAATTCTCTAGAAATATCTTCTCCATAATCTAAAAGTCTATGTTGTGTGATTCTTTGACGATCATCTTGGCTTCCATGATTATTTGCTCTTCTCTATTGCTCTACGATTGCTCACAACCTCTTCAAACACTATTAACATGATAAAGAGAAATGATTTCAAACATGATACTTATCTTGCCAAAAATCTCCTTTAGGGTTTTGCCGACAAAAAGTGTTGATGATGTCAGCACAAACATCTAATTACTAGATAGCCTCTCTAACACAAGCATGCTAGACTAATGACATGATCCACTCAGAAGGGGGGGAAAAATATTTTTCTTCAAGAAATCCCCTTGAGCCAAAGCAATATGCTCAGTTACCAGAGGAAGAGGTGCCTACAATAGTTTTCAGTACACTAGACTCGCTTCCATTGTTCACTTCCTTCTTTCTCCAAACAAAGATTTACTTTTTCTTTGATGCACTATCCTTTACAACATTCTTCTTAGTAGACTTCTCCATATTTTCATTTCTCAACTAATTAGCATCTAGTGTTTGGATTGCTTGCACTTATAACAAATGATGTCCTTCTGTAGAGAATTTGCTGAATGTGTTCTAGATATGCAATGATTAGCTTTGTGACCATAACTATTTCATGTATGACAATATTCATGAAAATTATTATTCACTTTAGTTTCTCCAACTGGATTATGATTTTGATAGTAGTTAGCTTTATGACCAAATCTCTTGCAATTGTAACACTGAATGCTTCTACTATTTGTAGCCTTGTAAGAAAATTTATTGTCTTGAAAATAATAGCCATTAAATTATGGGTAACTTTATGTATTAGGTTGATGAATTGGTAGCCTCCTTGCATTAGTACTATAAATTTGGGTCTTCCTAGAATCTTCGGATTTCTTCTCTGCTTCTATCTTAACTTCTTTGATTTTCTCTTTTTCATTCTAATTTGAACATTCATTCAGCTAAAATCCAAGACTAGTCTTGTCTAAATGGGCTTTCTACATATTGATCAATTCTTCCAAGAGATTACTGCTATCAAGAATTTTATTCTCTACCTTCAACTTCTTCACTTTTTTCTCTAGCTTCTCACATTATTCAGTTTTCGTCTTGATTGATTTCTTTTGGGTTTCCTCTATCTTGTTCTTCTTCTTGACTTTTTACATCAGATCTTTAACAATCTCATTCGCCTGCTTCAATTGATTCCTTATGCCTGAATTTGAAATTCTGGATTTTCTCTCTCACCTTCTGCACACATTCATTCACTATGTTCACATTCTCTTTTAGTTCTTCATTCTTGGATTCAAAAATTTCCAAATATTAAAGGGTTGTTTGCAATTCTTCATCCAACTAAAATTCTTTGGTCATACTTGTTGCCATGATTCAACCAACAAGGATCTCCCTCAAGCAGTTAAGCTTTCAAGCAAGGGATCAAAGCTCTAATACCAATTGTTGGATGGGTTGAAAGTGTTGGTAATTTGGTATGGTTTTGTCATTGATGTCAACACCTAATAAAACTCTAGCACTATGGAGATCCAACAACATTTACCGGCGAGCAAGTGACTTTTGCACAGTCACCAGTATATGGTACACCAGCAGGATATAATGATCATCGACACTTGGAATGGCATGGAAAACACTTGGTAATGTTGAATACATTGTTTGGACATCTTATCTTAGAGGATTGTTGATTGCCATATTTTTAATTGCATATTTGTTGTTAGGTCCAGGTTATGCACTGACAGGTTTATCTTTTCCAGATTAGCACGACACACTATGGAGATGATTAATTATTGTTGTAAATGCATTTAGCAGAAATGTTGAATTAGTTATTGCATCAGATATTGTATTATTTGTAAAATAATTTTATTGTAATATCTTGTAGAGATGACCTACTAAAATTGGTCTTAGGTAAGGGTATAAATGTAAGATCTTAATTGTAAGATCAAGTGTGGAATGTGAAAAAGATTTGTGTGAAGGTATATGCAAGATTAAGAAAAGCTATACACAGAGACATCATCTAAAGGTGAAGCTAGGTTTTGTAAGGACAATAAGAACTACATCAGTACTGAATCCAGCATATGAAGATGCTATTTTGAATAGTACATTCTTATTGGATTTAACCATCCAATTGTAGTCAGTGTGACTCCCATTTGTGATTGAGCAGTGAGCTCTAGGTGCCTAGCCTTTCTGCATGTGCAGACCCCATCTATGGACACTTACTATCTGCAGTAGTATCATCTGATTGTGGGTAAGGTTTCCCACCATGGTTTTTCCCCTTACAGGGTTTCCACATACAAATATTGGTGTTATGTGTTGTGGATGACTTTGTCTTTTTGTTTCATGCACTAATCTTTACCGGTATTGCATTTATTTGTTAAATCTATCCACTAGTATAACAGACTGGTTCATCGATATTAAGCAGTAAATTGGTTAAGTTGTTTTTCATTTAAATTTATTAAGACAACTGATTCACCCCCCTCTCTCAGTTTCCTCCGAGACCTAACAATTGGTATCAGAGCCTAGTCCTCTTTTGCAGAAGTTTAACAGCTTGAGGAGATCCAATGTCTACTAACTATTTCAGGAAGGACAGTCCTAAACTTGATGGAATCAACTATGGCATATGAAAGATCAGAATGGAGACACATTTGAATTGCATTGGAAAGGACATCTGGGAAGTTACAAAAAATGGTTATACTATTGCTACTCCTGGTCAGCCTAATCCACCTACCTTAGGAAAAGATGAAGAAAATGATTGCAAAGCAAGAGAAGCACTTTTGAGCACATTAACATATCAGCAAATCATGGAATTATCAGATAGACCAACTGCTAGAGCTATTTGGGATCATTTGGAAACATTGAATGAAGGAGATTCCATAGTCAAAATTGCAAAACTTGAAAGCTTCCGGGTCAGGTATGAAAATCTGAAAATGGAAGAAGATGAAAGGATTTATGCTTTTATGGAAAGAGTTAATGAAATTGTTTTGGGTATTAAATGTTGTGGAGGAACCTTAAGTGAAGATGAAATTGTTTAAAAATTATTAAGAGGATTGCCACTAGCATATAAAATGAAGGTTACTACTATAAATGAGTTAAGAACAATGCCTAATACATTAGTAACTAGGGATACATTGATTGGAAAACTTTTAGCCTTTGAAATTGAGGAATTTGGTCCTGTTGCTACTATAAAGATAGATTTAGCCTTTAAAGAATCAACATCATCTACATCATCATTTGAAAAATCTAATTGGAAAGCATTTTATGCAAGAGAACTTGAGGAAAGCAGGAAAGAAAATGAAGAACTTGAAGAGCTTGAAGTACTATTCACAAGAAAAATGCCTAAAGGTCTAGTTGGAAGTAAGTATGAAGGTAAAGCACCCTTTAAATGTTTTAACTGCAATAAGATTGGTCATATGGCTTCAAGATGCCCTGATAGACATGCTAGACTCAGAGAAGAAGCTAGAAGGACATACAAGCCAAATCCTAAATATCAGAGATACAAATTTAAGAAGAATAAGGACAAATCTTGTTATGTTGCTAATGAAGGAGTGACTGATGATTCTGATGAAGATCTAGTAGACAATGGATGGGTTTTTGTTGCTATAATAGAAGATCAACTGACACCTGTAGTCCAACCGGTAGAGCAGGCCTTGACAACTAAAATTGAAGTAAAGGATGAATGGATCATTGATTCTGGATCATCACATCATATGACAAGAGACAAAGGTAAATTCTTGAACTTTCAAGAATATAATGGAGGCTTAGTGAGATTTGGAGACGACAAAGCTGGTCAAATCAGAGGTAAGGGTTCAATATCTCTTGATGGTAAGCATAACACTGACAATGTCTACTATGTTGAAGGTTTAAAACATAATCATGAATAGAACTGGTTTAGAAATTGCAACCGATAATTAGACTAGAGGTAATATCTTTCATTTGAATAACAGTGAAAAGACATGCTTGATTGCATACATTGATGAGAGTTGGTTGTGGCATAAGAGACTCTGTCATGTAAACTTTGATTGCATGGTAAAAATCAGTACTACTAAGGAAGTTATAGACTTGCCTAAAATTGTCAAACCTCACAATACAATATGTAAGCAATGTCAATTTGGAAAACAAGTTAGAGCTAGTTTCAAAAGTATTCCAGAAAAATCCAATAATGCTCTTGATTTAATTCATACTGATTTATGTGGGCCAACTAGAACTAAAAGTTTACAAGGTGATATATATTTCATGCTAATCATTGATGACTATTCTAGAATGTGTTGGGTTACTTTTCTCAGAGAGAAATCAAAAGCACTTGGAAAGTTTAAATTGTTCAAAGTAATGGTTTAAAATGAAGTCGGTAAGAAAATCAAATGTTTAAGATCATATCAAGGAGGTGAATTTACATCTAAGGATTTAATGCATTCTATGAAGTGAATGGAATCAGAAGACAACTATCAGCACCTCAGACACCACAGCAGAATGGAGTTGTTGAAAGGAAAAATAGAACCATCTTGGATGCAGCTAGAAGTATGTTATCAGAAGAAAATATACCACATGTATATTGGAGAGAGCCAGTAAGTATAACCGAAATACCAAAATTTTCCTTGTTAAACTTATAATGAATATCTACCAGATGCTTCTGATGAATATCTTCATCCTATCTTTCCATATACTGAAATTTTCCTTGTTAAACTTTGGACCTTCCCTCTTCATCATTACAACAGGATCTTTCCCTCAATTAGTTAAGCTTATAACACAGAGGACCTGGAGGATGCTCTGATACCAATTGATAACTTAATGATGAACGAATAGTACTAAACCGATACTAAGAGGGCAGGGGGGTGAATTAGTATAGGCAAAGTCTCAACCTTAAACCGGTTTGTCAACTACCACTTATGCACTGACAGATAAACAACAGCACCGGTCCTTCAATAGAGTTCAACCGGTAGAACCCAGTGTAACTAAGATGAGCAAAGACCGGTTGACACTCATCTTCTCATATAATCTAACTCTTCATTCCCATTTCACTCTAATGCATGAACAAGCAATCTACCATCAAAGATGTACAATTACAGCACGATCAACATGCATCACCACTTAATCAGAAAACAATCATAACATCACACATGACACATATTTTTCATGTGGAAACCCAACTAGGAAAAACCACGGTGGGGATGAATACCCACAAGCTTGTTTTTGAACTCTTTGGAAGTCCACATCTATTAGGAGCCTTGTCCGGCTAAAGACAGATACAATAGGTTCTGTTAGGAACCGATCCCGTTAGGGATCACCCGGTTAAGGGTTAAACCTTGTTAGAGGATTTCAAGAACTCAATAGCTAAAGGATATTAATGACTCAGTAGCTTCGAGTTACCTTGTTAGAGGATTTTCAACAAGCTACCCTGTTAGGGGATTTCACAATTGTTGAAGTAGTTAAAGATCAAAAGGTATATCAATGACTTGATAATAGCACTCAATGCCAATGAAGATCCGCTTAAGCTCCTCTTCACCTTTTGCACTTACACTCTACAAATATGACTTCTCTCCTCTAGTCTAGCAAGAATCACATATCTCTTCTCTTAGATACACACACACAAATTTTGCCAACAAAACTCTGAAAGAATCACAACATCGACCTTATAGAAAATAGTTAGGTCAGAAGCATAAACCCTAAACCCTAAACCTAATAGGTTAAGGAATTCAAACAATTCAATCTTGACCGTTGATCATACTATATTGAATGCAACAGTCTTGATCCAATCTCAAGACATTCTCCATCATTCATTTTCCACCAATTTCATGGCGGCTGATAACCAATCACACGTTATCACCATTTACAGACTTCGCACATTCCTGAGCTAGATAGGAACACTCTTCTTTATGCAAGATCCTTCACGCGCACAAGTCTTATGTGGCAACACTATCTGTTCTTCATTATCATGCTAACTTCATCACATAAAGATCACCGATTGAGTCACACAGGCTTAAGATACTCCAACTGGAAATCCTGAAGTGGAAACTACCTACCAACTAGTAGTCATCCAATGCTTCCATGTGCTGGTTCCCATGACTACATGTCGGTTCACCTTGAGCAAATATACCGCTTTAATTTGGCATATATATACCGGTTCTCACATATGTCGGTTCTCTCTTCATATCACATATTGACATCAATGACAACATATAATATCATTATGGCCTCATACCGGTTCACATAATGCAAACAATCTCCCCCTTTGGCATTGATGGCAATATACAAAGATATCTTTTTGCAAACTCATCTTCTCCCCAATTTTTGTAGATATCTTCTTTGCTACACTTCTTCTCCCCCTTTGAAAACAATGCCAAAGTGGAGACACAAACCATTATGCTGCTCCCCCTGAGGAGTAGCATCCTTCAACACATCAATAAAAAAAAATGACTATGCAATACCTATCTGATGTGGAACAAATACTTTTAATTTACCTCCTGAAGGGGCAGTACCCCCAATTCACCTCTTAAATACACAAATGCAGTCTTTGGGAGAGGCTTGGTGAATATGTCTGCTAATTGCTCCTTACTGGAAACATGTTCCAGTGCAATGCCTTTATTCTGAACCTTTTCCCTCAAGAAATGATACTTAACCTCAAAATGCTTGGTTCTAGAATGTAAAACTGGATTCTTTGAAATATTGATAGCACTTGTATTATCATAGAATATACTTATCGGTTCAGATATAGGGATTTTGAAGCCATCTAAAACATGCTTCATCCAGATTGTCTGAGTGCAGTTCATGAAAGCTGCAACATACTCCGCTTCCGCTGTAGACTAAGAGATACAACTTTGCTTCTTACTCATCCATGAGACCAATCTACCACCGAGAAAGAATGCACCACCAGTTGTGCTTTTCTGATCATCTACATTACCTGCCCAATCAACATCTGTGAATACTTTTAGGTTGAAATCATTGTTGTATGGGTACCACAATCCATAGTCAACTGTTCCCTTCAGATACCTAAGAATCTGCTTGACTGCAACCAAGTGGGATTCTCTTGGATTTTTCTGGAACCTTGCAGTAATGCCAACTGCATGTGCAATATCTGGTCTGCTATGCACTACATAATGGAACTTACCAATCATTGATCGGTATTCCTTCTCATCAACCAATGCGGAATCATCCTCTTTTGATAATTTGCAACCGGTCACCATTGGTGTACCAACCGGTTTTCTATCTTCCATGCCAAAGGTCTTCAACACCTCTTTGACATACTTGGACTGAGTGATAAAGATTGCATCTTTCATCTGTTGGATCTACAGTCTAATGAAGAACTTAATCTCCCCTATGAGTGACATCTCAAACTCTTCCTTCATCTCATCAGCAAACTCATGACTCATCTTGTCATCTCCATGAAAGATAATGTCATCAACAAAAACTTCACAGATCAGGATTTGATCTCCTTCAGATTTCAAGTAGATATTGCTATCTTCACTTGTTCTCTCAAATCCAATCTTCACAAGATGGGAATGCAGGCATTCATACCATGCTCTAGGTGCCTTCTTTAGACCATATATGGCTTTATGTAGCCTATACACCATGTCACTGTCTTTAGATAGGGAAAACCCATCTGGTTGCTCTATATACACCTCCTCTTCAAGTACACCATTTAGAAATGTAGATTTTACATCCGTTTGATATACTTTGAATCCTTTATAATCTGCATATGCAAGAAGCATATGAACTCCTTCCAATTTGGCTACAGGAGCAAAGGTTTCTCCATAGTCTTCTCCTTCTTCTTGAGCATATCCTTTGCACACCAATCTAGATTTGTTCCTGATCATTGTGCCATCCTCATTCAGCTTGTTTCTGAACACCCATTTGGTGCCAATGACATTTTTATGTTCCGGTCTGGGTACCAAGGACCATGTACCATTTTTCTCTATCTGGTCAAGTTCCTCTTCCATTTCCTTGATCCAGTCTTCATCTTTATGAGCCTCTTGGAATGACTTAGGCTCAAATTCAGAGATCAAACATGAGTTTTCTCTGATCTTTCTTCTTGTAAGGATTACTGCATCCTTATCTCCTACGATCTGCTTAGGATCATGATTCATCTTGACATACCGAGGAATAGTCTTGACTGGTTCTTCTTGCTTTTCCTCTTCATTCTCATCTTCATTAGTATCAACATTCACTGGTTCAGGAACACTATTACTGGTACTCGGTTGACTGACAATTGGTTCCCAGAAGGTTGCAACTAGTTCACTTACCGCTTGCACACTGTTGGTTTCCTTAGTTCTCTCAGAGGTTTCATCAACTCTTACATTGATGCTTTCCACAATTCTCTGAGTCCTATTATTGAAACTCTTGAGAGCTTTGCTCTTGGTGGAATATCTTAGGAATATTCCCTCATCACATTTCGCATCAAATTTACTTTGGTGTTCACTTCTCTTGATGTAATATTTGCTACCAAACATTCTAAAGTAGCTAACCACATGTGTCTTACTTGTCCAATACTCATAAGGAGTTTTATACTTACCTTTCTTGATGAGTGCCCGGTTCATTGTGTAGACTACAGTGCTTACCGCTTCTCTCCACAAGGTGTGAGCTACTTTTCCTTGAATCAAAATGGTTCTATCTACTTCAATCACAGTCCAGTTATTCCTCTCTGCTAGGCCATTCTGCTGTGGAGTCCGGGGGGCAGACAGTTGCCTCCTGATGCCAAATTCTTCACAATAGTTTTTGAATTCACCGGAAGTGAATTCCCCTCCTTGATTAGTTTTGAGACACTTGATCCTTTTACCACTTTCCTTCTCCACTAATGCTCTGAAAGCTTTGAACTTCACAAAAGATTTAGACTTGTCTTTCGAGAATGTGACCCACATCATTCTTGAGCAGTCATCAGTGAGAATCATGAAGTACCTATCACCCTGCACACTCCTAGTTTTCATAGGACCACACAAATTAGTATGCACAAGATCAAGCAAGTTGTCAACAGTGAAAGATTTTCCTTTAAAGGTTGAGGAAGACATTTTCCCCAATTGACACTCTCTGCACAAGGTATTATCCGGTTTGCTTAGCACTGGCAACCCTCTAACTACCTTGATCTTACTGGCCTTTACAATGTTATCAAAGTTTACATGGTAGAGTCTCCTATGCCATATCCAGCTATCATCAAATTTAGCCATAAGACATGTACTTATATTTGCATTTAGATGAAATAGGTTACCTTTGGTATGCATGTCAATGGCCACCAATTCACCATCTTTTCCTTTGATTCTGCAAACTCCATTCTTGAATTTTAGATTGAGGCCACTATCATTCAGCTGGGTAACACTCAGAAGGTTGTGTCTGAGACCATCAACCTAGTACACATTGTCAGCATTACTCTTTCCATTCAGAGAGATGGACCCTCTGCCTTTGACCATGCATGGTGCATCATTGCCAAAATTAACCACACCACCATCATACTCCTCCAAGGATAGGAACTTGCTCTGGTCACCAGTCATATGGTGAGAATAGCAACTGTCAATGATCCACTAATTGGAATTATCAAAGCAGGAGACAAGAGCCTTCTTGTCTGACACATCTTCCTTTATAGCAACAAACACAATATCTTCATTCTCTTCATCTTCTGATTCCTCATCTGTGACACCTTCATCAACTGCAACAAAATAGTTTCTCCGGTTTCCTCCTTTGAATTTCTTGAATCTTTTTGGTTTATCCTTGTTGTCACTATTAGGACAATTCATAGCAATATATCCTATCTGGTTACACGAAAAACATATCAAAGGGAGCTTACCTCTGTATTTACCGGTTCCTTTTAGAAATTTCCTGGCAAGAAGAGCTTCAAATTCCATCAAAAACTCCTCATCATCCATTACTCTACTCTGTCTTGGTTCACCACTAGTGCTTGTTTCTTTTCCTTTCTTGGATGGTACAACAGAAGCTCTAAAAGTTGATTCAGTCTTTTGAACATTGCCATCAAAACTATTTAGCTCATAGGCTGTCAACTTTGCTATGATGGAGTCCAAGGATACTTTAGTCTTATCTATTGATCTCAGCTCCTGAATAGCGGCAACCCTTATTGCATAGACCGGCAATAGGGATCTCAGGACTTTGCTTACCATAGTGGAGTCTTCTATTTTACCACCTGCACTCTTGATATCTCCAACGGTTTTGATTCTTATTCCATACTGTTGAATGGTCTCAACTTCAACCATCTGCATATCTTCAAACTTCCCTCTTAGGCTTTCTTCCTTAGCCTATTTTACATGTTCATCACCACTATAGATATTTTCAAGAGCATCCCATACCTCTTTGGGATTTACCTTGTCCTGAACATCAATAAACTCAATGTCAGATAGACTACTAATAAGGGCTTCCATGACTTGCCCATTTTCTTGTATCTCTCTCTTTTTGTCATTAGTGAGAGTACCAGTAGGGGCAACATAGACATTCTCAACATAGCTCTAGTGTTGAGCACCCATGCTTCTGATGAATATCTTCATCCTATCTTTACATATACCAAAATTTTCCTTGTTAAACTTTGGACCTTCTATCTTCATCATTACAACAGGATCTTTCCCTCAAGCTGTTAAGCTTATAACATAGAGGACCTAGAGGATGCTCTGATACCAATTGATAACTTAATGATGAATGAATAGTACCAAACCAGTACTAAGAGCGGGGGGGGTGAATTAGTATAGGCAAAATCTCAACCTTAAACCGGTTTGTCAACTAACACTTATGCACTGACAGACAAATAGTAGCACCGGTGCTTCAATAGAGTTTAACCGGCAGAACCCAGTGTAACTAAGATGAGCAAAGACCAGTTGACACTTATCTTCTCATATAATCTAACTCTTCATTCCCATTTCACTCTAATGCATGAACATGCAATCTACCATCAAAGATGTACATATTACAGCAAGATCAACATGCATCACCACTTAATCAGAAAATAAGCATAACTTCACACATGACACACATATTTTTCACGTGGAAACCCAACTGGGAAAAACCACGGTGGGGATGAATACCCACAAGCTTGTTTTGAACTCTTTGGAAGTCTTCTCTGTTAGGAGCCTTGTCCGGTTAAAGATAGATACAATAGGTTCTGTTAGGAACCGATCCTGTTAGGGATCACCCGATTAAGGGTTGGCTACAATACCTGGTTAAGGGTTAAACCCTGTTAAGGGTACCTTGTTAGATGATTTTCAACAAGCCGTTTAAGGCTACCCTGTTAGGGGATTTCACAACTGTTGAAGTAGTTAAATATCAACAGGTATATAAATAACCTGATAATAGCACTCAATGCCAATATAGATCCGCTTAAGCTCCTCTTCACCTTCTATACTTACACTCTGTAGATATGACTTCTCTCCTCTGGTTTGGCAAGAATCATGTATCTCTTCTCTTAGATACACACACACAACTTTTGCCAACAAAAATCTGAAAGAATCACAACATCGACCTTATAGAAAATAGTTAGGTAGGAAGCATAAACCCTAAACCCTAAACCTAATAGGTTAAGGAATTCAAACGATTCAATCCTGACTGTTGATCATACTGTATTGAATGCAACAGTCTTGATCCAATCTCAAGACATTCTCCATCATTTGTTTTCCACCGATTTGATGGTGCCTAATAACCCATCACACGTTATCACCGTTTACAGACTTCGCACATTCCCAAGCTAGATAGGAACACTCTTCTTTATGCAAGATCCTTCACGCGCACAAGCCTTACATGGAAACACTATCTGTTCTTTGTTATCATGCTAACTTCATCACATAAATATCACCATTGAGTCACACAGGCTTAAGATACTCCAACCGGAAATCCTGAAGTGGAAACTACCTAAGAACCGGTAGTCATCCAATGCTTCCATGTGCCGGTTCACCTTGAACAAATATACTGCTTTACTTTGGCATATATATACCAGTTCTTACATATTTTGGTTCTCTCTTCATATCACATATTGATATCAATGACAACATACAATATCATTATGTCCTCATACCGGTTCACATAATGCCAACAATAGTCTTTGGAGGAGAAGATGGATTGTGTAAAGACTTTTCTATTAAAATGCAGCAAGAATTTGAAATGTCTATGATTGGTGAAATAAAACTCTTTTTGGGATTGCAGATTTCACAGACTGACAAAGGTATATTCTTCAGTCAATCTACATATTTAAAAGAGTTACTTAAGAAATTTGGGATGGAAAACTCTAAACCAGTAAGCACACCTATGACTACAAATGATAAACTATCTTTAAGGGATGAATCTACACCTGTTAATCCAACAAGGTACAAATCTATGATAGGAGGTTTACTATATTTGACACAAACAAGACCTGATATTATGAATGCAGTATGTATTGTTTCAAGATTTTAGAGTAATCCTAGAGAAAATCATGAATCGGTTGTAAAAAAGATTTTTCGGTACTTACAAGGCACTACAAATCTTGGATTATGGTATCCTAGAGATGAAAACTTTGACCTATGTGCATACACAGATGCAAGTTGGGTAGGAGATATTGATGATAGAAAAAGTACCACCGGCGGAGAATTTTTTCTTAGAAGTAGATTAGTTTCTTGGTTGAGTAAGAAATAGAGTTGTACATCTTTATCAACAATAGAATCAGAATATGTTGCAGCAGCAACTAACTGTACATAGGTACTATGGTTTAAACAAATGTTGAAAGTTTTAAAGGTAAAATGCAAGAAACCTATAACTATTTGTTGTGACAACACAACATCAATTGATATATCTAAGAATCCAGTATTACATTATAAAAAAAAACATGTTTCAATCAAATTTAATTTTCTAAGGGAGAATGTTGAAGCAAAAGAAATTAAACTAGTTTATGTGAATACTAAAGAACAGCTTGTAGATATTTTCACTAAACCTTTGCCTAAGGAGACTTCTGAATATCTTAGAGAACAGCTTAGGGTCAGACCCCCACTAGTAGACACTTAGAAAGTTGATGTTTGTCATCAACCGACAGAATTCATAGAGAAATATTTTACTCCGGCTTTGATGAGGAAGCTACTTCATAGGTGGAGTAGTTGGTATGTTTGTATTGATTGGTATTTTGTATATGAACTCGGTTTTGTTGTAACTTTGGCATTTGATGTCAAAGGGGGAGTGATATCTATGGAAAAACACATTATCGTTTGAAGAGATGGGTACAAAAAACATAAGGTAACTCATATTACTCTCAGGGGGAGAGATTGTTACTTTAGAGAGATTGTTGGTTTTTAAATTTGGCATTTTTGTTCTGGCACTTCGATGGTTTTTCCATCTTGTGTTGCCATCAATTCCAAAGGGGGAGATTGTTGGTATTTTGGTATGGTTTTGTCATTGATGTCAACACCTACTAAAACTCTAGCAACATTTACCGGCAAGCAAGTGACTTTTGCACAGTCACCAATATATGTTACACCGGTAGGATATAATGATCACCAGCACTTGGAATGGCATGGAAAACACTTGGTAATGTCGAAGACATTGTTTGGACATCTTATCTTGGAGAATTGTTGATTGACATTTTCGTATTTGCATATTTATTGTTACCGACAAATAGGTCTAGGTTATGCACCGACAGGTTTATCTTTTCCAGATCAACACAACACGCTATGGAGATGATTAATTATTGTTGTAAATGCACTAAGCCAAGATGTTGAGTTGGTTATTGCATCGGATATTGTATTATTTGTAAAATGATTTTATTGTAATATCTTCTAGAGTTGACCTACTAAAATTGGTCTTAGGTTATGGTATAAATGTAAGATCTTAATTGTAAGATCGAGTGTGGAATGCAAAAAATATTTGTGTGAAGGTATATGCAAGATTAAGCAGAGCTATACATGCAGACATCATTTGAAGGTGAAGCTAGGTTTTGTAAGGACAATCAGAACTCCATCGGTACTGAATCCAGCATATGAAGATGCTATTTTGAGCAGTACATTCTTATTGGATTTAACCATCCAGTTGTAGTCAATGTGGCTCCCATTTGTGATTGAGAAGTGAGCTCTAGGTGCTTGGCCTTTCTGCATGTGCAGACCCCATCTATGTACACTTACTATCACCAATAGTATCATCTGCTTGTGGGTAAGGTTTCCCACCATGGTTTTTCCCCTTATAGGGTTTCCACGTACAAATATTGGTGTTATGTGTTGTGGATGACTTTGTCTTTTTGTTTCATGCACTAATCTTTACTGGTATTGCATTTATTTGTTAAATCTATCCATCGGTATAACATGCTGGTTTACCGGTATTAAGCAGTAAATTGGTTAAGTTATTTTTGGTTTAAATTTATTAAGACAACTGATTCACCTCCCCCCCCTCTCAGTTGCCTCCAGGACCTAACAGAAAGGACCATAATACTGAGGGGGGGGTGAATCAGTATTCCTATAGATTCTAAAACTTTCATAACTTCTTAACGTTTGTTGATATATCAATTTCATCAATTAAGCTCATCAACATGAAATAAAAAATGCATAATAAACAAGAAAGACAACCACAAATGGAAGAACCAAAATTTATAAGTGGAAAAACCAATAGTTATAATTGAACTGAGGAAAGTTGCATCTCCAATTGCATGAAATTAGTTCCAAGTTAATCTCATATCACAACTCACAAATCTTACACTAGATCTAATAAAGGATCTATGTCCCTCTATCCATAAAAACCTACAACAGATCTGGTGAAGGATTATTGCACTTCTCTGTCGAACCAATCACTTCCAACAGATCCAGTGAAGGATTACTACACTGGTGTTCGCACTCTAACTCTACTCCAACTTGTAATACCCACCACAAAACCCTAGAGAATCTGACACATATTCTAGAAAGAGTAGATAATTTTTTTTAAAGATAAAATCTACTCATTAAACTATATTAATACATTACTTAGCACAAGTTACAAATATAATTTAAACATGAACAAGTAAACTAAGGAACACAAGAAGAATAATCATATAGGAATCTTCTAATATTTAATTTCCAATTTCCCTAGGGTAACATAACGTCATTACATTAAATCATAACATCCAATAAGATAGTATACAACATCCATGAATAAACAATGTTCATATACGATGCACATCCATATACCTATGTCATCATTATGTCACATAATAGATCATGTACAAGTACTTCTATTACAAATATACATCATTTGTTGCAAATAGATAATCATGAAAAACAACTTCTCCATAGCACAAAAAAATTGTAAAATTAGGAACATCCCACATGCTCAAGAAAATCCACTCCTGAGGAAATATCTAAATGGAATAAAATGAATCAACCACCCAACCATGTGGAACCAAAAGGAACCACCCCCCATGCGTGGAGAATGATATAAGATCCCACATACCCTAAACTTAGACTGAAACCTATCTCCCAAAGCCTGACAACAAAATATCATAAACAAAGGCTATCAAATCAATCATAAGCTCAATAATAAGATAAAATTTGACAAGAGAACAACCAAACAAGATATGTAAAAGATTATCAATCATTATAAAAATACTCAAATATAAAACAAAGATTAATCACACAAGACATAGGATCAAATAACAACAAAACAAAGGCTAAGACCAAGGACACAAGTAGGGGAAAGTGTCATCACATGTTGCCATCTAGATCTCCAAGTATCCTTACATGAAACATCTTGGTAGGTGACAACCATGTGTAATCGTCTCAACCTTTGAAACTATAAAGGGAGTTTGGTTTTCCTATCTAAGGCCTTCCCAAATCTCATCTTGACCCTGTACTAGTACTCTTGGCCATGAGTGGGACTCGTACAATCATTTCATTATCTTATTAATCTATTTACATTCTACCCAACCCATTTAGATTATTAAGGTTATCACTTGTTTACAAAATAACTCCCAATGAGATCCCTAGCAGTCTAGACCTCCAAGCATCCTTACTAAGAACCTCTTGGCAATCTATTTCTCTTGACTCTAGTACTCACTTGGAAGCCACTTCCCCTAACATGATCCTATGGTCTAGGGATAAACACAAATCACAATCCAAAAATATATCTCATAATCATCTATGATGCACAATCCAATGGTTCCCATATTATAAACTGAACCATTACAATAAGTTGATTTTCTCAGCATGACATAATTCCAAGATACCATGTCATATGCAATATCAGGTATATCACAAATTCCATCCAAAAGACTAATAAATCAATTCTCGAAAATTATCAAAAAAATCTCATGTCAAACATTAATTCTCTAGTTTGATTCAAATTGGAAAAAATAATCTAAAATACCAAAAGGATTAAAAGTATCAAAATAAGCAAATTAGTGCATTTGTCCAATCTTTTAGCGCTTTAACAACATAGTATGGTATGTTAACTTCATAGTTTAGCACATACGGTGTATCTTTTAGCACATCTATGGATTCTTTTAGCGCATACATGGATTCTTTTAGTGCATAGGAAAAATTAGGAAATTTACAATTTCTAAAGTAAAATAAAGATTATTCAGACTGTGAGGCCCTACCCCGACTCATCCTAGAATTTTAGTGTTTTTCATGTTGATACTATTATGGATGCTTTATTTTTATGCATTATGGATTTAGAACTTATATGATTCCATGATTTGGATAACATTGATATATATTAATGCTTCATTTCTATGCATTATAGATATAGAACTCTATATGATTATAGAATATGATAAATTTGAGATGATGTATGTCATTATTGGATTTGCAAGACTTTACTATGATGATAGAAATAGGATGCATGTTTTATGTATGGATCAAAATTATGAGGATTATGATAATTGCTTATGTGGATTTACTTGGATATAAGATATATTGATTGGTTTAAATGTAAATTGTATGTAGAGTGTTTGATGTGTATTCTTATTCATGTGTTTAATATTATATGAGGTTATTTGGAATTGCTAATGTGTAATTGAGATGCACATGAAAATTATCCATGTGACCAAGGAAACATTATGGAGAACCAAACCTAGACCTATGTATGTTCATAAAACTAAGGGTTGTCTATTTCGAGAGACAACACCCCGTATGTATCGTATTTTATTTGTGAAAGTAAATGTTGCATGTGTGTTAAATTAAATTATTAATTTGTGTAAATCCAACAAGAGACAAATTTCATGTGTAATTTTGTAATGTGTTTATTGTGTCACTTGACACGTGTTGATTTATGTCTTGAATTTTGACTTGTCTCTTGAAGGGAGTTGTTTCAACCATAGCCTTTTCAAACATTTGAATGTGGTTCTAAATTTTCCTTGGGTAGAGAGTCTTTGGAGTGGTCAACTCAGGTTTGACCCGAAAGTTAACTTCAGATGGGTTTATAAGGGGTCAAATGGACTCCTAGGGGTAGTTTAGAGGTGTTTCCTAAAGTCCATAAGGTATACCTATGGGTTAGGAGTAATTTTAGGCATGTGACTACTCCCATGTGACTGTTTAGTCACCTCAAAAAGTGGGTTTCCTAAGGTGAGAAAAAATTGAAATTAGAAGGTGCCATCTAGGTTAGATAACCTTCCTTTTTAATGTGAGATCCTTTTCCCCACTTTCTCTGACTTTTTCCTTTTTCAGTTTTAGAAACCTGTGAGAACTCTCACTGAGGTCTTTTTAGGCAAGAATGAGAGACTTTGTGGGTAATCACTCACTCTCCATTTTTGGAGATCATGCAATTTTGAAAAGAATAGTTTTGGGATAGAATTTTGGCTAAGTGTAGAAGGAAGAATTGTGGAATTGGGCTGCTCATCCTCAAACTAGTTCTAGCAAACCTTTGGGCAGATTGAAGGTTGGTTCATCTTCTCCTTTTGTTTCTTTTTACGTTGCATGTTTATGTTGGAAAGATTGCTTGTATGTAAAAGTTGGTTTCTTGTATTTTCTTTTGTGAAAATGATTATGTGACCTATCTATTACTTTTTTTTATGCATTTTCTTGTGATTTGGGAGTAACCAAGGCCTTCTACTCTTGGGAGAGTAGGATGGTCTTGTGGGTGGTAGAAGTTTGACAACCCTCAAGTGAGAGGCTCCCATTATGAGAGTGAACTCAAGGGGTGTATATGTGACCCTTGCTGCATGGCCTGGTTTATTCATTTGGGGGTCATAAGGAGAGAAAGTATGGCATGAATGCCTTGGGGGGGGCATAAGGATATGGGGTTTGAACTTATGATATATCTTTGTTTTCCATGAGGTGGCTTTGTGATCTACCATTCTTGTAGTCTCCTCAGGGTATTTGGCCCACTACCAACCATGTAAAATCATCACATTTTGTGATGGAGTGTAGCCTTGGTTGGGAAAGTGTTTGTTGTATGTTTTTCCCTTGCTTGTTGTGTTTGCCTTAGTGTAACCTATCTAGGGCTTGGTTCTCCAAGCTCAAGAGTGGCTTCTAGAAAGCCTAGGCTGGGAGGTGAGCTCTCCATGGTCATAGCCTAGTGATTTATTTGTAGGTTGCTTGGAAGGAAAAAGAAAGAGACAAGCTAGGAGTTGCTGGTTTTCACTTGATTTGCAGAAAAAAGATTAGGGAAAGGGATACTAGATTTAGTTGCAGCAATGTATATAAAAAGTTACATGTATTTATTTTGAAAAGAAATGTATTTATTTGTTTGAGCCTCCTTTGATAGTAAAGAGAGGCTAAGTGGGGTTTTCTTCCCCTTTGTAAAAGTTACTATTTTGGAAATGATAACAGTTTTCTATTTCTTATTTTATAAAAAAAAAAAATCTATTAAGTTATTATTGCAAAAATGAAATGTTTATATTTGGAAATATGTTCCTATAGCTATTGAAATAATGTTGTTGTATTTATGTTATTTTGAAAATAAAAGTTCATTTTATCTCCTTATGCATATTGAAATAATGGAAATGAGTAAAGTAGAAAGCTTGCATGTTAGTAAGAGAAAATTAAGCATTAGTCCTAATTATTTATTCACAAATACCAATCATGGTTTAATAGATTTATCATGTCTATCTCTAAGGTTAATTTAAATGATTCTATTCTAATGTATTGGCTGTTAAAGTCTATTAAATTCTATCATTTTCCCTTTTATTTATGGCAGGAAATAAATCTAAAATTAAATAGTCTATCTCTAATTTTAGCAACATGGTATTTAAAAGAAATAGAAATACATTGATTTAAATTTGCAAATTTTAATTAATCTATTTAAAAGTAAAAAAATATATATTTGCATATTAAATTTAGCCCTAGATATCATATGCATCTAAAATATATATATATTAAATAAAAAATAAAATAAATAATAGTATAATTTTTTTTTGGGCAACCCTACCTCAAGGGGACCCAGAACCGAGGCTCCCACAAGCCCCCGGCGCAGTGCGGGCTTTCTATGGACCACAACCCATAGAGGCGCCGTTGCTGGCCATGACCCGCAAGGGCAGCCGAGGCCGCCATTGCGAGTCACATCTCGTAGGGGCGCCATGGCACCACTGTGGGCTGCGACACGCAGGGGCAGTCGAGGCCGCCATTGCGGGCCACGACCCGTAGCAGCATCAATGCAACTGCGGGAGGCATGGCCTTCTACCACTGCCCTCTGCGTACAAGCACCCTGGGCATGAAAATCCCCATGCGGCCGCCCTCCTCCGCCATTTTCTCTTCAGCCTCCTCCTTGTGTAAAACATGAAACCCTAACCTGGTTTGGGCTAGGGTATTTTAGAATTAGAAAAGAAATTTAAAAAAGATGTTGGTATTCTTTGTTTATAACTGTTAGATATTAGGGTTCATGATTATTTTATAATTTAAAGAACTTAAAAACCCTATAACCTTTTATATGTGTGTGTGTGTGTGTGTGTGTGTGTGTGTGTGTGTGTGAACGTATAATCTCTAACTTTAGATTGATTATTTTACGTTCATATTTTATATGTTTATATAAACATTTAAATATGATGTTTTAAATTTTAATTCTTTTGAAGCTTTATATGTTAGGAGATTATAACGATTTCTTTTGTATGATTTTTGGCCATAGGGGATTAACTTTACTCCACCTAAATTTAGGCTTGTCGAGAATAAACTTTATAGGGCAAATTTTATTATGGATTTATTTATCCCTTTAGTCAAATGTAATACACATTATAATTATCATTAAATTGAAATATAGGTGTTTTAAAAATCTAAGTGCTAGAGTTAATTTAATTAATTTCTACAATGATTAAAAATATTGATTAAGATTAATAATATCCCTTGTAAATTTATTTAGGGGTTTTTGCTTAAGTGAATTTATTATTTAATTTATTAATGAGATAATAATAAATTCTTTGTAGAGTTAATTTCCCACATGCAAATTAGATTATCCCAAGCACTTGACATAGTGGTTTAAATTAACTTTAGTTGAAGAAGAATTCAAATGTAGTTAAGACAAGACTTTATACTGCATTATTTTAGCAAACTTAGTTTTATTAGGACATGTTTAAAAAAAAAAAAATCCCGCTCGTGCCCAAAAGTTTTGGCATGACACAAACCAAGGAAGATTCTTAGACAATATCAGAAATGCAAAACTGACCCAAAGTTCAAAGCATTTAAGCTCTAGAAGTTGAAACTATTGGTATTTTGGTATGGTTTTGTCATTGATGTCAAAACCTACTAAACCTTATCAACTCTGGCACTTTGGAGAATCAACAACATTCACTGGTAGGCAAATGACTTATGCACAGTCACTGGTATCTAGTACATAGGCAGGATATAATGATCACTGGTACTTCGAATGGCATGGAAAACACATGCTTATGTTGAAGACATTGTTTGGACACTTTGTCTTGGAAAATCATTTATTAGCATATTCATATTTGCATATTTGTTGTTACTAGCAAATAGGTCCAGGTTATACACCGATAGGATTATCTTTTCCAGATCAGCATGGCACACTATGGAGACATCTTATTATTGTTGTAAATACATCAAGCCGACATGTTTTATCGGTTATTGATCAAATACTATTTTGTTTGTAAATTAAATTTATTGTAATATCTCTTAGAGCTGACCTACTAAAATTGGTCCTAGGTTATGATATAAATGTAAGATTGGATTTGTAAGATCGGATGTGGAATGCGAAGAAGGATTGTGTGAAGGTATATGCAAGATTAAACAAAGCTATACATGCAGACATCATTTGAAGGTGAAGCAAGGTTTTTGTGAAAGCATATCAGAACTACATCGGTACTGAATCTAGCATATGAAGATGCTATTTTGAGCAGTAATCCTTATTGGATTTAACCATCCAATTGTAGTTAGTGTGACTCCTATTTTGTGTTTGAGAAGTGAGCTCTAGGCGCTTGGCCTTTCTACATGTGCAGACCCCATTTGTAAACACTTACTATCTACAATAGTATCATCTGATTGTGGGTAAGGTTTCCCACCGTGGTTTTTCCTCTTACAGGGTTTCCACATACAAATATTGGTGTTCAGTGTTGTGAATGACTTTGTCTTTTTGTTTCATGCATTAATCTTTACCCATATTGCAATTATCTGATAAAACCGTCCACCGGTATAAAAGACTGGTTCACCGACATTAAGCAGTAAGCTGGTTAAGTTGTTTTTGTTTTGAATTTATTTGACAATTGATAAACCCCCCCCTCTCAATTATCTCTGGGACATAACAATTGGTATCAGAGCTTGGTCCTCTTTTGCAAAAGTTTAACAACTTGAGGAGATCCAATGTCTACTAACTATTTTAGGAAGGACAGTCATAAACTTGATGGAACTAGCTATGGCATATGGAAGATCAGAATAGAGACACATTTAAATCATTGGAAAGGACATCTGAGATGTTACAAATAATGGCTATACTACTCCTACTCAAAGCCAGCCTAATCCACCTAACTTGACTAAAGATGAAGAAAATGATTGCAAAGCAAGAGAAGCACTTTTGAGCACATTAACAGATCAGCAAATCATGGGATTATCAGATAGATCAACTGCTAAATCTATTTGGGATCATTTGGAAACATGGAATGAAGGAGATTCTATAGTCAAAATTGCAAAGCTTGAAAGCTTCTAGGTCAGGTATGAAAATCTGAAAAATGGAAGAAGATGAAAGAATTTCTGCTTTTATAGAAAGAGTTAATGAAATTGTTTTGGGTATTAAATATTGTGGAGGAACCTTAAGTGAAGATGAAATTGTTTCAAAAGTTTTAAGAGGATTGCCACCAGCATATAAAATGAAAGTCACTGCTATAAATGAGTTAGGAACAATGCCTAATACATCAGTAACTAGAGATACATTGATTGGAAAACTTTCAGCCTTTGAAATTGAGGAATTTGGTCATGTTGCTACTATAAAGACAAATTTAGTCTTTAAAGCATCAACATCATCTGCATCATCATTTGATAAATCTGATTGGAAAGCCTTTTATGCAAGAGAACTTGAAGAACTTGAAGCACTATTTGCAAGGAAAATGCCTAAAGGTCTAGTTGGAAGTAAGCATGAAGGTAAAGCACCCTTTAAATATTTTAACTGTAGTAAGATTGGCCATATGGCTTCAAGATGCCCTGATAGACATGCTAGACTAAGAGAAGAAGCTAGAAGAACATACAAGCCTAACCCTGAATATCAGAGTTACATATTTAAAAAGAATAAAGATAAATCTTGTTATCTTGCTGATGAAGGAGTGATTGATGATTCTGATGAGGATCCGATAGACAATGGATGGGTTTTTGTTGCTATAACAGAAGATCAACCAGCACCTATAGTATAACCAGTAGAGAAGGCCTTGGTAGCTGAAATTGAAGTAAAGGATGAATGGGTCATTGATTCAGGCTGCTCACATCATATGACAGGTGATAAAGGTAAATTCTTGAACTTTCAAGAATATAATGGAGGTCTAGTGAGATTTGGAGATGATAAAGCTTGTCTAATCAAAGGTAAAGGTACAATATGTCTTGATGGTAAGAATAATACTGACAATGTTTACTATGTTGAAGGTTTAAAGCATAATCTTTTGAGTGTTGGTCAATTAGTTGAGAAAGGATTTCAGTTACAATTCAAAAATGGAAAATGCAAATTCATGAATAGAACTGGTTTAGAAATTGCAACCAGTAATCAAACTAGAGGTAATATCTTTCATTTGAATAATAGTGAAAAGACATGCTTGGTTGCACATATTGATGAAAGTTGGCTATGGCATAAGAGACTCTGTCATGTAAACTTTGATTGCATGGTAAAAATCAGTAGTACTAAGGCAGTTAGAGATTTACCTAAAATTGTCAAACCTCACAATACAGTATGTAAGGAATGTCAATTTGGAAAACAAGTTAGAACTACCTTTAAAAGTATTCTAGAAAAATCCAATAATGCTCTTGACTTAATTCATACCAATTTATGTGGTCCAGCTAGAACTAAAAGCTTGCAAGGTGATAGATATTTCATGCTAATCATTGATGACTATTCTAGAATGTGTTGGGTTACTTTTCTTGGAGAAAAATCAGAAGCACTTGGGAAGTTCAAACTGTTCAAAGCAATGGTAGAAAATGAAACCGGTAAGAAAATGAAATGTCTATGATTAGATCAAGGAGGAGAATTTACATCTAAGGAGTTTAATGCATTCTATGAAGTGAATGGAATCAAAAGACATTTATCAGCACCTCAGACACCACATCAAAATGGAGTTGTTGAAAGGAAAAACAAAACTATCTTGGATTTAGCTAGAAGTATGTTATCAGAAGCAAATCTACCACATGTATATTGGAGAGAGGCGATAAGTACAATGGTATATACATTCAACAAATTTCACATCAAAGGTGAAACCGGTAAGGCCCCTCATGAACTATGGTTTGGTATTACTCCTACTCTTAAATATTTTAGAATATTTGTAAGCAAATGCTATATTAGAAGAGATGAGTATATTGAGAAATTTGATCCTAGAAGTGATGAAGGAATATTTCTTGGTTATTCATCTAAGAGTAAAGCATATAGATGTTTTAACAAAAGATTGCAGAAAATTATTGAGAGTACAAATGTGAAGATTAATGAATAATTTAGAGGAACTTCAAGGTATATAGATTCTGAACTGGCAATAGAAATTCTAACAAATGAACCTACACTGAACCCACCGGTACAGAATGAAGATCCAGTTACACCAGTATCATCTTAAATTTCCACTGTGACTAAGGAACAACAACAAATGAAGACACCCTGGTATGTAAGATTGAATCATTCTGGAGATTAGATAATTGGAAACGAGTATAAAGGAGTTATGACAAGAGGAAGATTGACAAATGAAGAGGTATGTCTTATTTCTCAAATTTAACCATCATCAATTAATGAGGCATGTGAAGATAAATATTGGACTAAAGCTATGGAAGAAGAATTAGAACAAATTGAGAAGAATAACTCTTGGACATTAGTTCCCCGACCTAAAGATAAAAATGTAATCGGAACCAAATGGTTATTCAAAAACATACTCAATGAAGATGGTAAGGTTATCAGAAATAAAGCAAGACTACTGTGTAAGGGATATTCTCAGAAAGAAGGAATTGATTATAATGAGACATTTGCACCGATAGCTAAAATTGAGGCAGTCAGATTATTTTTGGCTTTTGCAGCACATAAGAGCTACAAATTATATCAAATGGATATTAGATGGGCATTTCTGAATGGAGATCTTGAAGAAGAAGTTTACATTGAACAACCTGATGGATTTTCTTTGACAGATAACAAAGATATGGTTTGCAGGTTAAAGAAAGCTTTGTATGGATTGAAACAAGCTCCAAGAGCTTGGTATGCAAGATTGGATAAGTATCTTTTGAAGATTGGTTTTTCTAAAGGTAATACTGACAACAACTTATATTATAAAGTGACTAATGATAACATCTTGGCTATAGAAGTTTTTTTTGATGATATAATCTTTGGAGGAGAAGATGGATTATGTAAAGACTTTTCTATTGAAATGCAGCAAGAATTTGAAATGTCAATGATTGGAGAAATAAAATTCTTTTTAATATTGCAGATTTCATAGACTAACAAAGGTGTATTCTTGAGTCAATCCAAGTACTTAAAGGAGTTACTAAAGAAATTTGGGATGGAAAACTCTAAACTGGTAAGCACACCTATGACTACAAATGACAAACTATCACTCAAGGATGAATCTACACCGATTAATCCAACTAGTTACAAATCTATAATAGGAGGTTTACTGTATTTGACACAAACCAGACCTGATATCATGAATGCAATATTTATTGTTTCAAGATTTCAGAGTAATCCTAGAGAAAATCATGAATCAATAGTAAAAAGTATTTTCCGGTACTTACAAGGCACTACAAATCTTGGATTATGGTACCCTGGAGATGAAAACTTTGAATTATGTGCATACACAGATGAAAATTGGGTAGGAGATGTGGATGATAGAAAAAGCACCACCGGCAAAGCATTTTTTCTTGGAAGAAAACTAGTTTCTTGGTTGAGTAAGAAATAAAGTTGTACATCCTTATCAACAGCAGAATCAGAATATGTTGCAATAGCAACTAACTATAAACAGGTACTATGACTTAAACAAATGTTGAAAGACATAAAGGTAAAATGAAAGGAACCTATAACTATCTATTGTGATAACACTACAACAATTGATATATCTAAGAATCAAGTACTACATTCTAAAACCAAACATGTTTCCATCAAACTAAATTTTCTAAGGGAAAATGTTGAAGCAAAATAAATAAAACTAGTTTATGTGAATACTAAAGAGTAGATTGCAGATATTTTCACTAAACCTCTACCTAAGGAGACTTTTGAATATCTTAGAGATCAACTTGGGGTCATTCCCCACCGGTATATACTTAGAGAGTTTATGTTTGTCATCAACCGATAGAGTTAACAGAGAAATCTTTTACTTTGGCTTTGATGAGGAAGCTACTTCTCAGGGGGAGTAGTTGGTATACTAAATTGGTTGGTATTTTGTAATGAACTTGGTTTTGTAGTAACTTTGGCATTTGATGTCAAAGGGGGAGATTGGTATGGAAAAACACAAGGAAACACATGTCACTCTCAGTGGGAGAGATTGTTACTTTAAGAAAGATTACTTATATTTTGGTAATTGGTATTGTAATTGGTATTTTGGTATTTCGCATTTCTGTTTTGGCACTTTGATGGTTTTTCCATCTTGTGTTGCCATCAATGCCAAAGGGGGAGATTGTTGGTATTTTGGTATGGTTTTGTCATTGATGTCAACACCTACTAAACCTTATCAACTCTACCACTTTGGAGAATCAGCAACATTCACCAGCAAGCAAATGGCTTATGCACAGTCACTGGTATCTAGTACACTGGCAGGATATAATGATCACCTGTACTTCGAATGGCATAGAAAACACTTGGTTATGTTGAAGACATTGTTTGGAAACTTTGTCTTGGAAAATCATTTATTAGCATGTTCATATTTGCATATTTGTTGTTACTGGCAAATAGGACCAGGTTATACACCAGCAGGATTATCTTTTCCAAATCAGTATGGCATGCTATGGAGACATCTTATTATTGTTGTAAATGCATCAAGTTGACATGTTGTATTGGTTATTGCATCAGATACTATTTTGTTTGTAAATTGATTTTATTGTAATATCTCTTAGAGCCGACCTACTAAAATTGGTCCTAGGTTATGATATAAATGTAAGATCTTATTTGTAAGATCGGATGTGGAATGCGAAGAAGGATTGTGTGAAGGTATATGCGAGATTAAATAGAGCTATACACGTAGACATCATTTGAAGGTGAAGCAAGGTTTTTGTGAAAGCATATCAGAACTACATTGGTACTAAATCCAGCATATGAAGATGCTATTTTGAGCAGTACATCCTTTTTGGATTTAACCATCCAATTGTAGTCAGTGTGACTCCTATTTTGTGTTTGAGTAGTGAGCTCTAGGTGCTTGGCCTTTCTGCATGTGCAAATCCCATTTGTATACACTTACTATCTACGGTAGTATCATCTGATTATGGGTAAGGCTTCCCACTGTGGTTTTTCCCCTTATAGGGTTTCCACATACAAATATTGGTGTTAAGTGTTGTGGATGACTTTGTCTTTTTGTTACATGCATTAATCTAAACCATTATTGCAATTATCTGATAAAACTGTCCACTGGTATAAAAGACTGGTTCACTGGTATTAAGCAGTAAGTTTGTTAAGTTATTTTTGTTTTCAATTTATTTGACAACTGATTCACCTCCCACCCTCTTAGTTGTCTCTGGGACCTAACAGAAACAAGAGAAATCAAAACAAAATAATGAATTTTATGACAAGAATTTCACAAAACAAAGATAACAACAACAAAAAACAATTCCCGACAACTCTAACCATAAAGAAATCCAAACTTCATACTAAACGACATGATTCTCATAATAAATACATAGAGATAGACTCTCCACAAAATCAACTCATATTCTCATAGACAGAAAACAAAATATCTAGAAATAAATTTTTGAGGGGACAATTTTTGATACACCAAAAGTCCATACTCAAATAAATCACAACCATAATTCTTAAAGTACCCATATATAATAATTATAATTTCCGATTATAGAATTTTTTCAAATTCTCCCCAAGTTCCAAAAAAAAAAATCCAAACACAGAGAATACAATCTTTTCCTTTCTCGAAAATAATAGTTTATTAAATAAAATTCAAGAAGTAGAAATTTTCAACTTGAAAATACAATAAAGGTCTAAATCTGAGAGAAGAAATTGAAGATGGAAGCACAATCCATGAAATTGGCAATGCAAATCCAAACTAAACAAAGAAAGCCTCTAATGCGAAAACCACAATGAACAATTGCACAAAAAAAACTCTTCAAAACCAAAAGCAATTCTCCTCCCAAATTCAAAAAAAATTCTTCAAAGCAACACATCACAAAACTTCTCCAAAATTCCAATCCACATAATAATAATGGAAAACTTTCTTAAAAATTCTCAAAAAGACACTAAATAAAATATAAAGCAAAAATCCTAAAAATCCTTCATGCACAAATCTCAATTTACAAATTCAATACAAAGCATAAAGCTCACTTTAGTTCCAACTTCAAAAACAAAAGAAAATAATTAAAATGTCAATTACTAAATTCAACTCCCACTTAACTAATAAAATAAATCGAAAATAATCGAATAAAGAATATTAAATAAATTCTCAAACTAAAATCTCCATAAAATAATAATTCATTAAATAATAAATTAATAAATGATAAATAATTCAAAAATAATAAATTACTTAAAAGAATAAATAAATATAAACAGTTAATTCCCATTAAGAAAGTAATCAAATAAATCATAAAATCACAAATAATAATAATTCTCACAAAAACAATTAATAAATCATCAACTACAGATACTCTAAAAGTAAATAACCCTTTCTTGACAACCAATAAATAATAAATAATTAATTACTAACTTAAATACAATATTTCCAATTAAAAGTAATAAATTAAAATCTCAACTAAATAAAAATTCTTCAAATAAATAAAGAAATAAATATATAACAATTTAGTTCCCAAAAAGGCTCAAACAAATAATTCCAAATAAAATAATTATTTATTAACATTAAACTCACAATAAATATTATTTATTAATTACACATTAGAACTCGTGACACTATTAATTAATTATCACAATAAAATCAACTCACATAATAATTAAATAACATCACATGACAACTTAACCAAAATACTAGAAGTGACAAGGTATTGACTAAACCTAGAATCTGTTAGGAGATTATATCATTCTCCGTTATCAACTTGCCATTGGGATTAGAGACACACTCAAACTTGTGAAGTTAGGTGGAGTCGATGTCTAGTATCTGCAAACTTGCATAACGCCAAATGTCTAATACATACATACATACATACATACATACATACATACATATATATATACACACATATACATATACACATGTATATTTGTATATGTATGTATATAAATATATATATCTATGTATATATATACATATATATATACATAGATATATATATATACATACATATACATATACATATATACATGTGTATATGTATATGTATATATATGTATATGTATATATATACACATGCATATATGTATATGTGTGTGTGTATGTGTGTATATTATGTGTACATATATATGTATGTACACACACACATAGACACACACACACAGACACACATATACACACCCCACTCGCAATGAGTGGTATGACATCATCCCACATATAACATCAAGATCATCACCAATAAATCACATCATAATCAATATAACATGAAGTAATATTAGCACATGCCATGATAACATCATAAGTAAACATAAATCACTGGATATGCATAATAAGTAATTATAAATCCCTACATAGTCTAGAGTATATCATCATTCACATAAAAGATAATGTATCATCTATCAACATGTAATAACTGCCATCCACTAGTAACATCAAAATATAGGCAAAACCATGAGCATCTACCAAGATGGTCATAAATGTATCTAATCAACTCCACAAATGTATAACAGTACATCAAAATAAAAGCATATCAAGGAGGGACACTACATCCTCCCCTCTTAGGCCTAGGTTTACTCCTTAAAGCTTGAAAAATAAATAAGAGGAGAGTTGTCTCATCTGCGCTACATCATCCCATGTCGTTGAAGACTCATCATTCATATGCCATTGGACTCTTACTTGCTCTATGTCTTGACCCTTGAGGGTTAACCCCTGACGCTACAGAATGCACACAAGTTCCAAAGAAGGATGCTCATCCTCTTCCTGCAAGCATTCATCCTATACATGTGTCACATTAGGAAAAGAAGGCCTCCAAACCAATACTTGAAATACATCATGAATATGAGATAAGCTAGGAAGCAATGCTAAATGGTAAGCTAAAGGACCAATCATCTCCAAAACCTCAAATGGACCAACAAAATGCAACATCAACTTAGAGCCTTTTCCATTATGATTAGAACTCTTACTCAGGCGTACTCTCAAGAATAGCTTATCTCCTATAGAGAATTGTCAATCCACATAATGAAAATCTGCATGTTTCTTTTGTTTAACCTATGCTATCACTAAATGCTCCCATATACAATTCTCGTACAACTCTATTTCTTGTAACATCCTAGGTCCTATAAGAACTTGGTCCTTTGATCCTTCCCAAATGAAAGGCGTACCACAAGGTCTACCATACAAAGCCTAAAAAGGGGGCATACCAATAGAGATATGGTATCCATTATTGTAACTAAACTCCACCAACATATAGATGCTTCGCTCATTGAGAAACAAAATCTACCATATCGCACTTCTTGTCGGTCCAATGGTACAAGTGTCGAAGGTCCACGTGCATCTTCTCGACATCCAAATGTGCCCAATTAAGTGCACAATGTGCCTCTTTCAAAATCAAAGTACAAAGTTCCTTTCAATTATGAAACATAAATGTGACTTAAATGGTGCAAAATTCCATCTGATTCCAATGAATACGCTACATATCTTCCTTCCAAATCTCTACTTGAGTCCACTTCTAATTTCATTTCCTAATACCAAGTATCCAAAGGAAGTACTCTAAGTATCCAGCTCCTTCAATCCACACAGAGAGTCATTTTTGACAACTCATGTCTCCTATGACTCAAAGCACCTGCTACAACCTTCTCTTTCCTCTGAATGTACTTAACCTCAAACTTAATTCTCACCGAGTAACTTCATCCAAACAATTTCATCCCTTTCCTTGAAGAGAAGTGATGGGATGACTTATCCTTAATAATTCCTAAACAAATCAATAAAAACATCATACAAGGCCCATGATATCTACAAACCTCTACCACATGCACTGGTACTAACCAATCCACAATAGCCTTACCATCTCTAGAAATAAAATAACCCAAATACTTCACCTATATTTGAAAAAACTTGCACTTAGCCAAATTAGCATGTAACTGATTATCTCTAAGATAATGCAACACCTATCTTAAATGTTCCTCATGCTCCTCCATCATCCTCAAGTAAATAAATATATCATCCAAGAACACAAGAAAAAATATGTCAAGGTAGGTCTTGAATACCCCATTCATTAGACTCTTGAAAACTGAGGGCGCATTGGTAAGTTCAAATGGAACCATCGTAAACTCATAGTGCCCATAACAAGTACAAAAAGTTGTCTGATGAATGTCTGCTTCACAGATTCGAAGCTAATGGTACCCTGACTTAAGATCTATCTTAGATAAAACCTTAGCATCCTTAATCTCATCAATGAGATCATTGATCCTTGGTAAATAATATCAGTTGTTCAATGTCACCTTATACAACTGCTAGTAGTCTACACATAAATGAAGGGATCCGCCCTTCTTCTTTACAAACACGTTCAGTGCTCACCAAGGATAAACACTAGGATGAATGAAATCCCTTAGCCAACAAATCCTCCAACTGTAGTCATAACTCATTCAACTCCTAAGTAGTCATCCTATAAGGTGCCTTAGAAGTTGGCTTTGTTCTAGGAACCAATTCAATCTGAAAAAAAAATATCTCACTTAAGTGGCATACCCAAAATCTCACTAGGAATGACATCTGAAAACTTCTAAAGAATAAGGTGCTTAAGAAGAGATTCTTCTTGCTTCTCTCCTTCATCCAAATCACACTATCACTACAACCAGTCAACACCCTTTCCACACACACTGCTTCAATTGTATAGAATAGATCATGCAAAGAGGGATGGGTCGCTGAAAACCCACAATCTCCACACTCTCCATATGGTCTCCGACACACTACACTATCTTCTATCAATAATATATACTAGCCTGATGTACCCAAGCTAGTCCATACCTAAGACAACCCCATAAGATCCGAATGAAAGGGCACGAAGATCAACTATGGTGGTCAAGGCTCCTAGATCCAACTTATCGGCTCAACAAGGGAATCTACAACCATGTTAGAGCTAATAGCTAGCTCAACTTGTTACCTATCATCCTAATTTTCCACCCTGAGCCCACATTGTTCCACTAAAAAGGGGAAAAAATAAAGGAGTCTCAAGATTATAAATCATACATTATAGAAAATAAAACACCTCCTATCTCACCTGAAGCCTCTACAACTATGCCCTGATGCTCGGCTTGATGGTTATCACCTATCACAAAGACTCAGTGTGATCTCCTTGCATCACCTTCAATAGGATTTGAAGCTACTGGCCTCTATTTTAACATCCGCGTTGACCTCTGAGGATAGTGTATTGCAATGTGACCCTACTGACCACATGTGAAACAAATCCTTGTACTACAGTCTCTACTTGCAGATGGTGCACTAGACTACTAAAAACTACCTCTTCTAATACTTTGTTGAAAACTTTATGTTGGTTGAGTATAGGAAAGTCCCTATTGTGTTGTGTTGCATGGTGTGCACCCTTTGTCTCCTTGTGTTGTGTAGTGAAACACTTGGGTTTGTGACATGGCTTAACCACCTCCTATGGATTCTATATTTCTATTGGTTGTATTGAGCATTAATAGGTTGATCTTTTGGTGCAACGATAACCACACTTGTAACAATTGGTATCAAATCTTGGTCATAGGTTCAAACCCCTCTCTTGTGATAGGGGAATTGTTGTAAGGTGTGAACCCTTGGTCTCCTTGTGTTGTGCAGTGGAGCACTCGAGTTTGTGACATGGATTAATGACCTCCTGTGGATTCTATAAGTCTAGTGCTTGTATCGGGCATTAATAGGTCGATCTTTCGGTGCAATGGCAACCACACTTGTAACATGCTATCAGATACGATCTACCCTTGTTTGTCTCCAGTAGCTTAGCAATAAATGAGTACACAAACTCTTAACAAACATCTCCAATGAAACTGAGGTGGTATCTAAGTGAAATTTATGTTCCTCTAAATGCAACCAAGTGGAAGAAAACCCTCGTAGATGTATGATTGCACACCTAGCCTTGGTATTACTACTATAGGGGGAATATAAAAACACATATCTAGATCCAAAATCCATGTCTCTACCTCTATCCTACTGCCAGATCCATCAAATGTAAGGGGTTTGGACCTAAGGAGGTCTCTCATAAGTCCTTCTATCATGACATTCTAATCTGGAACAACTATCTCTCTCGTTTGAGGAGATATCTCTCTCTCCCCATCCTAATACTAAACTTTCTCCTAAATAGATGATTGGTAGGAGTCCTCCCACTAATTGTCTTCTTGCCTTGGTTCTAACCATGCAAGAATCTGTCGAAGAACATTAATCAGCTGAGGGATTCTACCATTGCCTTGCTAGTTCTCACTCTGAACTTCCTCTTCCTGATGGTCAAGTTGTTGATCTTCTTGACAAACCTCTTCAGAAGCATCAAGATAAGGATTTCATCGAGTGTCTGTACAGTTACCTCACCCATGATCTCTACCTCTAGTAGGAATCTTATTTATAGAATGCACAAAACAATTATAAGATAAAATCTAGGGCTACCTACTATGAAGATAAAGGTGGTAAGATAAGTCCAAGGTTTTAACTCAATTTATTCTTCTATTATACATAATGGTCTCAAATAAGACCAAGATAACTAGTGTATGAACATGGGCTTTGATACCAGATGTAATATTTGCCATGAACCCTAGAGAATCTAACACATAATCTAGGAAAAGTACAATTTAAAAAAAAAAGATAACATCTACTCATTAAACTATATTAATACATTACTCAACACAAGTTATAGATATAATTTAAACATGAACAAGTAAACTAAATTACACAAGAGGAATAATCATATAGAAATATTCTAATCTTTCAATTCCAATTTCCCTAGGGTAGCGTAACATCGTTACTTAAAACCATAACATCCAATAAGATCGTATACAACATCCATGAATAATAAATGTCCATATACCATGTACATCCATTTACCTAAGTCATCATTATATCATATATTACATCATGTACAGCTACTTCTATTAAAAATATACATCATCTACTACAAATAGATAATTATGAAATACAACTACTCCATAGTACAAGAAAATTGTAGAAATAGGAATATCCCACATGCTCAATAACATATGATGCTAAGAAAACATACCAATGGAAGAAAAGGTATCAAATACAAGATCATGTGGAACTAAAAGTAACCACCCCCCATGCCTAGAGAATGATATAAGATCCCACACACCCTTAACTTAGATTGACACTAATCTCCCAAAGGCTTACAACAAAATATCATAAACAAAGACTATAAACTCAATGAAAAGCTCAACAATAAGATAAAGCCTGATAAGAGAATAACCAAACAACATATGTAAAACATTATCAATCATTAGAAAAATACTCAAATATAAAAGAAAGACTAATGAAGCTAGACATAGGCTCAAATAAGAACAAAACAAATGCCAGAGACTTCCACGAAATAAAGACTCATCACACAAGACATAGGCTCAAATAAATACAAAACAAATGCCAAAGACTTCCATGAAACAAAGGATAATACTAAGGACACAAGTAGGGGAAAGTGTCATCACATGCTTCCATCTAGATCTCCAAGCATCCTTACATGGAACCTCTATTGGCAGCAACAATGAAGGAAAACTGATTAGGGTGGACGGGTTAATCAGTTTTCACCAAATCTACCAATCTAAACCACAAAAGCAAATCTGATAATCAAGGGAGTTTGGTTTGCCTCTCCAAGGTGTTCTCAAATCTCATCCTGAGCTTGTACTAGCACTTTAGGCCATGAGTGGGGCTCTTACAATCTTTAGATTATTAAGGTTATCACTTATTTACAAAAAAACTTCCCATGAGATCCCTAGCAGTTTAGAGGGGGGGTGAATCAATTTTCATCAGAATTACCAATCTTAACCCTAAATGCAAATCTAATAAATTGCAACATTAACAAAGATAAATAAATAGCACAAACACAACACCTATATTTTGACATGGAAAACCTGGTTAAGGAAAAATCCACGGTGGGAACCTACCCACAATAAGATGATACTCTGCAGTAGTATGTGTAAATATTACAATGGGGAATGTACCAGCATTTAGGCATACTACCTAGAGCATACAACTCAGGATACAATAACCCAGAAGGCTAAAACCCTCAGGGGAGGTTTACTACCTTACAAGGAATTATCACTGACTTACAAAATGATTGGAAAATAATTCGGAATCAAGTGAACTACAATAACAACATCTGTTAATGCCTTATGTCAGTTCCGGTTAAGCTCATATGTCTAATCTACAACACCAATCTTAGTTCAATACACCATACCGAAGGATGAATCCCTTTTTCACACATACATCACTCTTTTATAGTGTAGACACAACCTTTATACCTAAATTACATGACTATAAAAAATATTTATACAAATCATCAACCTTGACAACAAGGTTGGCTAAACCATCAACTCATAATTACACTACATCACACAATATAAAGATCAACCACCAAACCAATATAATGATATTAATGACATAACATGGTCCTAAACCAAATTTCCAAACATGCAACACCACAAAAAATCATGCCGAGATCAACCGCAATAGGCTACACCACCAGGAATACCACATAATACGAAGAACATCACCGGTTCAACAAAATCACCAAGAACTCGCACAATGATCAATGCAGATTATCAAAACAAATAGGAAACACCAACAAGAAAATTAGAATCATCAGTAACAATTGTACCAACACCACTTATCAAATCTTCATCGATCAACATCTGAACCTCAAGAACAATAAAACAACTGTCATAAAGAAAGATAACTTTCTGAGCAGCAAATCACAAACCTGTTGTCATTATGGATTAATTGATTATGTGTTGCATTGATGTTTTTTCATTGATGTTAACACTAGCTGATATGGTTGGTTACCGACAGATAGGTTTTGGTTCCCAGTAGAAGATCTAGTGTTAGCGGTAGAAGAGATTATCTATTGGGCACTTCCGCCATGTTTGGATCAGTGAAGTATGTTTGATTTCATGTGTTATATGTCCCATGAGCATGTTTTGGTCAGTTGGTATTGGCTTGGTATTGGATACTATCATACATTCTGGTAAACCCTTATCAGCACTGGTTTAAGGCTCTACCGACAGAGGTTTCACTGAGGAATATTGATAGGATGCATAATTGGTGTTGGTGTAGCTTCTTTATAGATTTTAGGATGTTGAAGATGTTCTTTGATCGTGCTTCAATTGCTTGAAGACATTGCTTTGGCATGGTGGACACATAAGAGGTTCAGTACCTATCTAGGTTATGGACTGGTATCATGCTAACGTGTACTCTACACGTTATTGATATGTTTCAGGATGTTTTATGGATTTTTTATTGTTGTTTTGATCTTAAGCCACCATGACATATCATTGTAATATGGATTTATGTAATGATCTTATTGTAATATTTGTTAGGTGGCCGACCTAATTAGTTTAGATATTAGGGTTTGTATAAATAAGAGGTAGAAACTCTTTGTAGCATATCATGGCTATTGAAAACGTCATGGTCAAGGAATGTAATGTGTGAATATTGTAATATCATTCAGGAAGAGGATTTGGTCGATCATTGTTGATCGAATTGGAATCAAAATAGGATTTAGTCCTCCAGCATTGAGCTTAACCGAGACTATAATCAGGCATGATAGATGCTATTTTTGGCAGTTCACTCTATTGGATCATTGTCCATTTATCTTGAGATGGTTGTAGCCTCTCTGTAGTCAGTGAGCCTCTTTTGTAATGAGCAGTATGCACTAGGTAGTGTGCCTTCTTGCAAGTGTAGGCCCCTCATTGTAACACATACTTTTTGCAGAAGTATCATCTGATTGTGGGTAGGCTTCCCATCGTGGTTTTTCCCTTTCCAATTTTTCTATGTAGAAATCATGGTGTTATGTGGTATGGTTGTTTTACATTGATTATCTATTTAATTTTTAAGTTGTATTATTTACCGGTATGTGTTCCTACCGGCATTTGCATGTGCTTTATCGATACTTGATCTATTTAAGGTTATTAAGTGGATTAAAATTTGTAATATGTTAACAACAAATTCACCCCCCCCCCCCCCCCCACCTCTAGGTTGTTCACTAGTTATCCTAACAATTGGTATCAAATATTTGGTCCTCTTTTGTAGAAGCTTAACTGCTTGAGGTAGATCCTATGACAACTAACACTTCTAATCCACTGGCAACTATTTTCAGAAGAGAAATCCCTAATCTTGATGGAACAAATTATGGGATATGGAAAATTCAAATGGAGACTCATCTTAGATGTCTTGGCAATGATATTTGTGAGATCACTGAGAAAGGATACACACCTTATGATCCATCATCTGGCAATCCTACTCCTACAGACTTGGATAAGAATATTAAAAATGATTGCAAAGCTAGAGAAGCTCTCTTGTGTGCACTTACATGCTCAACAAATCATGGGATTAACTAATAAATCATCAGCTAAGGTTATGTGGGAAAAATTGCAACCTTTGAATGAAGGTTATCCTACTGTCAAAATTGCTAAACTTGATACCAGGTAATTTATGAAAACTTGAAGATGGAAGATAATGAGAGAATTGTTGTGTTCATGGAAAGAGTATAAGAGATCGTTATGGGAATTCAATGTTGTGGAGGATTTATGAGTGAAGATGAAATAGTTTCCAAAGTCTAGAGAGCCCTTCCACCAGCTTACAAGATAAAGGCAACTGCAATTAATGAGTTGAGAACAATGGCTAACTCTTCAGTTAAGAGAGACATTCTGATTAGGAAATTATCTGCTTTTGAGCTTCAAGAATTTGGATCTTCTGGAGCTATAAAGTCTTAACCTTCTTTTCATGCATCGTCATCATTATCTACTGCAAAAAGTGATTAGAAAGTTTTATATGCAAAAGAATTGGAAGACATGAGGAAAGAAGATGAAGAATTTGAGCAACTTGAAGCCTTATTTGCTAGAAGAGTACCTAAAGGTCCGACTAGAAGTAAGTATGAAGGAAAATCACCTTTTAAATGTTTTTCATGTAATAAGATTGGTCATTTTGCATCTAGATGTCTTGAAAGGAATGCAAGGTTTGAAGAAAGAGTTGAGAAATTTAAGCCTAACCAGAACAGATATAGATTTAAGAAAAGTAAACAATGCTACATAGTGGATGAGGAAGGAGTAACTGATGACCCTAGAGATGAACCGACATAAGGCTCTGCTAGTGGATCCAACAATGGAAAGGAATGGGTGTTCTATTCTTTGAAGGAAGATGAACCTGAACCGGCTATCAAAAATGAAGAAAAGGCCCTAGTAGAAAAAGTTGAAGATAAGGATGAATGGGTAATTGATAGTGGATGCTCACATCATATGACTAGAGACAAAGGGAAAATTCCATCCCTGCAAGAATACAATGATGGTCAAGTCAGATTTGGAGATGACAAAGCATGTATGATCAGAGGTAGAGGTATTATTTCTTTGGATGGTAAGCATAATACTGACAATGTCTATTATGTAGAAGATTTAAAGCATAATCTTTTGAGTTTTGGTCAATTGGTTGATAAGGGTTTCCAACTTCAGTTCAAAGATAGAAAATGCAAAATCATTAACAAGACCGGTTTGGAGATTCCAGCCGATATTTAGACTGGAGGTAATATCTTTCACTTGAACACTGATAATAAGACATGTTTGATTGATCATATTGATGAGAGTTGGATATGGCATAAGAGATTGTGTCATGTTAATTTTGATTGTATTGTTAAGATCAGTTCAACTAAGGCAGTTAGAGATATGCCTAAGATTATGAAGCCTCATATTCTGGTATGTAAGGAATGTCAATTGGGAAGGCAAGTTAGAAGTTCTTTTAAGAGCATACATGATAAATCTAATGATTTACTTGATTTGATTCACAATGACTGATGTGGTCCAACAAGGTCTAGAAGCTTTCAAGGTGATAGGTATTTCATGTTGATTATTGATGACTATTCTAGGATGATGTGGGTGACTTTTCTTAGGGAGAAGTCTGAAGCTTTTGAGAAATTCAAGATCTTTAAATTGAAGGTTGAAATAGAATCTGGATTGAAAATCAAATGTCTAAGATCAAATCATAGTGGTGAGTTCACTTCTCGTGAATTTAACAGTTATTATGAGACAAATGGAATCAAGAGACAATTATCTACACCTTGGACTCCTAAGCAGAATAGAGTAGTGGAAAGAAAGAACATAACCATTTTGGATGCAACAAGATCTATGATAATGGAAGCCAAATTGCCTCATATCTACTAGAGAGAAGCAGTAAGTACAACAGTCTACACATTCAACAAAGTTCACATCAAAAGTGAAACTAGTAAGACCCCTTATGAATTATGGTTTGGATATACACCTACTATTAAGTATTTCAGAATTTTTGGAAGTAAATGCTATATCAAAAGAGATGATTCAATTGGAAAGTTTGAACCTAGATGTGATGAATGAATATTTATTGGTTATTCAATTCAAAGCAAAACATATAGATTTTATAACAAAAGATTGCAGAAAGTTGTGGAAAGTGCTAATGTGAAAGTGGATGAGCAGTACAAGAATAATTCTATATCATATGATAGGGAACCGAAAGCGGAAATGATCATAACTAAACTAATAATGCCTCAACCAATATAGGAAACTGAGATAGTTACACCGGCACAATAAAAAAATTCAAGTGTAACTGATGATCAGAGCAGTGAACTTGAAGTTCAGAAGACACCAAGGTATGTACAATTAAATCATTATGAAGATCAAATTATTAGAGATAGGAACAAGGGAGTTATAACAAGAATGAAACTAGAAAATGAAGAGGTATGTCTTATTTCTCAAGTTAAACCCACAACTGTTATTGAAGCTTGTAAGGATAAACATTGATTAAAGGCTATGGATAGATCAGATAGAGAAAAATGAAACTTGGTCTTTAGTTCCTTGACCTAAAAATAAGAATGTTATTGGACCTAAATGGGTTTTTAGGAATAAACTGAATGAGGATGGTCAATTTGTAAGAAACAAGGATAGATTGGTTTGTAAAGGATATTCTCAAATGGAAGGAATTGATTATGGTGAGACATTTCCACCTATAGCTAGAATTGAAGCTGTTAGACTATTTCTTGCCTATGTAGCTTATAAGAACTATAAGGTTTATCAAATAGATGTTAAATGTGCATTTTTAAATGGAGAACTTGAAGAAGAAGTTTACATTGAGCAACCTAATATATTTTCACTGACAAATGATAAAGATATGGTTTGTAGATTGAAGAAAGCTTTATAGGGATTGAAACAGGCTCCTAGAGCTTGGTATGCAAGGTTGGATAAATATATTTTGAAGCTTGGGTTTACTAAAGGCAGTGCTGATAGTAACTTATATTATAATATCACTGATAATGATATTCTGATTATTGAATTATTTGTTTATGATATCATTTTTGGAGGAGAAGATAAATTGTGCATGGAATTTGCTAACAATATGAAGAATGAATTTGAAATGTTCATGATTGGTGAGATGAGTTTTTTCTTAGGTTTTTAGATTAGTCAAACTGACAAAGACATTTTTATCTATTAAACTAAGTATCTCAGGGAATTGTTGAAGAAGTTTGGTATGGATAATTTTAAACTAGTAAGTACTCCTATGGTGACAAGTGAGAAATTATCTATCAAGGATACTTCTACACAGGTAAATCTGACAAGGTATAAGTCTATGATTGGTGATCTATTATATCTAACTCAGACTAGACCATATATTATGAATGCAGTAAGTATTGTTTCAAGAGTATGTTGCTGCAACAACTAATTGCACTCAAGTCTTGTGGATGAAGCAAATGTTGAAGGATATCAGGGTAAATTATAGTCAACCGGTAGTTATCTACTGTGATAACTCTACAACTATTGACATATCTAATAATCTGGTATTTCACTCTAAGATTAAGCATATTTTAATAAAGTATAACTTTTTGAAGGACAAGGTAGAAGAAAAGGAAGTCAAAATGGTTAATGTGAACACTAAAAAATAGATTGCAGATATATTCACTAAACCACTGTCTAAGGAATGATTTGAGTATTTGAGAGACAAGTTAAGGTTATTGCCCCTCCGGCAAAGACGTGATTGATGTTGTTTGTCATTAGTTCGACATGCTTTACCAGAGACATTATTCATTCTCCCACTGATGAGTGGTGCTACTACTTAGGGGGAGTAGTCATCTTTGAGATACGAAGGTTTACATTATTGATTTGATATTTTTGTTAGATTAATGGCATTGATGTCAAAGGGGGAGAGATATTGATGTGAAAATAAAGAAAATGGAGTTGTATACATTAGGGGGAGAGATTTATTCATAACTTTATAGAGATATCATTCACACATATTTTTGGTTGTCTTCCATAGGGGGAGACTTGTTTGGCACTTCTTGGTACTTAGATGTTTTTCACATCTAGTGTTTCCATGAATGCCAAAGGGGGAGATTGTTGGCATTATGGATGAATTGATTATGTGTTCCATTGATGTTTTATCATTGATGTCAACACTAGCTAATATGGTTGGTTACTGGTAGACAAGTTTTGGTTACTGGTAGAAGATCTAGTGTTACCGGCAGAAGAGATTATCTGTTGGGCACTTTCGGCATGTTTGGATCAGTGAAGTATGTTTGATTTCATGTTTTATATGCTCCATGAGAAAGTTTTGTTCAATTGGTATTGGCTTGGTATTGGATACTATCATACATTATGGTAAACCCTTACCAACATTTGTTTAAGTCTCTACCGACAGAGCTTTCATTAAGGAATCCTGACAGGATGCATAATTGGTGTTGGTGCAACCTCTTTATGGATTTCAGGATGTTGAAGATGTTCTTTGATCATGCTTCAACTTATTGAAGACATTGCTTTGGCATGGTGGACATAGAATAGGTCCGGTACCTATCTAGGTTATGGACTGGTATCATGCTAACATGCACTCTATACGTTACCGATATGTTTCATGATGTTTTATGGATTTTTTATTGTTGATTTGGTCTTAAGCCACCATGGCATATCATTGTAATATGGATTTATGTAATGATCTTATTGTAATATCTATTAGGTGGCCGACCTAATTGGTTTAGGTATTAGGGTTTGTATAAATAAGAGGTGGAAACTCTTTGTATCATATCATGGTTATTGAAAAGGTCATGGTCAAGGAATGTAATGTGAATATTGTAATATCATTAAGGTAGATGAATTGGTTGATCATTGCTGATTGAATTGGATTCAAAAAAGGATTTAGTCCTCCGACATTGAGCTTAATCAAGACTATAATTAGGCATGATAGATGCTATTTCAGGCAGTTTACTCTATTGGATTGCTATCCATTTATCTTTAGATGGTTTTAGCCTCTTTGTAGTCAATGAGACTTTTTTGTAATGAGAAGTACACTCTAGATTATCTATTTAATTGTTAAGTTGTATTGTTTACCGATATGTGTTCCTACCGGCAACTGCATGTGCTTTACCGGTACTTAAACTATTTAAGGTTATTAAGTGGATTAAAAGTTATAATATGTTAACAACTGATTCACCCCCCCTCTCAGTTGTTTACTGATTATCCTAAAAAAACCATCCAAAAAAAAGATACACAAGACCATCCCAAACAATCTCCCAAAAACTCAGCTCAAGATTTGATCACACCGAAATGTACCAAAAGAAATAGTGAACTCTTCAAAGCACTAATCAAAATTCAAATTACAAACTGGGTAATCTGTTATGATCAATTAAGCTTCCCGGATCATCAAAACCAATACAAAAGAATATAATGATGTTATAAATACTCCATACACCAAATCATGATCCCAATAAACCAATCTGCAACCACAGAGCAATGAATTACAAGAATATGTTGATATCAATGACAACAACATATCCTAGTAGCAACAATTCCCAACAACCTCTTGGTAGGTGAAACTCATGCAGAACCGTCTCAACCTTTGAGATAATCAAGGGAGTTCACTTTGCCTCTCCAAGCCATTCCCAAATCTCATCTCGAGCCTGTACTAGCACTCTAGGCCATGAGTGGGCCTCTCACAATCATTTCATTATCTTATTAATATATAAACCTTCTACCCAACCCATTCAAATTATTAAAGTTATCACTTGTTTACAAAACAAATTCCAACGAGATCCCTAGCAGTCTAGACCTCCAAGCATCCTTACTAAGACCCTCTTGGTAGTCTATTTCTTGTGACTCTAGTACTGACTTGGAAGCCACTTCCCCTAACATGGTCCTATGCTCTAAGGATGAACACAAATCACAATCGACCAATATATCTCATAATCATATGTGATGCACAATCCAGTGGTTCCCATATTACAAACTAAACCATTACAACAAGCTGATTTTCCTTGCAAGACATAATTCCAAGATAGCATGTCATACATGCAATATTAGGTATATCACAAATTCCATCCAAAAGACTAATAAATCAATTCTAGAAAATTATCACAAAAATATCAATTTAAAAATTAAGTCTCTGGTTTGACTCAGATTGGCAAAAATATCAAAATAAACACATTAGCAAATTTGTCCAATCTTTTAGCACTTTCACAATAGAGTCTGGCACATTAACTTCATAGTTTAGTGCATATAGTGCATCTTTTAGCACATCTATGGATTCTTTTAGGGCATACATGGATTCTTTTAGCACATAGGAAAAATTAACAAATTTACGATTTCAAAAGAAAAATAAAGATTATTCAGACCAAGGAAGATTCTTAGACAAAATCCAAAATGCAAAACTGACCCGAAGGAAAGCATTTAAGCTCTAGAAGTCGAAACAAGAGAAATCAAAGCAAAAGATTGAATTCACGACAAGAATTTCACAAAAAAAAGATCACAACTGTGGAAAAAAACTCTCTACAACTCTAACGAGAAAGAAGTCCAAACTTCATACTAAAAGGCATGATTCTCATAATAAATACATAGAGATAGACTCTCCACAAAATCAATCAATATTCTCATAGACTGAAAACAAAATATCTAGAAATAAATTTTCAAGGGGACAATCTTTGATACACCAAAAGTCCACACTCAATTAAATCACAACCATAATTCTAAAAAATACCCATACATAATGATTATGAATTTTGATTATAGAATGTTTCCAAATTGTCCCCAAATTCTAGAAAACAATATCCAAACACAGATAGTACAATCTTTTTCTTTCTCAAAAATAAAAGTTTATAAAATAAAATTTAGGAAATAGAAATCTCTGACTTGAAAATAGAAGAAAGGTCTAAATCTAAGAGAAGAAATTGAAGACAAAATCACAATCCATGAAATCGCCAATGCAAATCCACAAAAAACAAAGAAATCCTCCAATGCGAAAACCATAATGAACAATAGCAGAAAAATCTCTCCAAAACCGAAAGAAATTCTCCTCCCAAATTCACCAAAAAATTCTTCAAAGCAAACATAATGCAAAACTTCTCCAACATTCCAACCCATGTAATAATAATGCAAAACTTTCTTAACAATTCTCAAAAGGACCCTAAATAAAATATAAAGAAAAAATCCTAAAAATCCCTCATGCACAAATCTCAATTTAGAAATTCAATGGAAAGCGTAAAGCTCACTTAAATTCCACCTTTGAAAACAAAAGAAAATAATTAAAATATCAATTACTAAATTCAACTCCCACTTAACCAATAAAATAAAGATAAAATAAATGAATAAAAAATATTAAATAAATTCTCAATCTAAAATCTCCTTAAAAAAAAATTCATAAAATAATAAATTAATAAATGATAAATCATTGAAAAATAATAAATCACTTAAGAGAATAAATAAATAATAAACAATTAATTCCCACTAAAAAAAGTAATCAAAAAAATCATAAAATCACATATAATAATTCTCATGAAAACAATTATTAAATCACCAACTACAAATACTCTAAAAATAAATAACACTTTCTTGACAACCAAGAAATACTAAATAATTAATTAGCAATTTAAATACAAAATTTCTAATTAAAAATAATCAATTAAAATACCAAATAAGTATAAAAGCTTCAAATAAATAAATAAATAATAATTAAATTCCCAAGAAGGCTCCAACAAATAATTCCAAATAAAATATTTATTTATTGACTTTAAACTTCCAATAAATAGTATTTATTAATTAAACATTAAAACTCATGACACTATTAATTAATTATCACAATAAAATCAACTCACATAATAATAAAATAATAAACCAAAAACTTTGCGCAATTCCAACCCCCCCTAATTGGCCCTAACCCTATTGTTGCTCCTAGTGCTAATCTTTAGAGTCAGGGAAAGATTCACTCTCCCTCGACCTCTTGTGACTCTCCTCCCATTCAGAACCCTAAGAGCCGCCAACCCTTTCCCAACAATCTTGATCCTTCTTCAAACCTACTTGGCTCTGAGAAGGAAATTGTTATAGATGTTTTGGCTTTAGCTAGGGATGGGGTTGTTGACACTTTTAAGATCTTTAAGTGGATCTTTCATGAAATTAAGGATGTTCAGTTAAACAGAGGGCTAATAGCTGCAATGTAGAGATAGTCAAAGATAAAGTTAAGAAGATGGAGAAGTTGCAGGTGACTGATGAGTAGCCCTGGGTCATTGAAAGATAAGGCCTCAATCATAGACTATAATAAATCCATAATGGAGGCTTTTTATGACTTCAAAAAGGGTTACGAAGCCAAGATGGCCACTTAAGAAGACCAGATGGATAAAATCAAGGATGCAATTAGGACGATTATTAAAACAAGTCATGGGGTGTTGAGTTATATTGTGGGTAGTTTCAAAAACATGATTAGCAGTCTTGAGGAGCAATTCCAGCTGAAGGATGTTGTGGACGTGGATAGAAATATTGAACAGGATACCAAATTTGGACCAAGTAAAAGGACCAGAGGAACGTTGAAGAGAATGGTTGCCACTCCTCCTGATTTTCAGAAGCTCAAGAAAAACACCACCACTATGATGGAAATTGAAAAAGATATGGAGTAGTCCATGAGACTACTGGAATAGTGTTGTTTCTGTGTTGGTTCTTTGCTAGCTTTTTATTTTCTAGCTCTTTTTGTTTAGTTATATTTCTTGTATCTTCTCTTTTTGTTATGCCCCTATGATGTAATGTTGCTTATGGTTTGTGTGGGGCCTTTTTGTTCTAGTTGGTATTTTTGGGCTTAACGCCTCATTAAGTCAACTGTGTTCTCTTTTGTTAAAGGGTTTGGATACCTTCAAAACCTATTTTTGCTCTAATAAAAACATCACATTACAACTTAACCAAAATACTAGAACTAACAATGTATTGACTAGGCCTAGAATGTGTTAGGACATTATATCATTCTTCGTTACAACTTGCCATTGGGATTAGAGGCACACTCAGACCTATGAAGGCAAGTGGAGTCGATGTCTAGTACCTAAAAACCTACATAATCCAAAATGTATGAAACACACACACACACACACACACACACACACACACACACACACACACACACACACACACACACACACACATATACAGTGACACAGAATACACACTAGTGGCAAGAGAATCACAACATCACACCCTTCTCGCAATAAGTGGTATGAAAATGTCCCTTGCAAATATACAAACACATCATCAATAACATCAAGATCATCATCAATAAATCACATCATAATCAATATAACATGAAGTAATATCAGCACATATCATGATAACATCATAAGTAAACATAAACCACTGGATATGCATAATAAGCAATTATAAATCCAAACATAGTCCAAAGTATATCATCATTCACATATAACATAATGTATCATTTTTCAACATGTAATAACTTCCTCCCACTAGTATCATCAAAATATAAGCAAAACCATGAGCATCTACCAAGAGTATCATAAATGTATCCAATCAAGTCTACAAATGTCTAACAACACATCAAAATAAAAGTATGTCAAGGAGGGGAACTACACAGGTGCTTCACTGATCACAACTCACACTATACACTACACCCTTTTATCTACCACTTCTCATCATACATCTCACACTCTACTAGTCTTCCTCATATATACTAGAAAGCTCATACACTAGGATAATATGTCAACCAAGCACAAACAGTATGCTTCTCTGAACAACATGTTATCCAATAAAGCCTTAACAGAAAATATGATAATAGCCTCCGCAAGATCCACTACACACTTCCTTCAAATATTTTATTTACCGATGCATATTTCATAATTACTAGAACAAAATAGGGGTCAACTAAACCTATAAGTACATAACTGTAGCATCGTAAATTGTATGCACTTGCTAGGGTGGTACAATTTCACACCTAGTTTAGCACCCGCCTTGGCGCATTTTGCATTTTGCATTGAATTTCCCCTTTAGCACTTAATTAATCAAATTAATTAGGTCTAAGGTTCTATTTTATCATTCCATATCATAAAGTTGGGCCCTTTTCATTAAAGTGTGCCCCTTTCATTTTATTCCTCTAATACATCATTTAATCAAAAACCCTAATTAGGTCCTATTTTGAACTTGGGGGCTTGATTTCGGAGGTCAAAACATCTCGAAATCACCTGTAACTTCGGGATTCTCTCTAAAATCATCATATCCGACGACCCTAAAAATTTGGTGAAAAGTTGTCGAGACCATGGCGCCCGGAGAGGACCATGGCGCCTGGCGTGCACATGGTCCTGGACATTTTTCTCGAAATTTTAGGAGCGCGATCCAATCATAAAATAAAGCTTAACCCCAAGAAATTGGTGGGAGATTCAATCTCTAGGTTGGCCAAAGGTTGAAATTAAGACCTAGGGTTTCATATATAAGAGCTCTCTTTCTTCATTTGAAAGGATCCAAATTTTGGTTTCAAGGACCTCATATGCAGCGAAAGAGCAGATCTTTGAAGACTTCAACAACATTCAACATTCATCCATCAAGCATTCATCAATTTCATTCATCCATTTAGGGCTTTGAAGACATTGAAGAGAAAGAGTCGATTACCGACTGAAGATTGGCTTGTACCCCTCCCTTGGGGTTGGGTATGATTTCATGTTGTTTTCATGTCTTTGCATAAGCCTCATCATATCATTTGTATTCATGAATTAGATCACTTTGCATCTTGATTTAGAGCATTTACATTATCATTTACAAGTAATTAGGGTTTACTTTCTAGGTTGCTCTAGTTTGCTTACTTGCATTTTAGGATCTTGCACACACACAAGGTCTGCACACACACTACTTTTACAATACAACTTGGCTATTCGTGGAGGTGGAAATCACCAAAGCGGGGGTTTGACTAAGGCAAAACCCTATATAGCCGCCCACCACACCTTTTCAGATATAAGTTCAGGTTTTGGAATTCGGACGACGCCGCAAGTTGCAGATCCGGGAAAAGCAGGCCGAGACAGCACTCCACACCAAGTTTCAGAGAAAAAGACCAGGACAGGGGCGTGGGGTGCCCTGGTCCTACCAGGACAGGGGTGCTGGGCACCCTGGTCCCTGGGACAGGGGCACTGGGCGCCCTGGTCCTTCTGTCAGACAGCAGTTTTTAGCATTTTTGATAGCTTTCCAGGTTGCAAAACAGTAGTTTCCAGAGAAGTTTCAGGGGTAGAATCAGGATAGTGGCGCCCACGCCCCCATCCCGAACATTTTCACTCAGATTTTGACTCTGGGTACGCATTTTCATTCTTGTCTTATTCTTGTGTTTACAACTTTCCATTGTTTAAGTTCAATTTTGCAAATCTTGTTAGTAGTTCATACTTGCACTTTGGGGTTTGGAATTGAACTTGCATCATTTCATCTTTCTATTACAACAAAGGAATATAAATCTTAATAGGTAGCCCGTGTCTCTCTCTTCCACAAAAAGAAGTAGCCAATTGTGTGATACCTCTAGGCTCTTTCGTATTCCACAAGTGTGTGATTGAAAGTGAGATTAGGGCATGTTTGCTTAGTGTCACTTTTTCCCCAACACATTTTGGTGAACCCGACGTGAATTCCAATCTTCTCTAATTCTGATTTATGTTTTCAAATTTGAGTGTTTATGCTATTTCAAAATCAAATTTGTATTTACAAGTTTTAATTTCTTGCAAGATTCAAAAATCTAGAGGAAATTTTTGCTAAAAACCTTAATTTTTCAATTCATATTTGAACTTGTGGATAGCTTAATTGGGATCAATAATTTAAAATCTGATTTAGGAACTCATTTGAATCATAAATTTCATTTTCTAAATATACATTCTAAGTGCTTGCATTGGTTAAAATTGAACATTTCCTTCTATTTTGCATGTGTTATCATTTGAAAGAGGAAAATTGTTGTCATGATGCATTCATTTGATAATGGGTTAGCTTCCCTTGTTTCAATTTTTCCTTCTCCTAAAGAACCTCCCCCCATCTATAACAACATTTTAGTGCCTAAAAGAGTTGCTACCAATCCCGTTGATACTCTCCCATGCTGTAAGGATGAAGTCTTTAAGAGTGATCTTGACAATTCTCCTAAAATGTGCCCTTCCTATTTAGCTATCCTAGAGGAAGAGAATGATATCATAAACACCTTTCTTAATGTTACTTCACCTTCCCTACATGATGCCTCTCTAAGTGAAAAGGTATTGATTGACATTGACTTATTTTCTCCTAAGGTTGGTCCTTCCAATGGGGGCATGTTAGTGCAACAAGAGGTTATGAACACTTCTTTCAAAGATCTCCTTCCTAAGCATGAATCTTTGGAGAAATATGTTCATGTTCCTCCTAAAAAACACTCCCTTCATGAGGATCCTTTTGTGCAAGAAGATGACATTATCCCTAGATTTCCTAGTGATGGCATTTCCTTTTCCAACAAAATTCCCACTAGAGATGATGAATTAATGATAAATGCTTACCCTTCTCCTAAAGTTTGTCTTACCCATAAGCATCCCTTAGAGAAAGAAGATGAAATAATAAGCAATTTCCTTAATTCTCTCTCCCCTAAAGATCATATTGAACATATTTTGAGGAAAGAGGATGAGTTTAACACATCTATTGATGCTCTCCCTCCTAAGGATGAGGAATTAATAAACAATGTTATCTCCTCTCCTGAAATTGACAATACTTCAAACACTCCTTTCAACAACCTCACTATTTGGGATGAACCATTAGAAGAAGGTGTAGATTATTCTCTTCCCCATGAGAGAACCCTAGCCAAAGGGGATGACATCAAGATTGAAAACTCCCTTGATAGTTTCTCACCTTCCTTGAATCTCAATCATTTTCCCTCTAAAAATAAAGCATCTCCCTCTCCTCAACTTGGTTCTACTCATAAGGAAACCCTAGTTCAAGGCAAGATGGTTAACATCTCTTTCAAAGATCTCCCTCTCAAAAGTGAGACTTTAGAGAGTAATGTTGATCCTTCTCCTAGAGAGTTTATTCCCCATGTAGATCCTTTGATGATAGAGGATGATATGACCTTTCTTAGTATTACTCTTCCTACTAGAACATCAATGCCTACCCCTTGTCTCTCTCCTAAAATTGATTTAATCCTTGATAAGGTTTTAGTGCAAGAGAAGACTATCAATAATTCTTCCAACACTTTTGTTCATTCCTCTAAACCATCCTCAATCAATTTGATACATGTGAATGAAACACCTAACAAACCTCTCTTCACTGTCCAAGGTGCTTGTCCTTCTCAAAATTCTCAACCTTTAAATACGCCTATCTTAGTGGTTCAAGGTGGTTACGCTAATGATTCTTTTTGCACTCCTAAGAAACCTATTATTACTATGCAAGGAGTTTATTCTACTAAGAGCCCTTATGAGTATGCTAAGCAACTGACTAGAGAGAGTTATAATGTGGTTGCTCATACCTATAATACTAGAAATAATAGGCAGCCTAATCCTCCTCCAGTTATCCCAACTTCACTTCCTCCTTCCCAACCTATTCTTCCTCAAGCTCCTCGTATTTCACAAATGCTTAGTAAGGACTATGATCTCATAGAACAACTTAAAACTACTCCTGCTAAGATATCCCTTTGGGATTTGATCCAAACTTCTTCCGTTCATCATGGAATGTTAGAAGATGCCTTGAAAGATTTGAATGTTCCTCCACCTAATACATCTAGTAATATAGTGTCTTTGGTTAACTCTGTGATGAATCCTAAAGCTCAAATTGTGTTTACTCAAGATGAATTGCCTACTAGTGAAATTCAACATCAATATGATCCCTTGATGATTGTGGTTATCATAAATGACACTGCTATAAGACGAACACTGGTAGATAATGGTTCTGGCCTTAATGTGTGTAGCATTAATCTATTGCATAAGATGAATGTGGATACATCCCTTATTGAGCCTGATTCTCATCCCATTCGAGGCTTTGATAATGTGGCTAAGTCTTCATTAGGTATTATCACCTTACCCATCATAGTGGGACCTGTTACTTTGCCTACTCCTATCCATGTTATGTCGGGAAATCTAACATACAACTTGTTATTAGGGAGACCTTGGATTCACAGTATGCAAGCTGTCCCCTCTACATTGCATAGACAAGTTAAATTTATTTATAATAATAAGACATATACCTTGATAGGTGATACTAATTTTCAAGCTTGTTTGCAAACATCTACTTCCAAAGGGAGTTCTTCTAAGCCTTCCTCTTCTAGTGATGACTCATTAAACAAGATACCTATGGATGAATCATCACCCTCTGATAATCAAAATTCTTTTAATGTGTCTGGAGTTCCTGAAGAAGATTCTTCTCAACTTGAATCTACACATGAAAAGGCTTTTGATCCTGAGAAGGTTCTCGCGGAAGACGATTGGGGATCTCTTGATTTTAATCCCACCTTTGTAGGTGAGTATAGGGTTCCTCCTAGAGAGCTTAAAGTTAAAAAGAAGGAAGAAACTAGAGATCAATTAGTCTTACCTGAACCTATGAGCAATAATTTTGTGGCCGCTTCTCAAACTTCTTCTCCTCACACCTCTAATTCTGAAGAATTTGATTCTTTGTCTTATGAAAAACCACCTTTTCTTTCTGAAATGGCTAATCGTTATGGTCATGGTTTCCATATTTTGGCTAAGAGTGGCTATAGTGGAAATGGTTGTGGCGCAAATGAACAAGGAATTAAAGTTCCTTTAGAACATAACATGCATGAATATTCATTTGGACTTGGATATAATCTTTCTAATCCCACCAAAGCATCTAAAAGACCATCTCTCAATGTGAATGCTATATTTAGTAGTGATGATGATCTCACTTCAACTAAATCATCTTCTACTTCTATCAACTCTCATTCCCCTCATAAGGAAATCTTGGCAATGAACAAATCTCTTTATGACTCCCCTCAAATTTCTAAATCCACTTATGAATCTTTATCTCCTATTCATCATAAAGTCCTTTCCTCCAAGGATAAGGCTCTAATAAATTACACTCATCCTTCTTCTAAGACTTCTTGTGACTTTTCTTCTTCAATTTTTATCATTTTATACATGTTTTTGATCTCACTTATAGTTGAGCATTTAGCATGTCATATTCAAATACCTCATTCAATCTATCATGTCTTTAAATAACATTAATTGCTATTATGTTGCTCATCATTACGTGACATTGGTAGCTGATTTACTGGGGGCTCATTGTCATTCATGATGGTACAATTTCAAGTGCAATCATATTTTTGAAGCAACATAATAGCCTAATTTTCTATTTCATCTCTTGTTCCTATGGGGACAAGAGTGGCTTCATACATCTCTTCATTTTTTGGTTAAAATTTCCCTTTGGGATAATAGTGTGGAAATATTGATCACCTTTTCTTAAGAATCCTCTTTTCCTAGATATGGGAGAAGATGTGTATTCTCTTTCTTATCCTACCCACTTCTTGTGAGGAGCATTTTACATACACTAATGTCTTGCAATTTGCTTATGTCTAGATCTCTCCCTAGAAGATTGTGTAAGTCCTTCTCATTATCCTTATCCTTGGGAGGCAATGATCTTTCCTTATTTTTATCTAAGGATCCACTTTTTCCTATTTCGTGGATGGTGTGAACTTTATTACTTGATGTTATTCCTTGTATGCATTTGTTGTTGTTTGTTCAAGGATTCTCTCTTACAAGGGGTGTAAGTCCTTGACTACAACCTCTTTTGCACTTGGTAAAATACATCCATAATGAATTCACTCTCCCAATTGGGTAAAAAAAAAAAAAAGCGTCATCCTTCATTAAGAATCACTTTCACCTCACAAAAGAAGGAAGTATTGCATTCTTATTCTCTTCTTTGTCTTATTCTAGAAGATGTTATCTTTTTCTAAGACAATTCCTCTCAGGGATAGGTGTCTTTTGTACAAAGATCTATTCTCCTCTAAGGATCTCCTTTACACGTACTACATGATATCCCTTTTCAACTATCTTATCCTTGCTTAAAGAGTGCAAAACTCTCTTGCTTGGATCTATGACATTGTTGCATTTTTGGGGTATCTTCTTTTGTGATGAAGGTAGGTATCCTTGTTCTACTTTGCTTATGACATAAACATTACACTTTTTGAGCAATGGGTCATTCTCGGAACCAGAGCACAGACTCTTAGAGTGAGGTGTCTCCATTTTTTCTTTTATGCAAGATGATTATTCTCAGAACCAGAGCACAGACTCTTAGAGTGAGATGTCACATTTTTGTACTATACATATATAGGTTGTAGCATACTCAGGCACAGACTCCTATGAGGTGCTTCTAACCTCACTTACACACACATGCACGAGGTTGAGTGGAACTAGCAGCATAAGGCTAGACTTTCTCACTCTCCTCCCTTACATGGATCACCTAGACAGACTCTAGGGGCTAGTTTTCCATGTCCTTTTTCCCATGGATCACCTAGACAAGATCTAGGGGTGAGAAGTCCATGTTTTCTCTCTCACTATTCTTCTCATGGATCACCACTATGTGCATTCATGCTTTTTTCCTTTCTTTTCTTCTCTTTGCATTTTATTTCCATTTACATCCTTCATCTTGTGTTAGAGAACTCTCAAATCCTCACACTCTTTGTTGTGTTGGAATTGAGATTTAGTCCTCTTTCTTACCAAATGATTCTCCATTAGTTTTTCATCTCATATCAAATCTTCTTGTGAGCATTTGTCATCAATATTCTTTAACAATTTGAAGTGGTAAACATGATACCCTGTTTCAACTCACTAAAATTAGCAAGCCGAAACAGGGGGGGGCATATAGCTACCCTCAAATTTTCATCACCTTCCTTAGTAAGCATTAGGTGATTTTTTGATCTAACGTGTGTTTTGTAGGGTGCGGTTCCTAACTGTGTACTGCAGATACTGCTGGGGGCTTCGTTCGACAAACTTATGGATATATCCTTTTTCAAATAATGTTTACTTTTCTGTACTTTAGCTTGCATATGCACATAGTGTTCATATGACCGCTAAAGTGGGGGCTAAATGTAGCGTCGTAAATTGTACGCACTTGCTAGGGTGGTACAATTTCACACCTAGTTTAGCACCTGCCTTGGCGCATTTTGCATTTTGCATTGCATTTCCCCTTTAGCACTTAATTAATCAAATTAATTAGGTCTAAGGTTCTATTTTATCATTCCATATCATAAAGTTGGGCCCTTTTCATTAAAGTGTGCCCCTTTCATTTTATTCCTCTAATACATCATTTAATCAAAAACCCTAATTAGGTCCTATTTTGAACTTGGGGGCTTGATTTTGGGGGTCAAAACATCTCGAAATCACCTGTAACTTCGGGATTCTCTCTAAAATCATCATATCCGACGACCCTGAAAATTTGGTGAAAAGTTGTCAGGACCATGGTGCCCGGAGAGGACCATGGCGCCCGGCGTGCACATGGTCCCAGACATTTTTCCCAAAATTTTAGGAGCGCGATCCAATCATAAAATAAAGCTTAACCCCAAGAAATTGGCGGGAGATTCAATCTCTAGGTTGGCCAAAGGTTGAAATTAAGACCTAGGGTTTCATATATAAGAGCTCTCTTTCTTCATTTGAAAGGATCCGAATTTTGGTTTCAAGGACCTCATATGCAGCGAAAGAGAAGATCTTTGAAGACTTCAACAACATTCAACATTCATCCATCAAGCATTCATCAATTTCATTCATCCATTTAGGGCTTTGAAGACATTGAAGAGCAAGAGGGGATTATCGACTGAAGATTGGCTTGTACCCCTCCCTTGGGGTTGGGTATGATTTCATGTTGTTTTCATGTCTTTGCATAAGACTCATCATATCATTTGTATTCATGCTTTAGATCACTTTGCATCTTGATTTGGAGAATTTACATTATCATTTACAAGCAATTAGGGTTTACTTTCTAGGTTGCTCTAGTTTGCTTACTTGCATTTTAGGATCTTGCACACACACAAGGTCTGCACACACACTACTTTTACAATACAACTTGGCTATTCGTGGAGGTGGAAATCACCAAAGCGGGGGTTTGACTAAGGCAAAACCCTATATAGCCGCCCACCACACCTTTTCAGATATAAGTGCAGGTTTTGGAATTCGGACGACGCCGCAAGTTGCAGATCCAGGAAAAGCAGGCCGAGACAGCACTCCACACCAAGTTTTAGAGCAAAAGACCAGGACAGGGGTGTGGGGCACCCTGGTCCTACCAGGACAGGGGCGCTAGGTGCCCTGGTCCCTGGGATAGGGGCGCTGGGCACCCTGGTCCTTCTGTCAGACAACAGTTTTCAGCATTTTTGACAGCTTTCCAGGTTGGAAAACAGTAGTTTCCGGAGCAGTTTCAGGGGTAGAATCAGGATAGTGGCGCCCACGCCCCCGTCCCGAACATTTTCACTCAGATTTTGACTCCGGGTATGCATTTTCATTCTTGTCTTATTCTTGTGTTTACAGCTTTCCATTGTTTAAGTTCAATTCTGCAAATCTTGTTAGTAGTTCATACTTGCACTTTGGGGTTTGGAATTGAACTTGCATCATTTCATGTTTCTATTACAACAAAGGAATAGAAATCTTAATAGGTAGCCCGTGGCTCTCTCTTCCACAAAAAGGAGTAGCCAATTGTGTGATACCTCTAGGCTCTTTCGTATTCCACAAGTGTGTGATTGAAAGTGAGATTAGGGCATGTTTGCTTAGTGTCACTTTTTCCCCAACACAATAACCAAAAGCACAAAACTCTAAGCACACTAATTCCAAAGTCTAAGATATAGATACCACACATACCATAGATGCAAGAACACAAAATATGTTAGATACAACTAATATAATTGACATGACTGATGCCAAAACACACAACTAGTATCAAGACATAATATAAACCAAGATAAGCACAACTCAAGATTTTGAAGATTGTGATCTTTCAAAAATGTCTCCAGTGGATCATATCTCATACCTTTTTGCTTCACCTCTCATACATAGCTATCTTCCAACAATACCAAAAACTACAACACCAATATCATATACCATCTGGTCCAAACTAGATTGTAGGCATCTAAAAATGGTCAATGCTTGCAGTGTCATACTATAACATGTCTATGCGACCTTCTTTTATGGTTTTCACATCTTTTTAACATTTCTTTCATCTTGCACATTCAATCTTTATCATTTATCTACATTGTGCCATTCCCCTGCGTTTCTTTCCTATTCAGTTTCAATTCCCTCACATTTCAATTAGGTCTTGTCAATATCATTTTTGAATTGCAATTAGTGGTCATGCTCAATCTTATCATGTCAATTGGATATTGTCAAACCTAATTGGTCTCAAATTAGGGTTTTGTCCTAGATATTTATCATTTTCAATCAATTATCACTCATCATTGATCAATTATCAATCAATTTGGACCATTTTAGATCCTTTTCAATCTTCATTATTTTTATTGTCAATCCTTTATCAATTTGTGATTGATTCGTCATCAGTCCTTTTCAATCTCTTGAACCTTCATCAAATCAACCTCGTATCACAATGCCTGAGTCAACAAGTATAATTTTTTTGGCAAACAACAACAATGGCTTCTCTAGTATGGGAATCTCTTTCGAGAATCCATATACACTCTCTCCCTTGGGAGGCTTCCTTCCTATATAACATAGGTAGTAGAGAAGTTGGTGTAGGTAGGCAATTAGCACCTTTCATGAAGACTTTCATCCCATGTATTTTATATAGTGGCTGAGAGTGACTTGGCCTTAGACCATTATCGCTTTGGGTCGTTCTCCCCTTACTTGGCTTTATGGTCATCTTGAATACTTTAAATATTTCATTTTCATTCTATGGTCATCATGTCTCATCTTGAAATAGATACTTGTATTGGGTCATTCTCCCCTCATTTTTCATCATCTCCTTTTTCATATTTTAGGAAATTCAAGATCTTGAATGGGGCATGTCCCTTTTTAACATCTTTATTTTTGTTTGTCATTGGTGGAAGCGAGACAGGTGACTTGTAATTTTTTTTTAGAATCAAGACAACATAATTTGAATGTTACAAAACCAAGTCCCTTAGTTTTATGATTCTTTAGTACTAGTTTAGGTTGTAATGGTTCCACAATACCTTTATTTTTGTAGGCCAAGAGGACCTTTTCCATCATATCCCATTTTTTGTAGAAAATTGAAACCTTTTCCAAAATTTTCAACTAGTATTGTGATGTGGTCTTGATTAGGTTGTTCTTATGGTTCTTTGTATAACATCTTGTAGATATCTTCTTCTTCCATTTCACCCCATATTTTGAAAGTGGTGGGATCCCATTTTATAATAATTGTTGTGGTCTACCATAAGTATTGGGAGAGTTTCCTTAGATACATACTTTGATTTAGATTGTATTCTTCCATGCCTTTGTCTTTGAATTTCCCTTTGAGTTTTTCTTTCTTTGAAGTGGAAGATTTTAATAATTTTGGATCAATATATGCTGAAGATAGACTAGATTCTCTATTTATTTGGACTATTGTTTCAGGTCTTGGTCAAAGATTACTGCAATACATGTATGTATTTTGATCACCTTTAACTATGATTTCAATTTCCTTGTGTGGGAACTTGATGCATTGCTGATAGGTTGAAGGTGCTTCTTTCATTGCGTGTACCCAAGGTGATTCCAAACGTATCTTGTATGGGAGATCAAGATCAAGGACTTGGCAAACCACGTCCTTTATTACTGGCCTGATTTAAGGAGGTAGTGTAAATATTCCTTTTGAGGAGTGTTATTCATCATAATATGCCTTTATAGTGATCTTCTTTCTACAATGCATATAATTTTCAGATAATCCCAATGCTAAGATAGCTTTCAAAGTGCAAATATTGAGGATTGCTCCTCCATCTATCAAGACTTGTTTTATGTGGTGTTTATCAAGGAAAGATTCAATGTGAAGTGGTGTAATTTGTGGTTGTTGTGGAGATGAGTCCGCTTCTATGAATGTAATGAAATGAGGGATAAAATGGTGTCCCACCATCGCTTAAAACTGGTCCATGTTTAGATTAGTAGAAATGGATGTTTCTTGTAGTATTTTGTCCAAAATAGCTTTGTGAGAGGGTGAAATGTGAAAAAGTTCAAGGATTGAAATAAGAGTGGGTGCCTTTCCCAATTGATCTACAAGGTAATATTATCTATTGGATGATGAAGTCATTTTGGATATAAGACCTTGTAAATTAACTTTAATCCTTCGAGTAGTGACATTGAATTTAGGTGCTTTTCTTTTTATGGTTATGGTAGACACATGGTTGTTCAATTTAGTAATATGGTTGATGGTGTAATCATAGGCCGCATTTGTATAATTGGCATTATTATCCATTTTAGGGTCATTTCCCTTATCATATTTTAGAAATGGTTCCTTGAACATTTCATGCTCTTCATTTAAAATATGACCATCAACTTCTATTTTGTGATCTTCAATAAGATCTTGAATGATATTATTCAATACACTTTCCATTGGATTTCCCAAAGCTGTGTACTTGCTTGGAGGTCTTGGTGATCTTTGTTTATTTACTTGATTATTAGATGAATTAGCATTGAGAAAAATGAACCCTGGTTTGACCATATTGGCATCCGCAACCCCATCATTGATGGTATTCTTGTTATTATTCAAAAATCAAGATTTGTCTTCTCCATTTCCTTCATCTTTGTTCTCCTTAAATAACTTGATGGTACCTTACTCAATGAGTACCTTTTCAATAATTTCTTTGAATGTAGACAAACATGCTTTATGAACTTCATATCCAATATATTTGATCACATTTTGGGTAAACATCTCAACCATCTACCTCTGTGGAATTTGACAAGGGTATTGACTATTGGAATTCTACGCTCAAATGAGAATGGTTGATGTTGTCATTGATGGAAACCAATTGGTAACAAGATTCTACAAGTTCACCGGTAATGCATATGTCATTCACACACAACAAAGTTCATTCATCGGCATCTAGTTTACACTGACAATAAAACATACTGACATCTAGGCCGACATGAGACAAGTTTTGTTTATGTTAATTGTATTGTAATGTAATTAAATATTTGTAAGCTAACATGATGTGTTATAAAGACTCATTTGTGTATGAGATCTTATAGGTCATTTTTCATATGGTAGTATGTAGAAGATAGCGAAAAAGATTTTGTAATAAGGCAAATAGGTTATGTGAGCGAAAATCACTCACCAAAAAGGTTTTTGGTTAAGGTTTCTAACAAAGCTTAAACCAGTACTGAATCAAGCATTGCAGATGCTATTTTGAGTAGTACATTGTTTTGGATTTAATTATCCATTTTATAGTCAGTGAGACTCTTTCATTGAGTAGTGAGCTCTAGGCTACTAACCTTCCTGCATGTGTAGGCCCCTATTGTAAGTAATATTTATTCATATTGGCCAGTGAGTAAATATTGTGGGTCACAAATCCCACTGAGGCTTTTCCCTTACCGGGTTTCCCCACCAAAATATCTTGTGTTATGGTATGCATTTATACAGTCTCTATTATTTCTCTTTGCTGCATTATTACTTGTTTACCGGTATATTAATTTGGGTTGCAAAGTTATAATAAATTTAAACATTCCATCAACCAGTTAGACACTAATTCACCCTTCCCCCTCTCAGTGTCTTTGGGACTATCATTGCATCTAACAATTGGTATCAAAGCCTGGTCCTCTATTTGCAAAAGCCTAATAGCTTGAGGAAGATTCTGAAATTGGTACTAATGGAGAGTTTGAGAAAATAGTTGGAAGGAGCTCTTGAAGATTTTGATGCAGAAAAACTGAAGAATATTAAACTTGAAGATGATTTGAGGACTACCCAAGAATTCATTAAAGGATTTTAGGAGAATTTGGTTATAGCATAAAACAAGAGGAACTTCATGAACAAATGCAGAAACATGATGATGAAAAGGAAAATCTTAGAGATATTGCAGAGAAGTTGAGGCAAGAGAACAATAACATGAGGAATGAAATGCAAGATTTAACCATGAGGCTATGTAAGGATATTGAAGACAGGAAGAAGAATGATGGAGGTAATGAAAATCTAAGACTTTGTCATGAAAATGATATACTAAAGACATATCTGATTCACATGCAACATGATAAAGAGGAGCTTAGGAGACAAGTTGGCATTCTAGAAAATGAGTTGATCACTTCAAATGAACACAAAGACAAATTCAAGAAAGGCTTGATGACATGCTGAAAAGATAGAAACCTGATGGAGATACAATTGGACTTGGATTTGAACATGGAGAAAGTTCTGGGACTGCAAATAATCAAGATCATAACAAACCAATAAGACAACCTATTACTTATTAATTTAATGGAAATATTTTAATTGTAACAAATTTGGTCATAGAGAAAATCAATGCAGATTTAGAAATAATCAGAATACAAATTTTCCCACTGGTCAATGTTCCAAATGCAATAAAGTTGGTCATAACTCAAAAAATGTTGGCATTTTTTATGTTTATGTTGTGATTGTCATTGATGGATACACACTTGTATTGAGATCCCCTTTATATGTATGAGCTAGAGCTCAACCAATATTTGTTTCAACTGGTATGTTGTATTCTAGTCTTTAGACTATTGGTGATTTTGCAGAATGTGTTTCCCGGTCTAAAGTGGCATGTCGACCCCAAGCGGCTCGTAGATCTCAAGCGGTACGAGGGAGCAAAGCGGCATAACACATTCTTACCAGTATTCATTTTTGTCAAACTGGCAACCGGTATTTTGTATGAACCGGTAATACTTTGTGATGAGTTACCAACCAACATTTTGTGATGAGTTACCAATCCACTGATTGATTGATGGTGCCGACACACTGACGATGTTTTTTATGTCGTGTTACTGAGTATGTATAGATTTATTGAACCTAGGAAATTGTAATGTAATCCTATTGCACCGACATGGAATCAGATTCCTTTAAAAGGACATCATGTCTAGGGTTTTAGGTTGTTGCTGAAAGGGTTTATGTTGTGACTAGGGTTTAAGGTGGTCATTGAGTTGTTGTAAGAGCGATCTTATCTGAGAAGATAAAGTTGTAACTAAGAGAGATAGAAAAGACTAAAGTAATGCTGGAATGCATTAGCAGTGAGCTATACTAGATCTAACCAAGCAGTTTGTGCTATTAGATAGATCAAACACTTGTTGATTACTCACATTTGACAAGTCTATAGCCCTTAATCGGGTAGGCCCAAAAGCCTATTGTAAAATCCTCTAACAAGGTGGTTCACTTCTATGAATCTAAAATCCTCTAACAAGGTAGTCTTGAATCGGACTTATCTCCTAACAGAGATTGAGATTCCTAACAGGATCTGTTCTAGTGAAGAACATTGTAAGACCTTAACCGGTCTGACCTTAACTGGTCTGGTTTCTATTCTGTAGATAGTGACTTGTGAGTTCCATCTCACCGTGGTTTTTCCCATTTGGGTTTCCACGTCAAATATCTTGTGTTATGGTTGTATTTCTTTTGTGGGTGAATGCTTTATTTGTATTTTGGTTTGCATGTGTGATAACCAGTCTGTCTGTTAAACTATTTTACCGGTTTATCTTTAGAATATTTAAGTGTCTCAGTACAGAAATTTTTGGCATACTAATTCACCCCCCTCTTAGTATTCAAGAATTGGTATCAGAGCTAGCCTTTCTATAAGTTTAACCACTTGGAAAGAGATATGGGGGAATACACCTTGAGGGAACTTACTCAACGGCTCACTCAGTATGAGCAAGCCTACGATGATCTTATGGTCAAATACAAGGCATCTCAAGCGAAAATGAGAGAACATGCAGAGAAGCTGATGGAGCTATCTGAAAATAGTTCTGAAGATGAAGCAAATATGGAAGCCATGATTGCAGAACTAAATAAGCTTAATGATTCAAACTCCAATCTAAGAAAGGAGTTGGAAGGACTGACTATCCGGTTCAGTCAAGAGCTTGAGAGTCGAAGGAAAGCTAAAGATCTGGTAAAGGACAAAGATCATGAGATCTCCAAGTTGAAACAAGAGATTAGTGCACTGACTGCTTGCCTTCATGAGAGAAGAATGGAAAAAGGAGTACAAGATGAACTGAACATAGCCATCTCTGAAAATGCAAGCCTAATGGAGTCAAATACTGCTATTTCCAAAGAACTCTCTGAGTCAAAGGAAATACTTGCTAAGTTCAGCAAAAGTACTGTCAAGCTAGAGAAAAAGCTTGAGTCATCTAGACCGGTAAAGAATACCAAAGGACTTGGTTTCTCTAGACATGAGGAAGGAGAATCCTCAGGAACAAATGTTGAAGCATCAAAGAAGCAACCAACACTCAAAGGAAAAGGTAAGCAAAAAATAAAACCTGTTTGCTTTAACTGTCTTAAAGAAGGACACACTGCCAATGTATGTAGGAGCAAAGCCTACAATAATTTTCCTTATTTTATCAACAATGTACCTAGACCCAATAAGTTCAATGGTCCTTGTTATGCATGCAACAAGTTTGGGCATAGAGCATCTGAATGCAGGTTTGTCATGAACAATACCAGAAGATATCCTCAGAGGACCCAAGGAGCTGGTCTGAAATCTTTTGTGAACTAGAACCCTAACCAGTTTAATGCTTACAATTATTAGTCAGGCAACAATGGTTATCAACTGGCAACCAGATGGAAAGAAAATTGTTGGATTTGTCATGGACATGGTCACATTGCTGCTACATGAAGAAGGAAGAATGGAAACATGAATAATGGACCTTGGAGAGCACCTAGATCGGTTTGCTATCACTGCAACAAACTGGGTCACATTGCAAGATTCTACAGAAGTAGAAAGAGTATATCCGATGATATACCAGTCACTCAGAAAGGAGAAATTGATCTTGAAACAGTTCAAGCGGACATGAACAAAACCTGGAGGAAGAAACCAACAATGTTTAAAGAGGAACTAGTTTCTACACCTAGTGTGGAAATATCAGAACTGGCAAACTAAGCTCCAAAGAGGCTTAGGGGGAGAAAATGGTGAAATGATTGTGAACCCCCCAGTTACACCAGTAAAAGACCTTAACCGGTATGTAATACCTATCACTTGGAAGAAGACCAAAAATGGTAAAAGAGGCAAATTAGGGTTTACGCCCTAACAGAGGAGCATTAATGGCAATAAGTGAGAGACATGTATAAAAGCATATTTCAAATCATTTCTCACTATCTGTTTTCGAGCGAAGAAAAGTTTTTCAAAGTGCAGAGCGAAGAAAAGGCGATTTGAGCTAAGATTTCAAGAAATTGACAAGTCTTGAAGGAGATTCAAATTCAGTTTGCAAACTATCGTGGAGAACACAAAGCAGTCATTTAGCAACCGACAGAGATTGGAGTGAAGCAGAATTAGGAAGCCCTAAATTTGCATTGTAAAGGTATTTTTCGTGTTCTTGAAATACTCTACAATGGCTTTCGCATCTCATACTAGTTCTAGTACATCCATTGAGTCAGAAAGTTTCATTCAAAGGAAGTCCAAATACAGTGCCCTATCACAAGTTCCAGCTAGAGTAATAGTTGAAGAGGGAATTTTTTATTATATTGATTGCAAAATAGAAGACCTAGGGTCTTTAACTATTCACACCTAGTTAGGTTTATTTTGCGGCAAGGACAAGAAAATCAAACCGGAGTTTAGTATCCTAGAGAAGAAGAAACTCCATAATGCAGTATACTTTCTAGAAGTCTTTATAGAGGATCATATCAGGATCATTTTGAGCAGAGTCCATGGTGACAAGATGTACCTAGAAAGGACGCATGATATCATGCCTCAGGCAATTCATATAGTCATCGGTTTCTGTAACATAGGGGAAGTGCCAGCCCTAAGAACAGTAAGCAAAATGGAAATGGCCAAGCTCACCAGTTAAATAAGTGACTCACGGTGTATGACAGTTAATCCTATCAAAGATGATCTGGTGAAATATGCCTACATGGTGATAGGCTATAGAACATTCTCAGCCAACATGATTAATTTTGTATCTGCTGCAGCAGTAAATGCCGCTTACTGGATGATTAAAGAGGACGCATCATTTGACCTATGCACCAGTATGCAGAGGCAACTCCTATCTAATCTAAAGTCGATTAAAGAGCATAATGCACTGAGATTCAAATTCAAACAACTATTGGTTGGGTTGTTTTTCTATTTCCAAGGCTTCTTTCCTAGAGTAGGAGATGTCAAGTGGTCTCCTGATCAACCGGTGACCAAGAAGATCAAGGAAAGCATACAAGCCATCAGAACCGGTTACCTTGATGTGCTAAAAAAATATTTTGATGAGTTCAGAAGGAAGATGAGTCAAAGGGTAAGGATCTTAGGTGACATCATTAAGAAATATGAAGATGACATCTATTTCACCATCCAGGTGGACAAATGCTTAATGGAGGCTGTTGAGCCTAGAATGGAAGAAGTGGAGCCAATGGGCTATGAGGTGATGTATGACATACTAGAAGGGTATGCCTCAACCCTTATTGCCTCGCCTCTTGATCCTAAGGCTAAGAGGACCGAAACCTATTTATAAAGGATTGCACTAGCCGAGGAACCCTTTGTTAAGAAAGGAAAAGAACCAGCTGCAAAGAAAGCAAAGGCAGTACCTGCAACATCGACACCGGCTACTACTACAACTCCAAGAGTGACCAAGTGGTCACCTGCAAAGAAGAAAATGGAAGTGACACCGGCTAAAGTCTTTGAAAGAAAAAGGAAGACTAAGACAAATGAACTAGACTCTAAAGAGACCGAGTCTGATGAAAAGCCAAAGAAGGCCAGACAGACAAAGAAGATGAAGAAGAATGAATTGACAACATCCACACCGATAAATATTGATATCTCCTCATACAAACCTTTGACACATTTTCAAAGGACAATTAAGAACATTAGGAGAAAATTACTGCATGATTTAGTAGATTATTATGATGATTTTAGTTATGAGGAGAAAGAAGAAGTATTACAAGAAATCATTATTTATTTGTGTAAAAATGACCGGTCGCCATCAGAGATTGAATCTCAGACACTGGATTCTTTATATAAAGCATTAGATAATAAATGGGACATTGCCATTGAAAAAGAACAGGAGATTAGGGAGAAAGTCTTTGCACAGTACTTTCCCGACCTCTCAAATTCAGAATTATTTGATGTTTTGGACCAAAATAAAGGACTCTTCTTCACAAGAAGAAGAAGACTCTGGCTGTTGGAGGGAAGAGTTGATGATGTTGAAAAATACACTCATCAGTATATGAATCATGCTATTCATGCTCACAAAGCACGAAACTAGCAAGCAAAAAAAGAATCAGTCATATCCAAACCGGATGAAGTTTTTGATGAAGAAGGAAACCCGTTTGAAGAACCAATCGACACTATTGATGTCAATGCCCTGGATGTAGAAGATTTCACTCAGGACATACCTTCTGAGGGAATAGAATAGGGGCTACAAGCCAAACAAGGCAGTGAGCAAGCCAAGGATACACAGGAAGCGGCTAAGGAATAGGAAGAGAAGAAGAAGAGGGATGAAGATGAGAAAAAGAGAAAAGAGGAAGAGGAGAAATGAAAAGATGAAGAGAAGAAGAAGTAAGAAGATGATAGGAAGAAGAAAGAAGAAGAGGATAAGGAAGAAAAGAAGAAAAAGGAATAGGAAGAAAAGAAGATGAAGGAAGAGGAAGAAAAGAAGAAGAAGGAAGAGGAAGAGAAAGAAGAGGAGAAGATGAAGGAAGCAGAGAGGAAAAAGAAAGAAGCGGAAGACAAGGAACAATAATAGAAGAAGGAAGCAAAGAAAAAGAAGAAGGAAGAAGTAGACAAGACAGTGGAAGCAATAAAGAGCACATAGATGGAGACTCCGAAGGAAACCAAGAGTCAAGCCAAATCGGCTGATATCTCCAGTCCTATCAATCTCCAATTTGCAAGTGAGTCAGAGCTTATGCAGAGCATCAAGGTTTCTCAAGAGCACCTTGAAATCATTCACAGGAAAAAGGAGCAAGACATAATTCAGGCGGCTGTAGACACCCTTACTAGTTTGATCCCCGGTACTAATATTCCTAACACTGAATCATCACTAGCATGGCTCAAACTACTATGTACTGTAGTGGATGATCAGGTGCAGAGCCTGGAAGAAGCAGCTGAGGTAAATGTCAAGAAAGAGCATCAAAAGGCTCTTAACATTGCTCTGGTGAAAAATTTGAATGAGCTCCAGTTTGAACTTGTGAAAGACCAAAAGGATATAAGGGACGCTTTGGATGAGGGAAACTTGCTACTAAGCAAAATCTATCAACCCCATCTATTTTGTGATGATGTGCTAACTCAGAAGAAAAAGCTTCAAATGGACTTCCAGTCCTACTTGAGCACATTTAAAGCTACCTTATGATTCCTTTGCAACTTATGGGCAAACCGTTCAACGGTTCCAGATCCAGTCAGCCAAAATAGAGCAAGAGATCAATACACAATCTAGAGATTTGTAGGAGCTACAACTAGTTTTACTTCCATGTCTGCAAATTCTTTAGAAGTGTTATCTGAACCTAGATGCCTTGACAGTTACGCAAGAGCTGAGCATAGTTGATGCCATGGAGGAACAGGTATCCCAGATGCAAACAGAGAAAGAAGTGGCCACCTCCCTACTTGAGTCCTGGTCTCTATCCATGAAACAATTTTTGCAGGACTATAAATCAGTTTTTGACAAGTATTATTCATTGTTGTCATAAACTTTTATTATTTCAATATCAAATGGAAACAGGGTTGTTCAGCAGTACTTTGTCATTGTTGGCAAAGGGGGAGAAGTACTCTATCTATTTTGGAGACAAATAGGGAGAAGTATCTGGTTTTAAAATTTTGATATATGTTTTGATATATGCTATATGCTCTGATATCTCAATGTTTATGCTCTGTATGCAAAATTTCTATACATTGTATTGATTAAGGGATAGTGTATATGCTTAGGGGGAGCAATTTTTTTAATGGCATGTTTTTGTTGTAAAACACTTAGATGTCAAAATTTTATTTTCCTAAGTGTTTCCATTAATGCCAAAGGGGGATATTGTTGGCATTTTTGATGATTATGTTGTGATTATCATTGATGGACACACACTTGTATTGAGATCCCCTTTATATGTATGAGCTAGAGCTCAACCAGTATTTGTTTCAACCGATATGTTGTATTCTAGTCTTTAGACTATTAGTGATTTTGCAGAATGTGTTTCCTAGTCTGAAGCGGCATGTCGACCCCAAGCAACTCATAGATCTCAAGTGGTATGAGGGAGCAAAGAGGCATAACACATTCTTACTAGTCTTCATTTTTGTCAAACCAACAATCGGTATTTTGTATGAACTGGTAATACTCTGTGATGAGTTACCAACCGGCATTTTGTGATGAGTTACCAATCCACTGATTGATTGACGGTGCCGACACACTGACGGTGCTTTTTGTGTCATGTTACTGAGTATGTCTAGATTCATTAAACCTAGGAAATTGTAATGTAATCCTATTGGACCGACATGAAATCAGATTCCTTTAAAAGGACATCATGTCTAGGGTTTTAGGTTGTTGCTAAAAGGGTTTATGTTGTGACTAGGGTTTAAGGTGGTTGTTGAGTTGTTGTAAGAGCGATCTTATCTGAGAAGATCAAGTTGTAACTGAGAGAGATAGATAAGACTGAAGTAATGCTAGAATACATTAGCAGTGAGCTATACTAGATCTAACCAAGCAGTTTGTGCTATTAGATAGATCAGACACTTGTTGATTACTCACATCTTTAACAAGTCTGTAGCCCTTAACCAGGTAGGCCCAAAAGCCTATTGTAAAATCCTCTAACAAGGTGGTTCACTTCTATGAGTCTAAAATACTCTAACAAGGTAGTCTTTAATCGGACTTATCTCCTAACAGAGATTGAGATTCCTAATAGGATCTATTCTGGTGAATAACATTGTAAGACCTTAACTAGTCTGACCTTAACCAATCTGGCTTCTATTCTGCAGATAGTGACTTGTGAGTTCTATCTCACCATGGTTTTTCCCATTTGGGTTTCCATGTCAAATATCTTGTGTTATGGTTGTATTGCTTTTGTGGTTGAATGCTTTATTTGCATTTTAGTTTGCATGTGTGATAATCAGTCTATCTGTTAAACTGTTTTACCAGTTTATCCTCAGACTGTTTAAGTGTCTATGTACAAAGATTTTTGGCATACTAATTCACCCCCCCCCCTCTTAGTATTCATCAGAAAATTGCAGAATGAATGTGAAATGCTATGTTTGTGGTAGATTTGGACATTTATCTAATCAATGCAAAACACAAACAGGTCAAGGATATGAAAAATCTATTCAGAGGAATAAAGTAACTTGTTATGCATGTAACAAGATTGGGCATATTGCAAAATTTCGTAGAAGCAAGACTATACCAAAGAACAATATAGGATCTAATGAGAAAGGAAAGGAAAAAGTAAATGAAACAAAGCAAAAAATTTCAAAACAATGGATTAAGAAGAGAGATCATAGAGTTGATGAATCTGTCTCTACATTAGTAGAACAGAGTAACCCTCCACCGGTAGGAGATTCTTCATCTAACTAAGGAATAATCCTTAGAGGGTATGGCAGAAAATTGAAAATCATGCATTCTACCCTCGGTTGATGGTGAGAAGTTATATTTCTTCTTTACCGAAATATATGTTAAGATTTCACTTAACCGAAAAGCATTTAATATGGTTGTTAGAGAACTGGAAAACCCTCATTTCAATCCACCAAGTATCCAAGCATTCAAAGAGTGCAAAGAGAGAGCAAAGGCATTCTAAAGGAGAAGCAGCAAGGTGTTTTTTTAGGCATTCAAGAATTTCAAGTCAAAAGGTATTTATCTTTCGAAATGGCATCTTCATCTTCTACACCTGAATTTATTGCAAATCCTACTATGGTAGAGAATATTAAGTGCCCTAGACCCGTGTTTAAAATCATCCCTAAGATTGCTAAGCAATATGATTCCATCAAAGCCTTTTCTAAGATTACAAAGAGAGTTTCTTTTGCCGAAGACCCAAGGATTTATATTCACTGCAACATAGAGAATTCAGGGTCAAATGACTTGAAGAACATGTACAGAAATGTTATAAATGATGAACAAGGTTTAGTCAAGCTGAAGCATAAGATTGTTGTGGATTTAGGATTTGTTGAAATTATGAACATTCCTGAATTTCTGAATAAAATAGTTCATCTTGTTTTGAGCAGAGTTCATGGGGAGTTTATGTGGCTAGACTCTATTTTTAAAATCACTAAGGAAGAAATCAAGGCAGTTACTGGTTTACCCTCAACTAGTACTAGGCCCAACAAAAAGAAGAAGATATCAAATAAGGGTGTTATGGACCTAACCGAAGATACATTTGACAATAGATCTCTTAGGGTTAGTGATATCACTGATGCAAATGTGAAATATGTGAGCATGGTATTTGGATATAGAGTTACTCATGCAAATAGGTTAAATTTTGTTTCTAGTTTGTGTATTCATAGTGCATATGAGATGGTTAAGAAAAATGCTAAAATTGAAATCTGTGAGTGGCTTAAGGATGAACTGTTTGATAACTTGAAAAAGATTGAGGGTGACAAGAAGGGAACATTCTATTTTGGGGAATTTACTTGTGTGTTTAATGCTTTACATCATAAAGGAGATACCTGGTATTGGTCTCAAGGACTTTGCATATGACATCCCGGTAGGTAGACAGATCATGCAAGCTATTACCAACATAGGTGCTAACAATGATGACATGGTAAAAGACTATTTTAAAAAATTCCAAACCAAAATGAAGACTAGAAAAAGGATTCTGTAGAGTATTGTGGATAAGTATGATAAGCAAATTTGTTTTGTAATCAAAAGAGATGAAACATGGATGGAAGTTGTTACTTCTAGAACCATTTGGATAACAGAGATGGGATATGAAATTGATCTGAATATTCTTGAGGCTTATGCTAAGACACTTCTTGATGCACCAAGGGAACCCTTTGAAGAAATTTTTGGCAGTGCTGAGACTATTGAGAGTGTTGTTTTGATGTAGAAGCAGAGAAAAAGGAGAGAAAAATTCATCAAAGATGCATCCAAAATGACTAAAGAAGTTAAGGAACATGTGATGAGCTTAAGTGGCATTTCTACTAGTGAACTGGAAGGACTATAACCGGTAGCTCATGTTTCACCGATTGTCACTTCTTTAGACATAGATAGTGGTAAGGAAGCAGAGTTCAAGAGAGTTGACAGGAGGAAGAGGAAACCCTCGCCGATACCTTCTCCTTCTCCTAAAAGGACAAGAACATTAAGGAAGAAGCAACAGGTTGTAAGGGAGCCTATGAAGAAGTTAACTCCAAAGAAGAAACAATAACCTAAGACACCATATACCCTTACACCAGAGGAACTGGTAAATGAAATTACTCAAGATGGTAATCTTAGCAATGTGAATAAACTTTATCATTCATTTAAGGATTCTAATAAGGACACAATAGAGGAAAGCATCATTTTACATCTTGACATCTACAAGAAAGTTTTGATTGAGGTTGTAGATGATCTACCTAATGACTTATACATAAGATTAGAGGCTAAAAGAATGTCAGTGATGGAATTGAATAAAAAGTTAAAGGTTGAAGCATTGTTGGTTATTCACCCTGTTAATTCTAGTGATGAGATTGATGAACTGGTTGCTGAAGCCAACCGAACAATTTTTGTGAGTGGTCATTGACAGGTCAGCCTAATGACTAGGAGAGTGAAAGAGGTAGAAGATGAAACTACAGACAAATGGGACATATTTTTTGTTGAGAAAGAAAAGAAAGAGGAAAGGGAGAGACAAAAAATGGATGTCTTTTAAAAAGGTATATCAAAAGGACAAAGGTAAAAGAAAAATTGGTAATGTACCTATTATAAAGGTCGTAGATAACCTTTCTCCACCAGCACACGACACCCCACCAATAAATTCAGAGATACTGGTACATACAGACAATCAATCGGATAAGGAGGCTGATGAAACAACTCATGATGATACTAATCCAAATTCATAAATACTAATCTAGATTCATAAATTCTCTTTACTATGAATGTAGATACACAACATTTTAATATTGTTGTGGATAAAGAGACTACAGAGGTTAAGACAACTGATACTAGGAACATTGAGATCTTGAGTCACTGGTTAATACTATTGACTCTCAAAACATTGAAATACCAGTAGAAGCTAAGAAGCCTTACACTGAGAAACTGGCAGATGTAGAGGTAATAACATAGAGAGAAACCGGTAGCAACTGTAAATAAAGAGGAAACAAATGATGGAAACAAGGAAGAAATTGTTAAGGTAATTGGTCAAGTATCTGTGGAAAAGAAAGTTGTTGTAGTTTCACGCACACCCACTATAGATTTCAGACCTACAAATGTAACATATGTTCTTTTGGATTCAATTAAGAGGATCACAGAGTGCAATGCCTTAGCATACAAGGCCATTGCTGATACATTGTCTATTTTGAAAATTATTGCACCGACATGTAAGGTAGATCATATTGATAATTCTTTGAGTAAATTGGACACATTGACAAAATTTATTGCTTCAAATGTTCTAACTATAGATAAGATCAATGAAGAAACTATTAAGGAAAGGGTTAGTAAACAAAAAGGTGAATTCTTGAGAAGACTATCAAGGACTGTACTGAGCATATTAATTCCCTATTACCGGTACTTAATTCAATAATTTTGGAATATAAGGATTTGTATAAAGAAGCTTGCAAGCCTCACCACCTGACTGAAGACATTGATGAGGATATTAAGAAAACAAAAAAGGAGATAGATGATATGGAAGACAATATGATAGGTTCTTCAGAGCTTACCTCAGTTCTTGATCAAGAGATGACAGTTTTTGAGGAAAAGATAGAGAAACTGGAGCAGGAAAAAGCAAGGATAAGGTTGAAGGCCTGAGAGATGAAAAACAAACTTGGTCCAAGATTGAAAAGTCTTATAACTCAAGAGGTTGAGCTATCTAAAGCATTAAATCAAGGAGAACAATCACCGGAGAAACAAATGCATTATTTGACCAGTATGATCTAGTAGACAAAAACCATTATCTTTGATAGTAATAAATTCATGGAGAGCTTGAATCTAATTTTGGTAGATATCTTTCAAATTGTAAACAACCGGTTACATGATATGAGGTAGAATTTTTGTATTCTTTGATTATTTTTGACATCCTTTGTCATTGATGTCAAAGGGGGAGCAGTATGAAGAAAAATGTATGGAAGAAAATGCCCAAAAGACATCACTTTCTCAGGGGGAGCACATTTATTTTTGGGATCAATTTTGGACAACAGTTTTTTTAATTTTTCTCATGAGTGTTGCCATCAATGCCAAAGGGGGAGATTGTTGGTATTCTACACTCACATGAGAATAGTTGACATTTTCATTGATGGAAAACCACTGGTAACAGGATTCTATAGGTTCACTAGTAATGCATACATCATTCACTGGCACTGCTAGGCACAACAAAGTTCATTCTTCGGCATCTAGTTGACATCGGAAATAAAGCATACCGACATCTAGGCCGAGATGAGACAAGTTTTGTTTATGTGAATTGTATTGTAATGTAATCAATTATTTATAAGCCGACATGATGTATTGTAAAGACTCATATATGTATGAGATCTTATAGGTCATATTTGATATGGTAGTATGTAGAAGATAGCGAAAAGATTTTGTAATAAGATAGATAGGTTATGTGAGCAAAAATCACTCACCGGCAAAGGTTTTTGGTTAAGGTTTCTAATAGATCTTAAACCGACCAAATCAAGCATTGCAGATGCTATTTTGATTAGTACATTGTTTTGGATTTAATTATCCATTTTGTAGTTGGTGAGACTCTTTCATTGAGCAGTGAGCTCTAGGTTGTTGACCTTCCTGCATGTGTAGACCCCTATTGTAAGTAATATTTATTTATATTGACCAGTGAGTAAATATTGTGGGTCACAAATCCCACCAAGGTTTTTCCCTTACCGGGTTTCCTTGTGAAAATATCTTGTGTTATGGTGTGCATTTATGTTGTCTCTGTTATTTCTCTTTGCTGCATTATTTCTTGTTTACTGGTACATTAATTTGGGTTGCAAAGTTATAAATAAATTCAAATATTCTATCAACTGTTAGACACTAGTTCACTCCCCCCCCCTCTCAATGTCTTTGAGACTGTCATCGCATCTAACATTGACTAGCCAAACTCCTGTGTCATTGTAAAAATGATGAAAAATATTTTCCATTTTTCTGCTTTGTGTTGCATAAAGTGGTCACTGATACTTCACATTCAATTTTGTATGATAAATGATGTATAAAGGATTTTTTCAATTCACCCCATAACTTAATCCCAGGTGATATTTATGAAAACCATTCCATGGATTAGTCGCTTAGACATTGATGCAGGAGCATCCTTAGTTCACAACAATCTTGCATCAACCAAAAATATTTTCCTTTCTATTTTGCTTTTTATTTGCAATTTCAGTTTTCCTTTCTGTGTGTCTTGATTTCATCTCACTAGATCTTGTGGAGTTGGATTCTACATGAAGACATGATCATATTTATTTCTTTTAGACTGCATCACATTTGGATCACTTTTCGGCAAGATATCGCTACTAGTTTCCATGACAGTTTCTTGTTACCAATTGCCTGAGACCTAATCTGGTGATCTACCAGAACCCATTCCAAAGCTTGTGGAGACCTGGGCATTGATTTCAATGTTCCTTGGTGTGTGGCAGACTTCTACATTTTATACTTTGGATTTTCTAGAGGAATATCTTGGCGAAGGCTGACCTTTGTTATTTTCATGGCAGGTCTTGTTCTTCGGGTTTTGATCCCTTTTGGGCTGACTAGATCCTTTGGATCGATATATATATATATATATATATATATATATATATATATATATATATATATATATATATATATATATATATATATATATATATATTTGTAATTATGCTTTAGAATGTAATGAAGAGAGAATCTGATAGCTAGACTGTGCATAGAAGATAGATCTTTCAATTCAGGGTTCCGGTTGTGACCTATTCTACCAAGACTATGAGCTGGTATATTGTAACGCAGTTGTTACCAGTTGGATGTAATCAGATTTCATGCAATAAAATAACTCATTCTACATTGCCTCCATCATATTTGTGTGTTTTGGTTGTGTTTACTCTTGCTGAGCAGTCTAGATTGATCTCTTTGAGGTCCCTCCTTACTTGTGACTGCTTCAAGTGGTATCAGAGCAAAGTTTTTTTCTAAAGGTTGTGTTTCCTAAAATTTTGTTGTAGGGTGGTGGATTTTAGATCCGACTTGCAATTGCAAAGGACTAGTGTGAATTGATGGCACAAAGAGCAACTAGGAATGGTGGAGTGGGTGGGAATGCATACCCTGTTATGATGGAGATATTGTGAGGAATAGTAGCCTAGTTAGAAGCCATGGAGATATCCCAGAGAAGAGGTTGACATATTGAAGATGTAAGTGAAGATGAAGGAGAAGAAGCCCTGACAAGACAAGTAAACCTACCGGCAGTTGATTAGGATAAAGAAAAGTTTTTAAGGGTTTTGAGTAAGGTGAACACTAAGCCTCATTTTACCCCACTGAAATATGATGGGAAGTTAGATTCAGATGAATTGACAGATTAGATCTCGGAGATGGAGAAGTATTTTGATATTGAAAACACTACAGAAGAGAGGAAGGTGAAATATGCTCATACTTGGATGAAAGGTCATGCATCTATTTAATGGGAGCATTTCCAATCTCTTTAATGGGAGCATTTCCAAGTTGATAGACAAAGAATAGGTAAAGAAAAGATTAAGACATTGGATCAGATGATTGCTAAGTTGAAATCAAAGTTTGTGCTGGTGAATTATCAAGTGGATTTGTTTCGGAAGTTGCAGAATCCGAGATAGAAGGAATCTAGCATGAAGGAGTACACTGAAGCATTTTACAAGTTAAACATTAGATCTGGACATGTTAATGATGAAGTTTAACAAATTGTGAGATATTTGAATGGATTGTGGATGTTTATACAAGATGAACTCAGTAAGATCAAATTAGAGAGTGTTGAAGAGGCTTATCATTATGTCCTAAATTCTGAAGAGAAATTGAACAAAGACATGAGCAGAGGTAGAGAAGTGGAGGTGGAAGGTTTACTGGAGGAAGATTTCAAGGAGGAAGAGGATATATCAAAGGAAGAGAAACCAGTACAGATCAGAACACAGACAAGGAAGTGAGAAAAGAAGATAATTCAAACTAAAAGGATGATAGAAATTTCTACCAGAGGAGAGAACCGGATGGTTACCAAAATGAGAACTTTGGAAGACAAGACAAGAGGACATTAAGAGGAAACTTATTTAAGTGTGGAGGAGAAGGACACTGTACATTGAAATGTAAGAGGATAGATTCTACCAGAATAGATGTAGCGGTGAAAGAAAACCCCACTGAATCAAACTAAACTGGAAGATGGAGAACTATTGATGATGATGATGAGAGATTTGTGTCATACCAGAGGAGATGGAGAGCCCTTGCAAAAGAAGAATTTGTTCAAGACCTAATGTTAGGTATCCAGTAATTATTGTAAAGTTGTTATTGATAGTGGTAGTTCAAATAATCTTGTTTCAGAGGAGATGATGAATAAGTTGAAATTGGAGAGATTAAAACACCCTAAGCCATACCAGATAGAGTGGATTCAAGAAGAAAATAAGTTGTTAGTAAGTGAACAATATTTGGTGAAATTGAAAATTAGGAATTATCATCATGAAGTTTTCTGTGATATTATGCCTATGGATATTTGTCATCTTTTGTTGGGTAGACCTTGGCAGTTTAATATATAGGTAATACGTGATGGAAGGAAGAATACATACACTATTGTGGAAAATGGGATGAAGCAAACCTTGTTACCTTTGGAGGAACCTTTGAAGAATGAAGTCTATACAAATGCTAGAACCTATTTAGTAGATGGAAGGAAATTCATGGATGGACTGAGTCATGAGAATGTGTATTTTTCCTTAATTTGTAAGAAGACTGAGAGACTAGAACCAGAAGGAGAACATCTGAAAGAGATGTGACATGTTCTGATAGAATATAAGGACACCATTTCAGATAATGTACTTAATGGATTTCCACCTATAAGAAGTATTAATCATTGCATGGACTTGGTTCTCAGAGCTACTTTACCTAACAAAGTTGCACACCGGTTGACACTGATAGAGAATGAAAAACTAAATAGTCAAGTGCAGGAGTTGTTGAAGAAAGGTTTGATCAGGGATAATTTAAGACCTTGTGTAGTACCAACAGTATTAGCACCTAAGAAGAATGGAGAATGGAGGATGTGTACCCATTCAAGAGCAATAAACAAGATCACAGTGAAATATTGATTTCTTTTTCCTAGGATGGATGACATAATGGACTATTTGAGTGGAGAAAAATACTTTACAAAGATAGATTTGAAGAGTGGATACCATCAGATCAGGATCAGAGAAGGTGATAAGTGGAAGATAACATTTAAGACAAATGAAGAGATATAGGAATGGTTGGTGATGTCTTTTGGATTGACTAATGCACCGAGTACTTTCATGAGGCTGATGAATGAGGTATTGAAGAAATTATTAGGTAAGTTTGTTATTGTGTATTTGGATGAAATTCCGATTTTCAATAAAACAAAAGAGGAGCATTTGTTGCAGTTAAGACAAGTTTTACAGAGGTTGAGAGAAGAAAAGTTGCTAATCAATATCAAGAAGTGTACTTTCATGAAGGATGAGTTAGTAGATTTAGGATTTGTGATATCTGAGGATGGTTTGAAGATGGACCCTGAGAAAGTGAAATCCATTGTTGAGTGGCCTACACTGGAAAATATTGAGGAGGTAAGATCATTTCATGGGTTGGCTAGTTTTTACCAGAAGTTTATCAGAAATTCTATTTTAGTTTATAACCCTATCACTGAGACCATGAGAAAAGATTGGAAGGAATTCAAGTGGACCACCAGAGAAAATAAATTTTTGAATTGTTGAAGCAGAAAGTGACTGAGCAGCTTGTGTTAGCTTTACCCGATTTCAATAAAGTATTTCAAGTGGATTGTGATTTAAGTGGAACAACAATAGGAGCAATCTTAATTCAAGAAAGGGGAACAATAGCCTATTTTAGTGAGAAATTGAATGATTCCCAAAAGAGGTATTCAGTGTATGATCAAGAATTCTATGCCATAATTCAATCCTTGAAGAAATTGAGACATTACTTGTTGCCTAAGGAGTTTGTGTTGTATACAAATCATCAATCTTTGTAGATTTGAAGAGTCAGAGTAAGTTGAATCAAAGACATATGAGATGATGAGATGGGTAGAATTCTTGTAGAGTTACATGTTTGTGTTGAATCATAGAAGTGGAAAATATAACAAGTTATTGAAGCATTGAGTAGGAGAACAAATTTGCTAACAAAGATGACAATGACAATATTAGGTTTAGAAGATTTGAAGACCTTGTATGATGAAGACCTAGATTTTACAGAACCTTAGAAATCATGTAGAGAACCGGTTATGGTATATAGAAGAAAATGGTTGGATTACTTTATTCAGGATGGAATGTTATTCAGGGGAGTTTAGTTGTGCATACCTAAGAGTTCCATGAGAGAGAACCTAATAAAGGAGAAACATAATGGAGGACTAGTTGGACATTTTGGCATTGACAAAAAAGTTGCATTGGTGAGTGAGCAACACTTTTGTCCCTAGATTCATAAGGAAGTTAAGAGATATGTGTAGATCTATAGAGTTTGTCAAGTTGCAAAGGGTATTAGTTATAATGTGGGATTTTATAAACCTTTGACAGTATCGGTAAGACCTTGGGAGGATATAAGCATAGATTTTGTACTTGGATTGCCTAATACACTGAGAGGGAATGATTCTAAAGTTGTGGTAGTGGATATATTTTTGAAGATGGTTCATTTCATACCTTGTAAGAAGACATCAGATGATTGCATGTAGTAGACCTATTTTTCATGGAAGTGGTGAGATTGCATGGATTACCTAAGAGCATAGTTTCAGACAGAGTCACTAAGTTTGTTGGCTAATTTTGGAGAACACTTTGGAAGAAGATGAAGACAGATTTGAAGTTCAGTTCTACTTTTCATCGACAAAGTGATATAGATAGAGGTTGTTAACCAAAGTTTAGGAAATTTATTGAGATGTTTAGTGGGAGATAAAACCGGAAGTTGGGATTTGATCCTTGCACAAGTAGAATTTTCCTACAATAATTCAGTGAAAAATAGCTTTTGAGATTGTTACCAGTGTGCACCCTAGAGGTATAGTAGAATTGAGAGACATTAGCAGTGAAGACCGAAAGACTTCAGAAATAGAAGATTTTGCAGATCACATGGCAACATTGCATATTTAGGTTAAACAACATTTGGAAGACATGAAAAAAAAATATAAGGAGAAGGCAGACGAGAAGAGGAGACATAAGGCATTTGAAGTTGGTGATGAAGTGATGGTATATCTAAGAAAAGAGAGATTCCTAGTTGGAACTTATAATAAGTTGCAAATGAAGAAGTTTGGACCCTATAAGATTTTGAGGAAGTTTAGTTCTGGAAATGCATATGAAGTGGAGCTACTTGATAGTCTAAGTGTGAGGCCCCACCCCGACTAAGTCTAACATTGCAGTGGTTTTTATATTGAGACTATTATGGATGCTTTATTTTTATGCATTATGGATTTAGAACTTATATGATTCCATGATTTGGATAACATTGCTATATGTTGATGCTTTATTTATATGCTTTATGATATAGAACACTACATGATTTTTGAATAGGGTGAATTGCGGTGATAAATGTCATTATGGGATTCGCAGGACTTTACTATGATATGATGTATGTTTATGTGTGGATCAAAATTATGAGAATTAGGATAATTGCTTATGTGAAATTACTTGGATATAAGATGTATTAAATTGTTCAAATGTAAATTTGTATGCAAGTGTTTGATGTGCATTATTATTCTTGTGTTTTATATTATATGAGGTTATTTGAAGTTACTAATGTGTAATTGAGATGCACAGGAAGTTATCCATGTGACCATGAAAATATTATGGAGAACCAAACCTGGACCTATGTATGTTCGTTAAGCCAGGGTTTGTCTATTTGGAGAGACAACACCCCGTTTGTGTCATATTTTATTCGTAATAGTAAATGATGCATGTGTGTTAAATGTTATTTAATTGATTTATGTAAATCCCACAAGAGACACGATTTCATGTATAATTTTGTAAGAGTATTTTCTTTGTGTCACTTGACACATGTGTGGATTTATGTTTGAATTTTTAAATTTGTCTCTTGGTGGGAATTGTTTAACTATAGCTTTTTCAATTAATGTAATGAGATTCCATAAATGCCTTGGGTAAAGAATCTTTAGGATGGTCAACATAGGTTTGACCCGAAAATAAACTTCAAAGGGGTTAAAAAAGGGTTAAATGGACACCTAGGGGTATTTTAATAAGGTTTCCTAAAGCCCATAAGGTATACCTAAGGGTTAGGGGTAATTTTAGGCAAGTTTCTACTCCCATGTGACCTTTTAGACACCCTAAAAAGTGACTTTTCTAAGTTGTGTGAAAATTGAATTAGAAGACTTAAACTAAGTTGAAAACCTTCCTTTTCGAATGAGAGTTCCCTTTCCCATTTTACCTTACCTTCCTTTTTAGTTTTTAGAAACTTGTGAGAACTCTCACAATGGGCTTCTTAAACAAGAATTAGAAAATTAGTGGGTAATCACCCACTCTCCATTTTTGGAGACAAGAGAATTTTGAAAAGAAAAAAAGATAGAATTTGGATAATTTTGGCTAAGGGTAGAAAGAGAAGAACTGTGGAATTGGGTTGCTCATCCTCAACAAAACTAGCATACCTTTGGGCAGTTTAAGGTTGGTTGTATTTTTCTTATAATTATTTCTTATTGCATGTGTTTTGAAAGTAATGTTGGTGTAAAAGACTAGTTTTCATGCATGTTTTCTTGGAAATTTATTTGGTATTTTGTGTTTATGCAATGTATGTGTTTTGGGAGTAATCAAGACCTCCTACTCTTGGGAGAGAGGAGGATCTTGTGGGTGGTAGAAGTGACAGCCCTCGAGTGAGAGGCTCTCATTATGAGAGTGATCACAAGGGATTTTATGTGACCCTTGTTGCATGGCTTGTTTATGCATTGGGGGTCATAAGGAGGGAAATAAGGCATGAATGCCTTGGGGGGCATAAGGAATATGGGGTTGTGATACTTGATGTATTTGGTTTTCCATGAGGTGGCTATATGTTTTTCCATACGTGCAGTCTCCTCAGGGTACTTGGTCCACTACCACCCTTGAAAGGACATCACCAATGTGTGGTGTAGTGTAGCCTGAGTTGGGATTGTGTTTGAGTTTGTGTATTCCCTTGTCTTTTGTGTTTGCATGTGTGTTACCTATCTAGGGCTTGGTTCTCCGAGCTTGGGGGTGGCTACCAGTTAGCCTAGGCTGGGAGGTGAGCTCTCCATGATCATAGCTTTTGGATTTAATTACAGGTTGTTAGAAGAAACAAACTGGACAAGTAGATGTGGCTGGATTTAGTTGTTGCAGAAAAATATTGTAAATGTAATTTATGTTGTTTGAAAGTCCTCCCTGATTGAAAGGAGAGACATGTTTGTAAAGTGACTATGAAGTCTTGTGAATGAGTAAAAGTTATGTAATATTTATTCAAGCAATACTGCAGAAAAGAAAGAAGTAACTTTGGTTTAGTTCCCTAAATTTCTTGAAAATAATATTGTTGTATTTTAGGATATTTTGATAAGAAGGAGATTCATTTATTCCTTTTATGCTTTTAAACATCAATATTAGGAAAGAAATGCATTTGATTTGCATGCATCAGTTCACGGAAATATAAAAGTCATTTTTATTTAATTCTGTGATTTCATTTTTATCTGTGATTTTGTCTTTTATTTTAAATACAGAAAATATGAGATTTAGTTGTTGTTAGATTTTATTAAAGTTGTTATCTAAATAGTTGTTGTAGAATTTGCAGAATCTGTAAATTTAATTATTGCAGAAACTGAAAATCCTAATCTATTTTAGTTTTAATCAGATAAAATCTATAGAAACAGATTACATGAAATAAATAAGATCCTTGAGTGTTGTTTTTAAGTGATTTAATTCTGCCTTTTACGTCATTTTTGCTGAAAGAAAATCAATAACTAATTAACCTATCTATTTCTTTTAGCAACTAAGATTTTGATAAAGGGGAAATAAACACAATGATTAAATCTCAATATAGCATCAAAATTGTTAAATAAGTTGCAGATTAAAAGCACCTGCATATTTATTGTATAGAAAATTGATACTCTATATATATGTATATATATATATATATATAGGAAAATGGAATGCATCAAAGCAATATTAAACTAGCTCAACCACAAAAACTAGATTGCAATGATAAGAAATCATAATACAATCAATAAAGGCATGAAGATGAAATACTAGAATAAAATGCAAACCAAAGCATGTATCTCCTTCATTGTTCCTCCATTGTCCTTCTTTCTAATTCAAATTATTTTGTTTGTGGGTCTCACCTACAAGTGCAAAAGCATAGTATGAAAGCAAGATGACTAAAAAAATAGTAGCATAAGGATACTAGAAGCGTGATTGATTGATTGAAAATGTGATTGATTCCTAAAATGTGATTGATTCCTCCTTTCATTGAAGAAAATCATCCAATTTATAGACAAATTGGAGAGAGGACAAGATTAGCATGAAGAGATTTGAAAGGAAATTTCAAATCAAGAATGACAAATATGACAAACTATGACAAAATTGACATTTTCTATGCAAAATTGATTGATTGACAACAATTATGACAAATTATGACAAGATTAAAATGCCATTACCATTACAAAAGGGAAGAGAGAAAATAGCCTCCATGATTGCAACAAATGGAAGCATAAACATAGGAGAAAACTAGGGGAAAAATTAGAAAAATTGAAGAAAATAGGAGAAATAGAAATTAGGAATTAGGAGAAATTAGTAAATTAGAAAATTGAGGAAAAATATGAAATAGAAATTAGGTGAATTAATTAATAGGTTTTCATCCATTAATTAATTCATGAAAGAGACCTAGGACTAAATAAATAGATTTATTTAACTCACCAAGAAGAAGAAAAGGATTAAATGAACAAATCATAAAACCCTAGAAATAAGAGGACAAGTAATTAGGTCAAGACAATAAGAAATTAATGTAGGTTCGATCATGATTCTAATTAACAAAAATCAATGACAAATTGACCAAGATTGACAAGGAGATCAAATTGATAGGCACCAATTGACGAGGAACAATGACTAATTGATCCAAGTTGACATGATTGAAAAGGACAAAGATCGATGACAAATCGGTCACAAAATGACAAGATTGACAAGGACAAGGATCGATGACGAATTGATCGCAAAATGATGAGATTGGCAAGAGGACAAGGATCGATGATGAATCGATTGTAAAATGACAAGATTGACAAGAGGACAAGGATCGATGATGAATCAATCGCAAAAATGATGAGATTGACAAGGACAAGGATTGATGATGAATCGATCGCAAAAATGATGAGATTGACAAGGACAAGGATCGATAACAAATCGATCTCAAAAATGATGAGGTTGACAAGGACAAGGATCGATGACAAATCGATCTCAAAATGACAAGATTGACAAGTTGATAATCGCAAATGATTACTAACAAGCTAAAGATGATTGAAAGATTGGCAAGAGGACAAAACCCTAATTCTATCATCGATTAGGATTGACGATGTCCAAAATGATGATAAATGAGCACGCACATTGATGCGATAGGATAAGATCAACCAAAATCATGACTGAAGATTGTTATCGACAAGACCAAATTCGAAATGAGAAAAAATGAAGAATGTAGAAGAAGGACTCGATGCTCGCAAATGATAAAGAGCAAGCGTGCAACATAGAAGAAATGTTAATGCAACGCAAAAACCCTAAAATAAGGCAATGCGTAGATGTTAAAGTATGACTCCGCAAGCGTTGACCATTTTTAGACGTCTACATTTCGCCCCTCTTTGAGACAATGCGATTCTAAGCAGTGTTTCAAAGAACAATAATGAAAATGCCCCAGACAATTACAATGACATATGCATGCCCCCTCGAGGAATTGGCCGGAAAAATCCAAAAACGAGGCCAATTGATCGATAAGAATGACAGAAAATGATAGGTTCAAACGCAGAAAAATTAGAGGTCAGATACACAAATGACAACCAGTGGAAGGTGCAAAAGACAGCGACCAGCATAAGATGGAGAGGATGCACATCCATCTAGGTACTGACAAAGAGCTATATAGGAGACAAAGAGAATGAAAAGAGTTCATTTGCACTAGCCAAAGTGGAAGAATTGTTGCTCTAGAAAAGGACCCTTGTATAGAGATGGCAAACATTCCAATGGTAGATCACCTCGGGGAATGTGTACGCACCTACAGATGACCGGACAACGCGGGAGCAACAATATGTAGCTCAAAAAACCATATGTCAAGTTTCATGAATTGTGCTTGCTTGCAAGACATTGTGAGGCCCATAGAGGAAGGAAAAAGAGAGTTCCGCGCCTGTGTAAATAGGTTTTGTGCCTGTGTAAGGTACACAGGCGTAGCTTGATACTACACAGGTGCAAGACAGGGTACACAGGCACAATTGTGCTCTTAAGACCCGAATTTGACCGAAAGCAGTGCACAGATGATCCCAAAAAGAGGGATAAGGGTAGGATAGGTCAAAATAGATAAGAAAAACCTTGATTGGTGCATGAAACAAGGAAATGCAACCCTTAGGAGAAAACCCTAAAACTGACAAATTTGTGCCCCAATTGTGATGCAGAGTCGACAGTATCCATTGATTACGTAGGAGAATAGACCCGACTGCTTCATGTTGCGATACAAACTCAAGAGTACTGACAAAGATACACTAGCAGGACTTGGATTATACTACATCACATACATGCCTGAGATTAGGGCAAACACAGGACTACTCACTGCATTGGCAGAGCGATTGCATTCAGAGACTTCCTCATTCCATCTGCCAACTGGAGAGGCGACGATGACACTAGAGGACGTGTGGCGTATCCTCCGCATTCCGATTCATGGGGAGATGGTAGTATATGACCTAGTGATAGGGAGAGACTCGTTGTGAAGATTATTTGAGTGCGATGCAGATGACCTTGATATCATAGAGAGGGAGATCCACTAGGAGACCATGGCAGTAGAGTACGATCAGCGATATGTGGTGATAGTAGTGGTTATAGCATGCCTATTAGCAGGGGACAGACAAGGACATGGATTCCCTATTAGATGGGGAAGAGTGCTAGAGCAGATGGCGATAGAGGGGACTATATATGCATGGGGACCATGTGTGCTTGCCATGCTATATTTTTAGTTTCATCAGATAGCATATCAGAGGGTTCAGACTTTGAGCTATGGGGTCACACTGTTACAGGTATGGGCATTTGAGCACATAGCTACATGTCGACCGATTGCAGAGAGATAGGTAGTACCACATTGATCATATGTGTACTGTTATGGGGGTACGCTGAGATAGGGTCCATTTGGATACATATTGTATTGGCAACATGAGCTAGACAGATTGAGAGATTTCACATGGAGGCCATATCATGATTGCCCTAGACGGTCAGATGATAGTGATGAGCTACCGTATTGTAGACAGGAGAGATACTTGATTGGGTGACTAGTGAACTGCTAGAGAGTGATTGAGATGTACCTTCTAGAGAGAGTCAGATGATAGTTTGGAGAGAGACAGGATGTATTGATAGGGACTGCACACTTTGCCCGATCTCACAGAGAGACAAGTTAGTGGGGGAGGATGATTCAACCACACATAGCATATACTGACTTCACACAGCTATAGTGGAGATAGTGGGATTGGAGATTAGATGTTGTAGATGTCAGGATGATAAAGGAGTATGAGAAATGTTTTGCACGACGGTGGCCAGTGCCATTGATGGATCATGATATTCTGGTACCTAGGAGACAGGAGGACTTCCCACTTGCTGGAGAGGAGGAGGAAGATGATGAGGATGGATATAATGAGGGGGAAGATGATGAAGATGGAGATGATGAGGGGGAAGATGATGAGGAGGGAGAGGATGAGATGAGAGATGATGAGGATGAGGGGGATGAGGATGAGGGGGGTGAGGAGAGTCCTAGGTGCATGCAGCAAGATGAGTCAGATCCAGTAGATCATGAGGCATTGCAGGATATACCCATAGGGCAGGAGACAATGAGCATAGAGGAGATGCAAACATGTAGGGCCACCATATTGAGTCAGCATGATTACATTGCCACTTTAGAGAGAAAAATGCTATCTTGAGGATAGAGCAGGATCAATTCAAAGCAGAGATAGCCAGACTGACAGTGGCTTGAGATACAACGATAGCCCAGGCACAACAAGCAGAGCAGAGAGTGACCGAGTATATTGGGTCGATTAGAGATGCCAGTGCATGTGAGATGGCACAAATGTTGGTAAAGACCAGAGATGAGATGCGCTAGTTGAGGATACTATATGAGAGTACAGTTCCACCAGAGCAGAGAGCAACATCATATCGGTCACGGTCGAGGACAGAGAGCAGGCCACACTCTCAGAGGTCAGTGAGCAGCATGGGAGTGAGTGGACCTATGAGACCACCACAACCAAGACCAGGGACAAGAGGGACATCATCTTTGAGAAATGGTAGGGATGAGGAGGATAGAGGGAGCACCTAGTGACAGAGGCACGTACTCCTTATGACAGAGACATATATAGTTTGACATTATATACTCAGTCTATGGGCCATACTTAGGATAGACAGTCCAATTTTGTACTCCGCTATTGTTTTGATATATGATATGATATGCATCTATATGAGGGAATGCAATGTGTTATAGCTGATGTGTACTTTCCATGTATGGATGGCTTATGCACTATTTATATACCATTGTGGAACATGTATGAATATATTTTTATGTGTTTTTGATGCATTTATAATATGAAATGGATAAAATGCTTGATATGGGCTTGATATAATGCAAACACACTAACCAATGAATGCAGGATGTAGCTTATGTTTTTGTTTTTTTGGGAGATCAGAGAACTAGACCAAACTGACTGCCCAAACTAATGGAAGAAATGTTAGTAAGAAGAAATTAGACAGAGGATAGTTAGAGATGAAGAAAAACTTGCTTTCACCAATGCATAGAAGTAGGTGAGAACCTTTATTTAATGTAGCAAAGTGGATGTAGAGCATCATGGCATTGAAGGCCAGAGCTAAAACGCAACCCCTTTTGCAAAAGACAGACACATCACACACAAGGAATGAGTGAATCTTCCTAGGGTGCATACATCAAGGGTCAAGGTATGTGCGGCACTCACAAAGTGAATGTACTTATCATAGACACCCAATGATATAGTTGCCCCTGTTTGTGACAAACATTCCACAAATAGAAAACACAACAAAAAAGGAAAGGGACCCTGAACCATCCCGGTCACTCTAAATCACTCAGTGACATCCTCTAGCAACATAGGAACATGATCGAAGCCAAAGATAAATCAGTAATAAGATAAGACGCACAAATTCGACCAAGTCAAACAAACAATCTGATCGTCATTATCAAAGGTGGAAAACAAGAATGATTATGTTGTCTGGCTTCAAGGAATGCGGTACCCCATCTAAGACAGGACACAGTCTGGTTTCGAGTATACCACACCCTATATAAGACCCATGATAATAGTGACAAGGACAAATGATATTGATGTTGATTGATTGATATGACAATTTTGATCAGTTTGAATGTCTGGTTTGATTGAAAAGTTCATCTATTAATGCGTGATTTCATTAAAGCACAATGTTTGATTGATTATCGTTGGATGTATGCTCAGCGATCTGTCTATGCACGGAGGGGACCATTTATTAACAAAATAGAGAATGCCAAAGGAATTGATTTTGGATTTTGATGTTTTGAAAAAAAAAAATTTGTTCATTTTTCAGGACTTTATTTGACTTTTTAGGGATTTTTTCAGGACATTATTTGATTTTTAGGGATTTTTTTCAGGACATTATGTGATTTTTTTTGGATTATGTCAGGACATTATGTGATTTTTTTGGATTATTTCAGGACATTATTTGATTTTTTTTGGATTATTTCAAGACATTATTTGATTTTTTTTGGATTTTGACATTTTAGCTGAAAATGAACACATGATTTTTTTGATGTTTTTGAATGTTTTCAGGATTTTTTTCAAGTTTATTTTTTTTGATTATTTCAGGACATTATTCAATTTTTATGATTTTGCCCCCAGTGTCTAGCAACTCAAGGAATATGACAGGTGAATAAATAGGCTTGTTGAAATGTTGGTGGATAGAGGGAAGACAAAGGCCTTTTATCATGGAGACAATACAGATGCAATTTTCAAGGGCTATTGCATGATGGGACAAGGGACTGGATATGACAATGTAAAGTAGGAACATGGCATGAGGGACATGTCAAGAGGTTTTTGAAACTATGTTTAAATTTTTCGTCCTTATGTTAGATCAAGATCAATGAATGAAAAAGAGTGTATGGATAGTGATAAGATATGGATAGGATAAGCAAGACCAAGAATGGATAAGGGACATGGACTGAAGGTTGGGATTGGCTAAGGGATAGTGGCAGAAATTTGCAATAAGACAGGGAATATGGATGAAAGGTTGTAATAATCAAATGGATAAATACCAAAAGCTATGATAGACTAAAAGCTACAAACAAGATGCATGATGCTCACAATGATCCTCAACCTTGTCAAGATCAAAGGTGGAAAGGGAAACTGGACATGAGGGACAATAGGATATGAAGGGTAATGACAGGGGTTCGATAGGATAATGGAACAATGAAGGACAAAAGGATATGATAGGATAAAACCTATCCCCAAGTACAGTATGCAAGAAGTTCATAGATTACGCATGATGCTTGTTTGCTAGGTTTTCATCATGGTACTTGCCCAAGGTGCCTGTTTGCCAGGTTTTCACCAGTGGACGAATTATTTTTGCTTTACTTTTTTTTTCTTTTTCTTTTTTTCTCACTATTTTTTTTTGTATTTTGACATTTTCAATAGAAGTTGGACACATGATAGGGGATGGAAGAAGGACTCAAACATCTTTTTGTTTGGATAGTAGCCTTGAAAAAATGGACCATGACCTTTAAAAGTATGCTCAAAGACGTTGGTAGGATAAGGACATGAAAAAAGAGATGAAATTAAGGCAAGGATTTATGCAAAGGATTGGATCAAAGGGATCGAAGTATGAAAAATATGCATTGGATAATGGATAGGGTATTGGAAGAATTGGGCTTCACTGGATGGAAATGAAGGCAAGATCAACATTGGAACACACCTTGACGGGTGGTGGATTGATGGAGGAAAAATGGATTTCAGATTGTGAGATTTTGACGAAGGAAAGGCTATGGATTTTGGGACATAAGGGCCCAAAATAGATGAAGGTGGTGATGGAGGAACAAATTTGAGAGGGTTGGATGGAGGAATAGCAACTTTAGATGCCAAGTTGGATGTTTCCTTAGGCTTTTGTGCTTCAAGGAGCCGCTTAGGGATCCACATGGTTTTTGATTTTTCATGCTTTTGTGGTTCCTTGGAGTGCATTGCTTGCACAAGGGATTTAGGAACCCATATATATTTTGAATTTTTTTTTTGAGAAAGGAACCTTTGTGGCCTTTTGGATATTTCTTTTTCTTTATAGATCAATTTGTTCTTTGTTTTGACATCTCGATTATATTGGACATGTTGATCCTTGAATACATGTGGATTGCTAGACTTAGGACTTTTATGCTTGGAATCCAAATTGCTTGGAGGGGGAAAGGAATGCATGGATGGATAGGAATGAAGTGGAGGTCTTTTGCATGGATGAAAATTACTCAAATATGTGTTCCTTTGCTGACCTTGCATAGAGAACGAAGGAATATAAGGACCTAAGATAGATGGAAAGTATGATGGGGAAGGTGTATGTTTTGATTTTGATGGAGGGATACCAACGTCTTGAGAGTGAGTTGTGTAGACATGACCCTTAAGATATTCTTTGATATGGAGGGGTTCTTTCTCATGAAGGTCTACTCCTTTGCCTTTATGAATATTTTGACTTGTAGGATACTCTTTTCTTTGGGAAGAAGATGCGAGTCCATTATGAGGTGGATATGATATGAGAGAAATAATGAGATCATGAAGTGGATCAGATTGGACCAAAGAGGAAGAACCCATTGTGCATGTCGAGGGTTCATGAACATCTTGCACTGACACATTAGAATCATGAGGGGGATTAGGATCATGAGGGGGATTAGGATCATGAGGGGGAGTAGGATTGTGTAGTGGACATGGTTCAATGATAGGCTCTTCAAGAGATGGAATGGGAGAAATAATGGGATCATCAAAAGAAATGCAATCTTGGAGTGTATATGGAGCATTAAGACAAGGAGATGGAGGAACAAAAGGATCTTGTGGAGGATTTAAAGGAATAATTTGATCTTGAAAAGGAGGAAGATCATTGGAATCCTCTTTAAAGTTGCTTTGCTCTAGACTTTTAATGGGATCATTGGAAAGGATGGAAGGGATATCTTGATCTTTCTTAGGAAGTGGAATGCCAATGGGATTTGAAAGGATATTGTGTTCTTGGATAGAATTGACAGGAATAAGTGAATCATTGCAAGTGTCTGGGGAAATGGGATCTTGGTCAACAATTGGATGGGATGATAAGGTTTCAAGATCTTGATCTTCATCTATTTCAAGACACATTTCTTCATGCTCTAAAATATCCTCTTGACATGGGGTTGGACTTTGGATATGTATGGGGGATTCTGACAAGGGATCAATGTTTTGGCATGAAGGAAATGTACTTTGAACATTTGTGATGGATTCTGGCAAGGAATCAATGCTTGAACAAGAGGAAGAGGGACTTCGATTGGGGTCCTCTAAAATAGGTAATGGCAATAAAGTGCATGGTTGCATTGGGTCTAGTATTTCTGAAACATGACAAGGATGTGCATCATGAATTGGATTATTTTGGCAATCAATTATGGATAGCCCTTGGGTAATTTCATCCTTGGGTGTATTGTTTGATGAGGACAATATGGAAGGTTCTTGTGAAACTTCTAAAGGTGTAGGGATAGATGCCACTGGGGAGTCAATTTGTTTGTGGGGGGATGAGGCATTGCTAGACATAAGTGTATTATTTTGATCTTCCTCAAAAAATTCACTTGGTAGTTTCCTTAAGATCCTTGCAATACGGCCACCTTTCTTTCAAGGTTTTGACATAGTTGTATCTGGAATTTGAACTTGTTTGGAAAGAATTTGATCTTGGTTTGATGTCATGTTTTGATATTGGACTTGGTTCAATTGTTCTGACATGTTTGAAACTTGGGTTGGTGTGTGCTGCAACCTTTGTTTTTGAATGTTTGGTTGTGGTTGTTGACTTTGATATGTTGATTGAACTTGTTGATATTCCACCATTGGTTGAACTATTTGTGGACATTGTATAGTTGGTTGGACATATTGTTGAAATTGGACCATTGGTTGTGTTGGTTGTATATGTTGGACCATTGGTTGTGTCTGTTGGATATGTTGTTGATTCGAGATTTGATTGAATGAAATTTGACCAAATGAATTTTGATTTTGGACTTGATTGAAATTTGTGCTTGTTTTTTGAAATTGTTTCATCATCTCTATTTTAGAGATGAGAGCTGGTATGTCTGATCATTCGATAAGAGATTTTACATCAATTGGCTCAAATTTTGGGTTTGGACCTTGAAATTTTTGAAATATTTTGGACATTTGTGATCTATTCTTCTCAATGTTTTTCACTTTTTGTTCTAAAATCTCCTTTTCTTGAGCTAGTTTCTCCTCTAGTTTTTGTATTTGGACATTTACATCATCATGATAAGTTTGATCCAAGTTCTGAGACATGTAGAGATTGGATTGACATGATTGATTTCTCAATTGTGATGACATGGCTTCGTAAGAAGGTTGAGACTGCATTTCAACAAACATGTCACTATGCAATGCAACTAATGGGATTGACAAATGCAACCTAAAAGGATGACAATGCAACTAAATGTTTTTTTACCTTTTGAATTTTTGGAATGACAACTAGATGCAACTAAATGCAATGTACAGTACACCTTCAAATGCTTGCTTTGGACCTTTGAGTTTCTATGGTTTGATAATGCTATGCAACTAAGTGCGACCTATTTTATTTTATTTTTTGTTGTTTTTCGAGGTTTGGACAAACTTTTTGGAATGCAAACCTAAAGACTCAACCTTGGGAAGTTGAAATGAATCCAAGACCTTAAAAGACAAAAGACCAAATGACAATAGGACAAATTGACAATGTCTCACCTATATGCTTGGATACTAAGCTAGGTTTGACAAGAATGATATTAATGAAAGGACAAATTTTAGACAAGGTCAAGACTCCTGAACAACAACTTAGGGTATCATCCAAAGTTTTGATTTTTCAAGTTTGACAAACCAAAATTTTGAGACTAAATGCAAGAAGGCAATGATTATGACAAAGACTTAGGATATGACATAAAAATGATCTAAGGTTAAGATCAAGCCAAGGCAAGATGACAATACAATGATAAGGATATGCGAAGACCAATGACTTGGAATATGCAAAATGCAACCTAGGCAAGACCTAATTTTAGCATGACAAGGATAATGCATGAATGTCACATAGATGGAAATCTAGCTTGGATATGACAATGAAATGCAAACTTAGGGAAATGATTTTGAACCTAAGTGCAAAATGAGGACGCTTGCAATGAAAAGGACTAAAATGAAGGGAGATGACAATATGTCCTAGGACCTATGTTGAACTATGCAAAACCTAGCCTAAAGTGACATGAATTTTGAAACAAAGATATTCAATATTTTGACAAGCCATGTTCAAATGTTGGATGAATACTTGGACAAATTTGGACTTTTGTTTGGATTTTGTTTTGAATTGAAGGTTGTTGATTTTGAAAAACCCAAGTTGATTATGAGCACTTTTGAAAGTTTGTTTTTGATTTAGCTTTTGACAATCATGGAAGACAAAATGTTTGTTTGACTTTGACTCAAGACAATCAAGCACATTCACAACAAATCCTATGGCTGGCAAGGGCAATATCTGTTGAATCCTCTAACCATAAAATACAACACTTAGCCCGATAGCTAAATGCTTGGTAGCACTGGCTCCCCCTTACAGTGCACTCACTTCTCAGGCATACCAAGCTTCGAGTTCAAGGGGTATCACTTCCCAAGAACTTTCTATCTCTAACTAAGGAGTACATGAGAGGTGTCTTCGACATGCACGTATCACAATGCCTAAGCCAACAGATAGAAGGATTTTGGCATCTAAAAAACAAGAGATTCTAGTAAGGGCATCCGTTCGGGTGGGTATTGATCTGGTGAATAAATCATCGCAATACCATTCCAGCACCCATTGTCTACAACTTTTGTTGCATCCATAGTTATTTAGAGTGGTTTGGAAGAGCTTGGCTTTAGCCTATCACCACTTTGGGTCGTTCCCTCTCACCAATGCCTGTGCAAAGTGCTAGGTAAATCAGGAGGCAGGCCCAATTCTAAGGGTTAAAACATGTAATCAAATTAAAAACAAACAAAGCATGCATGGTGTTCATTAACCTTTAAGAAATGAAATGTGCAACTACTTTAAAAATCACAAGCAAGATGTTTTAGTGAAAGTCTTTGACCGCGTCCTGCATAAGATTTGTTAGTAGTTGTATTTTTAGTCTTCATCACACGTAATGCCAAGGTGTTGCACAGAGAATTAGTACCAAAGGAAAACTAGAATGCAAGAAACAGAATGAAATAAACAAATTTGCAAGTAAGAACATTGATTTTACCTTTGTTTCTGGCCTTACATAGGCGCAGAATGTCTCAACACAGGCATAAAATGTATCAACATAGGCCCAGAATGAATCAACACAGGCACAAATCTCATCAACACAGGTGCAAATCTCATCAACACAGGCACAAATCTCATCAACACAGGTACAGAATGCCTTGACACAAGTGCAGAATGCCTCAACATAGGCGCAGAAGTATCCGAAAAGCTCTGAGTCGCCCTGTTTCTTGAGTTTTTCATCTGCAAATCAGCTCAAAAGCACTCAAAAACATGGTTAAGGGGTTAGTTCACATCCGGTTCACCAGAAAATGTAGATAGGAACATGGAATGCAATTGAGCAATATTAAACTAGCTCAACCACAAAAACTAGATTGCAATGATAAGAAATCCTAATACAATCAACAAAGGCATGAAGATGAAATACTAGAATAAAATGCAAACCAAAGCATGTATCTCCTTCATTGTTCTTCCATTGTCCTTCTTTCTCCTTCAAATCACTTTGTTTGTGGGTCTCACCTACAAGTGCAAAAGCATAGTATGAAAGCAAGATGACTAAAAAAATGGCAGCATACGGATATTAGAAGCGTGATTGATTGATTGAAAATGTGATTGATTCCTAAAATGTGATTGATTCTGAAAATGTGATTGATTCCTTCTTTCATTGAAGAAAATCATCCAATTTATAGACAAATTGGAGAGAGGAGAAGATTAACATGAAGAGATTTGAAAGGAAATTTCAAATCAAGAATGACAAATATGACAAATTATGACAAAATTGACATTTTCTATGCAAGATTGATTGATTGACAACAATTATGACAAATTATGACAAGATTAAAATGCCATTCCCATGAAAAAAGGGAAGAGAGAAAATAGCCTCCATGATTGCAACAAATGGAAGCATAAACATAGGAGAAAATTAGGGGAAGAATTAGAAAAATTGAAGAAAATAGGAGAAATAGAAATTAGGAATTAGGAGAAATTAGTAAATTGGAAAATTGAGGAAAAATATGAAATAGAAATTAGGTGAATTAATTAATATGTTTTCATCCATTAATTAATTCATGAAAGAGACCCAGGACTAAATAAATAGATTTATTTAACCCACCAAGAAGAAGAAAAGGATTAAATGAACAAATCATAAAACCCTAGAAATAAGAGGACAAGTAATTAGGTCAAGACAATAAGAAATTAGTGTAGGTTTGATCATGATTCTGATTGACAAAAATCAATGACAAATTGACCAAGATTGACAAGGAGATCAAATTGATAGGCACCAATTGACAAGGAACAATGACTAATTGATCCAAATTGACATGATTGAAAAGGACAAGGATCGATGACAAATCGATCACAAAATGACAAGATTGACAAGGACAAGGATCGATGATGAATCGATCGCAAAATGATGAGATTGGCAAGAGGACAAGGATCAATGATGAATCGATCACAAAATGACAAGACTGACAAGAGGACAAGGATCGATGACAAATCGATCGCAAAAATGATGAGATTGACAAGGACAAGGATCGATGACGAATCGACTGCAAAAATGATGAGATTGACAAGGACAAGGATCAATGACGAATCGATCTCAAAAATGACGAGATTGACAAGGACAAGGATCGATGATGAATCGATCTCAAAATCACAAGATTGACAAGTTGATAATCGCAAATGATTACTAACAAGCTAAAGATGATTGAAAGATTGACAAGAGGAAAAAACCCTAATTCTATCATCGATTAGGATTGACGATGTCCAAAATGATGATAAATGAGCACGCACATTGATGTGACAGGATAAGATCGACCAAAATCATGACTGAAGATTGTTATCGATAGGACCAAATTCGAAAGCGAGAAAAAATGAAGAATGTAGAAGAAGGACTCGATGCTCGCAAATGATAAAGACCAAGCGCGCAACATAGAAGAAATGTTAATGCAACGCAAAAACCCTAAAATAAGGCAATGCGTAGATGTTAAAGTATGACTCCGCAAGTGTTGACCATTTTTAGACATCTACAATATATATATATATACACACACACACACATATATATATATACATATATATATATATATATATGTATATATATATATATTTAACAAATTTGCATACCTGGGTCTATGAGTAAAGGAATTCATTCTTAGAAATAAACAAAATACACTTATTTATATGTTTATATATATATACATAAGTAATAAACATATATATATATTAAAAGGGATATTATATGTATATATATAAATATATATATATATATAAATACATATATATACATATATATATTATACTTTAAAAAAAAATATATAAATAAAGTTAAAAAAAATAAAAAAAATTCATGCCTTTTCGGGGCCGAGCCCACTGTGCATTTCACAGTGGTCGGCGGCACCTCCCACTGTGCATTTCACAGTGGTCGGCGGTGCCTCCCACTATGAAACGCACAGTGGTCAATGTCGCCGAGCCCACTGTGCATTGCATAGTGGGTGGCTTCTGCCATGCCGTGGGTGGCTTCTGCCATGTCGTGATGTGCATTACTACAACACTGAACACTGAAAAACCAATCCTCATACCAGAATCCATAACTCGATCAAACTACCACTTAGAATCATGAAACCAACACTGAATCAAGTATCTAAAGTTGATTCAACATATCAAATAGATAAACCAACCAGATCAACTCTTTGCAATCACCAGAATACCAAAACATAGGAATATTTTGACATCAATGACAACATCATATCCTAGCAGCAACAATGTCCATCAATCTCCCCCTTTGGCATTGATGGAAACATATGAGTTTGAAAAAAAATCAATGCAAAGAAATAAATCAACACCAACAATCTCCCCTTGAGATCATTCACACAAAGCTTCCAAAATAAGGTTGTTTTTCACATGCTTCTCTCCCCCTTTGACAATAATACCAAAGATCATACATATCATTATTATATCCCCCTTTACCAGATAATCTCTTCCCCTTAGAACAAACTTGCAAATCTAAACAACTGAATCACTCACTGACCACTCTTGCTGAGTAGCAACACCCACTCATCAATCCAAATAAGAAGATAAGACTATGAAGTCCACGTGATTGATGCATCTCAATGAATCTAGTTCTCATTAGGAGGGACATAAACCCCTAGATTTTCTCTTAGATATGTAGATGTATCTATAGGAAAAGGCTTAGTAAAGATATCTTCAATCTTATCCTTTTAGATACATACTCCAATTTGACTTCTTCCTCACTGATTTTCTTCCTTAAGAATTGATAATTAATTGATATATGCTTTGTTTTAGAATGTAGTACCAAATTCTTAGGAATATTAATAGAACTTGAATTATCACAATATATAACAATAGGCTCATCTTAAAAAACTCTAATGTCCTTCAGCATCTGCTTCATCCAAACTACTTGAGTACAGTTGCTAGCAACAACAATCTATTAATCTTCTAGAGTAGATAGAGAAATAATATATTGCTTCTTACTTTCCCAAGAAATGAACTTCTTTCCAAAAAAGAATGCTCCACTAATAGTTCTCTTATAGTCATCGACATCACTTTCCCAATCAATATTTGTATAAGCACATAACATGAAGTCATCATTGTTAGAATACCACACACCATAGTCAATTGTCCCCTTCAAGTATTTGAAAATCCTCTTCACAGTAGTACCATGACTTTCTTTAGGATCAACTTAAAATCTTGCACAAAGACAAACAACATGCATATTAATAGGTCTAGTCTGGGTCAAGTATAGGAGTCCAACAACCATAGATCTATACAAGGTCTGATTAACTTTTGGAGATTCATCATGCTTAGACAACTTCCATCCAGTCACCATAGGTTTACCAACAAGTTTGGAGTTAGTGAACCCAAAATTTTTCAATAATTCCTTCACATACTTAGATTGAGAAATGAAAATGCCTTTGTCAGTCTATGTAATGTTATACATAGACATCTCAAACTCTTTTTGCATGTCATCAGCAAATTTCTTACTCACATCATCATCTCCTCCAAAAATAATGCCATCAATAAAAACTTCAAAAATCAAAATTTTATCATTATAAACCTTAAAGTATAAATTACTATCATCGGTACCTTTATATAATCCCAACTTCATCAAGTACCCATCCAATCTAACATACCAAGCTCTAGGGGCTTGTTTAAGTCCATACAATGCTTTCTTCAATCTGCATACCATGTCTCCTTCATCTGATAATGGAAATTCATTTGGTTGCTCAATATACACTTCCTCTTCCAAATTACCATTCAAAAAGGCTAACTACACATCCATCTGATATACCTTGAAATGCTTAGAAGCAACATATGCAAGAAGTAATCTAACAGCTTCAATTCTAGATAGAAAATCAAAAGTCTCCTCATAATCAATTCCTTCCATCTGTGAATATCACTTACATACCGGTCTTGCTTTGTTTCTAACCAATTCATCGACTTCATTCAGTTTATTCTAGAACACCCATTTAGTACCAATCACATTCTTGTGTTTAGGTCTTGGAACAAGTTCCCATGTATTGTTCTTCTCAATCTGATTCAACTCTTCTTCCATATCTTTATCCAATTCTCATCTTTACAAGCTTCAACAACATCTTTAGGCTCAATCTTGGAAATCAAACATATCTCTTCAGTAGCAATCCTTCTCCTAGTCATCACACCCTTATTTTTGTCACCAATAATCTGATTTTTTGAATGATTTAATCTCACATCCCTCGGAGTCTTCTAATTATTTTGATTCTTAGGTTCTTGAACTTATTCACCAATAACAACAATATCTAGATTAACTATCTCTATCGGTTCATTTTGCTTTAGGTTCTCAATATGCACTTTGAAATAACATCCTGATCATCAAACTCATATCTGCATGCTTTGATGTACTTCTCATAACATTCATCAACCTTCAAATTTTCACTTTCCACTATCTTTCTCAACCTCTTATTGTAACACCAATAGGCCTTGTTCTTAGTAGAATAACCCAAGAAGATTCCTTCATTACATCTTGCATCAAACTTTCCTATATCCTCATCTCTTTTGCTATAACATTTGCTTCCAAAAATTATGAAATATTTAACTATAATAACATGACCAAACCATAACTCATAAGGAGTCTTAATAGAATCACCTTTTATATGCATCCAATTGAATCTGTATACAATAGTGCTACTAACTTCTCTCCAAAGGTCTATGGAACATTCCCTTCAATCAAAATAGTCCTAGCAAGATCCAAAATAGCTATGTTCTTCCTTTCAAGAACTCCATTCTAATAAGGGGTTCTAGGAGCAGATAATTGTCTTCTAATTCCATGCTTTTCACAAAATGAATCAAACTCACTGGATGTGAATTCTCCTCCTTTGTCAGATCTTAGACATTTCAGCTTTAATTATGTCTCTATCTATACCTTAGCTTTGAATATCTTGAATTTCTCCAGTGCTTCTAATTTCTTCCATAGAAAGGTAACCCACATCATTCTAGAATAGTCAACAATCAACAACATGAATTATATGTCACCTTGAATGCTTCTCACTATTGAGTAGATCTAATGCTAATCATGCAGTCAAATTTTAACATGACACATCCTTCTATGCCACAACCAACTTTTATCTATCTAAGTAATCAAACAACTTTTCTCACCAACATTCAAATGAAAGATATTACCTTTAGTCTTATTACTTGATGAAATCTCTATACCACATGTAATTCCCACTCTTGAGCTGACTCTTATTTCATTTTAGATTGACTTAATCGGATCTTTATTTTGTGCGATGGATATAATTTGACTTATATGATGCATGGACATTGATTATGACTACTTACGTTTTTAGTTGATGATTTTGATGATAGACATTGCATGACCTTATACTATTGATATTATTGATTATGCTCATGACTAGTTATGATTTCTAGATGGTTAGTAATGGTATCTTGGTTATCATGTTCTTTGATAGATTTCATGGATCATGCCTCATTTGGAAATGGATATACTAAGCCTATTTTGATTTACCTATGATGTGATGTTTCATTATTTTTATGCTCACTGTATGGATACTGTTTGATTGTCTTTGTGGGGGGCCAATGCCACATCACTCATTGCAAGTGGGATGCATCATTGTGATATCCCTCCACTTGCATGTCTTGTATGTATTTATATATATGTATATGCACATGTATCTTCGTTGTGATTGCAGGGTTGCAAGTACCTAGACATTCATTCCACCCGGGCAATTGGGTGTGAGATCCCCTGGCTTTACAGGTGTGAGCGTGTCTTTCTCGATGGCAAATATGTGGTTTGGACATGTTGTTGGTTCCCTACCCACACTCTAGGTCTAGGTTGTCGTAAGTCCTTGTCATCAGTCTTGGTAAATTTTTCCATGTCGAGTCGGTTGTCATAAGTTGTGAGGATGTGGCATGGCGAGTTTCATTGTTTAGTTTATTTAATTTAGTTAAATTTGTGATTTATTGAATATAGTAATAGATTAATTATTTAATCTATTTAATCACGATTTTTATTTAGTGATGGATTGGTTATTTAATTTATTTAAATATCGGCGATAAAATTTATCGTAATTCAGTGATTATTTATTAATGAATTATGACTTTTACTAGTGGCAGTATTATTTTAATTTATTATAATTTAGTGATTTTGTTGTTTAATTATTTTCTCTATTGAATTTAAAATAATATTTTATCGAGATCTTATTTAATATTTAATGTTGTCAATTGATTTAAATTATTGCATTTATTTATTTATTTCTCTTTAATTACTTTATTTATTTAATGTTGATTTCGATTTTGATTTATCTTCTATGAGATTGATTATTCAATATTTAAATAATATTTTGATTTGTATGAGATAAGAGCAATATGTTTCTATTTCTGATTTTTAAGTTTAAATGGATTTTTGAAATCCCATAGAAAGAAATGGGAAGTATAGTTATTATATTATATAGTTGTAAAAGAGAAGAATATTTTAAAATGAAATATTTCTATTGGTCAAATAGAAGGCTAGGGATTTTCAATTTCTCTTTTGTATTTTTATATTTTGTCATGAATTTCATTTTGTGGGGTTCTACTTCTTCTGGTTCTTCTAGTTTTTCTGCTTCTTTCTCCTCTTTTGTAGTTTTCTTGCTAGGAGCATTTTTTAAGGATTTGGAATTCATGGATTGAAGTTTTTTTGCTCGAAGGGTTTGTGGTAAAGATGGGAGCAGTGGTCAAGATTCTTCGTCAGAGGCTCTCTTCCATAACATAGGAGAGAGGTTGGTCTTTTGTTTTGCTTCTTCTTTCCTTTGTATTGTTATCTGATCTTGTTGTTGAGTGTCTTCATTGTGATTGAGATTGTTGAATGAGGGAAATAGACTGTATTATTATGAAATCTAAATGTTATTAGAAATAATGCTTGATGTTTGATATCCATGTTATATTTATCAATCTTTCTTTGTTAAAACCCTCTTTATGTATTATGACATTTATAAATCGGGTATATTGCTTGTTGTTATCACAATATTCCCTTTTTACTTTAGAGAAATTTATTTAAAACACTCTTATTTGGATGGGTTGCTCATTGTGTGCTACCCCATATCTTATTTGTTCTTCCTGCAGCTATTTGCCTTGTCGCCCCTTTCTTTTTATTTATTTGGTTGCTGTTGTGTTTTGGTTGACCCACACCGGGGGTGTAGTGCCTAGCACCACCCACAATGTGGTGGTGTGCTATTGCACCACCACCATGTCGTGGTAGGTGCTTTGCACTCCCTCATGACATGGAAGGTGCAACAACACCAACCATGTCATGGTGGTGCCTAGCACCACTCATGACAAGGTGAGTGCTATGACACCTCCTATGTCATGGAGGGTGCAACCACCACTCCATGATATGGTGGATGTAGCTGCACGACCATGTCATGGTGGGTGCAGCAGTACCACCACAACATGGTGGGTGCTCTGCACCATGTTTCTCTGTCATGTCCTATAGAGGATGAATGGCTACTACTAGGTAAAATACTTGCCCAGATAGTAGTAAGTATTATTTTTATTTTTATTTATGTTCTTCTCCATTTGTATTTTCTAGATGGATTGACATTCAACATGCTTGTAATCAATCTATTGTTTATCTTATTCTAATTTGATTTTAGAACTGTTGAACCAAAATATCAATTTGATGGGTCTAGAAATGAGTTTGTACATTTAGTTTATGTTGCAAGTTCAATGTTTTATTTGGTTTAGTATATTTTCAGATTTGTCTTGGGAAATAGAAGGTGTTGTAATTTTAGTTCTATAGCTATTTGGTGGTCAATTTTGTTGTGCAAATTTACGCAATTTGTTGTTGATGAATTCTTGATGATCAATGTTAATTCTAGTTGTGATTTCGAATGAAGCTTGCGAGTTATAGTGTGGGCTAAGTGTACTACAAATGCTACCCTGTTTTATGTATTATTTTGTTTGTGAGGGTCATAATGTGAAATGTGTCATGTTGTATTTAAAATACCAGAGGCTGTCTAGCATATGTGGGGTTTTAGATTGATTTTTATGTTCATATTTCACGCCATTGCTTGGATGCAAGATTTGATTGATTATTTGAATTTGTCTCATGATGTTTTGCCATGGGAGTTAATTTGTTATGATGCTTATTTGAAGGACATAAAGTGTGAAGACCTTGGTGTATTTCTATCTATTTGGTTGCAATGATTTGATGACTCGATTTATGTATCTTTTGGTCAAGAGGCTCAACTCTTTTATATATTGATGTCCATTTTTCATGAGTAAGTGTTTATATTTGATTTGGTGTTATATGATGTTGCATTTCAGATTTAATTATGTAACTTAGAGACTCTTGTGATGCTGATTTTGGGTCCGTGTAAGGGAGTGGGTTCCTTTGTGACACCCGGGGTCATGAGAGATGGACTATCATGAGGTTCCTTGTAAGAATGCATGAAATCCAAACCTCTAGGGCATAAGGTAGTTTACCTTGACTAATTAAGTGGTAACTAATTAATGAATTGGCTTGGGTAGTTAGATAAGTAAAAAGATAATAAATGATGGTGCCTCATGACTCAATCCTAGGGAGGATGATTTAGGCTGAGCATGAGAAGACTCTGGAGATGGTAAGCCAATCTCCCTTGGTCTCTCATAGGTTGAGATTCCTATGCATGCCCTTACGCTAGAGCCTTGTTTTTGGGATGACATGTGATGATACTCCCTTGTACATGAGTTCCCTTGTGTTTTTACATTTACAATTATGCCTTGATGGTTGGTAGGCCTTTGGGATTTTTCATGTTGTTATTGCATCAGTGTTGGTCCATGTGTATGGAAGTCTTTCTTGGTGTTGGTACCTTTGGTAGAAGCATCAACCTAGGCTTAGTGTCTGCGTTCAGACCTAGTGACATCTCCTAGCTCAGGGGGTGGTTCCTTATAGGTTCCACATTGGTTGGGTGGTTGGAACTTTTTGCCATTGGGTATTTTCCCTTCCTATTGTCATTCTTCTGGTACATGGATTTGGATCTTTTTCGTGATGGATATGGATTCTTTGGAGAATATTTATTTACTAAATTTCTTATTATATGAGTTGTAATAATTTGTAATAGTGTAGGAGCCATTTGTAAGGCTGAGTAAGCCTGATGTATATATATTATTATTATTTAATAGTAGCATGGATGTTCATATTTATCATTAGCTGGAAATTGTCATGTCATCTTTTGGGCAGCATTGTAACTATTTGAAAGAGTATATAATTTTGGATGTATCATTATTAGATCAACATATTAAGTATGTGTAAAGACCCAACACTTATACTGTAAATTGCCATATGTTGTATTCTATTCAGCAAGTTGTATGTATGAATTCATTATGGAAATAGAGTTGGGCAGCAAGTTAAATATTTATGTTGTATTATCTTGAAATGTAATGAACACTTGTATATGTAGCTAGATCTATGTTGTAATGTAGAAAGATGTAATTGTGTACTTTCATGTATATGTGAATGCAATCTAGTTAGTTTTAGAATTCTGAAGTGTATAGACCACACTTGATTAAGAGCTCATTAGTATTATGGCCGCAACAAACAATTTATGCATGGTTGGTACTATAATCATTAAAGAGTATAAGTGGATTTAGTATGCATTATGTGTGTGGGCAGCAATAGTATAGTTGTCATCATAGTAACTCGAGGCTGCATGTCATTTAGTGTTACATCTTGTTTGAGGGCACAAATAGGAATATTATATTTATGGTAGTATTATTTCATCCCTAGCATGTAAGGAGGAGGTTTCTTGTAGCATGTAAGGATGTATATTGTAGGATTGTTTATTGTGAATATAATGTATAGATTAAGAATCACAAAGTTAGTAAGTAAGTAAGTGGTGGCATCAATATACCCTAGGGAGCTATTAGAGACTTTGTAAACATGTTTCCACTTGGGTCAAGACATAATTAGACATTCAATATAGGATTCAACTAAGATGACTTAAGTGTATTAAATTTTAATTACATTGCCTAGATAAGGTTAGATGGAAACTTATTAGTTAAACAATTTTTTTTTTACTCCATTCTAGGTTGTTAGTGTGAGTTTCCTGGGGTTGTTGGCAAGTGCGCCACAGTTTTTGGTATCAAAGCATAACTTACGAGTTCTGGGTTCTACACTAGGTACTTTGGTTATGCATGACTCAATTATGCTAGTTAGATGTTTAGCATGGGATAGCCAGTGGCTTTATCCCTATTATTTTTTGTTGTAATTTTTTAGTTTAGTGAGATAGCTTTCCCTTGCATCTTGTCCAGTTAGGATGCTTGCTAGGCATAGAGGACGTGGATCAAGACATGGATGTGGTCTTAGAAATCACATGGGGAATCATAGGAATCCTCACCCCAAGGTTTCAAAGGAGTCGCACCACAGTGAGCTGCACTAGGAGCAGCCTAGTGGTGAGGCGATACCACAGTTAGTAGCAGCACTACAGGAGCTTCTTGGTAGTCTAAGGCTAGGGAAGGAGGAGGTTAGATAGGATGTGGATAGATAGGAAGAGTCACACTAGTATGAGCATCGAGATAGAGAGCACTCGCATTCTCCTAGGAGGAGAGTTGTTGATGATCAGGAGGAGATGGCAACTAGTCACATGAGAGACTTATTGAGAGCTCATCCTCCTACCTTTGAAGGTTAAGGTACTGGTATGGAGGAAGAGACCTAGTTGTTGGAATTGAGTTAGTTTTTTCCTATGCACGCGTATAGTAGTAACACTAGGGCTAGGTATGCCATTATGCACCTACGTGACTTTTCTTCCACATGTTGGTATACAAAGTTTGGAAGGTGTAGTTAGAGATTAATCTAGTTACTTGGGAGTTGTTCTTTGAGTGGTTTAGAGCCCGATTCCTCTCAAAGAACTGGAGGAAGTGTAAGATTGATGAGTTCCATACCGTTAGAAAGAATATGATACCAGTATATGAGTATGTGTGGAGGTTCTTTGAGCTCTGACAATATGCATGAATAGTAGAGGATGAGGTGATGCTTATTCAACACTTTGTGTGGGGAGTTAGAGATTACATTAGTAGAGAGCTTCATATGCATGAAGCTAAGACCTTAGAGGCCACTATAGAGAAATCAAGGATTGCGGAGGAGAATCACTCTTTGAGTATAGGTAGCTAGTGCACTAGTTACATGTATAGCTATTAGAGGTTCTTCATAGCAGTCAGTAGGTGTGGCTAGGAGCCACCCCACCTCTTTCCGAAATAGCCAACACTTTAAGAGGATATAGCCACAAGAATAAATTCTTTTGAGAGGTGCTAGATTTCCGGCTAATAGGAGTCACAACTGCCAGCAGAAAAATAGGAGACCCGCTCCTACTCTACCAACTTAGAGTTCACAACCAACATTTTGTAGAGGCAGTGCTCAACAGTTGAGTGCTACATTTGGCAGCAAAGTACATGCAGCAAAGTACATGACATGAGAGGATGTTTTGCATGTGGGTAATAGGGACACATAGTAGTTCATTATCCTCAACATGTATCAAAGACCACATGACAACAGAGGGAAGCTCCAATAGAGCCCACTATCGGAGATTCAGGCAGGTCCTACTAACTATTTATGGTAGTAGATAACCATCAGACTAAGCACTAGGCCGCTATAGTGGAGACATCAAGTGTGATAGATGGTATCCTTTGTTATGTGTTATTTGATTCAGGAGCATCGAATTCATTTATTTCTCCTTATTTAGTAGAGAGATGCAGGCTTGTTATGGCAAAGAAAGATGATAGGTGGCAGGTAAAGCTAGCCATGGGAGCCAGAGCCATAGTGGATTCCCTTGTGCTTAGGTGTCCCCTAGTATTGGAAGATTTTCATATTTGGGTGGATCTATGTATTATGCCCTTGGGTTCCTATGATGTGGTTGTTGGTATGGATTGGCTTGGGTTACACCAGGCATAGATAGAGTGTAGGAGTAAGAGGGTGCAATGTATAGATGATAGCAGGAAAAGTGTGGAGATTGTAGGCATTTAGAGGGCTATCTCTCTTCATATGAATTCCGCCATGTAGATGAAGAGATGTGCTCATAAGGGTTGCTAGCTATTTGTAGTTAGGATGAGGGATATGGATGAGGAGGTTAGTACAAAGGAGTTATTGCAGCAAAATCCTATCCTTTAGGAGTTTACAGATGTGTTCCCAAGTGAGATTCCAGGTATGCCCCCGCAATGAGATATAAATTTCAGGATTGATCTTGTGTCGTGAACTGAGCCTATCTCTAGGGCTCCATACATGATGACCACTCAAGAGTTGAGTGAGTTGAGAGTGTAGCTTGAGGAGTTGTTAGAGAATGGTTTTATCCATCCTAGTGTATCCCTATGGAGTACATCAGTGTTATTTGTGAAGAAGAAGGATGGTTCCCTTTGACTATGCATTGACTACAGGCAGCTGAATAAGGTGACGATGAAGAAAAGGTATCCATTGCCTCAAATAGATGACTTATTTGACTAGATTAAGGATGAAAAGGTCTTTTCTAAAATTGACCTTAAGTCCAAATATCATCAGTTGAGGATCCATGAGGTAGACATACACCATACAACATTTCACACTAGGTATGGGCACTATGAGTTTATAGTTGTGTCATTTGGTCTCACGAATGCACCATTAGTCTTCATGAGTTTGATGATTGGTGTTTTCATGACATACTTGGATAGATTTGTACTGGTATTCTTGGATGACATTATGATATATTCCATGTCAGTGGAGGAGCATGAGCATCATGTTAGGTAGGTCTTGGAGTGTCTTAGGGAGAATCGGCTATACGCCCATTTGGCAAAGTGCAAGTTTTTTCCATCAAAGGTTAGATAATTGGGCCATGTTATTTCTAGAGAGGTTCTTGCAATTGATCCCTCAAAGATTGAGGTGATAGTAGATTGGCTGGCACCCACTAATGTGGGTGAGGTGTGCAGTTTCATGGGTTTAGCTGGTTACTACTGTAGATATGTGCAGGATTTTTCTCTGATTTCTCACCCCATTACTTCTCTTTAGATGAAAGGGAATAAATTTATTTGGTCAGAGTGATGTGAGGCAGTGTTCAGGGCACTTAAGGATAATTTTACCAATGCACTGATTCTTGCAGTTCCAAATCTGTTAGGTGACTTTGTGGTTTGTACAAATACTTCATTGGAAGGTCTAGGAGAAATACTGATGCAAAATGGTAGGGTGATAGCTTGTGAGTCACAAGAAACTCAAGGACCATGAGTTAAACTACTGCATTCATGATCTTGAATTAGTGGCAGTAGTACATGGCATTGGTTCGTTGGAGACATTTTCTTTTAGGGCATCTGTTTGAGATACACATAGATCACCACAATTTACAATATATATTTACATAGCCAAATCTGAATGCTAGGTAGAGGTGTTGGATGGAATTCTTCTGTGAATATGACTTTGAGGTGAAGTATATCTAAGATAATGAGAATGTGGTAGCAGATGCACTAAGCCACATCAGACATGGGATATCAGCAATGACTTTGGAGGTGGATTCGAGGAGTCGCATTATTAGTGCACTACCAACAGATTCATGGTACCAGGTAGTCAGATAAGAGATAACATCAAGTAGAGACCTGGAAGGATAGTATTCAAGATATTCCATGTACACAGATGACATTCTTAGACACATGGGACACATTTATACTCTACCATCCAATGGACTTCAAAAATTATTCATGACGAAGGCCCATCGTGCACCTTACTCAATACATCCTGGTGTCAAGAGGATGCACGTAGACTTGAGACAACTCTACTTTTGGGTAGGAATGAGGAGATACATAGAAGATTTTGTGTCATGTTGTCTTGAGTGTCAGCGAGTTAAGGCAGAGCACCGACATCCAATAGGATTTTTGCAGTCACATGCAGTCCCAGAGTGGAAATGGGACATCATTTCCATGGATTTTGTAGTCAGATTGCCTATATCTCCTCATTGGCACAATGCCATTATGGTCACCATTGATCAGTTGAACAAGGTTGCACAATTTTCACTAATGAGATCCTCTTATACAATAGTTATAGTGGCACATATTTTTGTAAGAAACATCATTAGGTTGCATGGTATTCCATGTAAGATTATATCAGAAAGAGATCATGTGTTCATTTCTACATTCTGGACAACACTTCAACATGATTTAGACACCCAGCTGAACTATAGTACAACATATCATCCAAAGATAGATGGTCAGACAGAGCGAGTGAACCAAGTTTTGGAGGATATGTTGAGGATGTATGTTATGGATCAATAGTCCAGGTGGGAGAATTACCTATACTTGATGGAGTTTTCTTATAATAATGGATACCATATCTCCATTAGTATGTCCCCCTACCAAGCATTATATGGGAGACCGTGTCATAGTCCCTTGATTTGGGACATGTTAGAGGATAGGGTACACATTGGTTCAGAGATGCTATAGGATATGGAGGAGCAAGTTGCTCAAATAAGAGAGCATATGACAACTGCACAGGATAGACAAAAGATGTATGCATATACTCATATGATAGACACATAGTTCTTAATTGGAGAATGGTATTTTTGCAAGTTCTCCCATGAAAGAGTCTAATATGTTATGGAAAAGGCTCTAAGTTGGCACCTTGGTTTGTAGGACCATTTGAGATCTTGGAGAGGATTGGCCCTATAGCTTATTGCCTTGCATTTCCACCTAGATTGTCCCACTTCCTTGATGTATTTCATGTTTCTATTTTGAGACAATACCATCCTAACATATCACATGTTCTCAATTGGAATGCTTTGCAGGTCATGGATGAGTAGCTTTCTTTGGATCTCGTGTGCATTCTTCAGGGTAGAGAGATGTCCCTTATAGTTTGGAGAATAGAGAAGGTAAGGGTCAAGTGGGACCCGAATGATGATACATCAGCCACTTGGGAGGATGCAGTGCGAAGGAGAGAGTTGTACCCCTACTTGTTCTCAGGCTTCCAGGAGTAAGCCTAGGAAAGGGGGGGAGGATGTACTGCCCACTCTTGAGTAGACTCTTATTTCATTTTGGATTGAATTAATTGAACCTTTATTTTGTGAGATGGATATGATTTGACTTATATGATGCATGGACAATTATTATGACTACTTACATTTTAAGTTGATGATTTTGATGATAGACATTATATGACCTTATACTATTTATATTATTGATTATGCTCATGACTAGTTATGATTTCTAGATGGTTAGTAATGGTATCTTGGTTATCATGTGCTTTGATAGATTTCATGGATCATGCCTCATTTTGAAATGGATATACTAACCTATTTTGATTTACTTATGATGAGATGTTTCATGTTTTGTAGGCTCACTGTATGGATACTGTTTGACTATCTTCGTGCGAGATCAATGCCACATCACTAATTCCGAGTGGGTTTTGTCATTGTGATATCACTCAACTTTCTTTTCTTGTATGTATTTATATATATGTATATGCACATGTATCTTCATTGTGGTTGGAGGGTTGCAGGTACCTAGACATTCATTCCTCTTGGGCAACAGGGTGCGAGCTCCCCTAGCTTTACAGGTATAAGTGTGTCATTCTCGATGGAAAATATGTGGTTTAGAGATGTTGTTAGTTCCCTACCCACAATCTAGGTCTAGGTTGTCGCAAGTCCTTATCGTCAGTCTTAGCAAACTGTTGAATACTAAGAGGGGGGGTGAATTAGTAAGCCAAAAAAATTTGTGCTTAGACACTTAAACAGTCTGAAGATAAACCAGTAAAACAGTTTAACAGACAGACCGGTTATCACACATGCAAACCAAAATACAAATAAAGCATTCACCCACAAAAGCAATACAACCATAACACAAGATATTTGACATGGAAACCAAAATGGGAAAAACCACGGTGAGATGGAACTCACAAGTCACTATCTACAGAATAGAAACTAGACTGGTTAAGGTTAGACCGGTTAAGGTCTTACAATGTTCTTCACCAGAACAGATCCTGTTAGGAATCTCAATCTCTATTAGGAGATAAGTCCGATTAAAGACTACCTTATTAGAGGATTTTAGATTCACAAAAGTGAACCACCTTGTTAGAGGATTTTACAATAGGCTTTTGGGCCTACCCGATTAAGGGCTACAGACTTGTCAAAGATGTGAGTAATCAACAAGTGTTTGATCTATCTAATAGCACAAACTGCTTGGTTAGATCTAGTATAGCTCACTGCTAATGCATTCTAGCATTACTTTAGTCTTCTCTATCTCTCTCTGAGTTACAACTTTATCTTCTCAGATAAGATCACTCTTACAACAACTCAACAACCACCTTAAACCCTAGTCACAACATAAACCCTTTCAGCGACAACCTAAAACCCTAGACATGATTTCCTTTTAAAGGAATCTAATTTCATGTCGGTCCAATAGGATTACATTACAATTTCCTAGGTTCAATGAATCTAGACATACTCAGTAACACGACACAAAAAGCACCGTCAGTGTGTCGGCACCATCAATCAATCGGTGGATTGGTAACTCATCACAAAATGCCAGTTGGTAACTCATCACAGAGTATTACCGGTTGCCGGTTTGACAAAAATGAAGACTGGTAAGAATGTGTTATGCTGCTTTTCTCCCTCATACCGCTTGAGATCTATGAGCCGCTTGGGGTCAACATGTCGCTTCAGTCCGGGAAACACATTCTGCAAAATCACCAATAGTCTAAAGACTAGAATACAACATACCGGTTGAGCTCTAGCTCATACATATAAAGGGGATCTCAATACAAGTGTGTGTCCATCAATGACAATCACAACATAAACATCAAAAATGCCAACAATCTCCCCGTTTGACATTGATGGCAACACTTAGGAAATTAAAATTTTGACATCTAAGTGTTTTACAACAGAAACATGCCATTAACAAAATTGCTCCCCCTAATCAAATACACTATCCTTTAATCAACACAATTTACAAAAATTTTGCATACAAAGCATAAACATTGAGATATCAGAGCATAAAGCATATATCAAAACATATATCAAAATTTTAAAACTAGATACTTCTCCCTATTTGTCTCCAAAATAGATAGAGTACTTCTCCCCCTTTGCCAACAATGACAAAGTACTGCTGAACAACCCTGTTTCCATTTGATATTAAAATAATAAAAGTTTATGACAAGAAGGAATAATATTTGTCAAAAACTAATTTATAGTCCTACAAAAATTGTTTCATGGATAGAGACCAGGACACAAGTAGGGAGGTGGCCACTTTTTTCTCTATTTGCATCTGGGATACCTGTTCCTCCATGGCATCAACTGTTCTTAGCTCCTGCGTAACTGTCAAGGCTTCCAGGTTTAGATAATGTTTCTGAAGAATTTGCAGACGTGGAAGTAAAACCAGTTGTAGCTCCTGCAAATCCCTAGATCATGTACTAATCTATTGCTCCATTTTGGCTGACTGGATCTGGAACCGGTGAACGGTTTGCCCATAAGTTGCAAAGGAATCATATGGTGGCTTAAATGTGCTCAAGTAGGACTATAAGTCCATTTGAAGCTTTTGCTTCTGAGTTAGCACATCATCACAAAATAGATGGGGTTGATATATTTTTCTTAGTAGCAAGTTTCCCTCATCCAAAGCGTCCCTTATATCATTTTGGTCTTTTAGAAGTTCAGACCGAAGCTCATTCAACTTTTTCACCAGAGCAATGTTAAGAGCCTTTTGATGCTCTTTCTTGACATTTGCCTCAGCTGCTTCTTCCAGGCTCTACACCTGATCATCCACTACAATACATAGTAGTTTGAGCTATGCTAGTGATGATTCAGTGTTAGGAAGATTGGTACCGATGATCAAACCGGTAAGGGTGTCTACAACCGTTTGAATTATGCCTTACTCCTTTTTCCTGCAAATGATTTCAAGGCGCTCTTGAGAAATCCTTGATGCGCTGCATAAGCTCTGACTCACTTGTAGACTGGAGATCGATAGGACTGGAGATATCAGCCTGTTTGGGTTGACTCCCGATTGCCTTCGGAGTCTCCATCTGTGTGCTCTTCATCACTTCTGCTGCCTTGTCTGCTTCTTCCTTCTTCCTTTTCTCTACTTCTTTCTTCTATTCTTGTTCCTTGTCTTCCTCTTCTTTCTTTTTCCTCTCTGCCTCCTTCCTCTTCTCCTCTTCTTTCTCTTCCTCTTCCTTCTTCTTCTTTTCTTCCTCTTCCTTCTTCTTCTTTTCTTCCTCTTCCTTCTTCTTCTTTTCTTCCTTATCCTCTTCTTCTTTCTTTTTCCTCTTATCTTCCTCTTTCCGCTTTTTCTCATCTTCATCTTTTCTTGTCTCCTCTTCCTCTTTTCTCTTCTCTTCCTCTTTCTTCTTTTTCTCATCTTCATCCCTCTTCTTCTTCTTTGCCTGTTCCTCAACCGCTTCCTATGTGTACTTGGCTTGCTCACTGCCCTGTTTGGCTTGTTGCCCCTATTTTGTTCCCTTAGAAGGTATGTCCTGAGTGACATCTTCTACATCCAGGGCATCGACATCAATAGTGTTGATTGGTTCTTCAACCAAGTTTCCTTCATCAAAAACTACATCCGGTTTGGATATGACTGGTTCTTTTTCTGCTTGTAGGTTGACCATTCGTGCTTTGTGAGCTTGAATAGCATGATTCATATGCTGATGAGTGTCTTTTTCAACATCATCAACTCTTCCCTCCAATAGCCATAGTCTTCTTCTCCTTGTGAAGAAGAGTCCTTTATTTTGGTCCAAAACATCAAATAATTCTGAATTTGAGAGGTCGGGAAAGTACTGTGCAAATACTTTCTCCCTAATCTCCTGTTCTTTTTCAATGGCAATGCACCATTTATTATCTAATGCTTTATATAAAGAATTCGGTGTCTGAGATTTAATCTCTGATGGCGACCGGTCATTTTTACAAAAATAAATAATGATTTCTTGTAATACTTCTTTTTTCTCCTCATCACTAAAATCATCATAATAATCTACTAAATCATGAAGTAATTTTCTCTTAATATTCTTTATTGTCCTTTGATAATGTGTCAAAGGTTTGTATGAGGAGATATCAATATTTACCGGTGCGGATGCTACCGATTCATTCTTCTTCATTTTCTTTGTCTGTCTGGCCTTCTTTGACTTTTCATCAGACTCGGTCTCTTTTGAGTTCGGTTCATTTGACTTAGTCTTCCTTTTTCTTTCAAAGACTTTTGCCAGTGTCACTTCTGGTTTCTTCTTTGTAGGTGACCGTTTGGTCACTCTTGGAGTTGCAGTAGTAGCCGGTGCTGATGCTGCAGGCACTAGCTTTGCTTTCTTTGCAGCCGGTTCTTTTCCTTTCTTAACAGAGGGTTCCTCGACCGGTGCAATCCTCTACAAATATGTTCCGGTCCTCTTAGCCTTAAGATCAAGAGGTGAGGCAATAAGGGTTGAGGCATACCCTTCCAGCATATCATACATCACCTCATAGCCCATTGGCTCCACTTCTTCCATTCTAGGCTCAATAGTCTCCATTAAGCATTTGTCCACCTGGATGGTGAGACAGATGTCATCTTCATATTTCTTAATGATGTCACCTAAGATCCTTACCCTTTGACTCATCTTCCTTCTGAACTCATCAAAATATTTGTTCAGCACATCAGGGTAACCGGTTCCAATGGCCTGTATGCTTTCCTTGATCTACTTGGTCACCAGTCGGTTAGGAGACCATTGGACATCACCTACTCCAGGAAAGTAGCCTTGGAAATAGAAAAACAACCCAACCAGTAGTTGTTTGAACTTGAATCTTAGTGCATTATCCTGTTTAATCGACTTTAGATTAGACAGGAGTTGTCTATGCATACCGCCTCATAGGTCAAATGATGCATCCTCTTTAATCATCCAGTAAGCAGCATTTACCGCTGCAGCAGATACAGAATTAATCCTACTGGCTGAGAATGTTTTGTAGCCTATCACCATGCAAGCGTATTTCACCAAATCATCCTTGATAGGATTAACTGTCATACCCCGTGAGTCACTTGTTGAGCTGGTGAGCTTGGCCATTTCTGTTTTGCTTACCGTTCTTAGGGCTGGCACTTCCCCTGTGTTACAGAATATGGTGCCTACATGAATTGCCTATGGGATGATATCATGTGTCCTCTCCAGGTACATCTTGTCACCATGGACTCTGCTCAAAATGATCCTGATATGATCCTCCGTAAAGTCTTCCAGAAAGTATACTGCATTATGGAGTTTCTTCTTCTCTAGGATACTAAACTCCAGTTTGATTTTCTTGTCCTTGCCACAAAATAAACCTAATTGGGTGTGAATAGCTAAAGACCCCAGGTCTTCTATTTTGCAATCAATATAATCAAAAATTCCCTCTTCAACTATTACTCCAGCCAGAACTTGTGATAGGGCATTATATTTGAACTTCCTTTGAATGAAACTTTCTGACTCAATGGATGTACTAGAACTAGTATGAGATGCGGAAGCCATTATAGAGTATTTCAAGAACACGAAAAATACCTTTACAATGCGAATTTAGGGCTTCCTGATTCTAATTCACTCCACTCTCCATCGATTGCCAAATCACTGCTTTGTGTTCTCCATGATACTTTGCAAACTGAGTTTGAATCTCCTTCAAGATTTGTCAATTTCTTGAAATCTTAGCTCAAATCGACTTTTCTTCGCTCTGCACTTTGAAAAACTTTTCTTCGCTCGAAAACAGATAGTGAGAAATGATTTGAAATATGCTTTTATACATGTCTCTCACTTATCACCATTAATGCTCCTCTGTTAGGGCATAAACCCTAATTTGCCTCTCTTTACCATTTCTGGTCTTCTTCCAAGCGATAGGTATTACATACTGGTTAAGGTCTTTTACTGGTGTAACTGGGGGGTTCACAATCATTTCACTATTTTCTCCCCCTAAGCCTCTTTGGAGCTTAGTTTGCCAGTTCTGATATTTCCACACTAGGTGTAGAAACTGGTTCCTCTTCCAACATTGTTGGTTTCTTCCTCCAGGTTTTGTTCATGTCCGCTTGAACTATTTCAAGATCAATTTCTCCTTTCTGAGTGACTGGTATATCATCGGATATACTCTTTCTGCTTCTGTAGAATCTTGCAATGTGACCCAGTTTGTTGCAGTGATAGCAAACCGATCTAGGTGCTCTCCAAGGTCCATTGTTCATGTTTCCATTCTTCCTTCTTCATGTAGCAGCAATGTGACCACGTCCATGACAAATCCAACAATTTTCTTTCCATCTGGTTGCCAGTTGATAACCATTGTTGCCTGACTAATAATTGTAAGCATTAAACTGGTTACGGTTCTAGTTCACAAAAGATTTCAGACCAGCTCCTTGGGTCCTCTAAGGATATCTTTCGGTATTGTTCATGACAGACCTGCATTCAGATGCTCTATGCCCAAACTTGTTGCATGCATAACAATGACCATTGAACTTATTGGGTCTAGGTACATTGTTGATAAAATAAGGAAAATTATTGTAGGCTTTGCTCCTACATACATTGGTAGTGTGTCCTTCTTTAAGACAGTTAAAGCAAACAGGTTTTATTTTTTGCTTACCTTTTCCTTTGAGTGTTGGTTGCTTCTTTGATGCTTCAACATTTGTTCCTGAGGATTCTCCTTCCTCATGTCTAGAGAAACCAAGTCCTTTGGTATTCTTTACTGGTCTAGATGACTCAAGCTTTTTCTCTAGCTTGACAGTACTTTTGCTGAACTTAGCAAGTATTTCCTTTGACTCAGAGAGTTCTTTGGAAATAGCAGTATTTGACTCCATTAGGCTTGCATTTTCAGAGATGGCTATGTTCAGTTCATCTTGTACTCCTTTTTCCATTCTGCTCTCATGAAGGCAAGCAGTCAGTGCACTAATCTCTTGTTTCAACTTGGAGATCTCATGATCTCTGTCCTTTACCAGATCTTTAGCTTTCCTTCAGTTCTCAAGCTCTTGACTGAACCGGATAGTCAGTCCTTCCAACTCCTTTCTTAGATTGGAGTTTGAATCATTAAGCTTATTTACTTCTGCAATCATGGCTTCCATATTTGCTTCATCTTCAGAACTATTTTCAGATAGCTCCATCAGCTTCTCTGCATGTTCTCTCATTTTTGCTTGAGATACCTTGTATTTGACCATAAGATCATCGTAGGCTTGCTCAGACTGAATGAGCCATTGAGTAAGTTCCCTCAAGGTGTATTGCCCCATATCTCTTTCCAAGTGGTTAAACTTATAGAAAGGCTGACTCTGATACCAATTGTTGAATACTAAGAGGGGGGGTGAATTAGTATGCCAAAAATTTCTGTACTGAGACACTTAAATATTCTAAAGATAAACCGGTAAAACAGTTTAACAGATAGACTGGTTATCACACATGCAAACCAAAATATAAATAAAGCATTCACCCACAAAAGCAATACAACCATAACACAAGATATTTGACGTGGAAACCCAAATGGGAAAAACCATGGTGAGATGGAACTCACAAGTCACTATCTGCAGAATAGAAACCAGACCAGTTAAGGTTAGACCGGTTAAGGTCTTACAATGTTCTTCACCAGAACAGATCCTGTTAGGAATCTTAATCTCTGTTAGGAGATAAGTCTGATTAAAGACTACCTTGTTAGAGGATTTTAGATTCATAGAAGTGAACCACCTTGTTAGAGGATTTTACAATAGGCTTTTGGGCCTACCTGATTAAGGGCTATAGACTTGTCAAATGTGAGTAATCAACAAGTGTTTGATCTATCTAATAGCACAAACTGCTTGGTTAGATCCAGTATAGCTCACTGCTAATGCATTCTAGCCTTACTTCAGTCTTTTGTATCTCTCTCTCAGTTACAACTTGATCTTCTTAGATAAGATCTCTCTTACAACAACTCAACAACCACCTTAAACCCTAGTCACAACATAAACCCTTTCAGCAACAACCTACAACCCTAGACATGATGTCCTTTTAAAGGAATCTGATTTCATGTCGGTCCAATAGGATTACATTACAATTTCCTAGGTTCAATGAATCTAGACATACTCAGTAACACGACACAAAAAGCACCGTCAGTGTGTCGGTACTGTCAATCAATCGGTGGATTGGTAACTCATCACAAAATGCCGGTTGGTAACATATCATAGAGTATTACCGGTTCATACAAAATACCGGTTGCCGGTTTGACAAAAATGAAGACTAGTAAGAATGTGTTATGCCGCTTTGCTCCCTTGTACCGCTTGAGATCTACGAGCCGCTTGGGGTTGACATGCCGCTTCAGACAGGGAAACACATTCTGCAAAATCACCAATAGTCTAAAGACTAGAATACAACATACCGGTTGAAACAAATACCGGTTGAGCTCTAGCCCATACATATAAAGGGGATCTCAATACAAGTGTGTGTCCATCAATGACAATCACAACATAAACATAAAAAATGCCAACAATTTTGCCATGTCAAGTCGGTTGTCGTAAGTTGTGATGATGTGGCATGGTGAGTTTAATTGTTTAGTTTATTTAATTTATTTAAATTTGTGAGTTATTGACTATAATAATAAACTTATTATTTAATTTATTTAATCACAATTTTTATTTAGTGATGGATTGATTATTTAATTTATATAAATATCGGTGATAAATGATTTATCATAATTCAGTGATTATATAATAATAAATTATGACTTTTACTAGTGGCAGTATTATTTTAATTTATTATAATTTAGCGATTTTGTTATTTAATTATTTTCGCTATTGAATTTTAACTTATTTTTTATTGAGATCTTATTTTATATTTAATGTTTCAGTTGATTTAAATTATTGCATTTATTTATTTATGCCTTTAATTACTTTATACATTCAATGTTGATTTTGATTTTGATTTATTTTTTATATGATTGATTATTCAATGTTTAAATAATATTTTGACTTGTATGAGATGAGAGCAATATGTTTCTATTTCTGATTTTTGAATTTAATTATATTTTTGAAATCTCATAAAAAGAAATGGGAGGTATAGTTATTGTATTATATAGTTGTAAAAGGGAAGAATATTTCAAAATGAAATATTTATATCGGTCGAATAGAAGGCTAGGGTTTTTCAATTTCTCTTCTGGATTTTTATATGTTGTTGTGAATTTCATTTTGGGGGGTTCTTCTTCTTTTGGTTCTTCTAGTTTTTCTTCTTCTTTCTCCTCTTCTGCAATTTTCTTGATGGGAGCATTTTTGGAGGATTTGAAGCTCGTGGATTGAAGTTTTTGTGCTAGAAGGGTTTGTGTTGTAGCTGGGAGCAGTGGTCAAGATTCTTCATCAGAGGCTCTCTTCCATAACATAGGAGAGAGGTTGGCCTCTTGTATTGCTTCTTCTTTCCTTTGTATTGTTATTTGATCTTGTTGTGGAGTGTCATTATTGTGATTGAGATTGTTGAATGAGGGAATGGAGACTATATTATTTTGAAATCTGAATGTCCTTAGAAAGAAAGCTTGTTGTTTGATATCTATGTTATATTTATCGGTATTTCTCTGTTAAAACCCTCTTTATGTATTATGAGATTTACAAATTGGGTGTATTGCCTATTGTTATCACAATATTCCCTTTTTATTTTAGAGACAAATTTATTTACAACTCTTATTTGGATGGGTTGCTGACTGTGTGCTACTCCATATCTTATTTGTTCTTTTGGCAACTATTTTCCCTATCACCCCTTTCTTTTTATTTATTTGGTTGTTGTTGTGTTTTGGTTGACCCACACTGGGAGTTTGGTGTCTAGTACCACCCACAATGTGGTGGTGTGTTGTTGCACCACCAAACTGTCATGGTGGGTGCTTTGTACCCCCTCACGACATAGAAGGTGCAGCAACACCAACCATTTCATAGTGGTGCCTAGCACCACTCATGGCAGGGTGAGTGTTATGGCACCTCAAATGTTGTGGAAGGTGCAAGCACCACTCCACGACATGGTGGGTGTAGCTGCACCACTATGTCGTGTTGGGTGCAGCAATACCACCACAACATACTGGGTTCTTTGCACCATGTTTTTGTGTCATCTCATGCATAGGATGAATGCCTGTTGCTGGGTAGAATACTTACCTAGACAACAATGAATTTAATTTTAATTTTAATTTTTGTTCTTCTCTATTTGTATTTGCCAGATGGGTTACCATTCAACAGGCTTGTAATCAAACCGCCTTTTATCTTATTCCAATTTGATTTTAGAACTATTGAACCAAAATATCAATTTGATGGGTCTGGAAATGAGTTTGTACATTTAGTTTATGTTGTTAGTTCAACATTTTATTTGGTTTAGTATGTTTTCAGATTTACCTTGGGAAATAGAAGGTTTTGTGATTTTAGTTCTGTAGCTATTTGGTGGTTAATTTTATTGTAAAAATTTACGCATTTTGTTGTCCATGAGTTCTTGATGGTCATGGTTAAGTCCAGTTCTGACTTTGAAAGTAGTCTGCGAGTTATAGCGCGAGCTAAGCATATTGCAAATGCTGCCTAGTTTTATGTATTGTTTTCTTTGTGAGAGTTATATTGTGTAATGTGTCATGTTGTATTTTAAATACCAGAGGTTGTCTTGCGTATGTGGGGTTTCAAATTGATTTTTATGTTCAGATTTGATGCCATTGCTTGGACGTAAGAGTTGATTGATTGTTTGAATTCATCTCATGACGTTTTACCATGAGAGTTAATTTGTTATATTGTTGATTATAAGAACAATAAGTGTGAAGACCTTCCTGGATTTTTATTGATTTGGTTTATGTATCTTTTGGTCAAGAGGTTCAACTCTTTTGTATATTGATGTCCATTTTTCATGAGTAAGTGTTTATACTTGATTTGGCATTATATGATGTTGTATTTCAGATTTAATTTTGTAACTTAGAGCCTCTTGTGATGTTGATTTTGGGTCCATGTAAGGGAGTTGGCTCCTTTGCGACACCCAGTGTCACGAGAGATGGACTATCTCGAGGTTCCTTATAAAAATGCATGAAGTCCAGACCTCTTGGGCATAAGGGAGTTTACCTTTACTAATTAAGTGGCAACTAATTAATGAATGGGATTGGGTAGTTAGAAAAGTAGAAAGATAATAAATAATGGTGCCTCATGACTCTGTCCTAGGGAGGATGTTTTAGGTTGAGGATGAGAAGACTGTGGAGAGGGTAAGCCAATCTCCCTTGGTCTCTCATATGTTGAGATGGCTCTGCATGCTCTTAAGATAGAGCCTTATTTTTGGTATGAGATGTGATGACACTCCCTTGTACATGAGTTCCCTTGCGTTTTTATATTTATACTTATGCCTTGATGTTTGTTAGGCCTCTGAGAATTTTGTTGTTGTTATTGCATCGATGTTATTCCATGTGTATGGAAGTCTTTCTTGGTGTTGGTCCCTTTGGTAGAATCGTCAGCCTAGGTTTAGTGTGTTTGTTGTGACCTAGTTGTTGGCATTTGTATGAAGATTACATTAATGAAATATTATGTTGTCCTTGATGTCAATTATAACTAGTAATGATGTTATTTTCTAACTGGTAGGAAGAGCTAGTGAAGGGGACTCCAACCATAGGTGAATTTGTGGAGGAACCGGTATTACTATGAAATCAAAAGATGAACCGATAAACCCTAACCAATGAAGTTTGGTAAATTGGTTGTATTGGTTTTTGATCTAATGATGAGCGATAATGATTAGGACATGTATTCATACTGTATGAGAAAAGTTTCAAATAATTTCTGGTGCATAGAGATAATAGTTTTTATCTTGGGAATGAGAAATTTCATTGCATGTAATGTAAATCATGTGATGAGTTACAAAGTTCGATGAAGCAATGATCAAGGAGTGGTCAAGGATATCTTGAATGATTTGCAGTGATTATTATGTAATCCAACGGTCATACTTGAAATTATTTGTTTGTAATCTCAATGAGAGAATTAGGTTTGTGATGTGTTATCGACCTATTGTTTTGTTTATAAAGTTGATGAGTTGTTTTGTTGTAGAGTTGGAAATTTTTAGTTGAGAGTAAGAGTGTGGTTGTCGAACCAGATGATGTATCTGCAGTTTGTGTAAAGATAGATATAAGAATAAAAAGGATCTGAAAAAGCAAGTGTAGTGCTATTCAAATAGATCAGCAAACCCCTGTTGTTTTCTAACAATTACAGTAGTTAAATCCCCTAACCGGGTGCTTCTAACAAGATTAGTGTTATTCAAATCCTCTAACCAGGTGGTCCATTAGCTTGGATTTTAAATCCTTTATCGAGGTTACTCCTTACAGAGTATTGCTTCTAATAGGGCATTATAGTCAATCTGTTAACTGGGTGCTCCCTAATAAGATCTATTCTTAACAAGACTTATTGTAAAGCTTTAACATGCTAGGCTCCTAACAGGGCAGACTTCAGAAGGGTTCAGAATACTTGTGGGTGTTCATCCCCACCATGGTTTTTCCTATTTGGGTTTCCACGTCAAAAATATTGTGTCAAGTGGTGAATGTTTTTGTGGTTATGTTTACTATGGTTGAAATACTTAACTACTAAATCCACTTTAATATGTTATGTTAACCGACAACAATCTGAAATACGTTTTACTTGTGTCAGTAAATTATTTGGATGTTTTGGTTAAAAGGTTTTGTTAGTTTGAGAGTTGTTTTACTGTTAGTCTATTATAACAGTCAACTGGTTTGAGTTATCAATAATATTGCATTTGAAGTTCAGTGTTTAACTTGATAGTTTAGAGTTTTCATTGAGAGGTTGATTTTGAGATTGGTGAAAGTTTCTATCAGTTTTCTATCTATTGATTCACCCCCCTCTTAGTAGTTGACCGAATCCTTATTCTTTCATCATGCCATCAATTAGTATCAGAGCATTTATGGTCCTCTAAGGTCTAAGCCTAACAACTTGAGGTAAAGATCTTGTAGAACATGATGAAGAAGGAAGGTCCAAATGTTAATAGAGAGATCTACAAAATATGGAGTGATAGAATAAAAATTTATATCAAGAGTCTAAGAAGTCAATGCTGGGAACATGTTGGTACTCAAGATGTTGCACCTAGTGGGATTATGACTGATGATCAGAAGAAAGAGCAACAAGAAAATAGTCAAGCATTGGAGGCTATTATCAGTTCTTTGTTTGATGTAGAGTATGTAAATGTCCATGGTCTAGAGACTACCTATGAGGTATGTAAGAAACTTAAAGAGATCTATAATAGTGATGAGCATATGAAGATTGACAAAGAAGAGAGTCTAAGAGGAAAATTTGATAACATGTAGATGGCTAAAGGTGAGAATATACAATAGTATGGTCAGAGGATCAAAGAGATAGCTAGTTAGATCAAGAGTATTGGTGGTAAAGTGGAGGATGCCATAGTAATTAGTAAGGTGTTGAGAACCCTTCTATCGGTCTACGCTATCTAAGTTGTAGCCATTCAGGAGCTAAAGTCAATTAAGAAAACTAAGGTAAGACTTGACTCCATCATTGGTAAACTTACTGCTTTTGAATTAAATGGTTATGATGGTAGTGTTCAGAAATCTGAATCTACAATTAGAGCTTCAGTTTCTAACCCTTCTATGATGAAAAGTAGAGATGTCAGTCACAACTATGAATCTAGATCCAGCAGAGAAGTTGATGATGAAGACAATTTGGTTGATCTTGAAGCATTGTTGGCCAAGTGGTTGCCCAGAGGTACTGATAAGTACAGAGGTAAATTAACTTTGAAATGTTTTGCATGCAACAAGATTGGACACATTGCAACTAACTGTTCTAATGGCGACAATGAGCATAAGCATGAGAAGTTCAAGAAGTACAAAGGAAAAGGAAAAAGAGATTGTCTTATTGCAGTTGATGGTGGTATCACTGATGAGGAATCTAAGGGTGATACTAATGAAGAGATTGTCTTTGTAGTCATTAAAGAGGAAGCATCTGATAAAAAAGCATTAGTTTCTTGCATGGATAATTATGATTATTGGATCATTTATAGTGGTTGTTCACACCACTTGACCGGTGACTGGAGCAAATTTCTTACTTTGAAGAAATTTGATGAAGGAGTTGTGGGATTTGGTAATGACTCACCCTGTATGGTAACAGGTAAGGGAACTTTTTCTCTTAATGGAAAGTGTGTCGACTTGAATTTCATCCTTAGAATGTTACCTGTAACAAGTTAGTTTCACAAAATACCAATGAAAATGCTATAGGAAATCCAAACTCAACCAATGAAACTACATGAAATACATATGAAAAAAATATTAATATTACCTTCATGGTTTATGTCTCATTGTGTCCTAACTCCATTGTTCCTAGTTGTAGGTGGTGTGCTCTTAGACAATGTATTGATAGCTTCCAAGATGGCATATGAAGAATGGACTGATAACTGATAGTTAACAAATGCTATGATATGCAATACTACATGATTATGCTATATGATAATTTCTATTTGCTTCAAGATTAAAACTCATGGATGCATAAGTTTCACAAATGATTTGCTTGAAAATGCACTTGAAGTCTAACTCTCTCTCAACTGAAGCTCTTGATTTTATAGATCTTGAGAGGATGAGATGATGTGGCTTAGATCAATTGCCATGATCAGATCTATAGATTTGGATGGCTGTGAGAAAAGGTGAAGGTTGAGAGAAAGGGGGAAGGAGAAAACAAGTGTCACTCATCTCACCTTGACTGGGTTACTGACTGAGGGAATCTAGGGATGGTTGGAAAAGATTTAGGCATGATAGGACAAGTTGACTCAAGTCCTTCCTAAGATGTAGGGGATTTTGGAGAGAATATAGAAGATGGTTATGAAATATGTGTACATACAAAATATTCATTGAATTTGGAGGTTAAAGATAAATGATGAATTAATATGTAAGAAATATTAATTTCCTTAGCCACATGTTGGATGAGTTGGCAAAGGGAAGATGAAGTGGAGATGGAAGGTGAGTTGGAAAAGAGGGATTAAATAATTTAGGAAATCATTTAATATTTGTGACTATAGGATAAGAGAATAACCATTAAATATTATATATTTAATTGATTGAAGGAGATTATTAAATATTAGATATTTAATTAACTTGGTTAGAGGAATAATTAAATATTAGATATTTAATTATTTTGAGGAATAGAATAGATGAATTAATTAATAAATCATTTCAATTAAATTAATTAATAGAAAGACAAGCAAATGAATTAAATAAATTAATCTTTTCAAATTATTTATTTAATAGAAGAATAATTATTAAATAGATATAAAATATTTATTTAATTGCTCATAGCCATTTTTATGTGTATACATTTTGCCCCTCTTTGAAATAATATCAAGACAACATTGTTTCAAAGATTAAATCAAGTCTCGATAGTGCCTCTGGTGAAGATTAAAAATCCTGATTGTGTGCCCCCTCAAGAGATTGATCATGAAACTATTGAAAAATTTGGTTTGAACGATTGATATCATGATAACTGATAAAAGGTTCTGACAATTAAATTCATTTGTAAAAAAAAAATTAAATTGCCCCATTGAATAGCATTAATTACTCTTTCAAATAGTAAATATAAAATTAGCCAAGGTTAATTTTAATTTCATTGTTATCCTTGTCAGCTTATGAAGAAAATTTTCTTTGTGAGGTGGCAAAATGGTGATTCCTATGGAGAACCATCAATTTGAGCATGTTCGACGATATTAGCGACCTCCTGAGTATGGGTATCCGGTATGTATCTTATCCTGAGCTTTGTTTTCAACTTGTCATGCAACTTTTCATGTTTTTAGGCACATTTTTTAATTTTTAATTTTTTTGGCGATTTTTGGCATTTAGTTAGCGCTTTTGCATTTAGATTTAGCATATATGCAATTACGTTTAGCGCATTTGTATGTGATAGCACTTATGGTCATTAAGATTGCGCATATGTGTCGTTTGTTATGTTTCACGCATTTGTACATAGGGTTAGTTCGTTTGTTGAAAAAGTTAGTGCATATGCTTTTTTAGCACTTATGTTTAATAGGATAGTGCATATGCTCAAAATTTGATGTTTTTGATAGATGCAAAAGCTAAAATCACTTTGATGATTAGATTTAATGTGTTTGATGTGTGTGTATGATGAATAGGGATTTGATTGATTGATTGATGTTGTTGGATAGATTGATTTGATTTGTTTTGATAGAGTAGCTCTAAGAAACCGATTTAGTTTCTGATGCAAGATCTTAGTAGAGTTTTGATTGAACTCAGTGATTGATAGAAAACCACGATTGATAGGTTTTAAAATAATTTGATAGCTTAAGTTGCTTCAGTTTGATTTGATAGATTGGATAGCATAATTTGCTTGAGTTTGATTTGATTGATTTGATAACGTGAATTGCTTTAGTTTGATTTGATTGATTTGATAGCGTAAATTGCTTCAGTTTGATTTGATTGATTTGATAGATTAGCGATCGCTTTGATTTGATAGATTTGATAGATGATGATTGATCTAATTCTCTTGCTAAAATTGGAGAAACTTGATGTTCTCCTATGTCAGGAGAAATTACCTGCAGTACGACATTTAGTGCCAGAGCTGACATAGGAAGAGGTTAGACATATAGATGCATGTGGTTTACACCATCTGTTGTATATGCCTAAGATTACGCATAATAGATGATTGTTGATGATATTAGCTGAGAGATGGCACAGTGAGCATAACTCTTTCCACTTGCCCACGGGTGAGATTAGTGTGATGCTCGAGGATGTCTATAGGATTTTGCATATCCCAGTGACTGGCGAGTTAGTATAGTATGATTTTCAAGATCGTGTTGGGACAAAGGCTTGCATAGCCATTTTTGCTAATGAGAGCATCTCTAGAGGAGAGATCCGATGGGAGGATATGGTTATGTATTATGAGACTCTCCCTATCATTCTTGCTGGTTTGATTGGAGGATTAATTTGTCCTGATAGGCGATCATGAGGTTTTGTTGTTGTATGGGGTGAGATTCTTTTGAGTATGATACAACATCAGACTTGATATGCTTGGGGTGTTTGTGTGCTGGCACATCTATATCATGATCTTCATCAGGTGGCGTATGATGAGAGTGTTATTTTGTCTATAGGATGCATACTATTGCAGATCTAGTGTTGGGAGCACATTGCTATTACTCTGCCTATCCATCACAGAGTTCATGGAGAGAGACAACCATATGTTTATCTATATGTAGGTATCCTTACTCAACATAAGCTAGGTAAGATGAAGTATTGGCATTGGGTGCTTGATTCATTGGATAGTATTACTTGGAGACCATATGTTGATTGTGAGCCTTAGATGGATGATGCACAAACATTACCATTTATTATGCAGAGTAGAAATCTCATTGGTCAGACTCCTTTCATTATTAAGTGACAGTTGATTAGTTGCATTCTTAGATAGTTTGGTATCATTCAGCCTATGCCTACTGGTGTGATAATATGTGCTTGGTGGTACAAAGATAGACGGGATTGGGGACCTTCTTTGTCATTTGAGATTGCTTGTGTAGAGTTTCTTGCTACTCCAAGAGTGGCTTATGATATGAGATTGCACATTCTTGATCCCAATGTTACTTTAAAGTATGCTCAGTATATACTAGCACATCCATTCCCTCATATTACTGATCCAATAGATCCTCCTCCCAACTCAGGACATGAGGATGAGGATTTAGTGTTAGGTCTTGGAGACAACTGAGAGGGGGGGGTGAATCAGTTGTCTAATAAATTCAAATAAAAAACCACTAAACCAGTTTAATGCTTAATACCAGTAAACTAGTTAAGTATGCCGGTAGATAGTGTTAACAGTAAATTGTTATACCGATAAAGATTAATGCATGAAACACAAACATAAAGTCATCCACAACACATAACACCAATATTTGTATGTGGAAACCTTGTAAGGGGAAAAACCATGGTGGGAAACCTTACCCACAATTCGATGATACTACTGTAGATAGTAAGTGTACATAAATGGGGTCTGCACATGCAGAAAGGCCAACAGCCTAGAGCTCATTGCTCAATCACACAATGGAAGTCACACTGACTACAATTGGATGGTTAAATCCAATAAGAATGTACTGCATAAAATAACATCTTCATATGCTAGATTCAGTACCGGTGTAATGTTGATATGCTTCTATAAAAACCTAGCTTCACCTTCAGATGATGTCTTCATGTATACCTCTTCTTAATCTCACATATACCTTCTCACAATCCTTTTTCTGCATTCCACATTCGATCTTACAAATAAGATCTTACATTTATACCATAACCTAAGACCAATTTTAGTAGGTCAGCTCTACAAGATATTATAATAAAATCATTTGTAAACAATATAATATCCGATGCAATAACCGATTAAACATGTCGGCTTAATGCTTTTACAACAATAATAAATCATCTCTATAGTGTGTCATGCTGATCTGGAAAACATAAACCTGCCGATGTAACCCTAGGTAACCTTGGACCTATTTGTCGATAACAACAAATATGTAAATATGAATATACCAATGATTAATTCTTCAAAACAAAGTGTCCACACAGTGTCTTTGACATTACCAAGTGTTGGTGATCATTATATCCTACCAGTGAACATTATATCCTATCGGTGAACATTATACCAACAATTGTGCAATAGTTACTTGTTTTCCTGTGAATGTTGCTGGATCTCCAAAGTGCTAGTGTTTTAGTAGGTGTTGACATCAATGATAAAACCATACCAAAATACCAACAATCTCCACCTTTGACATTGATGGCAAGACAAGATGGAAAAACCATGAAAGTGCCAAAACAAAAAAGCCAAATACCAAAAATCAACAATCCTCCTAAACAACAATTTCTCTCCTTGGGAGCAACATGTGTTTATCCAAGGATAAAAGATAATGTGTTTTTCCATAGATATCTCTCCCCCTTTGACATAAAATGCCAAAGTTACAAAAATCAAGTTCATATACAAAATACACATCAATTCAATATACCAACTACTCCCCTTGACAAGTAGCTTCCTCATCAAAGACTGGAGTAAAAGATTTGTCTTTTAATTCTGCCGGTTGATGACAATCATCAACTATCTAAGTCTCTACCGGTTGTGGCATGACTCCAAGCTGATCTCTAAGATATTCAAAAGTCTCCTTAGGCAAAGGTTTTGTGAAAATATCTGCAAGCTATTCTTTAGTATTCACGTAAACCAATTTTATCTCTTTTTCTTCAACTTTTTCCCTTAGAAAATTTAGTTTGATAGAAACATGTTTTGTTTTAGAGTGTAATACTAGATTCTTGGATATATCAATTGCTGCAGTGTTATCACAATATATAGTAATAGGTTCCTTGCATTTTACCTTTATGTCTTTCAACATTTGCTTAAGCCATAGTACCTGTGTACAGTTAGTTGCTGCTGCAACATATTCTGATTTTGATGTTGATAAAGATATACAACTTTGTTTCTTACTCAACCAAGAAACTAATGTCTTTCCAAGAAAGAATGCTCCACCACTGGTGCTTTTCCTATAATCCACATCTCTTTCCCAATTTGCATCTGTGTATGCACATAGATCAAAATTTTCATCTCTAGGATACCATAATCCAAGATTTGCAGTGCCTTGTAAGTACTGAAAAATCTTTTTTACTGTTGATTCATGATTTTCCTTAGGATTAATTTGAAATCTTGAAACGATACATACTGCATTCATAATATCAGGTCTAGTTTGTGTCAAATACAGTAAACCTCCTATCATAGATTTTTATCTAGTTGGATTAACAGGTGTAGATTCATCCCTTTGAGATAATTTGTCATTTGTAGTCATAGATGTGCTTACCGGTTTAGAGTTCTCCATCCCAAATTTATTTAGTAACTCTTTCAGGTACTTGGATTGACTCAAAAATATAGCTTTGTCAGTTTGTGAAATCTGCAATCCTAAAAAGAATTTTATTTCTCCAATCATAGACATTTCAAATTCTTGCTGCATTTTAATAGACATTTCCTTACATAATCCATCTTCTCCTCCAAAGATTATATCATCAACGAATACTTCTATAATCAAGATGTCATCATTAGTTATTTTGTAATATAAATTGTTTTCTGCATTTCCTTTAGTAAAACCAATCTTTAAAAGATACTTATCCAACCTTGCATACCAAGCTCTTGGGGCTTGTTTTTATCCATACAGAGCTTTTCTTAATCTACAAACCATATCATTGTCATCTGTCAAAGAAAATCCATCAGGTTGTTTAATATAGACGTCCTCTTCAAGATCTCCATTCAAGAATGCACATTTAATATCCATTTGATAAACTTTGTAGTTCTTGTGAGCTGCAAAGGCCAAGAATAATCTGACTGCCTCAATTCTAGCTACCAGTGCAAAGGTTTCATTGTAATCAAATCCTTCTTTCTGAGAATATCCCTTACACACTAATCCTGCTTTATTTCTGACAACCTTACCATCTTCATTAAGTTTGTTTCTAAATACCTATTTGGTTCCAACTACATTTTTATCTTTGGGCCGGGGAACTAATGTCCAAGTATTATTTTTCTCAATTTGTCCTAATTCTTCTTCCATAGCTTTAATCCAAAATTTATCTTCTCATGCCTCATTAACAGATGATGGTTCAATTTGAGAAATAAGACATACCTCTTCATTTTCTAATCTTCCTCTTGTCATAACTCCTTTAAATTTGTTACCAATTATCTGATCTTCAGAATGATTCAATCTTACATACCGGGGTGTCTTAGTTTGCTATTGTTCTTCAATTACTGTGGAATCCTCTGATGGTACCGGGGTAACTGGATCTTCATACTGTATCGGTGGATTTAGTGTAGGTTCATTTGTCACAACTTCTGTTGTTGGTTCAAAGTCTATATACCTTGAAGTTCCTCTGAATTGTTCATCAATCTTTACATTTGTACTCTCAACAATTTTCTGCAATCTCTTATTAAAACATCTATATGCCTTGCTCTTAGATGAATAACCAAGAAATATCCCTTCATCACTTCTAGGATCAAATTTGCCAATATACTCATCTCTTCTAATATAACATTTACTTCCAAAAATTCTAAAATACTTAAGAGTTGGAGTATTACCAAACCATAGTTCATGAGGGGTCTTACCGGTTTCACCTTTGATGTGAACTTTGTTGAATGCATAGACGACTGTGCTAACTGCTTCTCTCCAATACGCATGTGGTAAATTTTCTTCAGATAACATACTTCTGGCTGCATCTAAGATAGTTTTGTTTTTCCTTTCACTAACTCCATTCTATTGTGGTGTCCGAGGTGCTGATAGTTGTCTTTTGATTCCATTCACTTCACAAAATGTATTAAAGTCATTAGATGTAAATTCTCCTCCTTAATCTAATCTTAAACATTTGATTTTCTTGCCGGCTTCATTTTCAACAATTGCTTTGAACAGTTTGAACTTTCCAAGTGCTTCTAATTTTTCTTTGAGAAAAGTAACCCAACACATTCTAGAACAATCATCAATAATTAGCATGAAATATCTATCACCTTGTAAGCTTTTAGTTCTAGCTGGACCACATAAATTAGTGTGAATCAAATCAAGAGCATTATTGGATTTTTCTGGAATACTTTTGAAACTAGCTCTAACTTGTTTTCTAAATTGACATTCCTTACATATTGTATTCTGAGGTTTCACAATTTTGGGTAGATCTGTATCTGCCTTAGAAGTACTGATCTTTACCATACAATCAAAGTTTACATGACATAGTCTCTTATGCCATAACCGACTTTCATCTATATGTGCAATCAAGCATGCCTTTTCACTATTATTCAAATAAAAGATATTACCTCTAGTCTGATTACCGGTTGCAATCTCTAAACCAGTTCTATTCATGATTTTGCATTTTCCATTCTTAAATTGGAACTGAAATCCCTTCTCAACCAATTGACCAACACTTAAAAGATTATGCTTTAATCCTTCAACATAGTAGACATTGTTAGTGTTATGCTTACCATCAAGAGATATTGTACCCTTACCTTTGATTGAACAAGCTTTGTCATCTTCAAATCTTACTAAACCTCCATCGTATTCTTGAAAGTTCAAGAATTTACCTTTGTCTCCTATCATATGATATGAACATCTTGAGTCAATGATCCATTCATCCTTTACTTCAACGTTAGCTGCTAGGGCTTGTTCTACCGGTTGAGCAGTAGGTGCCAGTTGATCTTCTATTATAGCAACCAAAACCCATCCATTGTCTACTGGATCCTCATCAAAATCATCAGTCACACCTTCATCAACAATGTAACAAGATTTGTCTTTGTTCTTCTTAAATTTGTATCTCTGATATACAGGATTAGGCTTGTATGTTCTTCTAGCTTCTTCTCTTAGTCTAGCATGTCTATCAGGGCATCTCGAAGCCATATGACCAATCTTATTGTAGTTAAAACATTTAAAGGGTGCTTTACCTTCATACTTTCTTCCAACTGGACCTTTTGGCATTTTCCTTGCAAATAGTGCTTCAAGTTCTTCAATCTCTTCATTCTCCTTCCTAGTTTCTTCAAGTTCTCTTGCATAAAAGGCTTTCCAATTTGATTTGTCAAATGATGGAGCAGATGATGTTGATGCTTTAAAGGCCAAATCTATCTTTATAGTAGAAACATGACCAAATTCCTTAATTTCAAAAGCTGAAAGTTTTCCAATCAATGTATCCCTAGTTACTGATGTATTAGGCATTGTTCTCAACTCATTTATAGCAGTAACCTTCATTTTATATGACGGTGGCAATCCTCTTAAGATTTTTGTAACAATTTTATCCTCACTCAAGGTTCCTCCACAACATTTAATACCCAAAAAAATTTCATTTACTCTTTCCATAAAAGCAGAAATCCTTTCATCTTCTTCCATTTTCAAATGTTCATACCTGACTCGAAAGCTTTAAAGTTTTGCAATCTTGACTGTGGAATCTCCTTCATTCAGTGTTTCCAAATGATCCCAAATAGCTTTAGTAGTAGACCTATCTAATAATCCCATGATTTGTTGATCAAAGAAAGCGCTTAAAAGTGCTTCTCTTGCTTTGCAATCATTCTCCTCATCTTTAGCTAAGGTAGTTGGAACAGCCTGACCAGCTACAATAGCAGTATAACCATTCTTTGTAACTTCCTAGATGTCCTTCCCAATGCAATTCAGATGTGTCTCCATTCTGATCTTCCATATCCCATAGTTAGTTCCATCAAGTTTAGGACTATCCTTCCTGAAATAATTAGTAGTCATTGGATCTCCTGAAGTTGTTAAACTTCTGCAAAAAGAGGACTAGTCTCTGATACCAATTGTTAGGTCTCGGAGACAACTAAGAGGGGGGGGGTGAATCAGTTGTCTAATAAATTCAAATCAAAAACCATTAAACCAATTTAATGCTTAATACCGATAAACCAGTTAAGTATGTCGGTAGACAGTGTTAATAGTAAATTGTTATACCAATAAAGATTAATGCATGAAACACAAACATAAAGTCATCCACAACACACAACACCAATATTTGTACGTGGAAACCCTGTAAGGAGAAAAACCATGGTGGGAAACCTTACCCACAATTAGATGATACTACTGCAGATAATAAGTGTACATAAATGGGGTCTGCACATGCAGAAATGCCAACAACCTAGAGCTCACTGCTCAATCACACAATGGGAGTCACACTGACTACAGTTGGATGGTTAAATCCAATAAGAATGTACTGCACAAAATAGCATCTTCATAAGCTGGATTTAGTACCGATGTAATGCTGATATGCTTCTACAAAAACCTAGCTTCACCTTCAAATGATGTCTTCATGTATACCTCTACTTAATCTTGCATATACCTTCTCACAATCCTTTTTCCACATTCCACATTCGATCTTACAAATAAGATCTTACATTTATACCATAACCTAAGACCAATTTTAGTAGGTCGGCTCTACAAGATATTAGAATAAAATCATTTGTAAACAATATAATATCCGATGCAATAACTGATTAAACATGTTGGCTTAATGCATTTACAACAATAATAAATCATCTCTATAGCGTGCCATTCTGATCTAGAAAAGATAAACCTACCAGTGTAACCCTAGGTAACCTTGGACCTATTTACTAGTAATAGCAAATATGTAAATATGAATATACCAATGATTAAATCTTCAAAACAAAGTGTCCACACAATGTTTTTGACATTACCAAGTGTCTTCCATATCATTCCAAGTGTCGGTGATCATTATATCCTGTCAGTGAACATTATATCCTGTTGGTGAACATTATACCAGTAACTGTGCAATAGTTACTTGCTTGTCAGTGAATGCTGCTGGATCTCCAAAGTGCTAGTGTTTTAGTAGGTGTTGACATCAATGAAAAAACCATACCAAAATACCAACATTCAGATGATCCATTTTTTAGGAGATGGAGATGAAGATGAGAGCTTAGAGCTTCTTAGGAGGCCAAGGGAGGTGGGAGTAGTAGGAGACTTGGATGGAGGGGAGGTCAATTGAGAGTCCATGGAGGACCATTTGGACTAGTTGGTAGGATTGGGAGACCACGTCCTATGGGTGGGAGAGATGTTGGCCAGATTGGGAGGGATACTGGCAGGGCAGGGATGAGATCACTAAGAGGGTTGCCATTGAAAGGAGGAGGCAGGATGACTAGACTGGATGGGGGTCATGGGAGATGCATTGACTATGGTCAGATTTAGCCAGACCCTAGAGTTATTACAGCTCATGGTGGAGAGGATGAGGATCCAGAGGATCATGTTCCACTTATTAGATGATGGGTTCTGAGAGCTATTTGGACTGAGATGCCAGTAGGTGGATAGGGATGTGGTGAGGAGGGGATTAGGGTTCATGCACCACAATAGGATTTTCCAGAGAAGGTTGCACCAGAGAATGACATGCTAGAGTAGGTTGCACTAGAGAATGATATGCCAAAGTAAGAGACCATTGATAGTCTTAGAGCACAGATTGACAACTTTGAGCATAGGTACAAACTTTCATGGTTGAGAGGGATAGAGCTATTATGAGATAGTAGGATACTTAGGGCCATCTTGATCATATTCAACAGGTTGGATCAGGTACTTTCTCAGCTAGCATTGTTAAAGCACTAGTTCGGAATGGGAAGGAGACTTCCCGTTGGTGATGACTATATGAGGAGGTAGTCGCAGAGAGACAGAGATTAGGTGGTTATCATACCATCATTTTGATGGATACTAGCAGTGGTGGGGTCATGGGAGATAGGTATTTGGAGGATCTTCTCACCCACAACCACATAGACAGACAAAGTTAGGTGATAGTGGTACAGGAAAACCTTGACTTTATTTGGAGACACTTGTATTGTTTATCTGATATCATTGTATACTTAGACTTTTATTGTTTTATGATGATCTATATGCAGAAATGGACTCTATATGATGATCGTCTTTATTATGCATGTTGCTCTATTTTATGATGATAATCTATATGCATTGATTATATGGATGATGTTATGATCTTTTCTTTTAATTATGATGATGCTTTATATGATAATGCAATGATAAATTTTTTTGATTTTCGATTTTGATGACCTTGGATGCAAATGAAAATGATTACTTAACTTAAACAATATGTAAATGATGCAAATGTAGTGATCTATATGGAAATGCAAATGAATGAGTGAGTTGTTTTTGATTTGTAGGATGATGTAATGCAAATGATCTACATTAAATGTTTTTTTATTTTTATATGTAATATTTATGAATCTAAGTGCAAAGATGCAACTAAATGATCATTAATGAAATGATAACACAAATAAAAGTGATGATACACTATATGATTAATGAAATGCACTTAATTGTATGCAAATTAATGCAATTGATGAAATGCAACTAAATGATTTGAAATGATTCTAAGGATGAGTGCACCTAAAATGATCAAATGAAAATTGTTTTTGTTTGTCCAAGTATACTCAATCTTTATTTATGACCGCTGATCTGTTAATGAAATGATATTCTTATAATGTAACTGACAATGAATGCTTATAATGCAGATGAATAATGAGCCAATATAAAATGATCTAACTAAAAATTATACTACCATTCTTCATATGCTATCTTGTAACAGTTCTTGATTTCATCATTGAGCTTTAAAATGTTGTAAGAAAATACAAGCAACTTGACATAAAGATTCAAGATGACTTGAGTATTTCTTACATGGATTTTAATATAGCAAGTTAATACAAGCAACTTGATATAATGAGTCAAGTTGACTTGAGTATTGCTTGTAGAACAGACAAGAATTTTCTCCTTTCATGCATGACTTGGAATGGCCTCCTTGATCTTTTGTCGATCATATCTTGAGACAAGTACATACTTTAGTAAGAGATAAACCACAGATAGCAATCAAAGAAAATAATCATGCCCCATCATAGCTTCTCTAGTCATAGACATCCTTGAGTCGCATAGAGTACATGATTAGCAATAAAATTGAGATATAAACACTGAATCTTGTATGTCATTCACATGTTCTTACGGTCATTAACTGATATAATTATCTTGATGAATGATCTTTGATAATCCTTTATTACTTGTTGATCGATTCTTTGGTTTCTAAGTTTCATGATTCAGTTGTTGATGAAATGCCTTGATTTTTGTTGCTTTGTTGCTCATTATCCAGTGTCAAAACCCTAGGTGTTTTTGGTTTTTCTAAGTTTTTCGAATATTTTGGATTTTCAAAGATTTCAAAAGATCACCTTAGCAAAAGGAATTAGGATTTTGCCCCTAGCGGAAACAAAAATTTATTATGGATGTATGAATTGATCGAGATCCAAACCATGGAGGGATACAAATGCAGATTGATTGATTCTGATAAGATCCAAGATAGTGACTACGACAAGTGTGTCAAAGATTGATAATTTCTGGTAAACTACATATTTTTGGCTAAATGGTTCAGAGCAATGGATGCAAAAGATGGAATGGATAAGCTAGGATATGATGGAAGCGATAGATTGAATACGATGATGTGGATAGGTGCACAAAGCGATCTCATAGATGGAGGAACTCACTTTTTAGATAGTGTATGTTTACTAGGTTCTCACCATCTAAATTTATTGCATTTTTCCTCTTTTCATATTCTGATTTTTAGGGATTTTTTTTTGCTTTTTGGATGTTTACTGATGTTTTTTTAAGGACTTTATATGCTTTTTATTGATTTTATTTCAGGACTTTTTTTCTCAAACACATAATTTTTTGAGATGGATAGAATTGATAGGTTCATCAAACCAATCACCTTCAGGGGTAGATAACTTGTATGCTCCTGATCCATATGCTGCTACTATGACAAAAGGTCCTAGCCAATTTGGTTCAAATTTTCCCTTCTTGTCTCGGTCTTGTTGATTTCTTGGATTCTCCCTTAGAACTATATCTCCAATTTGAAAAATGTGTGGCTTGACCCTGTGGTTATAACTTCTTGCCATTCTTTGTTGATATACTTTTAAATGATCCATTGCATTTTGTTGATATTCCTGAATCAGTTCAAGTTCCTGGAGTTGAGAGACTTGTTCTTCTTCTTCTAGTATAATACCTTGCAAGGATGCTCGTAGAGAAGGTATCTCTAATTATATAGGTTATATGGCTTATGATCCATAGAATAAACAATATGGAGTTTCCCCTGTTGGAGTGCAGATACTAGTTCGGTATGCCTAATAAGTAGGATTTAGCTGAATGTGCCAGTCTTTTCCATCTTCATTGAATGTTTTCTTCAAGATTTTCAAGATAGTTTTGTTTCATACTTTAGCTTGACCATTTCCCTATGGATAATAGGGAGTAGAAAACCTATGTTGGATATAAAATTATTCACATAGCTCTTTCACATCTTAATTTTTGAATGGTCTTCCATTATCAGTGATAATGGTCATAGGAACTCCACAATGACAGATTATATAATTCAAAATAAATGATGATAATGGTCACTGTTGTTAAAGACATTGCTTCAATCTATTTAGTAAAATATTTAGTAGCAATAAGAATAAAATTATGTCCATTAGAAGATGAGGGATTTATCTTTCCTACCAAATCAAGGCCCCATTGAGAAAATGGCCATGATCCTATCATAGGATATAACTCTTGTGCTGGTGCATGAATGAGACTCCCATGGAGCTAACATTGTTTGCATTTTCTAGCATATGTGAATGAATCCCTCTCCATAGTAGGCCAATAGTAACCCATACGAAGAAGTTTCTTAGCCAATGTTAAACCACTTGAGTGTGTGCCACAAATATCTACATGAACATCGTTAAGAACTTTCTCAGATTCTTCTTGTTCAAGACATCTCAACAAAGTACCATCTAGACCATGCCTATATAGGATATCAATAATAACAGTATAGTGAGAGGATTGATGAATAAAATTCCTTCTCTAATTGCGAGATAAGTCAAGAAGGATATTTTCTTTTAAATATTGATAAGTTTGACCATATGAGGATTGACTGGTTCTTGATATATGGCAAATTCAGCAAGCATGCTAGGATTGAATGGTAGGGGTTAAGATATCTTCCACGAGAAATTTGTAATGTTGTTGATTCTCCTTATTTTTCAAGAGAGATGCTATTGTATCCATTACATCTGTTTCTTTATTCTCATTTCTTAGAATTTGAGTGAATGATATTTCTTTAAAATGTTCTTTAAACGCCTCTACTAGCTATTTGTATGGCATGAGCTTATCATCCTTAGTTTGATATTCAACATTTATTTGATTGATGATAAGTTGTGAATTACCATAGACATGTAGTTCTTTGATGTTCCATTCAATGGCCATTTTAAGGCCAATAGACAATGCTTCATACTTTGCAGTATTATTGGTGCATGGAAACCACAATCTATATGATTTCAGAATTGTGTGTCCCTGAGGTGTGATGAAAAAGATTCCTGTGCCTTATCCATATTGTGTATAAGAACCATCAAAGTACAATTCCCAAAATTTTGTACTTACTGTCAAGATATCTGCATCAAGAAATTTGATGTGCAAAGACATGTCATTTTGTAAAGGTGCATCAGCCAATTGATCAACGATGACTTGTCTCTTAATAGATTTTTGGTCAACATACTCTATATCAAATTCACTCAGTATCATATTGGGTTGAAGGATTAAATCACAATCTTTTGAGTGTTGCACAACTCAAGGATAGAGGATATCTATTGGAATTTAATAATAGAATGTACAAAATCTATCAAACCAAAGGTGAACTAATTGCAACCGGCAAGTAGACAAAAGGTAACCTATTTCACCTAAATCCTAAAGTCAACAACTGTTTAATTGCTAAAGTAGATGATAGTTGGATTTGGCTAGGAGATTTTGTCATATAAATTTTAATAACATTGTTAAAGTGAGTAAGTCCAAGATAGTGAGAGGTTTGCCTCAGTTGGACAAACTAGTTAACACTCTATGTAAGGAATGTCAGTTGGGAAAGATGCCATCCTTAAATTTTTAGAGAAAAGCTTTTTCAACAGAACATCTATTAGATTTGGTTCATACAGACCTCCATGGACCAATAAGGACCAAAAGTATTCAAGTTGACAGATATTTTATGGTCTTCACTAATGATTGCTCAAGAATGATGTGCGTCACATTATTGAAGGATAATAAAAGAAGAATTTAGTAAATTCAAGGCATTAAGGGCCTTAGGTTAAAATAAAAGTGGTAAGAAGATAAAGTGTCTGAGGACTAATCAAGGTGGTGAATTCACTTCTATGGAATTCACTAGATATTGTGAAGAAAATGGCATCAAACGCTAGCTTTCTGCACCAAGGACACCATGATAGGATGGTATTGCATAGAGGAACAACCGGTCAGTTGTTGAAGTTGCTAGAACGAAGTTGATACAAGGAGGTGTAGCAAAAAATTTCTAGAAAGAAGCTATCAACACAATTGTCTACACTATGAACTGGATTTTGGTAAAGTGTGTTGGCAAATGCACACTCCAATGAGATATTGTAGGTGATTGAAGGTTTTGTCATTGATGGAAACCTTGCAATCCTATGACACCGGCAAGGCAATTTACCAACACTAGCAAGGATAGACTCTACACTGGTACATAGACCACTGGAAGTGAAAGAAAGTATACCGGCACCTAGGCTGACAAGATTTTCATTTATAATATATTTTGTAAATTATTGTAAAATTATTATAAGTCAACTTGGCATGTTGTAAAATGACTCATATATGTAAGAGATCATTATAGAACCCTTGGTAAGGAAGTAGATAGGCGAAATAAGGCAGACCTATTATGCAAATTATAGGTTAAGGGTTTATGTATGAAGTAGAGCTAAAACTGGTATTGGATCTGGCATAGTAGATGCTATTTTAAAGTAGTAGAAGACATTGGATTTACATAATCCATTTTGTAAGTCAATGAGACTTCCCATTTTGTAGTTGAGCAATAAGCTCTAGGCACTTGGCCTTCTTGCATGTGCAGGATCCCATTGTAAGCATAATATTCACTTATTGGCCAGTAAGGGAATATTGTGGGTCACAAATCCCATTGAGGTTTCTCCCACACCGGGTTTCCTTGTTAAACTACTGTGTTATGGTGTGTTTTCTTGTGGTTTTTTCTATTCTTGTTTACCGCACTATTTCTATTTACCGATAGATGTTGGCATTTCAGTAGAAAGAAAGATTGTTGATATTCATTAAAGATATTGAAAAGGTTGTTGAAGATTATTTATATAACTCAAAAAAGGATGATAACTATCTTAATAACATTATTTTGTCATTGATGTCAAGAAATTGATTTTCTGATTCAGTATGATGTTGCCATATCTTGAGAAGATTGATTTGAAGAAAATTAAATCATCGGTAAAAGACATAGAAAGATTGTGATAAGAAAGAGAAGGAATAAGTTATTCAATGGGAAAATATTACCGAGTTAGACAATGATGAGATCATGATGTTAAGATTGTTTTGATATCCTACATATGTTGTTGATTGTAAGGTTAATACTATACTATGTCACCGAGCAAAGAACCTAGTCAGTAAACCCTAAGGAACCTAGTCGGTAAACCCTAAGGTTATCGATATCGGTTAATGAAGGCGGAGTGTCTACCGAGTAAAGTTTAGTATTTACCAAGTTACAACCGAGTTATGACAGAGCGCATTGGATGTATACAAGAATTATTTAATGAAGGACAATGATTAGCTGGAGATGTATAAATGATTGGTATGTTGTGCATGAAGTTTGTTAAGGATCTATGGCAATGAAAGATCGGCATGAAGATCTACAGCATAGATTGAACCGCAATAACCTTGTGCAAGTTCCAAGAAAGGAATGCAAGTCCCGAGGCAAGGTAAAACATTTTCAGATCAAAGAATGCATTGAACCTAGTCAAGATTGAAGATCTGATGGCTAAGATTGATCATGGGAAATGTGATCAAGGAGATTAAGTGGTTAGCAAATTGTTTATAAATAAGAAATTATTGATGAACAATGCATGTGGGAGAATGTAAGCATAGGGATGCTACATAGTGATTATCGAGCACAGAAGCTTGAAGACCTATTTGAATAACATAGTAGATAGCCCAACAAAAGGACAAGATAAGTCCTATGACAAGATTGTTTTGAGCAAATAAGAATCTGCTTTAGCATTTTAGATGTAAACTTGCAGATATATTTTATTACTATTATTTTGTAAGTGACAGAAAATCTCTTAACTGAGTGGACTTAATAGTCTTATTTGTAAACCCTCTAGCAAGGTAAAATTCTAAATGAGTGTTTGAAATCCTTTGACAAGGTCACTTCTAATAAATTGAAGATCCTAACATATCTGAGGGAAATCCCTTAACCGGGCCACATCTAGCAATGTGTTTGTAATCTTTAATAGGATTTTCTTTTAACCGAGCACACTCTAGAAGAGTATATTTCTTAGTGGGTCTGAAATCCCATAGTGGTTTTTCCCTATTTGGGTTTCCATGTTAAATCAGGTGTTATATGTGTTATGATGATTATATGTTTATGAGTTTGCATATTTAGCAGTTTTTGGTTATATTGCTGAAGTATGAGTTACCGAGGTTGAATCTGTTGATTTTATGGATTATTAAGTTTGTATGATCCACCCCCCCTCTCATATTGTTAGCTATTGGCATCAGTACTTTACAATTAGTATCAGAACTATCAATTGGTATCAGAGCTTTGGACTCTAGAAGAAAAAGTTTAAAGGCACTTGAGGCAAAGATCCGAAGATGTATAAAAGGGATGCACCAAAGCTGAACAAGTCAAGTTTCTCCAAATGGCAGAAAAAAATGAAGTTGCACTTATCAGGAATTGGAGAATATGCATCATATTATTTGGAGAATGATTACATTCCACCGAGCACCAATCCATTGACCTTGGAAGAGATAAAGGAAAAGCAAGAACAAATCCAAGCTATGATTGAAATAATATCAGCATTGACCGACTCAGAATTTAATGACCTAGAAGGTTGTAATGATGCAAAGGCAATGTGGACTAAGCTCATATCTGTTTATGGCGGGGATGAACATGTTCAAGGAGCAAAAGTAGATAGTCTAAGGGGAAAACTTGAATCCATGAGAATGAATGAAGGTGAGAACATAAACCAATACAGTACAAGGCTAAAGGAGTAGGAGGAACTATTGAAGAAAAGGATGTAACAAGTAAGTTGTTAAGATCCCTTCTACCTGCTTATGCCATTCAAGTCTCTGCAATCAATGAATTAAGGTCTATACCTAACATGCCAGTTTCTTTGGATGCTACTATTGGTAAGTTACATGCATTTGAGTTAAGTAATTCTGTTAATAGTGGGCCTTCTGTAAATATAGTAGAATCTGCATTCAGTTCTTTTCATATTAGTGAATTTGATGATTACAATGATAGAATGAGTAAGTACTCTGAAGGGAATCACAATGGAGCAAGTGAAATATTTCGTAAGAACATGGAAGAAGTGCACAAACTATATGAGGAAATCAAGAAACAAGAAGAGTTTGAAGCACTATTGGCCAGAAGGTTACCCAGAGGAAAAGGTAAGTATAAAGGAAAGATACCTTTAAAATGTTTCAATTGTGATAAAATAGGACATATGGCTTCTAACTGCCCTGATAAAGAATTTAGTGAAAAGAGAGAATACCGAGATAATAGGCAGAAAGACAACCAGTACAGAGGACACCGAGACTTCAGAAGAAGAGACAAAAAGACATGCCTAGTAGCTGATGAGGAATCCAACAATGATGAATCTAATGAAATTGATACTGAGGAAGTTGTTTATGTGGCTATTAAAGATGGATTTGATGAAGAAAGGTATGAAGAAAAAGCTCTAATATCTCACATAAATAATAATGATTCTTGGATCATAGATAGTGGATGCTCACATCACATGACAAGTAATAAACACAAGTTTGTGAAATTAGAAGACTATGATGGAGGCTATGTAAGATTTGGTAATGATGCATCATGTCCAATGAAAGGTAAAGGATCTATAACACTTCTTGACAAAGATAAATGTGATGATGTATATTGGGTTGAAGGTCTGAAATATAATTTGTTGAGTGTAGCATAGCTAAACAATACAAGATACCAAATAGAATTTCAGAAAGGAATTGTCAAAGTTCATGACAAGCATGGAAAGTTAGCTGCTACCGGGACACAAACAAAATGTAATACATTTCATCTTGGCTCAACTCGGAACAAATGTCTTTATGAAAAGATAGATGATACCTGGTTATGGCATAAAAGGTTTTGTCATGTAAATTTTGATAATCTGATCAAAATAAGCAAGAAGCACCAAGTAAGAGGTCTATCGAGTCTGGAAAAACCTAAGAATGCTATGTGTTGAGGATGCCAGATGGGTAAGATGAAAAGATCAAGCTTTACAAGTAAGTCCTACACTACTAAAGGAATTTTAGATCTAGTACATACTGATCTCTGTGGTCCTATGAAAGTTCAAAGTTATTATGGTGATAAATATTTCATATTATTTGTGGATGATTACTCAAGGATGATGTCAGTTATGTTTTTAAAAGAAAAATCGGAAGCTTTTCAAATGTTCAAATGGTACAAGGCAAGAGTTGAAAATGAAACAGGAAGACAACTAAAATGTCTTAGATCTAATAGAGGAGGAGAATTCACTTATGATGAATTTAACCTATTCTGCAATGATCATGGTATAAAAAGACAAGTATCTGCACCAATAACACCTTAGCAAAATGGGATAGCCGAGAGAAGAAACAGATAAATTGTTGACTGTGCCAGAACCCTGATGATAGAAAAGAGGGTACCTCAAAATTTTTGGAGAGAAGCAATCAGCACTGCAGTTTACACCTTGAACCGAGTTCAACTGAAGAAAGGAACTATAAAGACACCATATGAAATCTGGTATGACAAGAAACCTAATGTAAGTTATTTTAAAATCTTTGGAAGTAGATGCTATGTTCACAAAGATGATAGAAATGGAAAGTTTGATAAAAAAAGTGAAGAAGGAACATTTCTTGGTTATTCTTCTAGAAGTAAAGCATTTAAATGTTTGATCAAATCATCTAACAAAATAGTAGAAAGTGCAAATGTGAAAATTGATGAGTTTACAGAAAGAAATGATGAAGGAAATTCCAAAGAACCAGAAGATTATGAAGAATTTGTTTATGCTCAACCAAGAGGTCCTACCGAGAAAGTTGCTGAAGAAAATGAAGATAATGTCCAGTTACCAAGTGATGAAGAAGATCATACAGAGTCTACCGAGCTTATATTAGCCAAATATGTTAGAAGACATCATGCATCAAGTTCGATTATAGGAGATAAGGATGATCCAATAATGAAAAGGAACAGACTGAGACAGAACACATGTCTGATATCTGAATTTGAACTGAGAATAGTAAAAGAGGCATTTAATAGTGAAGATTGGGTAAATGCTATGATAGAAGAGATTAATCAAATCAAGAAGAATGACACATGGACATTGATCCCAAGACCGAAGGACAAAAATGTAATCGGTACTAAGTGGATTTTCAGAAACAAGCTAAATGAAAAAGGTGAGGTCATTCAGAACAAAGCAAGACTAGTTTGCAAAGGTTATGCTCAAGAAGAAGGAATAGATTATGGTGAGACTTTTGCACCTGTGGCTAGACTTGAGGGAGTAAGAACATTGTTGGCATATGTTGCTTTCAAAAATTTCAAGGTATATCAAATGGATGATAAATCTGCATTTTTGAATGGTATACTAGAAGAAGAAGTTTACATTGAACAACCTGAAGGATTTGTTGAAGACAAGAGTAAAGATCAAGTATGCAAATTGAACAAAGATTTATATGGTCTGAAACAAGCACCTAGAGCATGGTATGAGAGACTGCACTCTTATTTGATCAAGATTGGTTTTGTAAGGACAAGTGAAAACAACAATATGTACATGAAGAATAGTGAGGACAATGGAATACTGATCTCAACCATATTTGTTGATGATATTATTTTTTGTGGTAATGACTCCTTATGCAAGAACTTTGGAAATGAAATGTGCAAAGAATTTGAGATGTCATTAATTGGTGAGATACAGTATTTTATAAGTTTACAGATACTGCAAATGAAATATGATATTTTTATTACTCAATCCAAGTACATAAAGGAAATCTTGAAGAAATTTGGAATGGAGGATTCTAAACGAGTAAGTACTCCTATGACTACTAACTATAAACTATCAAAGAATGATGAATTTGCATCTATTGATGAGACACTTTACCGATCTATGATTGGAAAGTTGCAATATGTTGTGCAAAGTAGACCAGATATAGTACATGCAGTAGGTATTGTTGCAAGATTTTCTGCAGATCCCAAGGAAACCCATATGACAGCAATCAAGAGAATTTTCAGATACCTTAGAGGCACTGAAGATTATGGTTTAGTATATGAAAAGAGAAATGATTTTGATTTAAAAGTTTACACTGATGCTGATTGGATAGGCAACATTGATGATAGGAAAAGCACAAGTGGTGGAGCTTTCTTTTTGGGAGAAAGACTAGTAAGTTGGCTTAGCAAGAAACAAGGATGTATTTCACAGTCAACAGCAAAAGTTGAATATGTTGCTGCAGCATTGAATTGTACCAATATAGCATGGATCAAACAACTGTTGGAAGGTATAAATGAGAAAGTTACCCAGCCAGTAACTATATTCTATGATAATATGAGTGCCATTAACATTTCAAAGAATCCTATAATGCACTCTAAGACAAAGCATATCTCTATAAAGTATCATTATCTCAGAGAAGAAGTTCAAGAGAAGAAAGTTGTGCTAGAATATATTAGTTCCAAGGAGCAATTAGCAGACATTTTCACAAAGCCATTACCAAGGGACACTTTTGAATACCTCAGAAGCAAGTTAGGGGTCCTACCCCTATCTTCTACTCACTGATAGCGTTCAGTGAAAGCATCAATTCGATGAATCTACAAAATATTATATGTGGATTGATGCTGGTCTACGTACTTTAGAAGATTTTCTAAAAGTGTGTAGGAAATAGTGAATAGAGACAAGTTGCTCTGACCAAGACTGAGATGATATAGAGCAAGGCAACTCACTTCACACAGGAAGAAATCATGATTTAGTTCTTTTACTTTTTGGAATTTTTGTCAAAGGGGGAGAAGACTAAATGGTTGACTGAATGGTAAAACCCTAAATGAAGAAGATAACAGAAGACTAATGATAGGGGGAGAACACTACAAAAAGGAGAAGACTTCAGGATATTTTAACAGCTCAAAGATAACAGGAGAAGTCTAACAACAATCTGAATCCAAATCAATTTGAATATCTTGTTGATATTACCTTTTACCAGTTGGTTTTTCCATCAATGCCAAAGGGGGAGATTGTTGGCATTTTAGTAGAAAGAAAGATTGTTGATATTCATTAAGGATATTGAGAAGGTTGTTGAAGATTACTGATATAACTAAAAAAGGATGATAACTATCTTTATAACATTATTTTGTCATTGATGTCAAGAAATTGATTTTCTGACTCAGTATGATGTTGCCTTATCTTGAGAAGCTTGATTTGAAGAAAATTAAATGGTCGATAAAAGACACAGAAAGATTGTGATAAGAAAGAGAAGGAATAAGTCATTCAATCAGCAACTATTACCACGTTAGACAATAATGAGATCATGATGTTTAGATTGTAAGGTTAATACTATACTATGTCACCGAGCAAAGAACCTAGTCAGTAAACCCTAAGGTTAATCACATCGGTTAATGAAGGCGGAATGTCTACCGAGTAAAGTTTAGTATTTACCAAGTTACAACCGAGTTATGACAGAACACATTGGATGTATACAAGCATTATTTAATGAAGGACAATGATTAGCTGGAGATGTATAAATGATTGGTATGTCATGCATGAAGTTTGTTAAGGATCTATGGTAATGAAAGATCGACATGAAGATCTACAACACAGATTGAACCGCAATAACCATGTACAAGTTCCAAGAAAGGAATGCAAGTCCCGAGGCAAGGTAAAACATTTTCAGATCAAAGAATGCATTGAACCTAGTCAAGATTGAAGATCTGATGGCTAAGATTGATCATGGGAAATGTGATCAAAGAGATTAAGTGGTTAGCAAATTGTTTATAAATAAGAAATTTTTAATGAACAATGGATATAGGCAAATGTAAGCATAGGGATGCTACATAGTGATTACCGAGCATAGAAGCTTGAAGACTTGTTTGAATAATAGAGTAGAGATCCCAGTAGAAGGACAAGATAAGTCCTATGACAAGATTGTTTTGAGCAAATAAGAATCTACTTTAGCATTTTAGATGTAAAGTTGCAGATATATTTTATTACTGTTATTTTGTAAGTGACAGAAAATCTCTTAACTGATTGGACTTAACAGTCTTATTTGTAAAGCCTCTAGCAAGGTAACATTCTAAATGAGTGTTTGAAATCCTTTGACAAGGTCACTTCTAACAAAGTGAAGATCCTAACAGATCTGAGGGAAATCCCTTAACTGGGTCACGTCTAGAAATGTGTTTGTAATCTATAACAGGATTTGCTTTTAACCGAGCATACTCTAGAAGAGTATATTTCTTAGTGGGTCCGAAATCCCACAGTGGTTTTTACCTATTTGGGTTTCCATGTTAAATCAGGTGTTATATGTGGTATGATGATTATATGTTTATGAGTTTGCATGTTTAGTAGTTTTTGGTTATATTGCTGAAGTATAAGTTACTGAGGTTGAATCTGTTGATTTTATGGATTATTAAGTTTGTATGATTCAGCCCCCCTCTCATCTTGTTAGCTATTGGCATCATTACTTTACAATTAGTATCAAAACTATCAATTGGTATCAGAGCTTTGGACTCCGGAAGAAAAAGTTTAAGGCACTTGAGGCAAAGATTTGAAGATGTATAAAAGGGATGCACCAAAGATGAACAAGTCAAGTTTCTCCACAAGCAGAAAAGGATGGAGATGCACTTATCAAGAATTGGAGAATATGCAACATATTATTTGGAGAATGATTACATTCCACCGAGCACCATCCATTGACCTCAGAAGAGATAAAGGCAAAGTAAGAACATATCCAAGCTATGATTGAAATAACATCAGCATTGACTGACTCAGAATTTAATGACCTAGAAGGCTGTAATGATGCAAAGGCAATGTGGACTAAGCTCATATCTGTGTATGTCAGGGATGAACATGTTCGTTATGGTGTGTTTTCTTGTGGTTTTTTATATTCTTGTTTACCGCACTATTTATGTTTACCGGTAGATAGTATTGATATACTTTTCATGTTTTAATTGAAGTAAATTTAATAAACCGATAAGATATTGATTCACCCCTCCCCTCTCAGTATCTTTGGGAATCCTAACAATCGGTATCAGAGCTTGGTCCTCTATTTTAGAAGCCTAAAAGCTTGAGAAAGATCTTGACACTGGTAGAGATGGAAAACTTGATGAAGCAATTAGAAGTAGCTCTCTTAGACTATGATGCAGAAAAGTTGAAAAATATCAAACTTGAAGATTATCTAAAGGTTGCACAGGATATTATTCAAGAACTTCAAGAAAATCTTACCTCTGCAAAAAATAAGAGAAGAGAACATTGTGAAAAGATACAAAATGAGAATGATGAAAAGGAAACTCTTAGTGATTTGATAAACATGCTGAAATAAGAAAACATGACAACAAAGAATGAGATACAGGATATCACTATGAGATTTTGTAAAGAAATTGAAGATAGAAAGAAGAATGAAGAAGACTGAATGATGCTGCAAATGAAAACACAAGACTTAGTTATGAAAATGATATGTTAAAAATAGATCTGATGCATGCACAAAATGACTCAAATGAACTCATGAGACAGAAAGGTATCTTGGAAAGAGAACTGGCTACTACAAATAACACAAAGAAAAAATCAAGAAAAGCTCAAAAGAACTTGGTGATTTGCTAAAGAATCAAAAATCAAATGGTGACACTAATGGCCTTGGTTTTGAAATTGGTGAAAGCTCTGGTACTACAAACACACAAGATCATAGCAAGTTGGTAAGACAACCTGATGTTTATAAATTTAATAGAAAATGCTTTAACAGTAACAAGTATGGCCATAGAGAAAATCAGTGTAGATCTATAAATTATCAGGGCACTAATACACCCACCGGTCAATGTTCCAAATGTAACAAAATTGGTCATAATTCAGAGAATTATAGAATGAATGTAAGATGTTATGTTTGTGAAAGATTTGGACACTTATCTAATTAGTGTAGAACACAAACTGGCATAGGATATGGGAAGGCTATTCAGAAAAACAATGTGACTTGTTATGCTTGTAACAAAATTGGACATACTGCAAAATTCTGCAGAAGTAAGGCATCACCGACAAGTAACATTGGTGCTAATTTGAAGGGTAAAGATAAGGTTGAAGAGGTAAAACAAGAATTCTCAAAACAATGGATCAGAAAGTCAGATCTAAATGGTGATATGAATACTCCTCCACCGGCAAAACAGAGTAACACTCCACTGGTAGGAGACTCTTCATCTAACTATAGAAAATTCCTTTGAGGGTTTGGCAATTAAATGTGAAACATGCTATTATTTCCCTCAGTTGATGGTGAGAAGTTAAAATTACTTCTATACCAATAGATAAATTAAATCATTACTTAACTGACAAGCAATAAATGTGGTGGTTGGTGAAATTAACATTATAAAACAAGTGTTTTGGCTCCATTTTCATTTCACCGAGAATTCAAAACTTCGAGAGCGCAAAAATTCCTAAGCAAAGGCATTTCAAGCAAACAAGTGAAGCAATTCGTCAAGCAATCATTCCTAAGGCAGATAAAGGTATTTATAACTATGGCTTCTTCATCTGCTCCTGAATTCATTGCAAACCCTATTGTTGTCAAAGTTATTAAACACCCTAGTGTTACTCCTTATCAAGTTGCCATTAGTTTTTATATTCAAAGTCATACTATATATTCTAGTCGGTTAGCACTACCGAATCATGCAGTCAGTATAAATAGAGAAGTCGGTATGCACAGTCTAGTCGGTTATAGAAGAAAGTAGTCACAGAACACAGTATTCACTGAAGCTGTCTACTGAGTATCTTTTTATGGCTACCGAGCAATAAAGTTAACACACCGAGTTGATATTCACCGAGTGAAACGTGTTACCAAATACATTGAACCTGGACATGCATATGAAAATGTGTTATAAGATCGAGGCACATCTAACAGTTATTACATTAGAAATTGCACCAAAAGATTGTGTATGATTGCAAGGTCAATCCAAACAATGAAATATTTTGTTTAGTTATTCATTCAAGGAATCTTGTTTGTAAGATCGAAGCAATGAATTGGATCACCATTTTAAGAGATCTATTTATACATCATGCATTAAGAGCAAGGTGTGTGCATATATGTATGAAGGAAGACTGTTACAGAGACACAGAGGTCACTGAGAAGGTTTTCAGAGAATAGTCAAAGAATAGAGTAAACAGAAGAGTTTACCGAGTTACTATATGGGTTACCAAGGTATGCTATAAGCAAGGTAATCTTATTATGAGCACATAGAATCTTCTATAACATTTCAGATGTAAAGTTGCAGATGTTTGTAATGATTTTATTGTAATATTGTGAAGTTGAAAGAGAAACCTTTAACAGAGTAAAAGACTCTAACGAAGTCTATAAATTGTAAAGCCTCTAACCAGGTGCAACATTCATAATAAATGTTGTGAAATCCTTTAGCAAGGTAGATCTAATAGATCTTGTTACTCCTAATAGGGTAAGCTATCAGAAATAGCTAAACATGTAGCTCTAACCGAGCATCTTTATTATTGTAGTAGTGAAGTTGTGGGTGCCATCCCCACCACAGTTTTTCTCTCTAACCAAGAGTTTATGCGTAACCAAAATATATGTGTTATGGAGTGAATCATGTATGATTGTTATCTATTTGTTTTAACTTTATTTTATGTTATTGCACTATTCTGTTTCTGCATAACAGTAGGGTTATTATTAAAGAAAATTTTTGGAGTACTGATTCACCCCTCCCCTCTCAGTACATTAGCTTTCCATATTGGGCCTAACACCTAGACCCCTAATCCATTTAGTTGCCGACATTGCCAAGAAAGATGATAATATTGGTCCATTTTCTCAAATCCCTAAAGGAGTAGGTTTTACTGAAGACCCTAGAATGTATATGCATTGTCATATAGAGGAATTAGGTGATGAGTAAATCAAGAATATGTATAAATCTGAAATTTGTGATGAATCCAAAAATATCAAACCTAAACACAAGATAGTAGAAACCCTAGGTTTCACTGAAATTCTCAGTATCTCGGATTTTCCCAAGGATGTCATAAGGGTAGTACTAAGCAAGGTACGTGGTGCATTCTTCTGGTTGGACTTAGTTCACAAAATTACAAAAGAAGTAGTAAAGGTTGTGATAGGGTTACCCTCCACCAGTAACATACCTGATAAAACAAAGAAGGTCTCAAATGACCTAGTGATTAACCTAATCGATGCAACATCTGATAAGAGATCCTTAAGGGTAAATGATGTAATAGATATCAATGTTAGATTTATCAATATGATCTTAGGCTACACAACCACACATGCAAATATGTTAAACTCAGTCTCTAGCCTATGCATAAAGAGTGCCAATGACATGATTAATGATAATGCAAAAATAGATGTGTGTGATTGGCTTAAAGATGAACTAATTGACAATTTGGGAAAGATAAAGAAAAACAAAAAGGGGACATTTAGATTTGGAAACCTACTTGTCTGTCTAATGCTACACATAACCAAACAAGTACCCAGTATCAGTAACAAAAATCTTGGTTTTGATATACCAGTAGGCAAACAATTGTCAGATTTAGTAAACAACATGGGAGAGAATAGAGAAAAGAACATAAATGAGTATTTTCAGGCATTGAAGGCCCAAATGAAGACCAAAGTCAGATTGTCACAAGCAATTGTGAACAAGTATAAGGATGAAATTTGTTTTGTTATAAAGAAGGATGAAATTTGGATGGAGGAAGTTATCCCAAGAATCATCTGGGTTACTAAAATGGGATATGAAGTTGATGACCACATAATAGAAACATATGCAAAAGCCCTCCTAGAAGCACCTAATGAACCTAAAAAAGAGGTATTTGGCAGTGCTGAGACTATTGAAAAACAAATTCAATTAAAGAAAAATGTTAAAAAGGTTGAAGCAACAGTTAGAAAAGGATCCAGGCAAGAAAATTCTATTAAGGAAGATGTACTTAAACAAACTGGTATTACTGAAGATGAGTTAGCAACACTTCAACCAGAAACTCACCTTTCACCAGTTGGAACTTCTTCAGATAGTGATATACCAGCTGCATTCAAAAGAGTTGAGAGAAAAAGGAAACCTTCACCAGTATCTTCACCTTCTCCTAGAAGAACTAGATAGAAACAATAGACAGTAAGGCCCCCAGCAAAGAAATCAACTCCAAAGAAGAAGTTAACCCCTAAGAAGAAGACTCAACAAACCGTTGCTCCAATTGAAAAACTTCTCAATGAAATAACATAGGATGGAAAGCTGAAAAACATTAATAGATTGTATGACTCATTAACAACTGATTATAAGGAGAAAGTAGAAAACAGTGTAATCCTACACTTGGATATTTACAAGAAATTTTTGATGCAAGTTGTTGATGAAATATAGGTAGAATTGTACAAAAGACTTGAAGCTAGAAGGCAAGTTGTTGTTGAGCTTGATAAGAAAATAAAAATTGAAAAACTACTTGCTATACATCCTATCAACTCACCTAAAGAGATAGATGAACTGATCTCTGAGGCTAATCGGTCAGTATTTTCAACTACACACTAGCATGTAGCACTTATGGTTGGTAGAGTGAATGAGGTAATAGAGGAAATAGCTAATGCATGGGATATATTCCTTGTAGAGAAGGAAAAGTAGGAAGAATATTGAAGCCCTAAACCCATCAAGGTATATCAAAAGGATAAGGGAAAAGGCAAGGTTGGTGGACCACCCAGCATAAAAATAACAGATAACTTATCCCCACCACCTCTAGATAGTCCACTGGTAGTTACCACTAACAATCAATCGGCTAGTGAGACTATGGACATACCACATGAGGACACAAATCCTGATTCTGGGGTGTTATATACAATGAAAATTGACACTTAGAAAGTCAATATTGTGGTAGATAAGGATTCAATAGGGAAAATAGATGTGACAAATGAGCCACCGGCAATAGATAGCATAGAAGGTAAACCAATAGGTGACAACACTAAGAAATAGGTAGAGCAAGAGGCTCCCTCACCGCAACAGGTTTATGCAGAGATAGTACCACTGATAATAGCCGACCAATCCAAACCTTTGCTTAAAGAAATGGAAACACAAACTGACCTACCAGACGTCACTACAAGCAAAGAAATTACTCCCACCGACAGAATACAGACTGTTGGTTCTTCCAATGCATAATTCAAACCAACAAATGTGACAGAAGTTCTTGTGGATTCCATCAAGAAGATAACAAAGTGTAGTTCACAAGCATACAAGGCAATTGATGACACAATTCCAGTTTTGAAAATGATAGCACCCAAGTGTAATGTAGATAATAAAGATTCTTTGAATCAACTTGACACATTGTCTAAGTATATTACTGACAACACTGTGACAGTTGAACAAATAAATGAGGAAGCGTTCAAGGAGAAACTAGAGAAGGAAAAACTCAAAATTCTTTGATTAAGAAATAAAGAAGTGCATGAGATAATTTGATACTCTTTTACCGGAACTATGTAGTACACTAAAATAATTTAAAACTTTGTATAGGGATACATGTAAAACTAACTTTTTGACAGTAGATATAGACCAGAAGATCAACAAGGTAGAGGAAGAAATAAATCAACTAGCTAATAATTTCATTAATTCATGTGAACCATTATCAGTTCTTCAGCAGAAAATAATAGGTTTTGAGGAGGAACTTCTAAAATTGGAAAGAGAAAAGGAAAGAATTAAAGGAAAGGCAAAAGATCTAAAATGGAGACTTAGTCCAAAATTGGACTACCTAGCCTCCCTAAGAAAAGAGACATCTGAGGCTTTAATTCAAGGATAGAAAACACCAGCACAACAAATGCAACACCTCACCGGTACAATTCAGAGGACAGAGGCCGCATTAAAAGATAGCAAATGGTTCACTAAGAGCCTGAATCTAGTACTGGCAGACCTTTTTCAAATTGTAACCAACCGTTTACAAGGATGAAACCGGTAACCACACTCAATTGATACTTTGACAACCTTTGTCAATGATGCCAAAGGGGGAGTAGTGGTAATGAGAAAAAATAATCAACAAATGGCTCATCAAATTAGGGGGAGCACATACTCTTTTGGTATACACATATTCTTTTGGTACATAATTTTTGGTAAGACAATTATGGTAGATTCTTTTTTTGGATGACAATTTTTGGATTTTTCTCATGAGTGTTGCCATCAATGCCAAAGGGGGAGATTGTTGGCAAATGCACACTCCAATGAGATATTGTAGGTGATTGAAGGTTTTGTCATTGATGGCAACCTTACAATCCTATGACACCGAAAAGACAATTTACTGACACTAGCTTGGACAGACTCTACACCGACACATAGACCACCGACAGTGAAAGAAAGTATACCCATACCCAGGCCGACAACATTTTTGTTTATAATATATTTTGTAAATTATTGTAAAATCATTGTAATCTGACTTGTCATGTTGTAAAATGACTCATATATGTATGCGATCATTATAGAACCTTTGGTAAGGAAGTAGACAGGAGAAATAAGCCAGACCTATTATGCGAATTATAGGTTAATGGTTTATGTATGAAGCAGAGCTAAAACCGGTACTGGATCTGGCATAGTAGATGCTATTTTAAAGAAGTACAAGACATTGGATTTATATAATCCATTTTGTAAGTTAGTGAGACTTCCCATTTTTTAATTGAGTAGTGAGCTCTAGGAACTTGGCCTTCCTGCATGTGCAGGCCCCCATTGTAAGCGTAATATTCACTTATTGGCTAGTAAGCGAATATTGTAGGTCACAAATACCACCAAGGTTTTTCCCACACCAGGTTTCCTCATTAAACTACTGTGTTATGGTGTGTTTTCTTGTGGTTTTTTCTATTCTTGTTTACTGCATTATTTTTGTTTACCGGTAGACAGTATTGATATGCTTTTCATGTTTTAATTGAAGTAAATTTAATAAACCGGTAAGATACTGATTCACCTGCCCCTCCCTCTCGATATCTTTGGGAATCCTAACAAAGAGAGGTAAGGATAAGACTCCTTATGAATATTGGTATGGTAGATCACCTAATGTTAGTTATTTTAAGATATTTGGTAGTAAATGTTTTATTAAGAGAGGTGACTATGTTAGTAATTTTGAGGCTAAAAGTGACGAAGGCATATTTCTTGGTTACTCCACCAAGAGTAAGGCCTACAAATGTTATAACAAATAGACACAAAGAATTATTGAGAGTGTTGATGTTTGAGTGGATGCGTATCCTGAGGTCTTAGGAGAAACTAGTGTGGAGAAAAAGGATGAAGATCCTTGCATTCTATTTTTGGAACCAAAACCTGTGAAACCTCAAATTGGTAAACAAAATGTTGTTGTACTAGTTCAACTAGAACATGTAGATTCAGAAGAAGATGATGATAATGAAGAAGAAGAATTTGAAGATAGTGATCCTATTATTTCAAGGTATGCCAGACTCAATCACAATCCTGACTAGATTATTGGAGATAAGGATGTAGGAGTATTAACCAGAAGGAGAATTAGAGAGAATTCCTACATGGTCTCCACTATTGATCGTAGAACTGCTAAGGAAGCATTTCAAGATGATCATTGGATCAAAACTATGGAGGAGGAGCTTGATCAAATTGAGAAGAAAAATACATGGACCCTAGTACCTAGACTGATGAATAAAAATGTAATAGGTACTAAATGGGTATTTAGGAATAAACTGAATGAATATGGTGTAGTAGTCTGAAACAAAGCTAGATTGGTTTGCAAAAGTTATGCACTATGGTGAGACTTTTGCACCAGTTGCTAGATTGGAAGGTGTCAGGACTTTACTTGCATTTGTAGCATATAAGGGATTCAAAGTATATCAAATGGATGTGAAGTTAGCATTTTTGAATGGAATACTGGAAGAGGAAGTATACATTGAGAAACCAGATGGTTATGCTTTGACTGATGCAAAGGACATGGTATGAAAATTGCACAAGGCACTATATGAGTTAAAGAAAGCACCGAGAGCATGGTATAAAAGGCTACATTCACACCTGATGAAGATAGGTTTTCAAATAAATAGTGAAGATAGCAACATATATTTGAAATTTGAAGGAGATAAGATACTAGTTAGTGAAGTGTTTGTGGATGATATCATATTTGGAGGCAATGATGACATGAGAAATGACTTTGCAAATTAAATTTAAAATGAGTTTGAAATGTCTCTAGTGGGAGAGATAAAAAAATTCATAGGCTTGCGAATACAGCATATGAAGAGTGGTATTTTTATCACACAGTCTAAATATGTGAAAGAGGTATTAAAGAAATTTGGTATGAGTAACTGTAAACCAGTTGGGATAGCTATGGTTACAGGTTGTAAGTTGTCTAAAGAGGATGAAGTCACATCTATGGATGAAAAGGAATACAGGTCAATGATTGGGAAATTGCACTATATTGTTCACAATAGACTGGATATAGCTCATGCAGTTGGTCTAGTTTCTAGATTTTAGAAGAATCCAAAGGAAACACACCTGATAGAAACCAAGAGGATATTCAAATATTTGAAAGGTAATATTGACTATGGATTATGGTATCCATATGTAGGTAACTTTGATTTGAAGGTGTATATAGATGCAGATTGGGCATGTAATGTTGATGATAGGAAAAACACAACCAATGGAGCATTCTTTCTTGGTGGAAGACTTGTTTCATGGAGTAGCAAGAAGCATAGTTGTATATCATAGTCTACTGCTGAAGCTGAGTATGTTGCAACTTATATGAATTGTACTTAGGCTATCTGGATGAGACACATTCTGGAAGGATTCAAGATGAAGTTTACAAAACTATTAAAGATCTTATGTGACAATACTAGTGCCATAAATATCTCAAAGAACCCTTTTTTGCATGCATGAACCAAGCATATTGAATTGAAGTATCTTTCTTCAGGGAAAAAGTGCAAAGTAAAGATGTGATATTGGAGCATGTTTCTACCAAGGACCAACTTGCAGATATCTTTACTAAACCTCTTCCTAAGACTAATTTTGAGTATCTTAGAAGTTATCTAGGGGTTGTACCCCTACATGAGATCAATTGAGCATGATGTAGATTACAGTAGTCCCAAAGCTACTTGTATAATTTAACAATAGGATTGGTATAGAGTGGAGTTATTCCACAGGGGGAGAATTAAGTTGCAAATTGATGATGCATAATAGTGAAGTTTGACATTGCACGTTTTACTTTAACTTTGGCATTGTTGTCAAAGGGGGAGAAGAACTATATAATTATAAGGGAGAAGAATTGTATGAATGATCTATAGTCAATTACCAGCTGAAGACAATGAGAGTACATGGTAAAATCTAAACCATGATTCCTATTCACAATCATAGCAATCAATGGTATTGATAATTGTATTGCCATCGATGCCAAAGGGGGAGATTGTTGACATTTGCATGAATATTGTACTAATGAAATGTTATGTTGTTATTGATGTCAATTATAACTGGTAATAATGTTGTTTTCTAGCCAGTAGGAAGATCTAGTGAAGGGAACTACAACCGATAGGTGAATTTGTGGAGGAGTCGGTATTACTATGAAATGGAAAGATGAACTGGTAAACCCTACCAGTTGATATGATAAACCCTAACCAATGAAGTTTGGTGAATTGGTTGTATTGGTTTATGATCTAATGATGAGCGGTAATGATTATGACATGTATGCATGTTGTATGAGAAGAGTTTCAAATGTTTTTTGGTGCATAGAGATAATGGTTTTTATCTTGGGAATGATAAAGTTAATTGCATGTAATGTAAATTGTGTGATGAGTTATAGAGTTTGATGAAGCAATGATCAAGGAGTGGTCGAGGATATCTTGAATGATGTGCAATGATTATTATGTAATCCAATGGTCATACTTGATCTGATTTGTTTGTAATATCTATGAGAGAATTAGGTTTGTGATGTGTTACTGACCTATTGTTTAGTTTATAAGGTCCATGAATTTTTTTGTTGTAGAGTTGGTAATTTGTAGTTGAGAGTAAGAGTGTGGTTGCCGAACCAGAGGATGTATCTATAGTTTGTGTAAAGGCAGATAGGAGCATTAAAAGGATCTGAACAAGAAAGTGTAGTGCTATTCAAACAGATCAGCACACCCCTATTGTTTTCTAACAATTACAATAATTAAATTCCCTAACTGGGTAATCTCTAATAAGCTTAGTGTTATTAAAATCCTCTAACCAGGTGGTCCATTAGCTTAGATTTTAAGTTCTCTGCTGAGGTTACTCCTTACAGAGTATTACTAATAATACAACATTATAGTCAATCGCTTAACCGGGTGGTCCCTAACAGGACTTATTGTAAAGCTTTAACAAGCTAGGCTCCTACAAGGGAAAACTTTAGAAGAGTTCAGAATACTTGTGGGTATTCATCCCCACCATGGTTTTTCCCATTTGGGTTTCCATGTCAAAAATATTGTGTCAAGTGGTGAATATTTTTGTGGTTATGTTTACTATGGTTGAATTGCTTAACTGCTTAATCCACTTTGATATGTTATGTTTTTTATTAAGGTAAAAGCAGGTTTTGAAGGGGCCCTGAAACCCTTTACAAGAAGAACTTAAATAGAAAAAGTGATGAGAAATAAAAAGGAACAATCCAACAAAAAGCCAGTAGAAAACCAAAGAAAGCCAGAAAAAGCCCCACAAAGCCAGCAGGCCATCCAGAATCCAGAAGAGATACTAGTTGATTTTTTCTAGGGAATTTGCTAGGGTGTTGCTAATTTCATATAGCTCTTTGATGTTATCCCTGATATTAGGGAGATCCTTTGTAGAAGTAGCCACAACTTTATTGACACTAGCCCTAGTCCTCTTCGCAGTGCCACCCACCAGAGTAGCATCACCACTACCAGTCTGGATAGTCTCTTCATCCAAGTCAATATCCACAACCGGTTTTGGAGAGCAGATATGATCAAAGACCTTAGTGATATCCTCCAGGTTTTTAGTGACAGAAGAAAGGATACTCGGGATAAGGCCCATCAAATTTTTCATCACCTCTCTCCCCTATTCTAGCGATTTAACCTTATCCTCCATATTTTGCTTCCAATTTATCTGTTCTCTGTTTCCATCCTCCCTCTTCTCATCCATATTTTTCCCCTTTTTTTCTAGGTTCTTCAGAAGCTCATAGGTCCATCTATCATAATCCATTCTTGCCTTGGAGATTTTCTTGAGGTTATCCAAGATTAACCCTTTACCCACACTTTCCTTATCCTTGCTAACCCTGTCCCTAGTCAGGTCCTTCTCAGAATCTTTATTTGTTTCCCTCTTAGAATTCACTTCATTTTCCTCATTATCCTTGAAATCCACTTCCTCCATTGGATGGCTATTGTCCTTACTAAGGAAATCACTGAGGATAGGGCTTTCATGACCAGGCTCATTATCACCACTTTCTTCCTTATTACCCAGCTCCTCATCATTCCAGTTGTCTTCACCGTTGGAGTCATCTGTCTCCATTCCACTGCTTTCCTTTTCAATTTCCTCTATTTCCAACCCAGGGGCACTTTGATATGTTATGTTAATCGACAACAATTTGAAATATGTTTTACTTGTGTTAGTAAAGTATTTGGATATTTTGGTTAAAATATTTTGTGTTTTAGATTTGTTTTACTATTAGTCTATTATAACAGTCAACCAGTTTGAGTTATCAGTAATATTGCATTTAAAGTTTAGTGTTTAACTTGTCAGTTTAGAGTTTGCATTGAGAAGTTGATTTTGAGATTGGTGAAAGTTTATATTAGTTTTCTATCTACTTATTCACCCCTCCCCCATCTCAGTAGTTGACTGAATCCTTATTCTTTCATCATACCATCACTAGCAACATCTCCTAGCTTGGGGGGTGGTTCCTTATAAGTTCCACATTGGTTGGGTGATTGGGGTTTTTTCCCTTCCTGTTGTTGGTCTTCTGGTGCGTGGATTTGGATATTCTTCGTGATGTCTATGGATTCTTGGGAGCAGATTTATGTACTAAATTTATTTTCATATGAGCTGTAATAATTTTTAATAGTGTAGGAACCATTTTTATGGCCAAGTAAGCCTCATGTATATATATGATTATGTAATAGTTGCTAGGTTGATGATGATTGCAATGGATGACTTCATGTGTTATCATTGATGGAACATGTATACACACACAAATTTTCACATTGTCATCTTAGTGAAGACAAATCAATATTACTTTTAAAGTTACTTGTATTGCAACCGATATTGATGTTTAGTTTATGATAGTTTAGAGAGTGTCAAACTAGTATATGTAGACAACTGGTATATGCAAGAATGGCTTGAAACCATCTTCGAGATTCAACAGAGACCATCAAGAATCAAATGAAGGACAATCGGTTTATGTGTTGAATGTGGTTAACTCATAACCGGTATCAGTGCTCCAACCAATATTCATTGATTGTGTGATGAGTTATCACCAGTCGTGATGAGTTACCCTTAACTGACAAATTTGGCAGCAATTTGTGATGAGTTATGTTTGATTGTCCAGATACATTGCACCTAGGAAATTGTGATATGACTCCTAAGCTGACATGAAATCTAATGTCTATATAATGACATTATGATGAAATATTTTGATATGATATGATGCGAGATAGAAGTGTTAAGTTGTTGAAGGTATTGCAGAATATGTTGGTGATTTAGTTTTAAGTGAGTAGAAGAGGATCTATTCAAGCAAGTTCTGCTACTTCTAGATCACACCACTTGTTGTTTTCTAATCACTACAACAATCAGATCCCTTAACCGGGTAAGCTCTAACAAGATTCATTGTACAAATCCTTCAACAATGTGATCCATTAGTTTGGATTCTGAAATCCTCTAATGAGGTTACTCCTAATAGGGTATAGCTCCTAATGGATCTTTGGGATCTTTAACAGGATTCGCTCCTAGTAGAACACTTTTGTAGACCTTAACTAGTCAATTATCTATTACTGCAGATAGTTAACTTGTGAGTCCCATCTCACTATGAGTTTTCCCATTTGGGTTTTCTACATATAAACACTTGTGTTATGATGGATTCTTTAATATCATTTTGGATTGCATGCATAGTGTTTAGTAAACTTGTTAAGTATCTCAATCGGTCAGTGTTTGAAATAGATTTGGGTAGTAAGTTAAATATTTATGTGCTATTATCTTGAAGTGTAATGAACGCTTATATATGTAGCTAGATCTATGTTGTAATGTAGAAAGATGTAATGGTTTACTTTCATGTATATGTGAATGCAATGTAGTTAGTTGTAGAATTCTGAAATGTATAGACCACACTTGATTAAGAGTGCATTAGTATCATGGCTACAACAAACAATTGATGCATGGTTTGTACTATAATCATTAAATAGTATAAGTGGATTTAGTATGCATTATGTGTTTGGGTAGAAATAGTATAGTTGTCATCATAGTAAGTTGAGGTTGCATGTCATTTAGTGTTACATCTTGTTTGAGGGTAGCAATAGGAACATTATATTTATGTTAGTATTAGTTCATCCATAGAATGTAAGGATGTAGATTGTAGGTTTTTTTATTGTGAATCTAACGTATGGATTAAGAATCATAAACTTAGTAAGTAAGTAAGTGGTGGCATCAATATACCCTAGGGAACTATTTGAGACTTTGTAAGCATGTTTCTGCTTGTGTCAAGACATAATTAGATATTTAATGTAGGATTAAACTAAGATGAATTAAGTGTATTAACTTGTACTCACACTGCCTAGATAAGGTTAGATGGAAACTTATTAGTGAAACAAAAAAAAATTACTCCATTTCTAGGTTGTTAGTGTTAGTTCCTTGGGGTTGTTGGCGGGAGCACCGCACCATAGGCATTCAGGATCATGCATTTTCCATTCTTGAATTAAAAATCATATCCCCTATCAACCATCTGTCCAACACTCAAAATATTATTCTTCAAACCTTCAACATATAATACATCATCCATATTATGCTTACCATCATGAGAAATAGAACCTCTACCATGAATTACACAATCTTTATCATCTCCAAATCTTACTATACTGCCATCATACTCCATATTCACAAATTTACTTTTATCATGTGTCATATGATGTGAAGAACCACTATCAATTACCCATTCAAATTTCTCCTCAATCTTAGTATACAAATATTTCTCCTAAAAAATGCAACTTGTAGAATCCACTAGTACTAGATTATCTTCCTTGATAACAATAAATACAAATTCATCCTCTAAAATCCCATTCTTAGACTCTTCAACTATCACACCTTCATTAGAAACATAATAGCATTTCTTTTGATATATGTACTTCCAGTTAGGCTTATAGGGATTATCATATTTGTCATGCTTTTCATATCTATCACGCTTATCAAATTTATCATTCATATCACACCTTGACGTACTTTTAGGACACCTAGAAGAAAAATGTCCTTATAAAGTGGAAAATTAGTGCTTAGCAAATTCACCACATGGAAGGGGGGGAATCACTAAGCCAATTTTTAGTTGGGGAAACTTTACATTGAAAAGAGGGGTTGAATCTACTAGATCCAATCCTAAATGATGCAAGGACTTAATACTAAGTAGATTGGTTGAAATTAGAATATGGTTGACCCTCTTTTGTAAGCTGAATAAGTAAAGTGCTGAAATTGAAGACAAAGCATGAGAAAACAATGAGCTACATGTTTGGGAATCAATCATGCACTTAGATCTAAGAAGTTTGAGATGATTCAAAGTTGCTCCATGAAATTTGATAAAAGTTGTAGTGACTATGTGTTCGGACAATGCGCCCTTCGATTGGTTCTACGAACTTTCCCCGTGTTGAAAAGGATTTTTCGTCTCTATGAATAAAGCTTAATTACGTAAGTAAAACTATGAACCTGCTTCCTGCACATAGAAAGAAGAAGAAAGGGGTTGGGATAGGGGTTTTCCTAAGTCAAACCCTATTTGGAATCAACCTTAAAATAAATACTACAAATTCTTGAAATAAATGATGAAAAGGTATACCTTCATATCCGAAATAGATGATGATGATGATGATTTGATTCTTGGTTGTAATCACATATGTTATATCAAATAGCATGAACATGAAAAAACCATGACACACACACACACCTGCTTGAAAATGAATGATGAAATGATGCTCCAATGGATAGATGAAAAACATGTAGCCTTGATGAATTCTAGATAATGAATGCTTGAATGCTTGATGCTTGAAAGTAGTCTCCTTACCTTTTGCACCTTGCCATGCTCTCACCTTATGACCATGTGTTATTCCAAATTAGAGGGGAAGAAATCCTTATATACTTGCCTATCGTCAATTGTTTAATTTTCTGACATAGGCCGACATGGGGAAGTAATTTCTCGCTCACATTTGAGATAGGGTCTAGGTGCCAAAATAGGTCCTGATTAGGGAGGACTAGGGATGCCCTATTCATTCCCTAATTTAGGCTAGGATCAAGACCTATACAAGGTTCAAGATGAAAAAAATGAGGTTTAGTTGCATAGGGGAGGTATAAATGGGTCCCGATCAAGTATGGGGATGAGGCCAATAAGATGAGGGCCCAAAATGCAGTCAAAATTGCAAAGGGTTCAATTTTAGGATGCTACATTTAGCCCCCACTTTAGCAAGAGTATGAGCTTACTCAAATACTCATAGTAAAGTAGAAGAAGAGAGAAGAAGATGAGGAATGTGGAGCAAGATCACAAGAAGTATAAGATATCAATAATTTTGAGGAACCAAGCCCCCAATATTAGGATGTTAACTCACACAAACATATGAAAGGGAAAATAAAAAGACACATAACAAAAGCTAAGAGAAATAAACAAGACCTCAAGTCAACTACCCAAAGAGACCTCGATATTAAAATGTCTCTACAACTAATATCATTCTTGAAAAATGCCATTTCATGGACACAAGTGATCACATAAAAGAGAAAAGCAAGCATCATCGATGAATTATCAATAGAAAATCTATGAGTTCGTGAGAAGAAGAAGAGAGAGCATGAATACACTTAAGATGTATTTATCTAGGTGATCCATGAGAAGAAATATGAGAGAGAGAGCATGGACTACTCGTCCCTAGATGTTTTTATCTAGGTGGTCCATGAGAAGAAAGGACAATGGCAACTTGCCCCTAGATGTTTCTATTTAGGTGATCCATGTGGGGAGGACACTAAGAATAGTCTAGTAGTTTTTAGCGAGTTCCACCCATCCTCATGCATGTGTGCAAGTGATGTCTGGTTTCAAGTGTATAGCACCTTGTGTAAGAGTCTTTGCTCAATTTTTTAGCATGATTCAACCTATTTAAGACATGTAATGTAGATGAAAATTCCAAGTGGTGAATCAAATGTTGTGTCTGGTTTTTAGTGTTAAGCATCTCACACTAAGAGTTTTTACTTTGGTTTTGAGGATGAACACCCCATTTAAGACAAATACATGCTTGATTTCGAGGCCATCTTTTGTAAGAATATTTTCTCTAGTTTTGGTGATGTGTAACACTATCTAAGACATGCTACATCTATTTTTGGGTGTGAATAATATTTCTCTAAGAGTTTTTAATTTGTTTCCAAGAATGAACACCCCATTTAAGACATGTGAAAATGATATGCAAAAGTATAGTACAATATGATACAAAGGATGCGATATGGGTGGCCCCCCTTAAGATGTCAACATAGTCCTATTTTGATGTCTTAAGAAAAATAGAAACAAGGATACCTTACCTTCAACACCCCTTTAGGAAACAATGTCATAAATCTAAGCTAGAGAGGTAATACTATTCAAGAAAGGATAAGATAGTTAAAAAAATTAGATATCTTTCAATAAGTGTAAAGGAGATCCTTGGAGGAGAAGAGATATTTTCTTAGAAGACATCTACCTCCAATAGGAGCTATCTTGAACAAACATAACATTTTATATGTGTTGGCAAATTCACACTCTAATGAGACATTGTAGGTGATTGAAGGTTTTGTCATTGATGGCAACCTTACAATCCTATGACACCAGTAAGGAAATCCACCAGCACACAGACCACTGGCACCAACAGTGAAAGGAAGCATACTGGCACAAAAGCCAACAAGAATTTTGTTTGTTATTGTAAAATCATTGTAAGCGAGACTTGGTAAATTGTAAAATGACTCATATATATAAGAGATCATTGTAGAACAATTAAAGAAGCATGGATAAATGTAATTAGATGAAATAATATAGACCTATTATGCGAATTATAGGTTAAGGATTAATGTAAGAATCAGAGCTATAAAACCGGTACTGGATCTGGCATAGTAGATGCTATTTTGAAGCAGTACAAGACATTGGATTTATATAATCCATTTTCAAAGTTAGTGAGACTTCCCATTTTGTAATTGAGCAGTGAGCTCTAGGCACTTGGCCTTCCTACATGTGTAGGCCCCTCTTGTAGCAGTAATATTCTCTTATTGGCCAGTAAGTGAATATTGTGGGTCACAAATCCCACTGAGGTTTTTCCCACACCAGATTTCCTTGTTAAACTAATGTGTTATCGTGTGTTTTTCATGTGGTTGCAATCCACCAGCACTAGCAAGATCAAAATCTACACTGGCACACAAACCACTAAAACTAGTAGTAAAAGGAAGCATACCGGCACAGAAGCCAACAAGAATTTTGTTTTAATATATTTTGTTTATTATTGTAAAATCATTGTAAGCCAACTTGGCAAGTTGTAAAATGACTCTTATATAAGAGTGTTCATTGTAGAGCATTGTAAAAAGATAGATGTAAGATGGATGAATGTAATTAGGCGAATCAAGGTAGACCTATTATGCGAATAATAGATTAAGGGTTTATGAAAGAAGAAGAGCTATAAATCGGTACTGGATCTGGCATAGTAGATGCTATTTTGAAGTAGTACATCACATTGGATTTATATAATCCATTTTGTAAGCCAGTGAGACTTCCATTTTAAGTAGTGAGCTCTAGGCACTTGGTCTTCCTGGATGTGCAATCCCCCTCTTGTAGTACTAATATTCGCTTATTTGCCAGTAAGTGAATATTGTGGGTCACAAATCCCACCGAGGTTTTTTTTAGGGGTCCCACAGATACTGAGAGGGGGGGGTGAATCAATATCTAACCGGTAAGAAGAATTTCTCAAGTTAAAACATGTAGAACATAATATAATAGTGTACCGGTATGCAAGAAATAATGTAGTAAACAGAATCAAGAATATCCACATGAAAAGTACACCATAACACAAGATGTTTAACGAGGAAACCCGATGTGGGAAAAACCTCGGTGGGATTTGTGACCCACAATATTCACTCACTGGCCAATAAGAGAATATTACTTACAATAGGGGCTTGCACATGCAGGAAGGCCAACTGCCTAGAGCTCACTGCTCAATGGGAAGTCATACTGACTTACAATAAGGATTATACTAATCCAATGACTTGTACTACTTTACAATAGCATCTCCAATGCCAGATTCAGTACCGATTATTGCTCTGCTCTTTACATATACCCTTGACCTATAATTCGCACATTAGGTCTGCCTAATAATTTTCTTTATGCCCTTATATTCACTTCCATCACATCTACAAATGTCTATACTGATCTCCTTTATATACAAGAGTCATTTTACAATTTGTCAAGTCGGCTTACAATAATAAACAAAATATTACATAATAAAAATCTTGTTGGCCTCTATGCCGGTATACATCCTTTCTTCTGTACTAGTGTCGGTGTCTTTGTTGATGCTGGTGCACTGTCTTGCCTATGTAATGCTTTGTCGATATGATGTCTTGCCGGTGCCATAGGATTGCAAGGTTGCATGTAATACTTGTCGGTATGATGTCTTGTCGGTGCCATAGGATTGCAAGGTTGCCATCAATGACAAAACCTTCAATCACATACAATGTCTCATTGGAGTGTCCATATGCCAACAATCTCCCCCTTTGGCATTGATGGCAACACTCATGAGAAATTTCAAAAGTATCCAAAAATGTGTAGTCCAAAAATATTACCAAAAAAAATGTTTATATGAGAGCTCCCCCTGAGCATATGATTCCTGTGTTTTGAACTTTCTCATTCCACTACTCCCCCTTTGACATAAATGACAAAGGTTGTCAAGATGTTAGTAGAGTTTGTAGTTACATCTATCCATATCCTCAACCCTGTAGTTGGGTAGTTATTATCTGAAAAAGATCTCCAAGAATTAAGTTTAAACTATCCATAAAATTTTTACTATCTTTTATTGTTGTTTCAGTCCTTTGTACTGTACCAATGAGATGCTGCAAATGCTCTGCCAGTGTTTTGCTTCCCTGTATTAGTGCTTCTAAGATTTCCTTCCGCAAAGATGCTAAATAGTCCAATCTTGGACTTAGTTTAGACCTCAGATGTTTTGCCTTGTTTATTATTCTTTCTTTTTCTCTTTCTAGTTTGAGCAATTCTTCCTCAAAATTTGCTATCTTCTCTTCAAAAACTGATAATGAATCTAGTGAGTTGACAAAACTGTCTGCAAGCTTATTTATCTCATCCTATGTCTTGATTATTTTCTTGTCAATATCTACAGTCAAAATTTTTTTTTTACATGTATCTTTATTCAAATTTTTGTATTCTTTCAACAAACTACATAGTTCCGGTAGAAGTGTGTCAAAATTTCTGTTACACTTCTTTATTTCCTCATCAAAGAATTTTTGTTTCTCTTTTTCTACCTTATCCTTTACTGATTCTTCCCTTATTTTCTCAATGTTTTCAAAAATATATTTACACAATGTATCCAATTGTCCTAAAGAATCTTTATTATCTATGTTACAATTTGGAGCTATTGCCTTCAAAATTGGTATTGAATCATCTATTGCTTTATAAGCCTGTGAACTGCAGTCAGTTATTTTCTTAATGGAGTCAAGTAGTACCTCAGTCACATTTGTTGACTTGAATGTTGATGATGACCCAACAATCTAAGTACCGGTGGAAGTAACCATGCTTGTATTGACCTTTGGTAGGTCAGTTTGTGTCTACATTTCTTTTAGCACTAGTTTTCCTACTTCACTACTTACCGGTGGTACTGTTTCCTTGTGAACCTATTCCAGAGTTTTTAGCTCTGATGGTTTCTCTGAATGTTGTGTTGTCTCTATCTGTGCCTCAGATTCTACCTTTTTCTCTATGTCCTCTACCAATTTCTCTATTTCCCCTACTACCAGACGCTTTTTATCCATATTTGACTTGTCAGTTGTATCTTTATCAACTATTATGTTGATCTTTTGGGTATCAACATTTACAATATACAGAACCTCAGAATTAGGATTGGTATCCTCTACATCCATAATTTCTACTACCAGTTGATCTTCAGTAGTTGTAATTTTTACCGGTGGGGGTAGGTTGTCTTTAACCTTTATTCTTGGTGGTCCACCAACTTTGCCTTTCCCCTTGTCCCTATCCTTCTGATATACTTTTATAGTCTTAGGTTTCCTGTATTCTTCTTGTTTTTCTTTGTCAACAAAGTATATGTCCCAACCATCTTCTGTTTCCTCTGTTACTTCAGTAACTCTTCCTGCCATTAGTGAAATATGCCGGTGTGCAGTAGAGAATACTGACCGGTTTGCTTGAGCAATCAAATCATCAATTTCCTTGGGAGAGTTTACTGGATATACAACAAGTTGTTTTTCTATTTTTATTTTCTTATCTAATTCAATCACTGCTTGCCTTCTAGCTTCTAACCTTTTGTACAAATCATCAGGAATTTCATTTGCTACTTCCATCAAAAATTTCTTACACATGTCCATATGCAGTATCACACCTTCCTCAAATTTCTCTTTCTCATCAGCAGATAGAGTGTCATAAATTTTCTCTATATTTTTCAGTTTTCCTTCCTCTATGATTTCATTTAACAATATATCTAGAGGTGCCAAGTCAATGTTTGTTCTTTTCTTTTTGTTTGGTGTTAGCTTCTTCTTGGGTGTGACCTTTCTGATTGGAGATCTCACTGCTTGTTGCTTTTGCCTTGTCCTTCTAGGTGAAGGAGTGGTTGCCAGTGAGGGATCTCTTTTTCTAACAACTCTTTTAAAATTTGTTGGCATGTCACCTTCCGAAGAAGTACCTACTGGTGATAGATGAGCCTCAGGTTGTGGAGCTGCCAACTCATCTTCTGTTATGTTGGTTTTCTTTAGTACATCTTCCTTAATGGCCTTTGCTTGCCTGGATCCTTTCCTCTTAAATGCCTCAACCTTCTTTACTCTTTTCTTTGATTGTATTTGGCTTTCTATAGTCTCAGCACTACCAAATACTTCTTCCTTGGGTTCATTGGGAGCTTCTAGAAGTGCTTTAGTATAATTTTCAACTATGTGATCATCTGTCTCATAGCCCATCTCAGTTACCCAGATTGTCCTTGGGATGACTGCTTCCATCCATATTTCATGTTTCTTAATAACAAAGCATATATCATCTTTGTATCTGTCTACTATTTTTTGGGATAACCTTATTCTTTGCTTCATTTTGGTCTTCAATGCTTGGAAAAAGTCATGAATATTGTTCTCCTTATTTTCACCCATGGTATTGAACAGTTATGTCAATTGCTTTCCTTACCGGTATGTCATATCCAAGTTCTTTATAACCTATATCGGGAACCTGTTTTGTTATGTGTAGCATTAGACATACCAAAAGCTTTCCAAATTTGAAAGTTCCTTTCTTATCTTTCCAAGGTTGTCTATTAATTCATCCTTTAACCATTCACAGATGCTAATTTTTGCATTATCTGTTACCATATCATAAGCACTCTTAATGCATAAACTTGAAACTGAGTTAAGTCTGTTGGCATGAGTGGCTTTGTAACCTAATATCATACTTATGAATCTCACATTCATATCTTTTACATCATTAACCCTTAGAGATCTCTTATCAAATGTTGCACCAGTTAGTTTTGTAACTAGGTCATTTGGAACCTTCTTGGTTTTGTCTGGTCTCTTACCGGTGGTCGGCAACCTTGTGATAGCTTTCACAACTTCCTTGGTGATCTTATGGATTGCATCTAGCCAGAAAAATTCTCTGTGAACTCTACTTAACACTATCCTAATCACATCCTTAGGGAATTTAGGAATGCTAAGGATTTCTGTGAATCCTAGGGTTTCAATAACCATGTGTTCAGCTTTAACATTGCCAGTATCATCACATATTACGGTTTTATACATGGTTTTGATTTCCTCATCTCCTAACTCTTCAATATTGTAGTGGATGTACATTCTAGGGTCTTCATCATATACAACACCTTTAGGGATTTGAGAAAATGCACCTAAGGTATCATCCTTCTTTGCTATCTCAGGGACTAGCTGAAATATGGGCCTAGGTCTTTTAATTACTTCAACAACAGTAGGGTTTGCTATGTATCCAATTGTAGAGGTAGATGCCATGATTAAATACCTTTTTCTACCCTAGATGGATGATTTCTTGGAGTGTGCTTGCTTCTTTCTCGAAATGCTTTAGCTCAGAATCTTCGTGCTCTCTGAAAATTTGAAATCACGGTGAAATGAAATGGAGCCAAAACCTTATTTTATAATGTCTTTTTGCCATCTACCACATTAATTGCATACCGGTTAAGTATTCACTTAACATTGTCTACCGGTAATAAGTAATTTTCAACTTCTTATCTCTAACCGAGGGAATAATTAGCATATGTGTCATTTGATTGCCAAACCCTCAAGGAAATTTTCTTCAATTAGATGAAAAACTTCCTGCCGGTGGAGCACTGCTATGTCTTGTCGGTGGAGCACTGCTCTGTCCTGCTGGTGAAGCATCATTCTGTCCTACCGCTGGAGCATTGATTGGTTCTACCAGTGGAGAAGTATTCCCAATATTTAGATCTACTTTTCTAATCCATTGCTTTGGGAATTCTTGCTTAACCTCTTCAACTTTTTCCTTACCTTTCAAGCTAGCACTTTTGTTGTCTACCGGTGTACTTTTACTTCTACAAAATTTAGCAATATGCCCAATCTTGTTACATACATAACAAGTTACATTATTCTTCTGAATAGCTTTCCCATAACCTATGCCGGTTTGTGTTCTACATTGGTTTGATAAATGTCCAAATCTTCCACAAACATAACATCTCAGATTCATTCTGCAGTTTTCAAAGATATGACCAACTTTGTTGCATTTTCAACATTGACCAGTGGGTGTATTGATATTCTGATAATTCCTTGATCTACATTCATTTGCTCTATGACCATACTTATTACAGTTAAAGCATTTTCCATTGAATTTATAAGCATTAGGTTGTCTTACCGGTTTGCTGTGATCCTGAGTATTTGTAGTATCGGAGCTTTCACCAACTTCAAAGCCAATTCCAGAAGTGTCACCTTTAGGTTTTTTATTCTTTAGCAAGGTACCAAGTTCCTTTGAGCTTTTCTTGAATTTTTCTTTCTGTTGATTTGCAGTTTCCAGTTCCCTTTCCAAGATTTCTTTTTGTCTCATCAGTTCATTTGAGTCATTCTGAGTATGCATCAGATCTATCTTCAACATGTCATTTTCATAGCTAAGTCTTGTGTTCTCATTTGCTACATCACTTAGTCTTCTGGTCAATTATTCTTCATTCTTCTTCCTATCCTCAATCTCTTTGCAAAATCTCATAGTCATATCCTGCATTTCATTTTTTGTTGTCATGATCTCTTGTTTCAACTTGCTTATCATGTCATTGAGTGATTCCTTTTCATCATTCTCATTTTGCAATTTTTCACAAAGTTCTCTTCTCTTATTTCTTGCAACAATGAAATTTTCTTGAAGTGCCTGAATGATATCTTGAGCTGCTCTCAAATCATCTTCTAATTTGATATTTTTTCAATTTCTCTGCATCATAGTCTATAAGAGCTCCTTCAAGTTGCTTCATTAGATTTTCCATCTTTACCGGTGTCAAGATCTTCCTCAAACTGTTAGGCTTCTGAAAATAGAGGACTAGGTTTTGATACCAATTGTTAGGGGTCCCACAAATATTGAGAGGGGGGGGTGAATCAGTATCTAACCGGCAATAAGAATTTCTCAAGTTAAAACATGTAGAACATAGTATAACAGTGTACTGGTATGCAAGAAATAATGCAGTAAACAGAATCAAGAATATCCACATGAAAAGTACACCATAACACAAGATGTTTAATGAGGAGACCCGGTGTGGGAAAAACCTCGGTGGGATTTGTGACCCACAATATTCACTCACTGGCCAATAAGAGAATATTACTTACAATAGGGGCCTGCACATGCAGGAAGGCCAACTGCCTAGAGCTCACTGCTCAATGGGAAGTCATACTGACTTACAATAAGGATTATACTAATCCAATGACTTGTACTGCTTTACAATAGCATCTCCAATGCCAGATTCAGTACCGGTTCTTGCTCTGTTCTTTACATATACCCTTGACCTATAATTCACACATTAGGTCTGCCTAATAATTTTCTTTATGCCCTTATATTCACTTCCATCACATCTACAAATGTCTATAATGATCTCCTTTATATACAAGAGTCATTTTACAATTTGTCAAGTCGGCTTACAATAATAAACAAAATATTACATAATAAAAATCTTGTCGGCCTCTGTGCCAGTATACATCCTTTCTTTTGTACCAGTGCTGGTGTCTTTGTTGATGTCAGTGCACTATCTTGCTTGTCTAATGCTTTGCCAGTATGATGTCTTGCCAGTACCATAGGATTGTAAGGTTGCCTATAATACTTGTCTGTATGATGTCTTGCCGGTGCCATAGGATTGCAAGGTTGCCATCAATGACAAAGCCTCCAATCACATACAATGTCTCATTGGAGTGTCTATATGCCAACAATTTTTACCACATAGGTTTTCCTCGTTAAAATACTATGTTGTGGTGTGTTTTTCATGTGGTTGTTTTTATCTCTATTTATTGCATTACTTTTTGTTTACCGGTACACAGTTCTAATTTTCTCTACATGTTTTAAGTTGAGAAATTCATTAAACCAGTTAGATACTGATTCACCCCCCCTCTCAGTATCTGTGGGAATCCTAACAATTGGTATTAGAGCCCGGTCCTCTATTTTCAGAAGCCTAACAGCTTGAGGAAAATCTTGACACTGGTAAAGAAGGAAAATTTGATGAAGCAATTAGAAGTAGCTCTCTTAGACTATGATACAGAAAATTTGAAAAATATCAAACTTGAAGATGATCTAAAGGCAGCTCAGTATATTATTTAAGCACTTCAAGAGAATTTTACCATTGCAAGAAATAAGAGAAGAGAACTATGTGAAAAGATGCAAAATGAGAATGATGAAAAGGAATCTCTTAATGATCAAATATGCAAGCTAAAACAAGAGAACATGACAATAAAGAATGAGATGTAGGATATGACTATGAGTTTTTGTAAGGAAATTGAAGATAGGAAGAAGAATGAAGAAGATTTGACTAGAAGACTAAGTGATGCAGCAAATAAGAACACCAGACTTAGCTATGAAAATGACTTGTTGAAGACAAATCTGATGCATACACAGAATGACTCAAATCAACATATGAGGCAGAAAGAGATCTTAGAAAGAGAACTGGATACTACAAATCAACACAAAGAGAAATTCAAGAAAAGCTCAGAAGAACTTGGTGACTTGTTGAAGAATCAGAAACCTAATGGTGACACTTGTGGTATTGGCTTTGAAGTTGGTGAAAGCTCTGGTACTGCAAACACACATGATCATAGCAAATCGGTAAGACAACATACTGCTTATAAATTCAATGGAAAATGCGTTGGCTGTAATAATTATGGTCATAGTGAAAATCAATGTAGATCTATAAATTATCAAAATACCAATACACCCACCGGTCAATGTTCAAAATGCAACAAAGTTGGTCATAATTCTGAAAATTGTAGAATGAATGTGAGATGTTATGTTTGTGGAAGATTTGGACACTTATCCAATCAATGTAGAACACAAACTAGCATAGGTTATGGAAAGGCTATTTAGAAAAACAATGTGACTTGTTATGCATGTAACAAAATTGGGCATATTGCTAAATTTTGTAGAAGCAAGTCCTCACCGGTAAACAACAAAGGTCCTAGTTTGAAAGGAAAAGAAAAAGTTGAAGAATTTAAGCATGAATTTTCAAAACAATGGATCAGGAAATCAGAACCGAATATTAATAGGAATACTCCTCCACCAGCAAAACAGAGTAGCACTCCACCGATAGGAGACTCTTCATCTAATTGAAGAAAATTCCCTTGTGGGTTTGGCAATCAAATGAGAAATATGTTGTTATTCCCTTGGTTGATGGTAAGAAGTTGAAATTATTTCTATACTGGCAGATAAAGTTAAGTGATTACTTAACCGACATTCATTAAATGTGGTAGTTGGCATATTGACATTATAAATTAGTGTTTTTGGCTCCATTTTACTTCACCGAGCATTCAAACATTCGAAGAGCATGAAATTTCTAGAGCTAAGGCATTTCGAGCAAAGAAGCAAAGCAATTCAGCAATCAATCTTTCCAAAGGCAGAAAAAAGTATTTATAATCATGGCATCCTCTTCTGTACCTAAATTCATAGGAAACCCTATTGTAGTGGAAGTAATCAAACACCCTAGGCCCGTTTTTTAGTTAGTTCCCAAAATAGCAAAGGATGATAATGTTGGTGCTTTTTCTCAAATCCCCAAAGGAGTAGTTTTTGCAGAAGACCTTAGGATGTATATTCATTGCCATATAGAAGAATTAGGAGATGAAGAAATTAAGAACATGTACAAGATTGTTATTTGTGTTGATTCTGTTAATGTGAAACCTGAACACAAAATAATTGAAACCCTAGGATTCACAGAAATTCTTTGCATTCTGGATTTCCCCAAGGAAGTTATTAGGATAGTATTGAGCAGGGTACATGGTGCATTCTTTTGGCTAGATTTTGTTCACAAAATTATTAAGGAAGCTATAAAAGTTATAATAGGGTTACCGTCCACCGATAACAAACCTGACAAGACAAAGGTGGTCTCAAATGACCTAGTAATGAACCTAACAGGTGCAACATCCGACAAAAGGTCTTTAAGGGTGAATGATGTAACTGACATAAATGTGAGATTCATTAGCATGATTCTAGGCTACAAAACAACACATGCAAATAGACTAAATTCAGTTTCCAACTTATGCATAAAGAGTGCTCACAACATGATTAAGGATAATGTGAAAATTGATGTGTGTGAATGGTTGAAGGATGAATTGATTGACAATTTGGGAAAGATCAAGAAGGATAAGAAAGGGACATTTAGATTTGGCAACTTACTTGTTTCCTTAATGCTACATATAACCAAACAAGTGCCCGGTATAGGTAATAAGAACCTTGGATTTGACATACCGGTAGGCAAACAGTTATCTGACTTATTAAACAACATGGGTGAAAACAAAGAGAAGAATATTAATGAGTACTTTCAAGCATTAAAGGCTAGAATGAATGCTAGAGTCAGACTGTCACAAGAAATTGTAAATAAATATAAGTATGACATATGTTTTGTGATTAAGAAGGATGAGATTTGGATGGAGGCAGTTATTCCAAGAACAATTTGGGTTACTGAAATGGGTTATGAGATAGATGATCACATCATTGAAACATATGCAAAAGCCCTTCTGGAAGCACCCAAGGAACCTAAGGAAGAGGTATTTGGCAGTGTTGAAACCATTGAAAATCAAATTCAATCTAAGAAGAGAGTGAAAAGAGTAGAAGCAATAGTGAGGAGAGGTTCAAGGTAGGCTAAGGCTATCAAAGAAGATGTACTGAAACAAACCGGTATCACTGAAGATGAGTTGGAGGCACTACAACCTGAAACTCACCTTTCACTAGTAGCAACTTCTTTAGAGAGTGATATGCCAGCAACATTTAAAAGAGTTGTAAGGAAAAGGGAACCTTCACTGGTATCCACACCTTTGTCTAGAAGAACCAGGCAAAAACAACAGGCAGTGAGGCCTCCAGCCAAGAGGACAACTCCAAAGAAGAAAAAGTTAACACCAAAGAAAAGGACTCAACAAAATATTGCTCTGATTGATAGACTATTGGATGAAATAACATAGGAAGGAAAGCTTAAGAATATCAACAAATTATATGATTCACTATCAATTGATGATAAAGAAAAAGTTGAAAATAGTGTAATTCTACACATGGATATCTACAAGAAATTCTTGATGCAAGTTGTGGATGAATTACCATCTAAACTATTCAAGAGACTGGAAGCAATAAGGCAAGCTGTTGTATAGCTTGACAAGAAAATTAAAATTGAAAAATTACTTGTTGTTTACCTAGTAAACTCACCGAAGGAAATAGATGATCTGATTGTAGAGGCTAACCAGTCAGTATTCTCTACTGCACACCGACATATTGCACTGATGGTTGGTAGAGTAAATGAGGTTGTAGAGGAAACTGCAAATGCATGCGATATATTCCTTGTTGAGAAGGAAAAATAGGAAGACTATAGAAACCCCAAACCAATCAAGGTTTATCAGAAAGACAAGGATAAGGGAAAAGGAAAGGTTGGTAGACCTCCAAGCATCAAAATAACAGATAATCTACCCCCACCATCTCAAGATACTCCACTGGTAACAACAACTGAAGATCAACCAGCTGATGATAGTATGGATATATCACAAGAGGATACAAATCCTAATTTGTGAGGTATTATAGACAGTACATGTTGATACTCATAAGGTCAACATTGTGGTAGATAAGGACACAACTAGTAAGATAGATATGGCTAGTGAGCCATTGGTAACTGATACATAGATAACACTGAAGGAAAACCAGTAGATAGTGCCACAGAACAATAGGTAGAACAACAAATAGAGCAACAAGCAGAGCAACAGGCTCCAGCACAGGAATAGGTTAATATAGAATCAGTGCCACTGGCGACTGCTGAGCAAAACAAACCATTGCTTAAGGAAATGGAAACACAGACTAACCTACTAGAGGTCACTACAAGCAAGGATATTGCTCCCACTGACGGAATTTAGAGTGTTGTCTCTTCAACTGCAAGATTCAAGACAACAAAAGTAACTAAAGTTCTTTTAGACTCTATAAAGAAAATAACAGATTGTAGTTCACAAGCATATAAGGCTATAGATGACACAATTCCAATTTTGAAGATAATAGCTCCAAAATGTAATGTAGATAATAAGGATTCTTTGAGTCAACTTGACACTTTGTCTAAGTATATTACTGACAACACAATGATAGTTGAACAAATAAAGGAGGATGCATTCAAAGAGAGGTTAGAAAAGGAAAAACAAAAATTCTTTGAGGAACAAATAAAGAAGTGTACAAGGTAGTTTGACACACTTCTACCGGAACTATGTAGCACATTGAAGGAATTCAAGATTTTGTACATTGACACTTGTAAGACTAACTTTTTGACAGTTGACATAGACAAGAAAATGAGCAAGATACAGGAAGAAATTAATAAACTAGTTGACAATTTTATTAATTCATCTGATTCATTATCAGTTTTTGAGCAAAAGATAATAGGTTTTGAGGAAGAATTACTAAAGTTAGAAAGAGAAAAAGAGAGAATAAAAAGGAAGGCTAAGGATCTGAAATTAAGACTAAGTCCAAAACTGGACTACCTAGCATCCTTAAGGAAAGAAATATCTGATGCATTGGTACAAGCACAGAAAACATCGACAAAGCAAATGCAACACCTCACCGGTACAGTTCAAAGAACAGAGGCAGCAATAAAAGATAGTAAAAAGTTTCTTGAAAGCCTAAATTTGGTTTTGGTGGATCTTTTTCAAATTGTAACCACCCGGTTACAAGGTTGAGATGGGAAACTACACTCTATTGACACTTTGACAACCTTTGTCATTGATGCCAAAGGGGGAGTAGTGGTATGAGAAAATAATCAACAAAAGACTCATCTGCTCAGGGGGAGCTCACATATTCTTTTGGTAACATATTTTTGGATTACAATTTTTGGATACACTTTTTGAATTTTCTCATGAGTATTGCCATCAATGCCAAAGGGGGAGATTGTTGGCAAATGCACACTCAAATGAGACATTGTAGGTGATTGAAGGTTTTGTCATTGATGACAACCTTACAATCCTATGTCACCAGCAAGGCAATCCACCAGCACTAGCAAGATCATAATCTACACTGGCACACAGACCATCGACACCGGTAGTGAAAGGAAGCATACCGACACAGAAGCCGACAAGAATTTTGCTGTTAATATATTTTGTTTATTATTGTAAAATCATTGTAAGCTGACTTAGCAAGTTGTAAAATGACTCTTATATAAGAGAGTTCATTGTAGAACATTGTAAAAAGATAGATGTAAGATGGATGAATATAATTAGGTGAATAAAGGTAGATCTATTATGCGAATTATAGGTTAAGGGTTTATGTAAGAAGAAGAGCTATAAACCGGTACTCAATTTGGCATAGTAGATGCTATTTTGAAGCAGTACATCACATTGGATTTATATAATCCATTTTGTAAGTCTGTGAGACTTCCATTTTGAGTAGTGAGCTCTAGGCACTTGGCCTTCCTGCATGTGCAGGCCCCCTCTTGTAGTAGTACTATTCTCTTATTGGCCAGTAAGTGAATATTGTGGGTCACAAATCCCATCGAGGTTTTTCCCACACTAGGTTTCCTCGATAAAATACTATGTTATGGTGTGTTTTTCATGTGGTTGTTTTTATCTTTGTTTATTGCATTACTTTCTGTTTACCGTTACACAATTATAATTTGCTCTACATGTTTTAAGTTCAGAAATTCATTAAACTGGTTAGATACTGATTCAGTCCCCCTCTCAGTATCTGTGGGAATCATAACACTATTTATTGCATTACTTTCTATTTACCGGTATGTAGTATTATTATGCTCTACATGTTTTTAGTTAAGAAATTGCTTTTACTGTTTAGATACTGATTCACCCCCCCCCCCTCTCAGTATCTGTGGGAATCCTAACAATTGGTATCAGAGCTTGGTCCTCTGTTTTCAGAAGCCTAACAGCTTGAGGAAGGTCTTGACACTGGTAGAGATGGAAAAATTGATGAAACAATTAGAAGTAGCTCTCTCAGACTATGATACAGAAAAGTTGAAAAATATCAAACTTGAAGATGATCTAAAGGCAGCAGAGGATATTATTCAAGAACTTCAAGAAAATACTACCATTGCAAGAAATAAGAGAAGAGAACTTTGTGAAAAGATGCAAATTGAAAATGATGAAAAGGAAACTCTTAGTGATCTGATAAACAAGTTGAAACAAGGAAACATGACAACAAAGAATGAGATGCAGGATATGACTATGAGATTTAGTAAGGAAATTGAAGATAGAAAGAAGAATGAAGAAGATTTGACTAGAAGACTAAGTGATGCTGCAAATGAAAACACCAGACTTAGCTATGAAAATGATGTGTTGAAGATAGATCTGATGCATACACAGAATGACTCCAATGAACTTATGAGACAAAAATAAATCTTAGAAAGAGAACTAGATACTGCAAATCAGCACAAAGAGAAATTCAAGAAAAGCTCAGAAGAACTTGGTGACTTATTGAAGAATCAGAAACCTAATGGTGACACTTATGGACTTGGCTTTGAAGTTGGAGAAAGCTCTGGTACTGCAAATACACAGGATCATAAAAAACCAGTAAGACAACCTACTGCTTACAAATTCAATGGCAAATGCTTAATTGTAATAAGTATGGTCATAGAGAAAATCAATGTAGATCTAGAAATTATCAGAATAACAATACACTAACCGGTCAATATTTGAAATGCAACAAAGTTGGTCATAATTCTAAAAAATTGCAAAATAAATGTGAGATGTTATGTTTGTGGAAGATTTGGACACTTATCTAATCAATGTAGAACACAAACCGACATAGTTTATGGGAAAGCTATTTAGAAAAATAATGTGACTTGTTATGCCTATAACAAAATTGGACATATTGCTAAATTTTGTAGAAGCAAGTCCTCATTGGTAAACAACAAAGGTCCTAGTTTGAAAGGAAAAGAAAAAGTAGAAGAAGTTAAGCATGAATTCTCAAAACAATGGATTAGGAAATCAAAACTAAATGTTGACGGGAATACTCCTCCACCGGCAGAACAGAGTAGCACTCCACCGGCAGGAGTCTCTTCATCTAACTAAAGAAAATTTCTTTGAGGGTTTGGAAATCAAATGTGAAACATGTTATTATTCCCTCGGTTGATGGTAAGAAGTTGAAATTACTTATTTATCGGTAGATAAGTTAAGTGATTACTTAACTGACAAGCATTAAATGTGGTGGTTGGCAAATTAACATTATAAATTAGTGTTTTTGGCTCCAATTTCATTTCACCAAGCATTCAAACATTCAAAGAGAAAAAAGAATTTGAGCAAAGAAGCAAAGCAATTCAGCAATCAATCTTTCCTAAGACAGAAAAAGGTATTTATAGTCATGGCATCTTCTTCTGTACCCGAATTCATAGAAAACCCTACTGTAGTCAAATTAATCAAATGCCCTAGGCCCATATTTCAGTTAGTTCCTGAAATTGCTAAGAAGGATGATAATGTTGGTGCATTTCCTCAAATTCCCAAAGGAGTAATTTTTCCAGAAGACCCTAGAATGTACATTCATTGTCACATAAAAGAATTAGGTGATGAGGAAATTAAGAACATGTATAAAACTATAATTTGTGACGATTCCAGTAATATGAAACCTAAACACAAAATAGTTGAAACCCTAGGATTCACTGAAATTCTTAGCATTCTGGATTTTCCTAAGGAAGTGATAAGGATAGTTCTAAGCAGGGTACATGGTGCATTCTTCTGGTTAGATTTGGTTCACAAAATTACTAAAGAGGCAATAAAAGTTGTAATGGGATTACCCTCCACCGGTAACAGACCTGATAAGACAAAGAAGGTCTCAAATGACCTAGTGATGAACCTAACAGGTGCAACGTCCGATAAAAGGTCTTTAAGAGTAAATGATGTGACTGATATCAATGTCAAATTCATTAGTATGATTCTAGGCTACAAAACAACACATGCAAACATGTTAAATTCAGTTTCTAGTTTATGCATAAAGAGTGGTTATGATATAATCAAGGATAATGCAAAAATAGATGTGTGTGAATGGTTGAAGGATGAACTGATTGATAATCTTGGAAAGATCAAGAAGGACAAAAAGGGGACATTTAGATTTGGTAACCTACTTGTCTATTTAATGCTGCATATAACAAAATAGGTGCCCAGTATTGGTAACAAGAATCTTGGTTTTGACATACGGGTAGGCAAACAATTGTCTGATTTACTAAATAACATGGGTGAAAATAGAGAAAAGAATATAAATGAATATTTTCAAGTATTAAAGGCCCAGATGAACACTAAAGTTAGATTATCACAAGCAAATGTAAATAAATATAAGGATGCAATATGTTTTGTCATTAAGAAGGATGAGATTTGGATGGAGGCAGTTATCCCAAGAACAATTTGGGTTACTGAGATGGGTTATGAGACTGATGATCACATAATTGAAACATATGCAAAATCCCTTTTGGAAGCACCCAAAGAACCTGAAGAAGAGGTATTTGGCAGTGCTGAAACTATTGAGAATCAAATCCAATCTAAGAAAAGAGTAAAGAAGGTAGAAGCAATAGTAAGAAGAGGATCAAGGCAGGCTAAGGCTATCAAAGAAGATGTACTCAAACAAACTAGTATCACTGAAGATGAGTTAGAAGCACTACAACCAGAAACTCACCTTTCACCGGTAGCAACTTCTTTGGAGAGTGATATGCCAGCTGCATTTAAAAGAGTTGTAAGAAAAAGAGAACCTTCACTGGTATCTACACCTTTACCTAGTAGAACTAGACAAAAACAACAGGCAGTAAGGCCCCCGGCTAAGAAGATAACTCTAAAAGAAGAAAAAGTTAACACCCAAGAAGAAGACTCAACAAAATATTGCCCCAATTAACAAACTACTAGAAGAAATAATAGAGGATGGAAAGCTTAAGAACATCAACAAATGAATGATACATTATCAGTTGATGATAAGGAGAAAGTTGAAAATAGTGTAATTCTGCACTTGGATATCTATAAGAAATTTCTAATGCAAGTTGTAGATGAATTATCGACAGAACTGTTTAAGAGACTCGAAGATAGAAGGCAAGCTGTTGTAGAGCTTGACAAGAAAATTAAAATTGAGAAACTACTTGTTGTATATCCTGTTAACTCACCAAAGGAGATAGATGATCTGATTGTAAAGGCTAACCGGTCAGTATTCTCAACTGCACACTGGCATATAGCACTTATGGTTGGTAGAGTAAATGAGGTTGCAGAGGAAACCACTAATGGATGGGACATATTCCTTGTAGAGAAGGAAAAGCAGGAAGAGTATAGAAATCCTAAACCTACCAAAGTATATCAAAAAGATAAGGATAAAGGAAAAAGCAAGGTTGGTGGACCTTCGAGCATAAAAATAATAGATAATCTACCCCCACCACCTTTGGATACTCCACCGATAGTTACAATTGAAGATCAACTGGCTAGTGAGAGTATGGATATACCACAAGAGGACACAAATCATAACTCTGAGGTGTTATACACAATTGACATTGATACTCAGAAAGTTAACATTATGGTAGATACAGACACAACTGAAAAGATAGATATGGCTACTGAGGCACCAGTAACAGATAACACAGAAGGTAAGCCGATAGATGGTAAAACTAGACAACAAGCAGAGCAACAAGCTGATCAACAGGCAAAATAACAAGCAGAGCAATAGGCTCCATCACAGTAATAGGTTAATACAAAATCAGGGCCATCGACAATAGCTGAGCAAGACAAACCTTTCCTTAAATAAATGGAAACACAAACTGACCTACCAGAGGTCACCACAAGCAAGGATATTGCTCCCACCAGTCCAATACAAAGTGTTGGCCCTTCAACTGCAGGAATCAAATCAACTAATGTAACATAAGTTCTTTTGGACTCCATAGAGAAAATAACAGATTGTAGCTCACAAGCATACAAGGCTATAGATGATACAATTCCAATTTTGAAAATGATAGCTCCAAAATGTAATGTAGATAATAAGGATTATTTGAGTCAACTTGACACTTTGTCTAAGTATATTACTGATAACACTATGACAGTTGAACAAATAAAAGAGGAAGCATTCAAGGAGAGATTAGAAAAAAAAAAACACAAATTCTTTGAGGAAGAAATAAAGAAGTGTACAAGGCATTTTGACACACTTCTACTGGAACTATGTAGTACATTAAAGGAATTCAAAACTTTGTACAGAGACACATACAAAACTAACTTTTTGACAGTTGATATAGACAAAAAGATTAGCAAGATACGAGAAGAAATAAATAAACTACCTGACAATTTCATTAATTCATCTAATTCATTATCAGTTTTTGAGCAGAAGATAATAGGTTTTGAGGAAGAACTATTAAACCTAGAAAGAGAAAAGGAAAGAATAAAAAGTAAGGCTAAGGATCTTAAATGGAGACTAAGTCCAAAACTAGACTACCTTGCCTCCTTAAGGAAAGAGATATCTGATGCTTTGGTTCAAGGATAGAAAACATTGGCAAAGCAAATGCAACACCTCACCGGTACAGTTCAAAGGATAGAGGCTGCAATAAAAGATAGAAAAAAGTTTCTTGAAATCCTGAATCTAGTTTTGGCGGATCTTTTTCAGATTGTAACCAACCAGTTACAAGGTTGAAATAGGAAACTACACTCTATTGACACTTTGACAACCTTTGTCATTGATGCCAAAGGGGGAGTAGTGGAATGAGAAAAATAATCAGCAAAAGACTCATCAGCTCAAGGGGAGCACTCAGTTTAGGTAACATTTTTGGACTTCAATTTTTGGATACACTTTTGAATTTTTCTCATGAGTGTTGCCATCAATGCAAAAGTGGGAGATTGTTGCCAAATGCACACTCCAATGAGACATTGTAGGTGATTGAAGGTTTTGTCATTGATAGAAACCTTACAATCCTATGACACTGGCAAGGCAATCCACCAGTACCAGCAAAGTCATATTCTACACTAGCACACAGCCCACTAGCACTGGTAGTGAAAGGAAACATACCGACACAGAAGCCGACAAGAATTTTGTTTGTAATATATTTTGTTTGTTATTGTAAAATCATTGTAAGCCAACTTGGAAAATTGTAAAATGACTCATATATATAAGAGATCACTGTAGAACAATTAAAGAAGCATGGAGAAATGTAATTAGGCGAAATAAGGTAGACCTATTATGCAAATTATAGGTTAAGGATTTATGTAAGAAGCAGAGCTATAAAATCAGTACTGGATCTGGCATAATAGATGCTATTTTGAAGCAGTACAAGACATTGGATTTATATAATCCATTTTGTAAGTCAGTGAGACTTCCCATTTTGTAATTGAGCAGTGAGCTCTAGGCACTTGGCCTTCCTACATGTGTAGGCCCCTCTTGTAGCAGTAATATTCTCTTATTGGCTAGTAACTGAATATTGTGGGTCACAAATCCCACCGAGATTTTTCACACACTGGGTTTCCTCATTAAACTAATGTGTTATGGTGTGTTTTTCATGTGGTTTCTTTTATCTCTATTTATTGCATTAATTTATGTTTACCGGTATACAATATTATTATGCTCTACATGTTTTAAGTTAAGAAATTGCTTTTACCAGTTAGATACTGATTCACCCCCCCCTCTCAGTATTTATGGGAATCCTAACAATATGAAAAGAAAGGAAGGAGAGCAAGAATTCATACCTTCCTCCTATTGCTAGGTGAAAGAGATTCTTGATGAGGGATGACACACCTTTTGACCCAATGTGAGGAGTAAGTTTATGATATGTACATTTCCAAGTCAAGAAGAGATTGTAGCCAAGGACTTACACCTCTTATATAAGAGATAATCCTTGCGAAAACAATAAATTTACATAAGGAATGACACCAAATCATGAAAAAACACCACTCCACAAAGGAAAAGTAGATCCTTAGAGAGGAGAGAGAGAGAGAGAGAAATCATTGCCCCCAAGTGTAAGGATAATGTGAAGAATTACATAACTTCTAAAGAGAGATTATTCATAAGAGACGTACCATTTCAAACAAAGAATAAATTCTAACAAGGGACACACATGTACGTGCATTAAGGATAACTCAATGTATGAAAGGACATCATGTTATGAAAAATGCAATGCAAAAGAACAAGTAGTATTCAAAGAGAAAAAGTGAGATAGAAGAAGGATCACAAAACTTCTCCAAGGAGAGATCATTCATAAAAGGTGTACTATTTCAAGGAACAAATATGTGCTCACATGAAGGATAACTCAATGCAAGAAAGGACATCAAGTTATGAATAATGCAGTCCATAGTGAAAATAGTGAAACCTTAGGAAGATAAAAGATGTTATTCTTTCCCCCCAAGCATAGAGACAAGAATAAATACACTATTATATTTGTCACTAAATATGATTGCACTTGAAATTGTACCACCATGAATGACAATGAGCCCCAAGAGGTAGGCTGACAATGTCACATAGTGAGGAGAAACATAATAGGAACTTGAATGTTATTTGAAATGATCAAGATAAATATGCCATTCATGATCAGATGTTATTTGTATTATTCCTGAATCAATATAATTTTGTATTTTTATTTTCAAAGCTTGACACTCATTAGTTGAATGGCCATGAATTTGATGATACTTGCAAAACGAAGAATTTTCATAATGTTTTGTATATTTCCTTTTGGCACGTAAAAGATTAGACATGATATTTTCTTGTTGTAACACAAAATTGAAATGAGAAGGCCTGGATTCACTAGAAAATGGAGTGGGAGGAGTTGTTGACAAAGGAAGAGGTTGGAGACCTAGCTTTTCACTAGAAAAGTGTGATTTGTCATGACTTTGTTGCACACATCCTAAAAATTGTCCAATACATCTATGTGTAGGATCAATAGGGGGTTTTCTCTTAGGTGGAATTGGATTGAAGTCTAAAAAGGCCCAATCAATTTCTCGACATGATTTAGGAGAAAAATTTTGAGTATCAAATTCCAGCATCTAACATTTTCTAGAAAAAGAAGGTGTGAAATCTAAGGACCCCCAATCGTTCTCTAGGAGTTCTTATTTAGGAACTACTCTAGTAGAAAATGGTGTATTTTTTTGAATTGGAGAGAGGATTGTAGGAACTAAGAAAGCATACTACACTTCAATTCGTATTGTCTTATCTAAAGAAAACACCTCATTGTTATATGTGTAAGGCACAACATGATAATCAGGAAGAATTTTTTATTTCTCAGCAATATGAATTTTATTGATTTGATTTTTGTTAGGCTCTTCATTTTTGGGAGGGAGAGAATTACAATTATGGGAAATAGCATCATCTTCTTTATCTAAGGGATCTTTGTGATTAAGGCAATCAATAGGAAAGATATTATCATATGTAATTAATGCTTCATCTCTAGGAGGAAGGTTGTTGAAATGGATAGAAGGTGATACATTATCAAAACAATTCTCAGTCATTTCAACTTACTTTACCCAAATATCATCATATTTCTCCAAGGTATTCTCATGAGGGAGGAACATATTAATAGAATAATCCACACCATCCTCCAATGGTTCATCCCAAATAGGGAGATCATTCAGAGAAGTGTTAAAAATAGCTTCTTTCATCAATATATTGTCAATAGGGAGAGAAATTTTGGGAGAGGAATTATCGTTAGCCTCATAAAGGGGGTTTTCATATATCATAAATCCTTTCAACTTAATAACCTCCTCTTGTAAAAGGAAATTTGACATTTTTTCCAATTAAGAAAAGGAAACTTTCAATGAAAGAAGTGAATGCAATGAGCTAGATGCAATCCACAAGATAAATTATAAATTAGGGTTTTTGTAGATTCATCAACTAAATTTATATAATTCAAATGAGATCTAGGAGGGAACATTTAAATTTTGAAGTTTGAAATTAGAGAGTTGAAATTGGAACTTGCAGAATAATTTAATAATGCAGAATTATAAGAAAAATGATTATTCAACTAAATGAATAAATTGATTGAAAGAATAAAGAGAAATAACACAATCTCCTAGGAAATTGAAAATGAAAATTATCCAAAAGAGACTGAATTTCAAAATTAGGGCCTAGTGAAAATAGCCTCTTAATTGTCCAAGGGGTTGAGCTTAACTAGCTAAAACACTGGGTTCTCACTATGGAGACCCAAGTTCAATTCCCAATAGGGACATCTGAAGTGGAATTCTAAGCTGTGACTCTAGGCCTTCCATAGGATGGATAAGGTCTTGGGGTCAATCTAATGGAATTCTAAGTTGTGACTTTTAGCCTTCCATAGGATGGGGAAGGTCTTGGGGTCAATCTAATCAATGTAATGGGGATGGGGCCCCCTACTGTGTCCCCACTGGTTCATAGCTCAAGTCAAAAGCTATTCAGACTTCAGTCAATTACCAATTAATAAAAAAAATAACCTCTTAATTTTAAAATTGAAAATTCAAAAGAGGGAAGATTTAAATATAAAATTAGGGTTTTCCAAAACTAACCTCTTAATTTTAAAATTTAAAATATTGAAACGTTGAAATTTTGAAGAAATCAATTTAATTTTAAAAATTAGGGTTTGTTTAATTAACCACTTAATTTTAAAATTTAATTTTGAGATTGTCCACAAGAAAATTAAATTCAAAATTAGGGTCTTCTAGAAAGAATCACTTCATTTTAAAATTTAAATTTGAAAATATATCTAAGATTGGGATTTGGAAATTGAAAAATTGGGAAATGCACAAAATTAATTTAAATTTTAAAATTAGGGTTTGTTTAATTAACCACATAATTTTGAAATTTAAATTTGAGACTGAAATTTGATCCAAGGTTGCAATTTTGAATTTGAATTTTAAATTAGCACCCAAATTTGAAGAGTGAAATTCAAAATTTAAACAACCCACAAGCTCAATTTAAAAAAATTAAAAATTAGGGTTTTTGAAATGAACCACTTAGTTTTAAAAATTAATTGTGAAATTTGACTTGTAGATGAAATTTGAATTTGAAAATTGAATGAATTCTTAGATCTGAAATAATTAATCCAAATTAAACAATTGACAAGCTCAATTTTGAAAATAAAAAATTAAGGTTTTAATAAAATCAACCTCTAAAATTTAAAATTTGCAAGGAAATCAAACTTGTAAATGAAAACTAGAATTTTAAATTGCATACACTCAGATCTGAAAATAAAAATCAGAATTAATGATGTAAGGAGTCGGGTTCACCAAGATGTAAAGTGGAAAATTGGGGCTAGCAAATTCACCACATGGAAGGAGGGAAATCACTAAGCTGATTTTCACCTGGGGAAACTTTACATTCAAACGAGGGGTTGAATCTACTAGATCCAATCCTAAATAATGTAAGGAATGAATACTAAGTAGATCGGTTGAAATTGGAATGTGGTTGACCCTCTTTTGTAAGTTGAATAAGTAAAGTTTTGAAATTGAAGACAAAGCATGAGAAAACAAAGAGCTACATGTTAGGGATTCAGTCGTGCACTTGGATCTAAGAAGTTTTAGATGATTAAAAGTTTTTTTGTGAAATTGGGCAAAATTTATAGGGACCATGTTTCCAGACAGGGGCACCCTTCGATCGATCCTCTGAACTTTTTGCACATCAAAAATGGTTTTTCTGTCTCTATGAATAAAGCTTAATTCCCGAAGTATAGTTGCACAACTGTTTCTTGCACACATAAAGAAGAATAAAGGAGTTGGGAATAAGGTTTTTCCTAGGTCAAACCCCGGTTTGGAATCAACCTTGAAAGAAATACTATAAATGCTTGAAATAAATGATGGAAGGTATTTAGAACTGTAATAGAAGATGATGATGCTTTGCTTATTGGATGTAATCATATATGTGGTAGGAAATGGCATGAAAATGAAAAAACCCTAACACACATACATGCTTGTAAATGAATGATGTAATAACTCTCCAATGGATAGATGAAGAATATGCAGCCTTGAGGAATTCTAAATAATGAATGGTTGAATGGTTGATGCTTGAATGTAGTCTCTTTTTCTTCTTGACCTTGTCATGCTCTTACCTTATGATCGTGTGTTATGCCAAATGAGAGGGTAAGACCTCCTTATATACTTTCTTGTCATCAATCATTTAATTTTTTGACATAGGCCGACATGGGGAAGTAATTTCCCACTCACATTTGAGATAGGGCCTAGGGGATTAAATAGTTCCTGCTTAGGGAGGACCAGGGCGTGGCACCATAGTCCTGCCCTAATTTAGGCTAGGATCAAGAGCTATGCAAGGTGCAAGATAAAAATGATGAGGTTTAGTTGCATAGGGGAGGCATAAATGGGTCCCGATCAAGCATGGGAATGAGATCGATAAGGTGAGGGACCAAAATGCAATTAAAATTGCAAGGGGTGCAATTTTAGGATGCTACAATCTTATCTTATTACAAGAGAAACATTTCAAAGGTAACTTCCCATCATACATACTGACTCCTTTAGGCGATATCCGAGCAATAAGTGCTTCAAGCTCATCCAACTCTCTTTCTTGTTCTTCCATCTCTTTCATATCTGGAAACCCTAGATGAACATTCTCCCAGATCATAATTCTGCTTCCTAGATACAAACACTTTAAATGTAGTCTCAAATTTACCATGTGATTCTCCAAATTCCCTCAACTCCAAAGAAACAAGTTTACCAACCAACATGTCTCTTGTCATAGTGGTCATAGTCTAGATCTCATAAATAGTAGTAACTTTAGATTTGTAAGTAGGAGGCAAGGATCTCATCACTTTAGCAATCTCATCTTCTTTAAGAGTTCCATCGGCATATCTGATGTTCATGACAAGTTCATTCACTTTGGCCATAAAGGATGATATGTTCTCATCTTCTCCCATCTTTAGCATCTCATACTTTCCTTTCAAACTTTGCAGTTTAGCAACTTTGGCATGTTTATATGCTTCATACAAAGTCTCTAACTTTTCCCAGATCTCACATGTAGCCTATAATCCCATCACATTAGTCATCTTTGAATTGGTCAGGGCACTCAACAATGCTTCTTTAGCTCTTATGTTTTGTTCAACATCCTTGATATTATTTGCAGTAGTCAGACCATTATGAGGAACATTGTATGTATTCTTTGTAATCTTCTAATAGTCATCTCCAAGAAACTTCAAATGACACTCCATATAGTCCTTGTTGGCATATGGACACTCCAATGAGACATTGTGTGTGATTGAAGGTTTTGTCATTGATGGCAACCTTGCAATCCTATGGCACCAACAAAGACATCATACCGACAAAGCATTACACAGGCAACCTTGCAATCCTATGGCACTGGCAAAGACATTATACCGGCAAAGCATTACACAAGCAACCTTACAATCCTATGGCACCGACAAAGACATTTTACCGGCAAAGCATTACTCAAACAGAAGAGTGCACCGGCATCAACAAAATCAATGTACACCGGCATCGGCACAGAAGATGTACACCGACACAGAAGGAAATATGTATACCGGCACAGAGGCCGACAGGATTTTTGATATGTAATATTTTGTTTAACATTGTAAGCCAACTTGGCAAATTGTAAAATAACTCTTGTATATAAAAGAGATCATTGTAGGCATTTGTGGGATATAGAGAGAATGTAATAAATAAAATGTAAGGCAGATCTAATGTGCAAATTGTAGGTCAAGGGTATATGTAAAGAATAGAGCAAGAACCAGTATTGAATCTGGCATTGAAGATGCTATTGTAAAGCAGTACAGAATATTGGATTTGTGTAAATCCTCTTTGTAAGTCAGTGTGACTTCTTGTTGAGCAGTGAGCTCTAGGCAGTTGGCCTTCTTGCATGTTCAGGCCCCTATTGTAAGTAATATTCTCTTATTGGCCAGTAAGTGAATATTGTGGGTCACAAATCCCACCAAGGTTTTTCCCACACTGGGTTTCCTTGTTAAACATCTTGTGTTATGGTGTTCTTTTCATGTGGATGCTTTTGATTTTGTTATTTGCATTAATTCTTGCATACCGGTATACTGTTACTTTATATTCTGCATATTCAGTTTTAAGAAAATCTCATAACTGGTCAGATACTAATTCACCCCCCCCTCTCAGTATCTGTGGGAACCCTAACAATTGGTATCAGAGCCTGGTCCTCTATTTTTAGAAGCCTAACAGCTTGAGGAAGATCTTGACACCGGTAAAGATGGAAAATCTAATGAAGCAACTTGAAGGAGCTCTTACTGACTATGATGCAGAGAAGTTGAAAAATATCAAATTAGAAGATGATTTAAAAGCAGCTCAGGACATTATTCAGGCACTTCAAGAAAATCTTACTGTTACAAGAAACAAGAGAAGAGAACTTTGTGAAAAGTTGCAAAATGAAAATGATGAAAAGGAATCATTAAATGATATGATGAGCAAATTGAAACAAGAGATCATGACAACAAAAAATGAAATGCAGGATATGACTATGAGATTCTACAAAGAGATTGAGGATAGAAAGAGGAATGAAGAAGAATTGACTAGAAGACTAAGTGATGTAGCAAATGAGAACACAAGACTTAGCTATGAAAATGATATGTTGAAGATAGATCTGATGCATACTCAAAATGACTTGAATGAACTAATGAGACAAAAAGAGATCTTGGAAAGGGAATTGGAAACTGCAAATCAACACAAAGAAAAATTCAAGAAAAGCTCAGAAGAACTTGGTACCTTATTGAAGAATCAAAAACCCAAAGGTGACACTTTTGGAGTTGGATTTGAAGTTGGAGAAAGCTCTGGTACTGCAAATACCTAGGATCAAAGCAAACTGGTAAGACCCTCTAATACTTACAAATTCAATGGAAAATGTTTTAACTGTAATAAATATGGTCATAAGGCAAATGAATGTAGATCTAGGAATTATCAAAACATCAATCCTCCCACCGGTCAATGCACCAAATGCAACAAAATTGGTCATAACTCTGAAAATTGTAGAATGAATGTAAGATGTTATGTTTGTGGAAGATTTGGTCATTTATCAAATAAATGCAGAACGCAAACCGACATAGGTAATGGGAAAGCTATTCAGAAAAATAATGTAACTTGTTATGCATGTAACAAAATTGGTCATATTGCAAAATTCTGTAGAAGCAAAGGTACACCGGTAGATAACAATAGTACTATCTTTAAGGTAAAGAAAAGGTTGAAGAGGTTAAGAAAGAATTTTCAAAGCAATGGATTAGAAAAGGTAATCTAAATATTGGGGTTACTCCTCCACCGGTAGGACAATATGATGCTCCACCTGCAGGACAGAGCAATGCTCCACCGATAGGATGTTCTTCATCAAATTGAAGAAAATTATCTTGAGGGTTTGGCAATTTAATGACACGTGCTATTATTCCCTCGGTTAGAGAAAAGAAGTTGAAAATCTTTCATTACTGGCAAATAAAGTTGAGTTAATACATCACCGGCAGACAATTAATGTGGTAGGTGGCAGAAAAGACTTTATAAATTAAGTTTTGGCTCCATTTCATTTCACCATGAATTCAAACCTTCAGAGAGCGTGAAGATTTCCGAGTTGTGGCATTCCAAGCAAAAGAGGCAAAGCACTTCAGAAATCAATCCATCCAAAGGTAGAAAAAGGTATTTATCATCATGGCATCCTCCTCTGCACCTGAATTCATAGCAAACCCTATAGTAGTCGAGGTTATAAAATGACCTAGGCCCGTGTTTGAGCTAGTTCCCGAGGTAGCTAAGAAAGATGACAACACAGGTGCTTTTTCCCAAATTCCAAAGGGTGTTGTTTATGCAGAAGACCCTATAATGTACATTCATTGCAACATAGAGGAATTAGGTGATGAAGAAATCAAAGACATGTACAAATATATTATATGTGACAATGCTGAAAATGTGAAACCTGAACACAAAATTGTTGAAACCCTAGGATTCACTGAAATCCTCTGCATTCCTAAATTTCCCAAGGAAGTGATTAGGATAGTTCTCAGCAGGGTACATGGCTCATTCTTTTGGCTTGACTCAGTGCACAAAATTACAAAGGTAGCTGTGAAAGCAGTAACAGGGTTACCTTCCATCGGTACTAGACCCGACAAAACCAAGAAGGTCTCCAATGACCTAGTAATGAAACTAACTGGTGCAACATCTGACAAAAGATCATTGAGGGTTAATGATGTAACCGATACAAATGTAAGATTCATTAGCATGATTCTAGGTTACAAAGCTACTCATGCAAATAGGCTTAATTCTATTTCTAGTTTATGCATAAAAAGTGCTTATGACATGGTTAAGAACAATGTAAAAATTGACATCTGTGAATGGTTAAAAGATGAGTTGATTGATAACTTAGCAAAAATCAAGAAGGATAAGAAAGGAACCTTTAGATTTGGAAATTTGCTTGTATGCTTAATGCTACATATAACCAAATAGGCTCCTGGTATAGGCAACAAGGATTTTGGATTTGACATACCGGTAGGAAAACAATTGTCTGACTTATTCAACAACATGGGTGAAAACAAAGAAAAGAATATCCATGAGCATTTTCAAGCACTGAAGGTCAAAATGAATAAGAGGATTAGACTATCACAGGAAATTGTCAACAAATACAAGGATGACATATGTTTTGTAATAAAAAAGGATGAGATCTGGATGGAAGCAGTCATCCCAAGAACAATCTGGGTTACAGAAATGGGGTATGAAACAGATGACCACATAGTGGAAACTTATGCCAAAGCACTGCTGGAAGCCCCCCATGAACCAAAGGAAGAAGTATTTGGTAGTGCTGAGCACATTGAAAGTCAAATACAATCCAAAAAGAGAGTAAAGAAAGTTGAGGCATCTGTGAGGAAAGGAAGTAGGCAAGCAAAAGCCTTAAAAGATGATGTACTAAAGAAAACCGGCATAACCAAAGATGAGTTGGCAGCCCAACAGCCTGAAACTCATCTATCACCGGTAGATACCTCCTCCGAAGGAGATATGCCAACAACTTTCAAAAGAGTTGTGAGGAAAAGAGACCCCTCACCGGTATCCACTCCTTCACCTAGAAGTACAAGATAGAAGCAACAAGCTGTGAGGTCTCCAATCAAGAAAGCCACACCTAAGAAAAAGTTGACCCCCAAAAGGAAGAAGAAGACAGACACTAACTTGGCCCCTTTTGACATATTACTGGATGAAATCATAGTGGAAGGAAAATTGAAAAACATAGGGAAAATCTATGACACCCTATCAGAAGATGAGAAAGGACAAATTGAGGAAAGTGTCATACTACACATGGACATGTATAAAAAGTTTTTGATGCAAGTCCTAAATGAAATTCTTGATGAATTATATAAGAGACTTGAGGCCAGAAGGCAAGGAATAATTGAGTTTGATAAGAAAATAAAAATAGAAAAATTACTTGTAGTATACCCGACCAACTCACCTAAGGAAATTGATGATTTGATAGCTCAGGCCAATCGGACAGTCTTTTCCACTGCACACCGGCAAATATCATTAATGGCAGGTAGAGTTACTGAAGTCTCAACTGAAACAGAAGATGGTTGGGATAGATTCTTGGTTGAAAAAGAAAAACAAGAAGAATATATGAATCCCAAGCCCATTCTGGTATATCAAAAGGACAAAGGGAAAGGTAAAGTTGGTGCACCGCCAAGTATCAAGATTAGAGACAACTTACCCCCACCTCCTTTAAATACTCCACCGGTAAAAACAACTGCAAAAGATCAACCGGCAGCTGAGAGCATGGACACAGAGGATAACAATCCTAATCCTGAAGTCCTATATACTGTGAATGTTGATACTCAAAAAATCAACATAGTGGTAGATAAGGATACCACAGAGAAATTTGATAATAAGGAGCAACAGGCAACAGGAAACCAAGAGCAACCGGCAACAGGAAACCAAGAGCAACCGACAGCAGATTTAGAGAAAAAGAAGGAATCTGGAACACAAACAGAGCAACCAACAGAGCTAAAGGCTCAAGAACAGATGCCACTGGTAAGAAATGATGCAAGAAAAACTGTGGAGACGCAAACAGACCTACCAGAGGTCAATACCAGCATGGTCCCTTCCACCGGCACTCAGTTTACTGGGTCATCATCAAATGTAACAGAGGTATTTCTTGATTCTATCAAGAAAATAACCGATTATAGCTCACAAGCATATAAAGCAATAGATGATTCAATTCCAGTTTTGAAATTAATAGCTCCAAATTGTAATATAGCAAACAAAGATTCTTTAGGCCAGTTGGATACACTTTGTAAATATATTTCTGGAAATTTTGAGCAATCAAAGGTAGAAACTGTAAAGGAAAGTGTAGAAAAAGAAAAACATAAATTCTTTGAGGAAGGAATAAAGAAGTGTAACAGGGAATTTGACACACTTCTACCGGAACTATGCAATATATTGAAAGAGTACAAAACTCTATATAAAGACACCTGTAAGGTAAACTTTTTGACCACGGATGTAGACAAAAAGATAAGCAAGGTACAGGAAGAGATCAATAAACTTGTTGATAATTTTGTTAACTCACCTGATACATTATTAGTTTTTGAGGAAAAGATAACAAATTTTGAGGAAGAATTGCTTAAATTTGAAAGAGAAAAAGAGAAAATAATAAACAAGGTAAAATTTTTGAGATCTAAACTAAGTCCAAGATTGGACTATTTAGCATCTCTGCGTAAGGAAATCTCAGAGGCACTAAAATAGGGTAGCAAAACACTGGCAGAGCACTTGTAGCATCTCACCGGTACAGTACACAGAACTGAGATAGCAATAAAGGAGAGCAAGAAGTTTATGTATAGTATAAACTTAATTTTAGGAGATATTCTTTAGCTAATAACTACCCAACTACAAGGTTGAGGTTATGTACTGGTACAACTATAAATCTACTAACCTTTGTCATTGATGCCAAAGGGGGAGTAGTAGATGAGAAAATTCAAAACATAGGGATCACATGCTCAGGGGGAGCCCTCGTATTTTTGGTAACATTTTTTTTGGTATACACATTTTTGGATATCTTTTTGAAATTTCTCATGAGTGTTGCCATCAATGCCAAAGGGGGAGATTGTTGGCATATGGACACTCCAATGAGACATTGTGTGTGATTGAAGGTTTTGTCATTGATGGCAACCTTGCAATCCTATGGCACCAGCAAAGACATTATACCGACAAAGCATTACACAAGCAACCTTGCAATCCTATGGCACCGACAAAGACATTATACTGGCAAAGCATTACATGGGCAACCTTGCAATCCTATGGCACTGGCAAAAACATTTTACCGGCAAAGCATTACTCAAACAAAACAATGCACCGACATCAACAAAATCAATGTACACCGGCACCAGCATAGAAGGAAATATGTATACCGGCACAGAGGCCGACATGATTTTTGATATGTAATATTTTGTTTATCATTGTAAGCCGACTTGGCAAATTGTAAAATGACTCTTGTATATAAAAGAGATCATTGTAGGCATTTGTGGGATATAGAGAGAATGTAATAAATAAAATATAAGGCAGATCTAATGTGCGAATTGTACGTCAAGGGTATATGTAAAGAATAGAGCAAGAACCGGTACTGAATCTGGCATTGAAGATGCTATTGTAAAGCAGTACAGAATATTGGATTTGTGTAAATCCTCTTTGTAAGTCAGTGTGACTTCTTGTTGAGCAGTGAGCTCTAGGCAGTTGGCCTTCCTACATGTGTAGGCCCCTATTGTAAATAATATTCTCTTATTAGCTAGTAAGTGAATATTGTGGGTCACAAATCCCACCAAGGTTTTTCCCACACCGGGTTTCCTCATTAAACATCTTGTGTTATGGTGTTCTTTTCATGTGGATGCTTTTGATTTTGTTATTTGCATTAATTCTTGCATACCGGTATACTGTTACTTTATATTCTGCATATTCAGTTTTAAGAAAATCTCATAACCGGTCAGATACTGATTCACCCCCCCCTCTCAGTATCTGTGGGAACCCTAACAGTCCTTCGATATAGTGTAATTGATTCCATCAAATCTCAAACTCTCTTTCTTGAAAACATAGGTTGCCATCTCGGATCTCCTCAAGCAGTCAAGCTTCTTCCGGAGGATCTAGATCTGATACCAATTGTTGGCAACAACAATAAAGGAAAAGTGAGAGAGGGGGGGTAAATCAATTTTCACCAGATCTAACAATTTTAGAACAATTTCATATATGATCAACTGCATTAAGAACAATGATAAACACAATAATAGAAACACACATAACAAAAAGATTTTGACATGAAAAACTTGACTAAGGGAAAAACCATGGTGGGAACCTACCCGCAATAAGATGATACTCTGTAGTAGTATGTGTAGATAATGTAATGGGGAATGCACATGTATTCAGGCACACTGCCTAGAGCTCGCTGCTTAGAGTATAATAACCTGAAAGGATACAACCCTCGGGGAAGGTTCACTACCTTCCAAGAACATTCAAACAATAATCTAATTTACATGAATTGAAAGAATAACATCTCCAAATACCTGATGAGAGTTCCGGTTAAGCACATTTGCCTACTCTACAACACTCTCTTGTTTACAATTCTCACTGAAAGATGAATTCGATTGTTCACACGTATACCACTCTCTAATAATATAAAGACAATATCGATGTCCAAATTACATGAATATAACACCCATTTATACAAATCATCAACATTGACTACAAGGTCGACTCAAGGTCGGCTCAACCCTTAGGACCTAATTATAAAATTACATCACAGGATACATAGATCAACCACTAGACCAATAAAATTCCATGAAGACATAGAATGGACCCAAATCAAATCCTTAAACACGCAACACCACCATAAATCTCGCCAAGATCATCCACTAGATGCTACACCACCAAAAATGTCACATAACATGAAGAACATTACCAAACCGTAAGATCCTCTATAAATCACACAATGATCAATGCGGACTAGCAAAATAAATATGACATGATTAGGAAACACCAAAATATATGTTAGAACCATTTACAATAGCTACACCAATACCACTTAATCAAATCTTCATTGATTAACATGCTAATACTCAAGAACACTTCAACAACGAGAACTAGGACTAGAAAGATAACTTGAGAAAAACCAAATCATGAACCATCTAAATTGAAGATACACATGAACATCCCAGAGTCTCTCCCAAATCCACAACTCAAGATATAATCATTTTGGAGCACAACGGATCAACTACCAAAACACTGCAATACTGAACACTGAAAAATCAATCCTCATAGAAGAATCTATAACTCGATCAAATCACCACTTAATATTATGAAACCAACACTGAATCAAGTATCTCAAGTTGATTCAACATATCTAATAGATAATCCAACCAGATCAACTCTCTGCAATGACCAAAACACAAGAATATGTTGACATTAATGACAACATCATATCCTATTAGCAACAATGTCCAACACTATCCCCATTCCTATGTTGTTAGGAGGAGGAGGGATATATTACATGTAGGGATTATATTAGTCATATATGTGTTAGGACCTGGGAGGCAACTGAGAGGGGGGGGTAAATTAGTTGACCAATAATTTCAACCCAAACATAACTTAATCAAACTTGATACTTAATACTGGTAAACCAAACTTAATGTCGGTTAATAGATTAATAGTTAATATCAATATTGGGGAAACTTAATGCATGAAACAGAAAGAGAAACAACATCCACAACACATAACTCAAAGATTTGTACGTGGAAACCCTGTAAGGGGAAAAACCATGGTGGGAAACCTTACCCACAATCAGATGATACTAATGCGGATAGTATATGTATACAAATGGGGTCTGAACATGTAGAAAGGCCAACCACCTAGAGCTCACTATTCAATCACAAAATAGGAGTCACACTGACTACAATTGGATGGTTAAATCTAATGATAATGTACTACTCAAAGTAGCATCTCCAATGTTGGATTCAATACCAGTTAAGCTCTAAAAATCACCTTCAAACCTTCCTTGAACCTTCTTTATGGTTTACTCATATGATATTTAATATTCACACATACCATGTTACAATATCATAACCTTATGTGTACCATATACCATCACTTCCATACTATCTCAAAAATAAGATCTTACATATATACCAAAGCCTAAGACCAAATGTGTAGGTCAGCTCACTAAGAATATTAAAATAAAATCAATTACAAATAAGTCAATATGTGATGCATCATGTCAGCTCAATACATTTACAACAATAATAAATCATCTCCATAACGTGTTGTGCTAATTTGGAATAGATAATGCATACCGGTCAATAACCTAGACCAATTTGCCAGTAACAACAAATATGTCAACAAGATTAGACCAATAACCAAAATACCAAAACCAAGTATCCAAATCATGTCTTTGACATAACCAAGTGACCTCCAGATGATAACAGGTCATCCTCAGTTATTGTGAATAATATAACCTATCGGTGAACAATATAATGGTGACTATGCATAAGTCATTGAACATGTCGGTGAACACAATGTGTCAGTTCAACATAACCAAAGATCTCCAGAAGGATAAGTGTTGACATCAATGAAAAACCTAATGCAACACATCCATAATACCAACAATCTCCCCCTTTGGCATTGATGGCAACACAAGATGGAAAAACATCTAAGTGCCAAAACAGAATGCCAAAAATAAAAAACCAACAATCTCCATAATAGATCAATACCAGAAATCAAAAGTAAAATGCAGAGAGTATATATCTCTCCCTCAATGAATAATCTCTCCCCTTAGGATAATGTTTCCCAAATATAAAGTTTTTCCATAGATATCTCTCCCCCTTTGACATCAAATGCCAAAGCAATACAAATACTAGAACACATAACTAACTCATATAACTATTTATAATAATCAGTTGTTATAACCAACTACTCCGCTAAGAAGTAGCTCTCCTGCATCAAAGCCAGAAAAATATTTCTCTATTAATTTATGTCAGTTTGATGCCAATCTGCAACTTTTTAAGTCTCTACCAGTGAGGGTATTACCCCAAGCTGCTCTCTGAGATATTCAAAAGTTTCCTTAGGCAAAGGCTTAGTAAAGATATCTGCAATTTGCTCTTTAGTGTTCACGTAAACCAATCTTCTTTTGCTTTAGCATTCTCTTTCAGAAAATTATATTTGATAGAAACATGTTTAGTCTTAGAGTGGAATATTAGATTCTTTGATATATTGATTGCTGCTGAATTATCACAATAAATGATTATAGGTTCTTTGCATTTTACCTTTAAGTCCTTCAACATTTTCTTAATCCATAATACTTGAGTACAATTAGTTGTTGCCTCAACATATTCTGATTCTATTGTTGATAATAATGTATAACTTTGTTTCTTGCTCAACCATGAAATTAATCTACTACCAAGAAAGAATGCTTTGCTAGTGGTGCTTTTTCTGTCATCGACATCTCCTGCCCAATTTCCATCGGTGTATGCACATAAATCAAAATTTTCATCTTTAGGATACCATAAACCAAGATTTGTTGTGCCTTGTACATACCGAAAAATCCTTTTCACTACTAATTCATGATTTTCTTTAGGATTACTCTGAAATCTTGAAACAATACATACTGCATTCATTATATCAGGTCTTGTTTGTGTTAAATACAGTAAACCTCCAATCATAGATTTGTATCTTGTCGGATTAACAGGAGCTAAAGCATCCTTCAATGTCAATTTATCAGTTGTAGTCATAGGAGTACTTACCAGTTTAGAGTTTTCCATACCAAATTTCTTCAGTAGTTCCTTCAAGTATTTTGTTTGACATATGAATATACCTTTATCAGTCTGTGAAATTTGCAATCCTAAAAAGAATTTTATCTCCCCAATCGTAGACATTTCAAATTCTTCCTGCATCTTATTAGCAAAGTCTTTACACAATCCATCTTCTCCTCCAAAAATGATATCATCAACAAAAACTTCAATAACCAAGATGTCATCATTAGTCACTTTGAAATATAAATTGTTGTTATCATTACCTTTAGTCTATCCAAGCTTCAAAATATATTTTCCTAATCTAGCATACCAAGCTCTAGGAGCTTGCTTCAATCCATACAAAAATTTCCTTAATCTACAAACCATATCTTTATCATTTGTCAATGAAAATCCACCAGGTTGTTCAATGTAAACTTCCTCTTGTGAGCTGCAAATGCAAGAAATAATCTGGCTACCTCAATTCTAGCTACCGGTGCAAAGATTTCATTATAATCAATTCCTTCTTTCTGTGAATATCCTTTACACACTAATCTTTCTTTGTTCCTGATTACCTTACCATATTCATTAAGTTTATTTCTGAATACCCATTTAGTTCAAATTACATTTTTGTCTTTAGGTCAGGGAACTAATGTCCATGTATTGTTCTTTTCAATTTGTTCTAATTCATCTTCCATTGCTTTAATCCAATGTTCATCTTGACAAGCTTCAATAACAGATGCTGGTTCAATTTGAGAAACTAAACACACCTCTTCATTTGCCAGTCTTCCTCTTGTCATAACTCCATGATACTTATTCCCAATTATCTGAATTTCTGAGTGATTCAGTCTTACATACCTGGGTTTGTTCACTTGATGTTGTTCTTCAGTCACTATGAAATTCTTTGATCACGTTGGTGTGACTAGATCCACACTCTATACTGGTACACTCTATATAGGTTCATTTATGATCATCTCAACTGCCAGTTCAGAATCTATAGACCTTGAATTTCCTCTAAATTGTTAATCTATCTTCACATTTGTAATCTCAATGATTTTCTGCAATCTTTTATTAAAACATCTATATGCCTTGCTATTAGATGAATAACCAAGAAATATTCCTTCATCACTTCTAGGATCAAATTTACTAATAGACTCATCTCTCCTAATATAACATTTGCTTCCAAATATTCTAAAATATTTAAGAGTAGTAGTATTACCAAACCATAGTTCATAAGGGGTCTTACCGGTTTCACTTTTGATGTGAACTCTGTTAAAAGTGTAAACCAATGTATTCACCACTTCTCTCCAGTACACATGAGTTAGATTTTCTTCCAATATCATGCTTCTACGTGCATCCAGAATAGTTATGTTCTTCCTTTCCACAATTCCATTTTGCTGAGGTGTCCAGGGTGCTGATAGTTGTCTTCTGATTCTATTCACTTCACAAAATGTATTAAACTCCTTAGATGTAAATTCTCCTCCTTGATCTGATCTCAAACATTTGATTTTCTTACTAGTTTCATTCTCTACTATTGCCTTGAATAGTTTGAATTTTCTAAAAGCTTATGATTTCTCCCTGATTAAAGTAACCCAACACATTCTATAATAATCATCAATAATTAGCAAAAAGTATCTATCTCCCTGTTGAATTCTTGTTCTTGCCGGACCACACAAGTCAGTATAGATTAAATCAAGAACATAATTGGATTTCTCAAAAATACTCTTAAAAGTTGCTAACTTTCTTTCCCAGTTGACATTCCTTACATACCAGATTATGAGGTTTCACAATCTTAGGTAAATCCCCTACTGCCTTAATTGAACTGATCTTTACAATGCAATCAAAATTCACATGACAAAGTCTCTTATGCCATAACCAACTTTCATCAATATGTGTAATCAAGCATGTCTTTTCACTATTATTCAAATGAAAGATATTACCTCTAGTTTGATTACTGGTTGCAATCTCCAATCCAGTTCTATTCATGATTTTGCATTTACCATTCTTCAATCGTAACTAAAAACCCTTTTCAACTAATTGACCAACACTCAAAAGATTATGCTTCAAACCTTAAAGATAATAAACATTGTCATTATTGTTCTTACCATCAAAAGATATAGTGCCTTTTCCTTTGATCAAACAAGCTTTATCATCCCCAAATCTTACTAGACCTCCATTGTATTCTTGAAAAGATAAGAATTTACTTTTATCACTAGTCATATGATATGAACATCCGAAATCTATAATCCATTCATCCTTTTCTTCAATTTTAGCTGCTAGGGCCTACTCTACCGGTGGAACAGTAGGTGCCAGTTGATCTTCTTTTTATTGCAACAAAAACCCATCCATTGTCTATCGGTTCTTCATCAGAATCATCAGTAACTCCTTCATCAACATAGTAACATGATTTATCTCCATTCTTCTTAAATCTGTATCTCTGATCTTCAAGGTTAGGCTTGTATGTCCTTTTAGCTTCCTCTCTCAATCTTTCATGTCTATCAAGACATCTAGATGCCATATGACCAACTTTATTGCAGTTAAAACATTTAAATGGTGCTTTACCTTCATACTTACTTCCAATAGGACCTTTAGGTATTTTCATTGCAAATAGTGCTTCAAGTTCTTTCAGTTCTTCATTTTCCTTTCTGATATCTTCAAGTTCTCTTGTATAAAGTGCTTTCCAATCAATTTTGTCAGATGATGATGATGATGTTGTAGATGATGATTCTTTATAGGCCAAATCTATTTTAATTGTAGAAATAGGATCAAATTCCTCAATCTCAAATTCTGAAAATTTTCCAACCAAGGTGTCTCTAGATACTGATGTATTAGGCATTGTTCTCAACTCATTAATAGGAGTTACTTTAATTTTATATGCTGGTGGCAATTCTCTTAAAAATTTAGAAACAATTTCATCTTCACTTAAGGATCCTCCACAACATTATATTCCCAAAACAATTTCATTAACCCCTTCCATAAAAGTAGAAATTATTTCATCTTCTTCCATTTTCAAATTTTCATACCTGACCCAAAAGCATTCTAGCTTTGCAATTTTGATAGTGGTATCTCCTTCATTCAATGTCTCCAATTTATCCCAAATACATTTAGCAGTAGATCGGTTTGATAATCCCATGATTCTCTGATTTGATAATGCACTCAAAAGTGCTTCTCTTTCTTTGAAATCATTCTCTTGATCTTTACCCAATGTTGGTGGATTAGGTTGATTTGGTGTAGGACCAAGATAGCCATGCTTTGTAAATTCCCATATGTCTCTTCCAATGCAGTTCAAACGTGTCTTCATTCTAATCTTTCATATACCATAGTTGGTTCCATCAATTTTTGGACTGTCCTTCCTGAAAATGTTAGTTGTCATAGGATCTCCTCAAGCTATTAGGCTTCTGGAAAAAGAGAGCTAGGCATTGGTACCAATTGTTAGGACTCGAGAGGCAACTGAGAGGGGGGAGGGGGGTGAATCAGTTGACCAAGAATTTCAACCAAAACATAACTTAATCAAACTTGATACTTAATACCGGTAAGACAAACTTAATGTCGGTTAATAGATTAACAGTTAGTATCAATACCAGTGAAACTTAATGCATGAAACATAAAGAGAAATAACATCCACAACACATAACACAAAGATTTGTATGGGGAAACCCTGTAAGGAAAAAAACCACAGTGGGAAACCCTACCCACAATAAGATGATACTACTGTAGATAGTATGTGTATACAAATGGGGTTTGAACATACAGAAAGGCCAACCGCCTAGAGCTCATTACTCAATTACAAAAATAGGAGTCACACTGACTACAATTGGAGGGTTAAATCCAATGATAATGTACTACTCGAAGTATCATCTCCAATGTTGGATTTAGTACCAGTTAAGCTCTGATAATCACCTTCAAACCTTCCTTGAACCTTCTCTATGGTCTTCTCATATGATCTTCAATATTCGCACATACCATGTTACAATATCATAACCTTACATACCATATACCATCACTTCCATACTATCTCACAAATGAGATCTTACTTATATACCAAAACCTAAGACCAAATGTGTAGGTCGGCTCACTAAGAATATTACAATGAAATCAATTACAAATAAGTCAAGATACGATGCATCATATCAGCTCAATACATTTACAACAATAATAAATCATCTCCATAACATTGCATGTTGATCTAGAATAGATAATGCATATTGGTCCATAACCTAGACCAATTTACTAGTAAAAACAAATATGTCAGCCTGATTAGACCAATAACCAAAATACCAGAACCAAGTATCCAAATATTGTCTTTGACATAACCAAGTGATGTCCAGATGATAACAAGTCATCCTCAGTGCCGATGAATAGTATAACCTGTCGGTGAACAATATAACCTGTCAATGAACAATATATAGGTGACTATGCATAAGTCACTGAACATGCCGGTGAACACAATGTGCTAGTTCAACGTAACCAAAGATCTCTAGAAGGATAAGTGTTGACATCAATGACAAAAATAATGCAACACATCCATAATACCAACAATATGTGTTCGGGTGGTGGAGGAATGTAGTTATTGTATGATCCACTTGGTATGGTATTATGATGGGGTGCACTAGGCCTAGGATAATTATATGTATCATGACCATGTGTGTAATTGGTATTGTAAGCATGATCTTGGGTATGGCCATAAAATTTGACATGTGGTCTTCTTGTATATTTATTATCATCATCTTGAGTATTCTCTTATTGCTGAGTATATGAATTGGTATTCCTTCTACCTTCAAAAGTATGTGAACAAGGTTATTCATGAGTTTGTATAACATCGTTAGTATAAACATAAGTATTGGTCACTTTAGATTCTTGAAAGAGGGATGAAGGTGAATCAAGCATGGTACACTCATGTATAGGTCCACCATCATTACAATTATCTTGATTTGGATCTTCTTACAAAATTTGTGTTACATTGAAATCATGGGGTAATATTGGACCATCTTGGATTAACATGTATAAAAATATCTGCTAGTCTCTTCCCAAAATTGTTTCAATCAATCTATTAAATCTTTCATCGGACATGTGATCTTGAATCTCTGTAAACACAATTATCTTGGCCTTATGGTCATCTTGAATAATTTAAATATTTCATTGCCTTATGGTCATTTTCTGTGACCAATACAAACAAGTGATCTTGATAAAGTGTCTATTTAATGGAGTAAGTCAATTTTAGACGAGACACAAGTAGCAATGATATTTCAACAAATCAATCTTTTGGTAGACTTTGACTACAACAGGGCTTTTTAACATTATCTCCTTTATGGGGATGACAACACTATGACCAATCAAACATGTTAACATATGTGGAAAGATACCCTTATAACTTGAGGATTTAAATATCTCTTGGAGTCAAGTCTTTGATTTTTTATTTGATCTTTTTTGTTGTCATGTTTCCTATGTTTCTCAAGGATGTATATGGACTAAGTATCCAAGATGGGGCATGATATCCTATTTTTCTATTTGTGGATTATCTCTTAGTAATACTATGACTTGTCCAAGGATATGAGTACACTATGGGTCTAGTGTGAACATGGGCATTCCTTGTGTATGACTGTCTGATCTCCATGTAAATGCTAAAATTAATATCTAGGTCGAACCTATATTTGGATGGTCACAATAAATTTTCCATTAAAATCTCAGTGATGATAAATGTACAAGAAGATCATTTCACTTGCATATATTTTACCTTCTATTGTCTAATTTTATCATATCTATTAGTTCAATGTAGCCATACATCACTTGACTGAGTATAATGACACACCAAAAATACTATCATGTATGCATCCTACATAACTACATAGTTAGTCCTATCTATCATCATTATATAATTATCATGCATGCATCCTACATTCATTGCATTAGTACATAATAATGATAACATCAATATGATGTAGAGGGAATTGACTCACACCTACTTGTGGCTACCTTGTCTTGGTATCTCCTCAAAGCTACACTAGAACCATCCAATGGTTATACACCTTCACACCCTCCAAGGGTCTACAGGAATTACCCTCTATGACCCTCCCAAGGTCCTTATACTAGGATAAGAACTTTGTGTTTTGTAAGTTCCATACTCTTTCTTAGGAGACCTTGTTTACGAACTCCCTTTCACACTCAACTTGAGAATTCAACCCCTCTACCATAGGATCTTCATTCCCCACATTACTAACACAAGGATGAATAAATTTTTATGGGTTCCCAACCCTAATCCTTCCTAAAGAGCTTTGGTATTTACCGATCCAAAGCTTCACAAGCAAAATGCACTTTTAGGCCTAATAGGAGACCTAATTCTAGTAGCCCTATCAGTAGGGTATTTTGTGATTATCTGCCTATCTTCCTTAACAACACCATGAAAAATTTGACATTAAAAACACCCTTTTTGGAGTTACATACAATATCTTAAAACCAGAGGTGGGTTCTATTGTTAACATGTGTAACGCTCATAGGGCTACTAGGCCTAATTACCCCTTCCTAGGCCTAAAAAGTAGGGATTTGCTTAAAAACCTTCACCAGTCCTATTGCCTAAGTGAAATGATGTTATTTTTAGGTTTATACTTCCATAAGGATTTTCAATCCAACCATCCTTCACCTCCATCCACCAAATTCACCCAATTAGGGTCTTTTACCCTTGTTACCTATGCTTGCCAACTCAACGTGCCAAGCCTAGGGTATGGTGGTAAATATCGAGTTTAGATTCCCCTGTCTCAACCAAAAATAAAACATAAATTTCATTGCAACCTAACATTCCACAAGGTTTCAGAGTGGGTATCCACAATGGAATGTTAGGTTGGAGCCACTGTGCTCTCAAAACCCTGTTTTTAGGACTTTTGCACCTGCTTGCAACAAAAAGAAGATTACTTACTAACTACAACACTTATAGAATTAAAACCAAAAACAAAATGAATATAAGACACTAGTCTAGCAATCCATGTCCTTGATTGGGAATTATCAATTCATACAGTCCATACAAACTTGCCAAGTACAGGTAATAACTTAGAAAACACACCAAAATGGAGAAACCAAACTTGTCTATTTGGTTTAAATCTTCAACAACTGATTCTCATTGGTCTTTATAAGCCTTATACTAGCCTTGGAGTATTTACACATGTTCACAACCAATCGTGACAACCAACTAGCCATTAGTGTACAAGATTTGGTGAAAATGTTACAAAGTTGCTATGAGCAACTTTTGCAATTTTTGCATTGGGTGGGCAAATTTGCTCAACCCAAAGCTTGGTAACTTTAAGTGACTCACATGACCTCAAAAACCTCAAAATAACACCAACCAACCTACATTAACCCAAAAACAACTTATCCTAGCAAGTTCTCTACTTGGCACCCTTAAGAGCTCACATGCCAACATTGGCCAAATAGAGACTCTTAGGGTGCTTACAATCATCTAAGCACACACTCAATGGCATCTTGGCCCTATGATAAAGCTAAGAACATGATTCTAGCATCTTGGAAACAAACCAACAAAATTGTTAAGTACCCCTACACCATACTCCCGAGGTAGGAAAGATTCAAGTCCTTTGAGTTGATAAGGCTTGAACAGTGGTTCCATGCTTCCGTATATCTACTTTGGACATACACATAGCTTTAGATTTAGGTAGACTTGTCCATTTAACCAAGTAGTATCTATAGACCCTTTTCTAGTCTTTTTGATAATCTTGGAATCTAGAATATAATCCAATGTCACCGGTTGTCTTGGAGGTAAGTCTTGTATCCAATATACATCTTCAGTAGTAGTAGGCTCTTTTGTAGCTGAGTAAGTTTGTTTATAATAAAACAAATCACATATATTAAAAATTGGTGATATATCCAAGTTTCATGGGAGTTCCACCTCATAGGCATTGTTGCCATATTTATGCACAATCTTAAGAGGTCCAATCTGTTGGTCACAAATTCTGATTTCCCTCCTATCCTCTTCTAAGAAAATGAATAACTCTATCTGCATACGAAGAGATCAAGGAAATAGAACTCAAGAACAACATATAACAAGGTTTGAGAACCTTCTACACTTTGAACTTGTCTGAAGTTCAGGTGGGTATACCTTTTGTGAATAAATTCACACTTTTAAACAAAGATCCACATTAAACCAATGCAGAAAAACCTATGGACCTCATCACCTTTGCAAATACTTGAAAACATTTGAAAAGAATATGCATTTATCTACAATATTGATCACCAAGAAGGTTATGGAACCTAGAAAAACTATACCAGTGCCTTATCCTGGGCTTCAGAGTCACCTAAGCTATACAAGAATTCTAAATTTAGACATTTCAATACATTTTATCACTTCAACTTCATTAACTTAATATTTGCCTGACATATATGTAAGTTTTTCCTTTATGCTAAACCTGTTCATCAAATTCTAGCAGAAAACACTACTGATTCACTAACAGAGGGGTTCTGCGTATATTTAATTCCTCCCCTTGAGAGAAAAACCTAAAATACCTCTATAAGATTGCCTTGCAATCCCCATCCAATCAAATAACCCTTGATTATTTAGAAGAACATAGTAAATCAATAAATGCATGCAAGAAGACAACAGAAATGTGAGCTCAAAATGATTTGGTCTGTATATTGATATCCATCATCAAATTCTACATCTAACTTAGAGTAATTCTTCAAAACCAGAAAAAGGCCCCCAAATATATTTTTTGCCAGATTTTTCTTACAAAATTCTTGAGATCATCAAATGAGAAGAAAATTGGGAATAAGAAGAGGAGGGAAAAAAATAGGTCTGCAACCAAAATTGCCAGATGTCTCCTTTTCCAACTGAAAAGTATTCCGTTCTCCTTCCCATGGAAACTTCTCTCAAAATCTCCCAAATTTGTTAAACCTAACTCCATTATTGGATTCCTCATCTCAAGAGCTTTCCGGCAATATATAATACTTCATATTTTGGCCAAAAATAAGTCTCTGAGCGAATTAATCACTCATGTGTGCACAATCATTCAAATTTTTCAATTTTCTATATAGTCTCAACTATATATTTAATCTGATTTTAACTTTGATTTTTGGCTCTGATTTTGGCCTAACGCCCTACCACATGGCAGTCTCTAATTGGTCGATGGGGTCCACTAGGTGCCATCTGGGATGACACCTCATCACTCCGCCATGTGTCCACCACCAAGCTGCTTGCTCGTTGCCATGTCATCACCATGTGTCAACCACCTATGTGCCACCTCAGTGCCACCTATGCTCCACTAGGATGGGACCCACCTTCTGGAACACCAACTGGACCTGCCACCTGGCTTTTTCCATTTCGCAATGGCTAACAGGCGAGCATCTTCGATCTCCAAAATCGCACGAGCCGTCGATCTCCATCCAACTTGTATGCTTTTTAACCCCTTCGTGATCCACCTGGGTTTTTCGCTGTTTCGCGGACCTTAACTCATGAGCATCTCTCCTTTGTGAATTCACGCAAGCTATCCAATCTTCTGAACCTGTAGGGTCTTTAACTTTGGTTTTTTGCACATGTTCTTTCGCTATTTCGCAGACCTTAACCGAAGATCATCTTTCTTTCGTGAATCCACATGCACCGTCCGATCTCCTCAACATGCTCACTGGTTAATCTCTGATCTTCTGAACCTGTAGGGTCTTTCACTTTGGTTTTTCGCACATGTTCTTTCGCTATTTCATAGACCTTAACCGGTGATCATCTTTCTTTCGCGAATCCACGTGCATCGTCTGATCTCCTCAACATGCGTGCTGGTTAATCTTCTCTTCCTCTGCAAAATTCACCTACCTCAAGATCTATGCATGCATGGGCTCCACCTTTTGCCACTCAGTCAGCCTCCTCGATCACCTTGGGATCCACGCTCACGTGCGTGGGGTCCACCTTGGGCGCCCAAGGTACCTTGGGTCAAAAGCCTTGATGGATTTGACAAATTAGATGGGTGTGAATTTGTATTTAAATACATAAACTTTCCCATGCATAGCCAATGTGGGATAAATGCTCATGCCTGGGAAAGCATTTTTTGAAGCATTCTTGAGTGTTAATGGCAATTTTCTGCAATTGCTTGGGAATCAATGGCTTTACCCTCATCACCGCCATACTAGGAGGAGTTTGAAGATTGAGTTTTAACACATGCTACCACCATTGGGTTTTAATTTGCTGCTCTTAACTTGCCACTTCCAGCCATCACATGGGGGAAGGGATTTGGCTTCAAACCTGCCATTTGCATTTATTGGAGTTCTTTGATGCCTTTTCAAACATGCACATAGAGGATGTTGGCAACGTCGTGGAGTTTGGGCATACACCATTGCATAACACGCTGCAAATCTGCATTTGGTCTGAGGTTTGAAATGCCTTTGCTTGCCATGCTGAATTGAGTCTCATCTCTGGCAATACACCTACCAAAATTGCAATTGCTTGAGAGCTTCCATGCTCTATCCAACCATGCAACCTATCAATTTTCCTTTGCTTGGGTTTAACAATGCCTCACTGAACACTATGCAGGGGGAGGAGGACACGACGTTGATTTGCATTTGTTGAGGACATCAACGCCCTCTACCAGTCATTACGTGCCATTGGAGATGAAAGGCCAATTAAACTTACTCTGAGGATTGACAAGATGATGATTGAGCAAAGCATCAGCCTGAAGACCAAGGGTCATATCAAGTACTGAATCTTTATCAAGGGCCAAGCCTTCTACAGAATGCACTACATGATCATTTTGTTCTAACTGCAATCCCTAGCGTAACCTATCTTGCTCAGGCTTTGTACTATCAAACTTGGCATCTGAAACAAATAATTGTACTAGAATACTATCCAAGTGTTTAGAATTTATGTCAATTGCATTACCTATCAGTAATTTTCCCAAGAGTCCATAGGGGTATTTAAGTCCTAGTGTGATTTGTCATCATTAAAATAACCATAATCTAACTTTAAAAGCCTTCCTTTCTCTGGCTTCTGCCCATCTTTCAATGGAGATAAAGATTTATGTTGAGAGCACTTGGGTGCTTCAGATGTCACATTAATACCTTGTACTACTTCTGAACGATTAGTAGATTCTAAAGTGGTCTTATGACCTAGTGCCAACTCTATTTCTTCCTTGCATGCAACATTATCCACTGATTCATTGGACCTATTACAAGCTGGAATTTCATTGTAAATGTAACTTTTATTTGGCGAAACTGATAGCAAATTACTCTCCAGAACATGATGATCTTGTCTCTCATGCAGACCTCCTTGATTTTGAGTATCCTCATGCATTTGTTGAGGAATTTCAATGACCTCTTCACAATTGTTAGAATGAAAAACCTCTAGTCTACAACTTTCTCTAGCATCATCATTTGTCAAATGGGAGATTGCATGCCATGAAATAAGAACAATTCGCCACAAAAATTAGTGCACAAGCATGAGCCAAGTCGGGCCCCAAAGTGGGTCTGACTAAAAAAAAAAATTTTTTTTGATGCAACTAACCTTTGAAATGACTCACGGACCTCAAACATACCTTTGGAAACGATCGTCATCATTTTCGGATCATTAAATCGCATTTTACAACTTTCAGGCACTTGCGCCACATTTTCGCATTTAATCGCGAAGACGTAATTTTTAAAGTGGCCAAAACACTTTTCTGGACCTTGCCATCTAACAGGGATGTACTCTAATATACAAGCATGAATTCTACCAAATGGTTTCTCAAGATGAGTCCCGAGTGAAGAGATATTAATTGGCAAAAATAACCATATGGCTTTGTCGACACTGCAGACCTGATGAAGTCAATGTTCTGGCAACACATGATGTCTTTCTAAAAAATATCAAACGACCTCCGTAGACCCTCAAATTTGAAACATAGGTACCTTGAAGTATATATTAAATCTTTGGATTCTCAGTTCGACCAAAATCCTGACTGGGTGCAAATGGTGCACTCATGAAAATGGCTACTTTGACTAATGCGGCAACAAAAGTACGAATAATTGAAAAAGATGGCTTAATGAACCCTTTTGAAAACCGATCAAACGGATTGTCAGGATCTTGAAATTTGAAACATAGCTTTATTTTTATATCAACAAGAACCCAAAATAAACATTTTCATATGACATTCACTGGGGCATTGTTACACTTGTGCAAACCACACAAACTACAAACGGATTGAGCTTTGAAAACTGAGCAAACGGATTCAAAAAGACTTGAAATTTTGCAAGATAACACACATGTATGCATAGAAATGAATCCATTTTAAAATCATCCATGATGATCAATAGGACAAAATATACAAACACTCAAACTAGGCTACTTGATAAAATCTGCATTTGTGCCTAAAATGCACTTTCAGCTCACCCCTCGAAATGGGTACTTGATAAACTTATCCAAATTGAGTTCTAAAAGTTTCACATCACTGAATAGGCCAAATGAAAGGTGTAGGACACATTTCCTGAGCCTTACCCTTTGAAAATCAACCGGCTCCATTTTGCCCTCTCTCTACTAGGCCATTCAAACTGACTCATTTGGAAATGCAAAGCAAAAATTTGAATTGGGCCTCAAAAATTGACTCAATGTTAATGAGTCCCAGCAGTGGCTCTAACTAGGGATGGTTGATTACAAGATCAACACAACAATTCAGAATCTATGGTAGAGCAGACCACCCAAGAAAGGAATACAACTCTTCTCTTCTAAAAAAAAAAGGGCTCCTTATTCTACCCAAACAACAGGGCACTTTATTGAAAACCACACAACTGAAGCAATGCAATTGTACAAAATATACAACTTATAAATAGCCCCGGGCCATCAAAACTGAAATCAATTCTTACCTCTATCAAACACAAGATTTTCATTTCCACAAACTAGAGGTAAGCTGAAATCATTGTTATCTGCCTGATCAATCACACTTCCATTTCTAATCAGCTGATCACATAAAACATAATCAGCAACATGTTCATAATCATAAAATCCTTGTAAACCAAACAAGTGCTGAAAGGGCTAATCACTAGGTGACATAAGAGTGCCATACTCTTTACCATTCTTTCCCAATTGAAATGAAAAGTGGCCTAACTTATTCTGAAAGTTGAAAACATCAAGCACATCTCTAATGCTAGTTTTCTCAAATGATGAACAATCTTCCACAATGATAGCTTGCAAACTAGAGAGGAAAACTTCCTCATAACATGACTGCAATTCATCTTCATGCTAATCACAATTTCTATCAGCCTCTTGCACAAGTAAAAACACATCATCATCACTTATCAATGATTCATTTCCTACTTGCAAATCTGAGAAAACTACTTCAAACCTGTCATTCTTTTTAACAACAAGATCCACACAATGCATACCAAAATCTGAGTTCATATCAACGTATGAATCTACATTATCACACCTATTAACCATATATGCATCTTCATCTTGTCCATCACTCGAATCAAGAATAGGGAGAGAATCAACAACATATGTATCATACTTGACACCCTCAAAAACATTATTAGTATCAAAACAGGTATTGGCTGGGTTTAAGAGATTGGGCACATTTTTGGATGCATACCTTTGAAGATCAGCAGCTAAGAGTTCTGAAATTTGCTCACTACTTAGTGAACCTTCTTCTTCATTTTCATTGTCCTTGGCTTCATCCTCTAAGCTATAAACATTGTCCCAATCTAATAAAGGTATTAAATCAGTAGTGCTCATGTCTCTATACATATTTTTTTCATCATTACAACAACTCGCATCCACATCATAGCCTTTATCATGCTGCTCATAAAGTGCTGCTATATGTTGCAACATAGTTTCATAACTTTGATTAAAAATATTTTGTGGATTGAACTTAAAAACAAGGTGATCCATATCATTAAAATCTGAAACCTTAATGGGCTCATGATTAGTTGAACAATTACTTATGTTCTCACAAATTTCTTCTTTCTCTAAATACACATCTAAACTATCATGCTAAGAATAAGAGTCACCTTCAACATCATAGGAGGCATATCCACTCACGGATTCATCTCCTTCACTATACTCAATATTGTGTACATTTTCAAATTTAATTACTTCAATCTCATCTATCCATTCTTTAATACAGACAACACTTTCTTCTCTCAAGGTAGTAGACCAATTAATTGAGTCAGGCTCATCAAGCTCTAAAAATAATTCAATCAACACAGACTCATGGGGTCTAGCATCAGCTGAAAACTCATTTAATACAACTATAAATCTTTCATAGAAAACATATGATGACTCTTCCTCTTTTCTTTTCCCTACTTTCTTTCTTAAAAACCAAACAAATTTATCTTGGATCTCTTGAAGACATACTGCAATCACTTTATCAATTTCTTTCAGATCTGACAAAGAATTTTTAGATCTAGGAATTACATCTAGATCCATCAAGTTTACAACATTTACTGAACCATTACTATGTTGATATGTCTTTACTGTTTTACAAACTCTCTTCAAAACACACACAGTCATAAATTTTTCAGAATCATACACACTTCTCCCATCACTTAACTGGAATTTATTTCAAAACATGAAGCATGCATACTGGAAATTTCTTTTCCTTTCTATGGTGACTATTTCACCTTATAAGGAACATAATTATTTCATGAATACCTTGAGGAATACCTAGAAAAAATTGCTGCTGCTGTTCACTTCACTTTTGACTGGAAATTTGAAGAACTCCTCCAAATCTCAGGTTCGTTCATACAAAGTCGCCACCTCCCTGAAGTGGAATAAATTTTAAAACTACTGATCTTCACTCTGAAACACTTTCAAATTTCTGGGTCATACCACACATAGCAGAGTCACATTATATTTTTAAATTTCTTAGCAAAAAATTTTCCAGGACACTTTCAAATCTGAAACTGACTTTTAGATTTGTACACTTCTAAGACTCTTCCCCAAGTGAATTTGGGCACAACTCTGGGATTTGATTTAACAAAAATTTTACATCATTCTCCCTAGCAGAGTCACCATTTTTGTTGGTCACAAATTCTGATTTCCCTCCTATCCTCTTGTAAGAAAATGAATAACTTTGTCTGCATACAAAGATATTAGGGAAACAGAACTCAAGAACAACATATAACAAGTTTTGAGAACCTTCTACACTTTGAACTTGTCTGAAGTTCAGGTGGGTATACCTTTTGTGAATAAATTCACACTTTTAAATAGAGATCCACATTAAACCAATGCATAAAAACCTATGGACCTCATCACCTTTGCAAATACTTGAAAACATCTAAAAAGAATATGCGTTTATCTTCAATATTGATCACGAAGAAGGTTATGTAACCTAGAATAACTATACCAGTGCCTTATCCTGGTCTTCAGAGTCGCCTAAGCTATATAAGAATTCTGAATTTGGACATTTCAATACATTTTATAACTTCAAATTTATTAACTTAATATATGCCTGACATATATGTAAGTTTTTCCTTTATGCTAAACTTGTTCATCAAATTGAAGCAGAAAACACTACTGATTCACTAACAGAGGGGTTCTACATATATTTAATTCCTCCCCTTGAGAGAAAAACCTAAAATACCTCTATAAGATTGCCTTACAATCCCCATCCAATCAAATAACCCTTGATTATTTAGAAGAACACAGTAAATCAATAAATGCATGCAAGAAGACAACAGAAATGTGAGCTCAAAATGATCTGTTCTGTATATTGATATCCATCATCAAATTCTACATCTAACTTAGAGTAATTCTTCAAAACCAGAAAAAGTCTCCCAAATATATTTTTTGCCAGAGTTTTCTTACAAAATTCTTGAGATCATCAAATGAGAAGAAAATTGGGAATATGAAGAGGAGGGAAAAAATTAGGCCTACAACCAAAATTGCCATATGTCTCCTTTTCCAACTGAAAAGTATTCCGTTCTCCTTCCCATGGAAATTGCTCTTGAAATCTCCCAAATTTGTTGAAACTAACTCCATTATTGGATTCCTCATCTTAAGAGTTTTCCGGCAATAAATAATACTTCATATTTTGGCCAAAAATAAGCCTCTGAGCGAATTAATCACTCATGTGTGCACAATCATTAAAAAATTTCAATTTTCTATATAGTCTCAACTATATATTTAATCTGATTTTAACTTTGATTTTTGGCTCTGATTTTGGCCTAACGCCCTACCACGTGGTGGTCTTTGATTGGTCGATGGGATCCACTGGGTGCCATTTGGGATGACACCTCATCACTCTGCCATGTGTCCGCCACCAAGTTGCTTTCTCGTTGCCATGTCATCGCCATGTGTCTACCACCTATGTGCCACCTCAGTGCCACCTATGCGCCACTGGGACGGGACCCGCCTGCTGGACCACCAACTGGATCTGCCACCTAGCTTTTGCCATTTTGTAATGGCTAACTGGTGAGCATCTTCGGTCTCCAGAATCATGCGAGCCATCGATCTCCATCCAACTTGTATGCTCTTTAACCCCTTCGTGATCCACCTGGGTTTTTCGCTATTTCACGGACCTTAGCTCACGAGCATCTCTCCTTCGTGAAGTCATGCGAGCCGTCCGGTCTTCTGAACCTGTAGGGTCTTTAACTTTGGTTTTTTGCACATGTTCTTTCGCTATTTCATAGACCTTAACTAACGATCATCTTTCTTTCGTGAATCCACGCACACCGTCCGATCTCCTCTGCAAAATTCACCTACCTCGGGATCCGTACATGCATGGGATCCACCTATCGCCACTTAGTCAGCATCCTCGGTCACCTTGGGAACCATGCTGATGCGTGTGGGGTCCACCTTGGGCACCCAAGGAACCTTGCGTCAAAAGCCTTGATGGCTTTGACATATTAGATGGGTGTGAATTTGTATTTACATACATAAACTTTTCCATGCACAGTCAATGTAAGACAAATGCTCATGCCTGGGAAAGCATTTTTTGAATTATTTCTAAGTGTTAATGGCGATTTTTTGCAATTGCTTGGGAATCGATGGCTTTACCCTCATCACCACCATAATGGGAGGAGTTTGAAGATTGAGTTTTAACACATGTTGCTACCATTGGGTTTTAATTTGCTGCTCTTAACTTTCCACTTCCAGCCATCACATGGGGGAAGGGATTTGGCTTCAAACCTACCATTTGCATTTACTAGAGTTCTTTGATGCCTTTTCCAACATGCACATGGAGGATGTTGGTAACGTCATGGAGTTTGGGCATACACCATTGTATAACACATTGCCAACCTACATTTGGTCTGAGGTTTGAAACACCTTTGCTGGCCACGCTGAATGGGAGTCTCATCTCTGGCAATTCACCTGCCAAAATTGTGATTGCTTGAGAGCTTCAATTCTCTATCCAACCACGCAGCCTATCAATTTTCCTTTGCTTGGGTTTAACAATTCCTCACTGAACACTACGCAGGGGGAGGAGGACATGGCATTGATTTGCATTTGCTGGAAACATCAACGCCCTCTACCAGTCATCATGTGCCATTGGAGATGAGAGGCCGGTTAAACTTACTCTGAGGATTGACAAGATGATGATTGAGCAAAGCATCAACCTGAAGACCAAGGGTTATATCAAGTACTGAATCTTTATCAAGGGCCAAGCCTTCTAAAGAATACACTACGTGATCATTCTGTTATGACTGCAATCCCTTGCATAACCTATCTTGGTTAGGCTATCTACTGTCAAACATGGCATCTGAAACAAATAATTGTACTGGAATACTATCCAAGCATTCATAATTTATGTCGATTGCATTACCTATCGGTAATTTTCCCAAGAGTCCATACGGGTATTTAAGTCCTAGTGTGATCTGTCATCATTAAAATAACTAGAATTCAACTTTAAAAGCATTCCTTTCTCTAGCTTCTGCCCATCTTTCAATGGAGATAGAGATTTTTGTTGAGATCACTCGTGTGCTTCAGATGTCACTTTAATACCAAGTGATACTTCTGAACAATTACTAGATTCTAAAGTTCTCTTATGACCTAGTGCCAACTCTGTGTCTTCCCTGTATGCAACATTATCCACTGATTCATTGGAACTATTACAAGTTGGAATTTCATTATTTATATAACTTTTATTTGGCAAAACTGATAGCAAATTACTCTCCAGAACATGATGATCTTGTCTCTCATGCAGTCCTCCTTGATTTTGAGTATCCTCATGCATTTGTTGAGGAATTTCAATGGCCTCTTCACAATTGTTAGAATGACAAACCTCTAGTCTGCAACTTTCTCTAGCATCATCATTTGTCAAATGGGAGATTGCATGCCATGAAATAAGAACAGTTTGCCACAAAAATTAGTGCACAAGCATGAGCCAGGTCGGGCCCCAAAGTGGGTCCGACTAAAAAAAAAAATTCGTTTTGATGCAACTAACCTCTGAAATGACTCATGCACCTCAAACATACCTTTGGAATTGATCGTCATCGTTTTCGGATCATTAAACCGCATTTAACAACTTTCAGACACTTGCGCCACATTTTCGCATTTAATCGCGAAGATGTAATTTTTAAAGTGGCCAAGACACCTTTTTGGACCTCGCCATCTGATAGGCATGTACTCTGATATACAAGCATGAATTCTACCAAATGGTTTGTCAATATGAGTTCCGAGTGAAGAGATATTAATTGGCGAAAAATGACCAATTGGCTTTGTCGACACTAGCGACCTGATGAAGTCAATGTTCTGGCAACACATGATGTCTTTCTCAAAAATATCAAACGACCTCCGTAGACCCTCAATTTTGAAACACAGGTACCTTGAAGTACATATTAAATCTTTGGATTCTCAGTTTGACCAAAAGTCTTACTGGGTGCAAATGGCGCACTCATGAAAATGGCTACTTTAACTGATGCGGCAACAAAAGTACGGATAATTGAAAAAGATGGCTTAATGAACCCTTTTGAAAACCGATCAAACGGATTGGCAGGAGCTTGAAATTTGAAACATAGCTTTATTTTTATATCAAAAATAGCCTGAAATAAAACATTTTCATATGACATTCACCAGGGCATTGTTACACTTGTGCAAACCACACAAACTACAAACGGATTGAGCTTTGAAAACTGAGCAAACGGATTCAAAAAGAATTGAAATTTTGCAAGATAACTCAAATTTATGCATAGAATTGAATCCATTTTGAAATCATCCATGACGATCAAAAGGGAAAAATATACAAACACTCAAAGTAGGCTACTTTGTAAAATCTGCATTTGTGCCTAAAATGCACTTTCAGCTCACCCCTCGAAATGGGTACCTGATAAACTTATCCAAATTGAATTCTGAAAGTTTCACATCATTGAATAGGCCAAATGAAAGGTGTAGGACACATTTCCCGAGCCTTACCCTTTGAAAATCAATTGGCTCCATTTTGCCCTTTCTCTACTAGGCCATTCAAACTAACTCATTTGGAAATGCAAAGCAAAAATTTGAATTGGGCCTCAAAACTTGACTCAATTTTAATGAGTCCCAATAGTGGCTCTGACTGGGGATGGTTGATTGCAAGATCAACACAAAAATTCAGAATCTATGGTAGAGTAGACCACCCATAAAATGGAATACATCTCTTCTCTTCTAAAAAACAAAGGGCTCTTTATTCTACCCAAAGAGTAGGGCAACTATACAAAATATACAACTTATAAATGGCCCCTGGCCATCAAAACTTAAATTAATTCTTACCTCTATCAAACACATGATTTTCATTTCCACAAACTAGAGGTAAGCTGAAATCATTGTTATCTGCTTGATCATTCACACTTCCATTTCTAATCAGCTGATCACATAAAACATAATTAGCAACATGTTCATAATCATAAAATCCTTGGAAACCAAACAAGTGCTGAAAGAGCTGATCACTAGGTGACATAAGAGTGCAATACTCTTTACCATTCTTTCCCAACTGAAATGAAAAGTGGCCTAACTTATTATGAAAGTTGAAAACATCAGGCACATCTCTATTTCTAGTTTGCTCAAATGATGAACACTCTTCCACAATGATAGCTTGCAAACTAGAGAGGAAAACTTCCTCATAACATGACTGCAATTCATCTTCATGCTGTTCACAATTTCTATCAGCCTCTTGCACAAGTAAAAACACATCATCATCACTTATCAATGGTTCATTTCCTACTTGCAAATCTGAGAAAACTACTTCAAACCTGTCATTCTTTTTAACAGCAGGATCCACAAAATGCATACCAAAATCTGAGTTCATATCAACATATGAATCTACATTATCACACCTATTAACTGTATATGCATCTTCATCTTGTCCATCACTCGAATCAAGAATAGGGAGAAAATCAACAACATATGTATCATACTTGACACCCTCAAAAACATAATCAGTATCAAAATAGGTACTGGTTGGGTATAAGAGATTCGGCACATTTTTGGATGCATACCTTTTAAGATCAGCAGCTAAGAGTTCTGAAATTTGTTCACTACTTGGTGAGCCTTCTTCTTCATTTTCATTGTCCTTGGCTTCATCCTCTTAGCTGTAAACATTGTCCCAATCTGATAAAGGTATTAAATCAACAGTGCTCATGTCTCTATACATATTTGTTTCATCATTACAACAACTCTCATCTGCATCATAGCCTTTATCATGCTGCTGATAAAGTGCTGCTATATGTTGCAACATAGTTTCATAACTTTGATTGCAAATATTTTGTGGATTGAACTTAACAACAAGGTGATCCATATCATTAAAATCTGAAACCTCAACGGGCTTGTGATTAGTTGAACAATTACTTATGTTCTCACAAATTTCTTCTTTCTCTGAATACACATCTAAACTATCATGCTGAGAATAAGAGTCACCTTCAGCATCATAGGAAGCATATCCACTCATGGATTCATCTCCTTCACTATACTCAATCTTGTGTACATTTTTCAGATTTAATTACTTCAATTGCATCTATCCATTCTTTAATGAAGGCAACACTTTCTTCTCTCAAGGTAGTAGACCAATTAATTGAGTCAGGCTCATCAAGCTCTAAAAATAATTCAATCAACACAGACTCATGGGGTCTAGCATCAGTTGAAAACTCATTTAATATAGCTATAAATCTTTCATAGAAAACATATGATGAATCTTTTAGGTAGCAGATAATGCCATAACTTCTTGAGTGCTTGCACCATGGCATACAACTCTATATCATATGTAGAATACTTTTTTTTTTCTTCATTGATCTTCTCAAAGAAGAATGCAACTAGGTGACCTTCTTGACTCAAAATGGCCCCTATAGCCAACTTGCTAGCATCACACTCCACATCGAAGAGGTGATTGAAATCAGGGAGGCTAAGGTAAGGGATTTCTGCTACCTTTTGTTTCAACAACTCAAACCCCTTGTCTATTGCACTAGTCCACTTAAACTGATATTTTATCCCACCTTTGATTGTGTTCAAGATAGGTGCACACACATGGCTAAAACCCCTAAAGAACTTCCTATAAAAAGAAACCAAACCATGGAAACTTCTTACATCTCATACTAACTTAGGAGTAGGCCAATTCACTATTGCTTCCACTTTTGATGTATCCATTTTCAAACAACCTTGAGAAACTACAAAACTAAGATACACCAATTCATTTTTCAAAAACTCACATTTATCCATGTTGATCATCAACTTTTCTTGATGTATCTTTCTAAAAACTTGATTCAAGTATTTGATGTGCTCCTGCTTTGACCTGCTAAAAACTAGAATGTCACCAAGATAAACAATGACAAACTTACCAATAAACTCTACAAGAACTTTGTTCATGAGCCTCATGAAGGTGCTAGGTGCATTTGTGAGCCCAAAGGGCATCACCAACCATTCATATATCCCTTCATTTTTCTTAAAGGTTGTCTTCCATTAATCACTAGGTCTGATCCTAATTTGATGATAACCTGATTTCAAATCTACCTTAGAAAAGTAGCAAGCTCCACCCAAGTAGTCCATTAGATCATCAATCCTTGGCCTTGGGAACTAGTATATAATTGGGATTTTGTTTATGGCCCTTGAATAAATTCACATCCTCCACTTGCCATCTTTCTTAGGTGCCAAATCAATGGCCACTACACATGGACTTAACCTCTTCTTTATCAACCCTTTATCTAGTAATTCTTGCACTGCCTTTCTATTTCTTCATTTTGAGTAGGTGTCATCTTGTATCAAGCTTTGTTTGGAAAATTTGAACTAGGTAAGAGGTCTATCTAATGGTTAACACCTCTCATAGGGGGTAAAGCATCCAATATCTCATTGACAACTACGTTTGTGTACTAGTCTAGAAAGGTCTACACCTCTTGAGGTATTACCGGTTTGGTTTCACCCTTTGTCTCTTCTTTGGGTTTCACTATGAGAGCACATCCTTGGTTTCTTCATGCTTCAAAAACTTCAAGAATTCTTTCCCACCAAGCAATATAACACTTTCTACCCTCCTTGGTGATAACATAGGAATTCTTGTCCCCATCATGTATGGCTTTGACATCAAACTTCCAAGGGCATCCCAACAGCAGGTGACATGCTTCCATGGGAAATATGTCACATAACACCCTATCTTTGTAATCTCCTATTTCAAAATCCACCCAGGTTTTCTCATCTATAAGCATAGGTTAACCCTTACTCAACCAAGACACCTTATAGGGAGTGGTATGTGGTAACCTTTCCAATTTTAGTTTGTCTACCATCTCAACTTCTACAATATTATCAATAGACCCTAAATCCACTATAACTTTACAAATATTACCATGAGATCTGCAAGTGGTTTTAAAAAGTGTGTTCCTTTATGTAGGTTCTTTGGACTATGGTACCTTTGACAAGGTCCTTCTTAGCATTATATTCTCTCCATCTAGGGCTGGTCCAACTTTGCTGATTATTGAGGTAACACTTTGAAACTCTTCTTCTTGCACCAACTGAGTTCTCCTTTCTCCCATGTGAGAGTTTGAAGTCTTTTTAGCACACCGTCTCATGGTATGCCCCACTTGATGACAATGGTACCATTTGCCAGTGAAGATTGTGGTTTCTCTTCCTGAGTTGCCAAATCTACATCTATAGCTATTTCTCCCTCTAGAGTTGCCTCTAAACTATCCTCTGTTAATATTATCACCACTATTCTTTGATTGATTGCCTTCTTCATTCTTACTGGGGTTATAGCCTCTTCCAAAGGTTCCTCTTCCTTTGAAACCTCTACCACCTCTTCCCTTTTGGTTATGTTCACTTTTTCTTTTGATCTTGTCCTCTTCTCTCAAGGCTAACTGAAATAATTTATGGATAGTGTCAGGTGCTATCATGTTGGTCTCATCTTGAATGTTTTGTCTAAGGCCATTTTAGTACCTTGCAACCTTCTCCACTTCTTCCTCTTGCTTCCTAGACCTTAAGGTAACTTTGTTGAACTCCTTTGTATAAGTACTCACATCCATTTCTCTTTGTTTCAAATTCCACAAATTCTTGTGCTTTTGTACCTCATAGTCTATAGGTAGGAATTGAGTTTTGCTTCTGATCTTCATTCTCTCCCAAGAGATGATCTTCTTCCTCCCCGTTTGTTCTCTTTCCTCTTGCATCATGTTCCACCACACTAGGGCTGATCCCTTCAATCTTGTCTTGGCCAAATTGACTCTCTTTTCTTCTACAACTTCTTTGTATTCAAAATGATTGTTCAAGGCTTCTATCCAATCCAATAACTCTTCTCCATTTAGGTTTCCATTATAGATAGGTAAACCTTCTATATTGTTTTTGTTGAGTGACTTGAGGGCATACAAGAAGATTTTATGATCTTTGTCCAAGTCCTTATTTTTGGTTACCACTCATATCACATATGCATCTTCATCATCAATTTCATCACCCCATTCAATGATTTTGCCCTTGCCTTTCTTGGTTTCTTGCACCCAAACTTTAGTAAGCATATCTTGGATCAACTTCCTGATGGCCTATTGGCTCATTTCTTTTGGTGGCATGTTGTTGGCTTCTAACTCTACCTATGGGTCTAAAATATAACACTATGTTTGATCAATTGAGTCTAATACCAATCCAATGTAGATGGAATTGACTCACACCTACTTGTGGCTACCTTGTCTTGGTATCTCCTCAAAGATAGACTAGAACCAACCAATGGTTCTATACCTTCACACCCTCTAAGGGTCTACATGACTTATCCTCTATGACCTTCCCAAGGTCCTTAGACTAGGATAAGTACTTTGTGTTTTATGAGTTCCATACTCTAGCTTAGGAGACCTTGTTTACTAACTCCCTTTCACACTCAACCTGAGAGTTCAATCCCTCTACCATAGGATCTTCATTCCCCACATTACTCACACAAGGATGGATAATTTTTTATGGGTTCCCAACCCTAGTCCCCCAAGAGCTTTGGTATTTAGTGATCCCAAGCTTCACAAGCAAACTGCACTTTTAGGCCTAATAGAAGACCTAATTCTAGTAGCGTTGTCAGCGAGGTATTGTGTGATTATCTACCTATCTTCCTTAACAACCCTATGAACACTTTGACATTATATAAACCATTTTTTTATTTACATACAATATCTCAAAATTGGAGGTAGGTTCTATTGTTAACATGTCTAACCCTCATAGGGCTAACTAGGCCTAATTACCCCTTCCTAGGCCTAAAAAGTAGGGATTTGCTTAAACATCTTCACCAATCCTATTGCCTGAGTAAAATGATGTTAGTTTTAGGTCTTTACTTCCATAAGGATTTCCAATCCAACCATCCTTCACCTTCATCCACTGGGTTCACCCAATTAGGGCCTTTTACCCTTGTTACCTATGCTTGCCAACTCAATGTGCCAAGCCTAGGGTATGGTGACAAATATTTGGTTTAGCTTCTCCTATCTCAAAACCAAAACAAAAAACATAAAATACATTTCAACCTAACATTCCACAAGGTTTCAGAGTGGGTATCCACCATGGAATGTTAGGTTGGAGCCATTGTGATCTCAAAATCCCTGTTTTTAGGACTTTTGCATCTGATTGCAACAAAAAGAAGATTACTTACTAACTACAACACTTCTAGACTTTAAACCAAAAAAAAATTAACATAGGACACCAATCTAGAAATCCATGTCCCTGATTGGGAATTATCAATCCGTATAGTCCGTACAAACTTGCCAAGAACAGGTAATAACTCAGAAAACACACCAAAAATGGAGAAACCAAACTTGTCTATTTACTTCAAATCTTCAACAATTGATTCTCATCAGCCTTTCCAAGCCTTATACTGGGCTTAGAGTAGTTACACATTCTCACAACCAATTGTGACAACCAACTAGCCGTTGTTATACAAAATTTGGTGAAAATGTTGCAAAGATGCTATGAGCCACTTTTGCAACTTTTGTAACTTTTGCATTGGGTGAGAAAATTTTCTCAACCCAAATCTTGGTCACTTTAAGTGACTCACATGACCTCAACAACCTCAAAATAACACCAACCAACCTACATTAACCCCAAAACAACTTATCCTAGCAAGTGCTCTACTTGGCACCCTTAAGAGCTCACATGCCAACATTGGCCAAATAAAGACTCTTAGGGCCCTTAAAATCATCTAAGCACACACTCAATGGCCTCTTGGCCTTATGACAAAGATAAGAACAAGATTCCAACATCCTAGAAACAAACTCAACAAAATTCTTAAGTGCCCCTGCACCACAATATAAATCTATAAATCATAAAAAACATCATAATAATCATTTAGAACATGTATTATAATGATGTTAGGATCATATAAATCATCATAAGTAAATGCATCACATAAACATCATCACTGTCTACTCCAACTATAATAATAATACTCTAATTGAAATCTCAACCCAAAGTTTGGACATTCATCTAGTAAAGTTACTATTTTCATGGCTAGTGTTCATTTAGTTATCAACCCAGGGACGTAAAACTTGAAATGGGTCTGCACTATATATGCACTAAACTCCTTCAATGGCTATTTTGCATTGCTACAGTAACTAACATTATGCAAAAAGGAAAGGCAAGAATGGAAATTATAGAAGGCTATAGGAAAACTTATAAAAACAATGCTAGAATGATCTAATATAAATAATAGAAATCACTATGTTCTAGCTTGGCTACAAGAATAGTCAGTGGATCTATTTCCAATGGCTATAGGAACAATCAAGGCACGAACTTCTACTACAACTAAAGAAGAACTAATTTCAATGAGCATAAACACAAGATCACTCACCAAGTGGGCGCCCTTGGATGAGTGATATCAAGCTTCCAGAAAAATACTTATAGCATATCAGAACAACATATCTTTTATTCATTGCTTCCTGAAAATGATTACATGTTTTAAAAGAAAAACTCCATAATACTTATCAAAATTCTCTGTTGTATTCCTTTCTATTATGTCTAACCTCTAAGAAAGAAAGGAAGAGTTTATTAAAAAGAAAAGATCAACTACAATGGACAACTCAAATCACGCCAAGAAGAAGAGGCAGATGATTGACTAATGAAGAAGATAACTAGAGTTTGGCTGCAGGAAACGCAGTTCTAAATCAAACCATAGTCTTTGCATTCCATAGCGATATTTTGCAAATTCAATGCCCACTAGAGTTAAACTTTTGTAGTGCTTCCTAGCTGCTCCGCTCATGTCATACCTTGCGCTCACTTGGCTCCTCTTCAGTTTGATCTACAATTATTTCTTATGTGATTCTTCCTTCTTCCGGCATGAAAGGAGAATATCCACTGCAACATCATTTATTAACTGCACTACAAAAAAAACAACATACAAGGACATGCATATGTATTTTATTTAATTAATACATTCATTAATTCACATATGATATTACCCTAAATAATCCACATAGCAACAGAAACAAATCACTTGGCTGCAGGAATAAATGGCATGGCTACAGGAATAGGCTGACAAAGTTCAAACATGATTTCATAAGTTTAGGTTTAACACATGGAATACATATAGTCAATTTACAATACTTCACTACTACTATACAAACCAAAAGATGTCAAAAACCTAAGAGTTTTGATGATAAAAACATGACAAAGTCTCAACTTATCAGTCACATAGATCATATTTGCATCTTGCATCTATTGGAAAGAGACACTATAAATATCATCTGATGTTGTCATTGATGGAAACTCTAGTTAGAGATCCTATCTGCAGTATGTGATCTGATCCTACTAGAAGTCAGAATAAAGATTTGGTTGTTCAGTGAATTAGAATAGTGCATCCAAAAGAATGTAGTTTTTGGGTTCATATTTCATTTTTGTTGAATATTTTGTGTTGCGGAGTAAGAGGAAGATAGTTAGATGTCTAGAGTAACTTATTCCAGAATCTTAGCCTTTGATGATGATTGTCATGTGAGTAAGAAGATTTGGTGTACATGTTTCTAGGTTGAATAGTGTGGTATGGACATCTTGGATAGTTGATCATTGTGAGAAATTGGTGGAGTAATTTTGGTGATTGTTTTTGTGGTCAAGGATGTTTAGATGATATCTGGAAAGCATGTGGACAATTATTTTGGGTCTGCATATGCATTAAAGTTCAGATTGAGCTGACTATACATGCATGTTTCATTATTTGATAGTGTTCTTGAATCTGACATGTAGAAGACCTAATTTCATATTGTGGATATATAAGACCCATGGATATTATCATATTTTATAGTGGTGTGTGTGGGGAATGTATTTTTGATTTATTTGTGTGCGTGAAAAGTGAATCGGTATCTGCAAGCTATAAGAAACAACACTTTAATTAAGTCATTAGATGTATGTTTAGTAAATCAATAATTAATAAATAATAAACCATCACAAAGCGACCTATTGCCTTTTAGTAGATGCGAGTTTAGATTGCTCTCAGATTGTTAAGCTATCCAGTGAATAGACAACACCTAAATGAAGGATTTTTAAATCTATATGACCATGAATATGAGATAAATGGGTGCAAGATTTAAGCTAGATATGAAAGATTAATCTAACATGATTTAAGTAATATATGAATATTTAAGCTAAATGATTTAAGGAATATGAAATAACTAATATAAAATATCTCAATGCAAATTCTTAATGAACTTAGAGAAAAAACAACATAATAACAATATATTCTCCAGGATCTTTGATTAGGAGATGAGAGCCTGAATTTATAGAAAATTCAGAAAGAAACCAATGGCTGAGATCAAACGATGATGAGCGGTCAATATTTTCTCATAAAGAAGCACAATCTAGGTGAATTGATGTGATTGGATGCTTTTCTCAATTTTAAAGGAAATTGAACTAAAATTAAGATAAAATCAGAAAAAAAACTGATTTATTCTCTATTTCATTCAATTTTGATATTTAAAGGTTTTAATTGCTTTCTCTGAGATTATTTATCAATTTTTAATTTGTTTTTCAATATTATCTCCAATTGATTTCTTTTCTCAATTTTCAATTCTTTTTTTCCAATTAATTTCTTTTTTTTATTTGTTTCCTTTTTTCAAGATTTATGGCAATTTTTATTTATTTAATTAAATATGCAAAAGATATATAATTAAAATAAATAAGATAATTGTTTAAAATGATTTACTTGGAATGATTGAATTAATTAAATAAATATTTAATTAATATTGAGTGATTAATTTTGCCATGTGACATTGATGATTTTGGAAATTAATTGTGTGCTCAAGATTTATTTAATTGCCTTTGGTTAGGACCTTGGTGACAATATCAAGATTAGGGGCTCATTGTTTAGATGATAATTTTTAGGGTATTACATTATTATGTAGTTTCATGTGGACAAGTGAAGGATTTGTGCTCCAGAAATATTGTTGATCAGCAGAACAAAGCAATGCAGCAGAGTAATGTGAGATTATGTGTTGTAAGAAAACTTGCAGCCAACTTTATGATAATTTCCACATAACCCAATTAAGATTTCAATCAAATAAACTCATAGAATCTACATACAAAGGATAGACAACATACCCATGAAAATATCACACAAGATATATCCTGGGAAAACCCAGCCTCCAAAAGCATCATGCACCATGTATTATTAGCAATGTGTCCATTACAATACAACTACCGAAAGCCTTCAAAAACCTAGCCATCGCAAGCCATCAAAAACAACTCCATGTGAACAAGCATGTAACCATACATCTCGTGCCATGCTTCCAACCTCCACAAATGCTAAGCTGGCTAACTGAGCAACCCAAACAACTACCCTTGTGGTTTCTTTTATAAACATAAGATCCCATAAAACCACTAAGTTGTATTACATAAAAATAATGTGCCCAAAAGCATGTGACAATAAAATTCATTAGTTTTCCTACCTACCCTTGACCCACATTTAATACTAGGTACTTCATCACAATTACATTCCCCAATATTAGATAAATACAATATAATAATACCAATGTGTCAATACAACTCATCAAGTGGTTACAAGAATATTCGAAGGGGATCTCTACATGTTCCACATTCATCTAGGTGCTCCTAGGTGCAACAATATAATATGATATTAAAAAATAATTCCATGTCCACCTCACACAATAATAAAATAATAAAACAATGAAACTGATAACTCAATAATGAACAATAAGTACCAAACCAGTACTGAGAGGTGGGGGGTGAATTAGTAAAATCACAAAATCTTTTCCCAAACCGGTTTGACCATAAACATTGCAAATGTATGACAGACAGTAATACCGGTCTGAAACAAAATGCAACCGGTAAGGCTAGGAATGACTGTGACAAGCATTAACTGGTTAATCACTTAACTTTCCACTCAACTTAATACTACACTTCCATTTCACCCTTATGCATGAAAAGGTAGTCTATCATCAGAAATATAATAACAGCTAGCTCAACATGATTTACCTTCAAACACAAAACACATAAATCATCACATGACAAATACTACACATGACACACACATTTTTCATGTGGAAACCCAACTCGGAAAAACCACGGTGGGGATGAATACCCACAAGCTGCTTTTGAACTCTTTAGAAGTCCGCTATGTTAGGAGCCTAGTCTGGTTAAAGATTGTTACAACAGGTTCTGCTAGGAACCGATCCTATTAGAGATCACCCAATTAAGGGATGGCTAAATACCCGGTTAAGGGTTAAACCTAGTTAGAGGTTACCTTGTTAGAGGATTTCAAGAACTCAATTAGTTTGAGTCATCCTATTAAAGGATTTACAACAAGCTGATTAAAGATACCCGATTAAGGGATTTTCCAATAGTTAAAGTGGTTAAAGATCAACAAGTATTACAATGATATGATAATAGCCCTCAATGCCTAATGCAGATCCACTTAAGTTCCTTTCTTCTACACACACAATGCAGGAATCAATCCTCTTATCTCATCTAGTCTAGCAAGAATCATGTATCTCTTCACTTAGATACACACACACCATTTGCCAACAACCTCAGCATGAAACACAACATCGACCTTATAGGAAACAGATAGGTCGATAGCATAAACCCTAAACCCTAAACATTTTAGGTTAAGCAATTCAAACGGTTCAATCCTGGCCATTGAACACTTTTCATTTGAATACAAAAGTCTTGAACATATCTCAAGACATTCTGCATTGTTCATTCTTCACCGCTTTCATGGCGGCTTGTAACCCATCACGCGTTCTCCATCGTTTATAGAGACTTTGCATATTCTTGAGGTAGATAGGATCAATCTCCTTCATGCAAGATCCTTCACGAACTCAAGCTAACGTGGCAATGCAATCGAATCTTCATTACAATGCTAACTCATCACACAATGTCATCAGTTGAGTCACAGAGGCATGGAACACTTCGACCGAAAACCCTTAAGCTAAGACTACCAATGGGTAGTCATATCATATTAAGTCTTCATAGAGAACATTCCATATGCTGGTTCACATTTCATCATACCGTTTGTCTTGGACAAACATACCACTTCACCTATTGCTCAATATACCAGTTTATACCACTATACTGGTTCACTTTGCCAACTGTTTAGCTTCAATATATCTGTTCACTTCTTTGCACATATACCAGTTCACCACATTGTAACGGTTCACTTTTCAGCATATTGCCAGTTCACTCTCCAACATATTGACATCAATGACAACATAATATCATCATGTCAGCATACGCAACACAAATGCCAACAATCTCCCCCTTTGGCATTGATGAAAATATACAAAGATCTCTCTTTCTACATCACATCTTCTCCCCATTGCCGCGGATATCTTCTCTACTTCACATCTTCTCCCCCTTTGACAACAATGCCAAAGTGGAGGCACAAGCTACCCTATTCCACTATGCTGATCCCCCTGAGGAGTAGCATCCTTCAACACATCAATCTGAAAAAAATTGCAATACCTGACTGATGTGGAGTACATACTTTCAGTTCACCTCTTGAAGGGGCAGCACCCCTAATTCACCTCTTAAGTAGGTAAATGAAGCCTTTGGTAGAGTCTTGGTGAATATATCTGCTAACTGCTCCTTACTAGAAACATGGTCCAGTATAACCTCCTTGTCTTGAACCTTTTCCCTCAAGAAATGATACTTGAGCTCAAAGTGCTTTTTTCTAGCATGCAAAACTAGATTCTTGGATGTTAGGTCCTGGAGACAACTGAGAGGGGGGGGGGGGGGTGAATTAGTTGTCAAATAAATTCAAAACAAAAACCAATTAACCAACTTGATGCTTAATACTAGTAAACGAGTTAAATATGTTGGTAGACAGTGTTAACAATAAATTGCTATACCGGTAAAGATTAATGCATGAAACATAAACATAAAGTCATTCACAACACATAACACCAATATTTGTACGTGGAAACCCTGTAAGGGGAAAAACCATGGTGGGAAACCTTACCCACAATCAGATGATACTACTGCAGATAGTAAGTGTACATAAATGGGGTCTGCACATGCAAAAAGGCCAACAACCTAGAGCTCACTGCTCAATCACAAAAATGGGAGTCACACTGACTACAGTTGGATGGTTAAATCCAATAAGAATGTACTGCACAAAATAGCATCTTCATATGCTGAATTCAGTACCGGTGTAATGCTGATATGCTTATACAAAAACCTAGCTTCACCTTCAAATGATGTATTTGTGTATACCTCTTCTTAATCTCGCATATACCTTCACTCAATTATTTTTTACATTTCCCACTTGATCTTACAAATAAGATCTTACATTTATACCATAACCTAAGACCAATTTTAGTAGGTCGGCTCTACAAGATATTACAATAAATATTTTACATAAAATATAATATCCGATGCAATAACCGATTAAACATGTTGGCTTAATGCATTTACATCAATAATAAATCATCTCCATAGCATGCCATGCTGATCTGGAAAAGATAAACCTACCGGTGTAACCCTAGATAACCCTGGAGCTATTTGCCGGTAAAAGCAAATATGCAAATATGAATATACCAATGATCAATTCTTCAAAACAAAGTGTCCACACAATGTCTTCGACATTATCAAGTGTCTTCCATATCATTCTAGGTATTGGTGAACATTATATCCTGCCGGTGAACCATGTACTAGTAACTGTGCAATAGTTACTTGCTTGCCGGTGAATGTTGCTAGATATCTAAAGTGCTTGTTTTCAGTAGGTGTTGACATCAATGACAAAACCATACCAAAATACCAACATTGGAAATGTTAATTGCACTTGTATTGTCACAAAATATGCTTACCAGTTTAGATACAGGAACTTTGAAGCCATTCAATACATGCTTCATCCAAATAGTCTGGGTGCAGTTCATAAAAGCTGCAACATACTTCACTTCTGCTGTAGACTGAGAGATACAACTCCACTTTTTACTCATCCATGAGAAAAGTATACCACTGAGAAAGAATGCACCACCAGTTGTGCTCTTTCGGTCATCTACATTACCAGCCCAATCAGCATCTGTGAACACTTTCAAGTTGAAATCATTATTGTATGGATACCATAACCCATAGTCAATAGTTCCCTTCAGATATCTAAGAATCTGCTTGATCGCTACCAATTGGGATTCTCTAGGGCTTTGTTGAAACCGAGCGGTAATACCCACTGCATGTGCAATATCCAGTCTGCTATGCACTACATAATGCAACTTACCAATCATTGATCGGTAATCCTTCTCATTTACCACCACTGAGTCATCTTCTTTGGATAGCTTACAACTGGTCACCATTGGTGTACCAACCAGTTTACTATCTTCCATGCCAAAGGTCTTCAACACTTTTTTGAAATACTTGGACTGAGTAATAAAGATTCCATCTTTCATTTGTTGAATCTATAGTCCAATGAAGAACTTAATCTCCCCTATGAGTGACATTTCAAACTCCTTTTTCATCTCATCAGCAAATTCATGACTCATCTTGTCATCACCTCCAAAGATTATGTCATCAACAAATACTTCAGAGATCAGAATCTAATCTCCTTCTAATTTCAAGTAGATATTTCTATCTTCACTTGTTCTTTCAAATCCAATCTTCACGAGATGGGAGTGCAAGCATTCATGCCATGCTCTAGGTGCCTGCTTCAGTCCATACAAGGCTTTATGTAGCCTGCACACCATGTTATTGTCCTCTGATAGGGAAAACCCATTTGGTTTCTCTATATACACCTCCTCTTCAAGTATTCCATTTAGTAATTCAGATTTTACATCCATTTGGTATACCTTGAATCCTTTAAAAGCTACATATGCAAGAAGACTATGAACTCCTTCCAATCTAGCTACTGGGGCAAAGGTTTCTCCATAGTCTTCTCCTTCTTCTTGAGCATATCCTTTACATACTAGTCTGACTTTGTTCCTTACCATTGTGCCATCCTCATTCAGCTTGTTTCTGAAAACCCATTTGGTACCAATGACATTTTTAATCTCCGGTCTGGGTACCAAAGACCATGTACCATTCTTCTCTATCTGGTCAAGTTCCTCCTCCATTACCTTGATCCAATCTTCATCCTTATGTGCCTCTTTGAATGATTTAGGCTCAAATTCAGAGATCATACAAGAATTCTCTCTAACCTTTCTTCTTGTAAGGATTCTTGCATTCTTATCTCCTATGATCTACTTTGGATCATGATTCAGTTTGACATATGGAGGAATGCTCTTGACCGATTCCTCCTTCTTTTCTTCTTCATCCTCATCTTCATCAGCATCCGCATCTACTGGTGTAGGAACACTATTACCTATACTTGGCGGATTAGCAACTAGTTCCCAGAAGGTTACTACCGATTCATCTCTTACTTGCTTACTGCCGGTTTCCTCAGGTTTTCCAGAAGTTTCATCAACTCTAACATTGATGCTTTCAACAATTCTCTAAGTCCTATTGTTGAAACATTTGAGAGCTTTGCTCTTGGTGGAATATCCTAAGAATATTCCTTCATCACATTTTGCATCGAACTTGCTCTGATGTTCACTCCTCTTGATATAACATCTACTACCAAACATTCTAAAGTAGCTTACCACTGGTGTCTTACTAGTCCAATACTCATAAGGAGTCTTATCCTTTCCTTTCTTGATGAGTACCCGGTTCATTGTGTATACTGCAATGCTCACCACTTCTCTCCAAAAGATGTGAGCAACTTTTCCTTGGATCAACATAGTTCTAGCTACTTCAACCACAGTCTAGTTGTTTCTCTCTACTAAGCCATTCTATTGTGGAGTCCGGGGGGAAAACAATTGCCTCTTGATGTCGTTCTCTTCACAATATTTATTGAATTCACCTGAAGTGAACTCTCCTCCTTGATCAGTTCTAAGGCACTTGATTCTTCTACCACTTTCCTTTTCTACCAGTGCTCTGAAAGCTTTGAACTTTCCAAAAGCTTTAGACTTATCTTTCAAGAATGTGACGCACATCATTCTTGAGCAATCATCAATCAGAATCATGAAACACCTATCTCCCTATAGACTCCTAGTTTTCAAAGGACCACATAAATTAGTATGCACAAGATCAACTAAATTGTCTGTTGTGAAAGATTTACCTTTGAAAGGTGAGGAAGACATTTTCCCTAGTTGACATTCTCTGCACAAAGGATTTTTCGGTTTGCTCAACATCGGCAATCCTCTAACTACCTTGGTCTTACTGGCCTTCACAATGTTATCAAGGTTTACATGGCAGAGTCTCCTATGCCATATCTAGCTATCATCAAATTAAGCCATAAGACATGTAATTACATTTGCATTCAGCTGAAATAAGTTACCTTTGGTCTGCATATGGGTGGCCATCAATTCACCATTCTTTCCTTTGATTTTGCACACACCATTTTTGAATTCTAGAATGAGTCCACTATCATTCAGTTGGGCAACAATGAATAGATTGTGTCTAGGACCTTCCACCCAATACACATTGTCAGCACTACTCTTTTCATTCAAAGAGATGGACCCTCTTCCTTTAACCATACATGGTGCATCATTATCAAAGTGAACCACACCACCATCATATTCTTCCAAAGATAGAAACATGCTTCGGTCACCAGTCATATGGTAAGAACAACCACTGTCAATAATCCACTCATTGGAATTATCAAAGCAGGAGACAAGAGCCTTCTTGTCTGACACATCTTCCTTTACTACAACAAACACAATATCTTCATTCTCTTCATCTTCTGATTCCTCATCTTTGACACCTTCATCAATTGCAACAAAATAGTTTCTCCAGTTTCCTCCTTTGAATTTCTTGAACCTCTCTGGTTTGTCCTTTCTATCACCATTAGGATAGTTTATAGCAACATGTCCTATCCGATTACAAGAAAAACATTTCAAAGGGAGCTTACCTCTGTATTTATTGGTTCCTTTAGGAAGTTTCCTAGCAAGAAGAGCTTTGAATTCCATCAGGATCTCCTCATCATCCATTTCTTTGTTCTGTCTTGGTTCACCACTGGTGCTTTCTTCTTTTCCTTTTCTAGATGGTACAGCAGAAGCTCTAAAAGCTGATTTAGTATTTTGAACACTACCATCAAAATTGTTTAGCTCATAGGCTGTCAAATTTGCAATGATGGAGTCTAGGGATACCTTAGTCTTGTCTATTGATCTCAACTCCTAAATAGCAGCAACCCTTATTGCATAGACCGGTAATAAGGATCTCAAAACTTTTCTTAGCACAGTGGAATCTTTCATTTTACCACCTGCACTCTTAATATCTCCAACAATAGTTTTGATCCTTATTCCATAGTGTTGAATGGTCTCACCTTCAACCATCCACATGTCTTCAAACTTCCCTCTAAGGCTTTCTTCCTTAGCTTGTTTTACATGCTCATCACTACCATAGATACTCTCAAGAGTGTCCCATACTTCTTTGGGATTATCTTTATCCTGGACATCAAAAAACTCAATGTCAGATAAGCTATTGATTAGGGCTTCCATGACTTGCCTGTTCTCCTATATTTTTTTCTTTTGATCATCGGTGAGAGTACCAGTAGGAATAACAAAGGCATTCTCAACATAGCTCCAGTGTTGAGCACCCATGTTTCTGATGTAAATCTTCATTCTATCCTTCCATATTTTGAAGTTATCTCTGTTGAACTTTGGACCTTCCCTCTTCATCATTACAATAGGGTCTTTTCCTCAAGCAGTTAAGCTCACAACACAGAGGACCTAGAGGATGCTCTGATACCAATTGATAACTCAATGATGAACAATAAGTACCAAACCGGTACTAAGAGGGGGGGTGAATCAGTACAATCAAAAAATCTTTTCCCGAACCGGTTTGACTGCAAACACTGCAACTGTCTGATAGACATTAACACTGGTCTGAACCAAAATGCAACCAGTAAGGCTAGGAATGACTGTGACAAGCATTAACCAGTTAATCACTTAACTTTCCACTCAACTTAATACTACACTTCCATTTCACCCTTATGCATGAATAGGTAATCTATCATCAGAAATATAATAACAGCTAGCTTAGCATGATTTACCTTCAGACACAAAACAAATAAATCATCACATGAAAAATACTACACATGACACACAGATTTTTCACATGGAAACCCAACTGGGAAAAACCATGGTGGGGATGAATACCCACAAGCTTCTTTTGAACTCCTTAAAAGTCCACTCTGTTAGGAGCCTAGTCTGGTGAAAGACTGTTACAATAGGTTTTGCTAGAAACTGATCCTATTAAAGATCACCTGGTTAAGGGATGGCTAAATACCCGGTTAAGGGTGAAACCTTGTTAGAGGTTACCTTGTTAGAGGATTTCATGAACTCAATTAGTTTGAGTCACCCTGTTAAAGGATTTATTGCAAGTTGATTAAAGCTACCCGATTAAGGGATTTTCCAACTGTTGAAGTGGTTAAAGATCAATAGGTATTACAATGATCTGATAATAGCACTCAATGCCTAATGCAGATTCACTTAAGTTCCTTTCTTTTGCACACACACAATGAAGGAATCAATCTTCGTATCTCATCTGGTCTGGCAAGAATCACATATCTCTTCACTTAGATACACACACACCATTTGCCAACAATCTCAGCATGAAACACAACATCGACCTTATAGGAAACAGATAGGTCGGTAGCATAAACCCTAAACCCTAAACATTTTAGGTTAAGCAATTCAAACGGTTCAATCCTAGCCACTGAACACTTTGCATTTGAATACAAAAGTCTTGAACATATCTCAAGACATTATCCATTGTTCATTCTTCACCACTTTCATGGCAGCTTGTAACCCATCACGCATTCTCCACTGTTTATAGAGACTTCGCATATTTTTGAGGTAGATAGGATTGATCTCCTTTATGCAAGATCCTTCACGTGCTCAAGTTGATGTGGCAACATGATCGAATCTTCATTGCAATGCTAACTAATCACACAATTTCATCGGTTGAGTCACATAGGCTTGGAACACTTCAATCAGAAACCCTTAAGCTAAGACTACCAACTAGTAGTCATATCATGTTAAGTCTTCATAGAGAATATTCTATATGCTGGTTCACATTTCATCATACCGGTTGTCTTGGACAAACATACCACTTCACCTATTGCTCAATATACCGGTTTATACCATTATACCGGTTCACTTTGCCAACTATTTAGCTTCAATATACCTATTCACTTCTTTGCACATATACTGGTTCACCACATTGTACCGGTTCACTTTTCAACATATTGCTAGTTCACTCTCCAACGTATTGACATCAATGACAACATAATATCATCATGTCAACATACTCAGCACAAATTCCAATAGAAACATTATTATTCAAGGTGTACAACACCATTTTCCCAACATTCTCCCACTTGTTGTATACATTTCATAAGGGCCAAGAAGTAATCTATCACATGAACAAGAGACTGATCTCCCCACACACATATACCATCATGAAATTGAAGTGTGCCACATGCTCCATCAAGATACTTGCAACAAGAAAAAAAGTGACCACCATCTCATACATGAATTATCCCACCCTTCACCATTCCACTGCCATTGGACACAAAAAGGCCATCCAAAGAGAAAGCCACACAATCTGTCACAACAAATGATAAGTTTTGCACCAACTGATATCTGAACACAAACACTAATCCAAAGGTATCCAATGCAAATATAGTTGTTTACATAGCTGAAATAATACCCACAACAAGTGCTAACACATCAACTATACATGTCTCCAAGGCATACAAACCAAGTGAATAACATCTCATCAACATATGCAACCTTTAACATGCAACCATGAGAACCAATTGCAATATTTTCCACTTATGAACACCAAGGAACTCCCACTGCATAGGTAATCTCAATATCATAAATAAATCCACTAACAACATATCATAGAAGTGTAACCATGTAGTATCAATAACATCCACATTAATATGAACATCATGTAAACCAAGAACTTGCTAGTACCACTCTCACTCCATGTCTCCAACATTCTCCCATGTTCTCCACAACAACAAAAAAAATAGATAAAGGAACCTCTATGCCATCTCCCATATGATAACACATGAACACAAAACCAGTGAACACATAGCTCCAAACAACCTCCAGCCAATGTAATGTAAATAAAAACATCCAGGAAGATAACTGAAACAAAGCGGGAAACACTGCAAATCAAATCTTGTAGTATGTCCTTCTACACACACCTCTAAATGCTAATTGTGTCAAGTATGATATCCTCCATAAAACCCCACATGAAAAAAATAATAACACCCAAACACCATTTAGTCCCTTGGACCAAACAAACATATATATCATGTAAACAACATGGATGTAAGCCTCTCATAACCAAGAAGATCAAACTAAATGTCCATTTGCAAACCTAGGTAATTCACCCAATAAACCATCTCCCAAAATAATATCAATGACTGCCACCATCATAATAATAACTCAAATGTACAAGGACATAGCCAATCCCATACATCTCTCAAATGAACCTTCTAGAAATAAACATTTCCATGGCTCAAGATCCATATTGTAGACACCTAAAATTAATCAATTTAATTGTGTTAATTCCCTTATTCTTAAGGTTAATTAAACCAAATTTAATCAATCTTATCACTCCCTTCTTCTAAAGTCATCTCAACCATTATTTCTTCTAAAACCCACTTAGTTAATTAATTTTAATTAATTAAAATAACTATTTAAGTGATTCCTACAAATCACTTTCCCTAATCTCCACTTAGCTTAATTATTTCTTCCTTAATCATACTATTCTTTATTCTCTAATTTTATATTCCTCCATTCATTCTCTCTCCTCATGTCACATTCTCCTACCTTTCCCACTTGCACTCTAATAACACATTAAGCCACCTAATCAATCCCCATAATCATTTGCACATCCCTAATCACCTCGATCCTTTCAAAGAAATTCAAATTCTTTGAGTCTCTCATGCATGCTCTTATTTCAAAATTTTTAACTCCTCCTACCTCCCCCCAAGGAATTTTATATTCCTTTTTCTCTTCCCAATGTACTTGGGAGATCTTCCTATGAACCTTGAGAGGTGTGGAGATAAAAAATATATTTATGGCATATGTCTTGAATCCCACACCTTTTCCTCTCAATCCATGTGCTCCCTCTCAAATTGATCTCAACCTTTCATCCCAAAATCAATCTTGGCCCTTCATTTTGGCCTCCTCCAATCTATAAATTGGAGTATCCTCTCCTCACAAATCATCCACTTCTCATCTAATCTTATTCTATTAATTTGAAATCTGAAATCATCCATCACGCCATCATAATGCCCAAATATTCCTTCATCTAAGACAAATCCTTCTCATCCATCATCATCATTCAAATCCAATCCAAATTTAGTCTTGTTTTGTAGTGGAGAGAAATCCACAATCCACCATCAAAGGAGCAAATTGAGTAGAGGAACAAGGGTGCCTCTACTTCATCAAGCTCAATCCAAGGAACAAGTGAAGATTTGTGAAGTTATATTGGTGTTTAGTGAGTTTATTTGAATGTTTTATGCATATTTGTATTCAAGCTAACCTTATATCTTCATGATAGTTTTCCCTTGGTTCATTTTGGCATGCTTGGTGGGACCCACATCCATTTCTACAAATCATTTTTGTGGGTTTTTAGTAATTTTCCCTACAAGTTAGTGGATTGACGTTTGTGTTTGCATTTCAGTGCCCCCGCTCTGCTGTTTCGATGTCTTCACTTTAGTCCTTCAACATCTCTGTTTAAACTTAAATTTTCCCACTAACATTTTTGAAAAATTTTCATTAAAAATCACAGATCAATGTATGCGCATGGCTTCAATGTATGAGAATTGCTCAAAAATTACAGATCAATGTATGCACATGCCTTTAATGTATGAGCATAGTTCAATCCATAGATCAATGTATGTGCATATATTCAACGTCTCCGCCTGGATACTTTTCCCACTTGTTTTTTGAAATTTTGAATTTTGAATTTTTGAATGCTAACTTTCTCTATGTAGGGCCTTAATCAACATTTGCACAAATGTTTTAACGTCTTCCCGCACTTCAACGTCTCTTCTTTAGATGGTTATTTACAAATTTTTGCTAACTTTTCTCTATCCTTGAGGCTTTTTCACATATCCAAGACATAAAATCAAACTACTAACACTCTTTTGTAGGACATTTTGTTGAAGACTGTCATATTTTCCACTAGATTTAGTTTCCATTATCTTGCATTCTAGATTGGCAAAATTATTTCATTTGGTCTTAAAAGGAACATGTGTATTTTATGTTTGGTGCAATTGCACATTGTGTAGGGTGGACCCACCATTACGCTTAGTATGATCTCCCCTCACGTTCATGGATAATGGGTGTAAGAGAAAAGTGATTAACAACACCCGCCTTTTCTTTTGTAGTTGAGGGCTATTCTTGATGGGGATTTGATCACCCCACAAGGGTATCTTGAATTAGGATACATTGGGGATATCAACTCTCTCAGCGTGATCTCAAGTGGATTTTCCAAGCCACTATATAAATAAGCTGGTCAGGCGACTGAGGTACTGAGGGAATTCAATGTATGTGGAGGGCCTCCCTATGCCGATAAGCTTAGTTAGAGCCTTAAGTGGCTTTTTGTTAGGATTCCCACAGATACTGATAGGGGAGGTGAATCAGTATCTAATCGGTGAATAGAATTTCTTAACTTAAAACATGTAGAGCATATTATAACAGTGTACCGGTATGCAAGAAATAATGTAATAAGCAGAAATGAAAGTAACCACATAAGAAACACACCATAACACAATATTTTAATGAGGAAACCTGGTGTGGGAAAAACCTCGGTGGGATTTGTGACCCACAATATTCATTTACTAGCCAATAAGAGAATATTACTTAGAAGAGGGGCCTGCACATGCAAGAAGGCCAATTGCCTAGAGCTCACTGCTTAATGGGAAGTCTCACTGACTTACAATATGGATTATACAAATCCAATATCTTGTACTGCTTTACAATAGCATCTATAATGCAAGATCCAGTACCGGTTTCTGCTCTATTCTTTACATAAAACCTTTAACCTATATTTCCAATAATAGGTCTACCTAATATTTCTTCCTTCTCTTACTTGCTTCTTTCTTACTTACAAAATGTCTACAATGATCTCTCTTATATATAAGAGTCATTTTACAACTTTCCAAGTCGACTTACAAATTTTTTACAATAATAAACAAAATATAATATATCAAAAATCCTGTCGGCCTCTGTGCCGGTATGCTTCCTTTCTCTATGCCGGTGCCAGTGGTCTGAGTGCCGGTGTAATGCCTTGTTGGTGCCATAGGATTGTAAGGTTTCCATCAATGACAAAACCTTCAATCACCTACAATGTCTCATTGGAGTGTGCATATGCCAACAATCTCGCCCTTTGACATTTATGGCAACACTCATGAGAAAATCCAAAACTGTAATCCAAAAATATGTTACCAAAATGTGTTTACAAAAAAATATGCTCCCCCTAAGTAGATAATTCTTCTGCTAGTTATTTTCTCTTATTTTCTCATACTACTATTCCCCCTTTAGCATCAATGACAAAGGTTGTCAAGGTGTCAATATAGTTGTAGCCTCAACCTTGTAACTGGGTAGTTACAATTTGAAATAGATCCACCAAAATCAAGTTTATACTCTCCATAAACTTCTTACTGTCTCTTATTGTTATTTCTATTCTTTGTCATATGCTCTGTCGGTGTTCTCTGTCCCTTTAGCATATTCTCTGTCGGTGTTCTCTGTCCCTGTACAAGTGCCTCAGATATTTCTTTCCACATGAATGCTAGATAGTCCAATCTTGGACTCAGTCTTAGTCTCAAATTCTTTGCCTTATCCACTATTCTCTCCTTTTCTCTTCCTAGCTTAAGTAACTCTTCCTCAAAACTTGTTATCTTTTGTTCAAAAACTGATAATGTATCAGGTGAGTTAACAAAATTGTCTGCAAGTTTATTTATTTCATCCTATACCTTGCTCATTGGGTTATCTATATCAGTTGTTAGTAGGTTTGTTTTGCATATGTCTTTATACAAAGTTTCAAACTCTTTTAGTAAGTTACATAGTTCCGGTAGAAGTGTGTTAAATTCCCTTGTACACTTCTTTATCTGATTTTCAAATAATTTTTGCTTTTCAAGTTCCATCTTATCCTTTAATGCCTCTTCCTTTATTTGCTCAACTGTCACTATGTTCTCAGTGATGTACTTGGACAAAATGTCAATTTGACTTAATGAATCTTTATTGTCTATATTGCAGTTAGGAGCTAGCCTCTTCAAAATTGGGATTGTGTCATCTATAGCTTTATAAGCTTGTGAACTACAATCTATTATCATTTTGATTGAATCTAAGGGTACTTCTCTTACATTAGTTGATTTATAGCCTACTAATGATGAGCTAACATTCTGAATTCCTTTGGTGGAGGAAGTAACCAAGCTTGTTGTGACCTTTGGTAGGTCTGTTTGTGTTTGCATTTCCTTAAGCAATGGTTTTTGTACTTCCCTTGTTCCCGGTTGTACTGTTTCCTCATGAATCTGTTCCTATTCCTGTTCCTGTTTCGGAGCCTTTTTCTCTTCTTGTTTCTCTATCTGTGTCTGTTTTCCTGTGTTATCATCTGTCAGTTTTTCTTGTGTTTGATCATTTTGCTCAGTTTTCGGTGGCTCACTAGCCATGTCTGTCTTAGCAGTTGTTTCTTTATCGACCACAATGTTGATCTTTTGTGTATCAACATCTACTGTGTATAAGACTTTAGGATTAGGATTTATATCCTCTATATTCATACTTTCAACTGTCGGTTGATCTTTTGTAGTTGTTGTTACCGGTGATGTAATCAAAGGAGGTGGGGGTAAGTTGTCTTTTACTTTGATAATAGGAGGTCCACCAACTTTTCTTTTACCCTTGTCCTTGTCCTTCTGATATACCTTTATAGGTTTGTGGCTCATGTACTCTTCCTATTTATTTTTTTCAACTAGGAATATATCCCATGCATTTTATGTTTCTTCAGTTACCTCATTAACTCTTCCAACCATTAAAGCAATATGCCGGTGAGCAGTAGAGAATACTAACCAGTTGGCTTCTGCAATTAAGTCATCTATCTCCTTAGGTGAGTTTGTTGGGTAAACAACTAGTAACTTTTCAATTTTGATTTTCTTGTCAAGCTCTACAACAACATGTCTTCTTGCTTCCAGTCTTTTGAACAGTTCATTTGGTACTTCATCTATAACTTCCATCAAAAATTTCTTATACATGTCCATGTGCAAAATAACACTGTTTTCCACTTGTTCTTTTTCATTTGCTGTCAGAGTGTCATACAATTTCTTTATATTCTTTAGTTTCCCTTCCTGTGAAATTTCATTTAGCAATATGTCAAGGGGGGCCATGTTTTGTTTTGTCTTTTTCTTTTTTGGTGTCAGTTTCTTCTTTGGTGTTGTCTTTCTAACCAGAGATCTTATTGCTTGTTGTTTATGTCTAGTTCTCCTAGGTGAGGCAGTGGTTGCCGGTGAAGGATCTCTTTTCCTTACAACTCTCTTGAAAGTTGCAGGCATGTCATTCTCCAAAGAAGTGCCTACCGGTGATAGGTGAGTTTCAGGATGTGGGGCTGCTAACTCATCCTTAGTGATACCAGTTTGTTTCATCACATCTTCTTTAATAGCCTTTGCCTATCTAGAACCACTTCTCACAACTGCCTCAATCTTTTTCACTCTTTTCTTAGATTGTATAAGACTTTCTATGGTTTCAGCACTACCAAATACTTCTTCCTTTGGTTCTCTGGGTGCTTCAAGAAGTGCTTTAGCATATGTTTCAATGATAAGGTCATCAGTATCATAACCCATTTCTGTTACCCAAATTGTCCTTGGGATGACTGCTTCCATCTAGATCTCATCCTTTTTTATTACAAAACATATATCATCTTTGTATTTGTCAACAGTCTTCTATGATAATCTGATTCTTTTGTGTTGTTCTCAAAATCTGATTCACTTTAGCATCCTTATAGTGACATGATAACTCTGTATGCAAGAGAGATATTAAAGAGAAGGAAACTTCCAGGACAACATGCGACAAGGTTTGATTAACCTTATACACTTCAAAATTATTCAAAGTCCAGGCGGGTATAACTTTGTGAACTAAATTCACACTTTTAAAAGATAAATCCACAACAAACTAGTCCAAAAACCAGTGGATCTAATCACCTTAAAACTAATTGAAACAAAGGAATGAAAATTATACTCATGTTCAGTATTGACCTACAAAATATGTAATAGACAACCTTGATCTATACTAGTGCCTTATCCAAGGTCATAGAGTCATCTAAGCTCAAACAATACTCCCACAATCAAGTATCTCCACATATCCCATTAGTTTGGCTTCTGCAGATCCCTATATATGCCTCTCACACACAAGAATTTCTTCATACCAAATTAAACTGCGCTCATCAAGATTCAAAGTATCCCACAAAGAATTTACTAGTAGAAATGATTCCTGCATATTTATTTTCCCTCCTAAAGAGAAAAGATAAGAAACATAACTACTGAAAGTTGCCTTACAACCCCTATTCAAATGAAATAACCCTAGATTATTCAGAATGAAACAGTAAACACTTGCAAACATATTTGAAGACAACACAAAGTTTTAACTCAAAACCGATGGTCTATATATTGATATTTTCTTCAAAAAAGTATTACAAAAACCTTTGAATATTCTCCATTAAAACTTAGAAAAGCCCAGATAAATTTATGCCGCATTTTCTTACAATTCTTTTTTATCATCTTTTTACTAGGCCTGGTATCCATTTATAACAATATGGATGCATACAAAGCTTCAGACCTTCCTAGGAGAGTTTGTTACAATCATTACTTCTCAAGAAGAAGTTACAAAAAAATTTACAAATGCGGATACAAGTCTCTTTCAACATCTGCGGCTTCTTCCTCTTGTTGTTTTGTTGCAACACCTTCTAACTGCTCCACATCAAGCACTGCATATTTATTTGTCCATTCCTAATACACCTCATCAGTGGGCCATGAGAAGTTAATTACTTTTTCTTTAGTCTTGGCTAATCTTTTCCAAGAATTTCTCATTTTATTGACCTCTGGATTTAGGAAACCATAATGAGATTTGATTTTCTCTATCTCCTCACTTGTTTTGACAAATATGGAGGCATCCTCTTATTTGACAATTCCTTTTATCCTTAATGACAATTTGGCTTCTAATTCCTTAAGCCATATTTGTTTGTCCTTTAATTGGTTTGGGCTGACAAAACCTCCTGGGAGCAATTCAAAAACCTGATCCGTGTACTCTTTCTTGTACAAGTTGATCTTTCTATCTGCATTATCTGCTCCTTTTGCCAACTTTACTAAATCCTTAGTCATATAATTTGTAGATTTAATAATAGCGTCAGCCCCTGCCTCATCATAGAATACACAAATTAGTTCTATATCCTACTCTTTGGGTCTCCATTTATCAACAATAGGCGTTAACACAGCCTTGTCCCCATTTAACTCATTCCACATTTCCATAATCTTACTCGTGTTGTTATACATTAGTGAAGACCCTATAGTGTCAGCAAAACTTAAAATTGTAGCCTTTACCCTCTCTTCATATTTTTTTGCATATAAGGCTTAAGCCTGTTTTAAATTCTCCAACTCATGGGGAGTGATCTCGACCAACTAAGAACTAGAAGGTGCTGGAGATGGTGGGAACTCAATAATGCAACTGGTAGGTGGAGGTCTTGTAGGAGAAGAGGAGATCATCAATGTTGAGGACTCACCTTGATGGTATTGTCCTGCCAACTGGCTTTGTAGCTTGGCGATGATACTATCTTTACCTCTTACCTCTTCCTTGGCATTGTTGTAAGCTTTTAGAACTGTCTCCAACTTAACTTGGACATCTGCCTTTTCCTTGGCCTCCCTTTCTACTACTGCAACACTAAACTTTGCAGTCTCTAGCATAGTGCTAGCAACTTACACTACCCCAGTGCTATGCACTCTTTTCACTATCATTCCTCCAAGGTAACTTGACCTTGGGGTGTCCTTATTCCTCTTATTTTCATCTCTTTTAAGAGACCACATGACCAGTGCAGCATTATCTTTGCTGAAAGCGACTCCCTCCATAGGTTTGGTCTCTTTTCTTACTGCCTCTAAAACCAAGGCATCTGCTATGTCCCATTCGGGGAGAATGAGTACCCTAGCCCATGCTACCATGTCCCTTCCGTGCTCAGGAGTGATGGTCTGAAACTCATCAGCCATTTCTTTATTTATCTCTTCCTCTACCACAACTAGATCTTTGTGGGGCTGCTCCCCTTTCCTCTTTTCACACCTAGCATTAAATTTATCAATGTTCTGCTTCCACACAAACTGCATGAAAGCTCCTGATGTGACAAAGTTATTATCAACCAAGAAATCTTCACTGGCTTGCTTGGTCTTAGGGTCCCACTCCTGGCCTTTGAACTCATTAGCAGTGATGTTCATTTCAGTAGTAAGGGGCTCCTCTGGCATTCCCTCTTCCACTTCATCATATGTGTATGCTAGCTCTCCAAGGCTGCCTAGCTGTAATAGTTGCTCAACTGCTGCTTATTCATCTCCTATATGAATAGGGGATTGAGATGGACATTACAAAGGTTCATCAGATTGTACTTCTTTTCCCACTCTTTGTTTCTTTGGGCGGGCTATCTTGAATGTCAATCACATCCTGTATCTTCCTCTTTCCTTTAGAGGTAGAGGGCTCCCCTGTTGTAGGCATCAACACACTGTAGTTGGACTTCTTATGCAACATGTAATCACTAGGAAGGATTAGTCAGGCAAACATAGACCTATTCAGAACCAGTCTTACTTTCTTAGGGTTGTTCTTAATTACAACCTCCCTCTTTTCTTTCAATGTTTACATCACATCCTCAAAGCACAAAATTAAGAACTTTATCTTCTCCTCAAAAGGGTGAAAGCTAGACAAAGGGTCATAGCTAATGTCAAATTGGTGTACAAAGTCTAAAGCCTTTTTGTAGGCCACCCACTTTTCCTTACTTAGCTCTTGCTCATCTAAATCAAACTCATTCCTAATGAAGTCTTCAAGAAACTAGAATTGGTGGGGTCTACCTCTGCATATTGCCCTCTTTCTGAACATGTTGTTGAAGAAGTCTTCATGGTTAGCACATCGGGATACTTCAGTTGACAAATGATACGGTTGAAGGAAATCTTCAAAACACTTCCAACCTCCTTTAATTATCACAAATTGGTGTGCTGTGGTAACTGTACGGAAAATGGTCCCTTTACCTCTGCCTGTTAACTCTGCCTCTTGCACACCACCAATCTGCCTGGGGATCTCTACAATTCCCATTTTAAGAGGGACCTAATAGGGTAACAAAAATGGAGTGCCTTTGAAACCATATACTCTGAAAACTGTGGAAACAGGTTATAAGTAGATATCAACCCAATTGTGGACAATTTTAACATTCTCAGCAAACTCTTTTGGCCTAATGAATTCCAAAAGAACCTTAGGGACTCTTGGATTCTCTGAACAGATAAGAGTCCTAATTTTAGAAGCAAAACACTTATCAAACTTTAAGAAGCTTGCATCTTCTTTGTCCCATGACAACACTGTACTCCATAACTGTACTGGCATCTTCTCTCCATTTTTCTCTTTCACAATATCCATCCCACTTGCAAAATAGTCACCACCCTATTTTTTGCTTGAAGAAATCTGCTATGCAACTAAAGAAATCTGCTCTATAAGCGCTTCTCTGCAACTACTCTTCATAATGATGCCTTCATTTAATTTATATGAGATCATATGCGGTAGTCGGGCTCTTAACTGCGACATTGATACCACATGCTTCGGTCGTCCCTTCAAAATTGAATTCATAGAAGAATTCCAAAATTTCACTCCAATAGGTCATAACATGCCTATGTATTTTCCTTTTCGCTCTTTCACCATTTCGCAGAGCATAACCTTCTAGCAATTTTGCCAAATGAAATCATGCCAGCCATCCAATCAGATGAGACATGATCAGCCTTTACACTGCCTTAGCCTCTTTACTTTTGCATCAGGCCCTTCCTCTTTTCGCCATTTCACAAGCTTTATCCCGCGAGCACTTTCCTTTCGCAAAGCTATGCCAAGCGTTAGATGGAAGTCTAACCGCTCAGCCTTTAACCCTTATCGGGATTGTCAACCTTTTCACTAACCGTGCCTCATCTTGATGGCTAACGGTTTTTCACTATTTCTTAGGGGTTAGTCCGCTTGCATCTCTGGGCCACGAAACAACAAGAAGCGTTGGATCAATCTTGAGATGACCATCTTTTAAGTGAGACCTTTATTGCTTACCCCACTTATTCACCGGTTAACAAATGGCATGTGGCATTCAGCCATTAGCCCTAGGAAACTCTTCGAGTTTAGTTCAGAATCAACCACGTGTCCTCTTCCTTGCATAACCACTGGTTACACCTTAGCGAGCCATGAATCACCTTTTGAAACTATGTGTCAATTGACATATAACCATCAATCCTCACAAGAAATAACAACTATCATTCCACGTCATGCTAGGAAGAAACTCTCTTTCTCTTTCGCCATTTCGCAGGCTTTAACATTCGTTTGATTTACAGCCATGAAATGATGAGAACCCTTGGATCAAGATAGAGTTGATCCTTTTTTACCTCTATGCTTTATCTGTTCTTTGGGCCCACCTTTTTCTTTTTCCATTTTGCAAGCTTTAAAACACAAGCATCTTACCCTTGCGAACACATGCGGACCGTTAGATTATATCAAAAATTTTCGATGCTTAACAACCTACTTGAATCTGGTAGACGTGGGTTATCTGACTTAGCATTATCCACCTGGTGTTTAGTCATTCCCGAATTGACATGTCAACTTTCTACTCGCTAAGAGAAAACATCAAGATCCACCTCATCCTTGCCACCTGTATCTACCAAGTCATTTCTTATCCTATAGCATGACTCATCTTCTTGGACCCACCGTCTAATCCTTAAATCTGATTCACTGACCACTTTGATTTTTGGCCACGTGTCATTATTTTACTTGCCATCTCAACCAGCTAGACTGCTTTCTTGGAATGCCATGTCATTTCACTACTTCGCGAAAGCTATCTTTCGAGCATCTTCTTCCTGCGAAACCGTGCTAGCCGTTAGATCTTTGAGAACCTGCACATCTGTTATGCTTCTATTAAAACTCCCTTTTCCCGAGCCAAAAACCTTTCGCTGTTTCGCAGAGCATAACATATGAGCATCTATCAGTCACAAAACAACGTGAACCATTGATTTCTCTTGAACTTGATCACCTTTTAGCCATGGAAAAGTCTTCACCACCGGGTCCTGCCAAGCCTTTTCGCCATTTCATGAAATGTAATTCACTTGCTTATTTCGGCTGTGAATCAACACCAGCCATTAGATCTTGAGCGAGATGGAGTCTTGTTAAACCGGACCAAATGCACACATTTGAACATGGTTATTTATATCGCTATTTCGCATAGCTTAACACACCCACAACTTCGCTTAACGAAATGGCGAAAGCCGTAGATTCATCTGGAAGTTGCGCAACACTTACTGGACCCGACAACATTAAAAGGAAAAAGGCATTAGGCGTAAAATTTTACAATTATTAAGTAAATAACAAGGGGGACACTTCACACGACCCCAAGACCCATTACTTAAGTGAATAAAGTAACGCAGGAATAGAAACTAGAGGGTTTTGATCAGACATTTGAGCGATTTAAAACCAAAAACCCTAAACCCTTAAGGACTTAACACAGATTTGAAGCAGTTGATAGCGTACCTGACTCAAAATTTCAAAAACTTAGCCAATTATGGGAAAAGAAAACCCATTTCTTAAACAGTGATAATAGCGGCCCTAACTGGGGATGGTGGATCGCAAGGTCAACACAAGAAACTCAAAAAACTCTGGAGAACAGACCAAAACACAGACCCAAACAAAAACAAAAGGAAACAAACAAAATATATACAAACAAAGGACCTACTATGCATGGACTACAAGAGAAATAATGTTTCAGGAATTGTCCATGCACTGGAAATTCCTGTACTTCATCATTCATATTTTTCACAAAATAGGAATCTTTTCCATTTAGATCATAGACCACAAAAGGGCCAATCCATAATGATTCAAATTTCTTGTTCTTTCCCTTGTCCTGTCCTCTTGCATTCCACTGAAGAACAATATCATCAATTTGAAATTTCCTTAATGATGTCCTTTTATCAAAAAGGTACTTGGACTGCAGTTGAATCTTCAGATTTCTCTTATGAGCTAGAGCTTTGATCTCTTCAATTTCGACCATCTGGAACATTTGGTCCTCCATAGACTCTGATAAATCCATGTCCTCGGCTTGCAAGAACCTATATACTGGAAAAAGATTGTTTACAAGCACTCTGGTCTGTGTACCATATACCAATTCAAATGGTGACATCCCAATGGCCTTCTTGACAGTGATTTTGTCTACCCACAAAGCTAGTTTCAACTTTTGATCCCATGCCCTCTTGTTTTCTTCTAAGATTTTCTTGATAATATTCAAGAGGCTTTTATTGCTAGATTCTACTTGCCCATTTCCTTGAGGATAATAAGGTGAAGAGTAAGACATGAGTATTCCATGACTAGTAAAAGAATTGACAAACTCTTCTGACCTAAAACTCATAGCATTGTCCATTACTAATTTCATAGGAACTCCAAATCTAGTTATGATACAATCCATCAAGAAATCAATATCAATTTTACTTGTAGCTCTTCTGGTGGGAATGGCTTCAATCCATTTAGTAAAATAATCAGTGGCTACTATGATCCATCTATGACCTCTTCCTGATCTCTCAACAATCTCTCCAATAAAGTTTATCCCCCATTGGACAAAAGGTGCTTCCACTATGACTGGATTCAAGGGCAAAGCTCCTTCATATTTTAGTTTGGATGAAAACCTTTGACATGGGTCACATCTCCTGACACATTCATGAGCATCCTTGAATAGGGTAGGCCAATAATACCCAGCTTGGACTATCTTCCCAGTAGTTGTCTTAGCACAATAATGATCTCTGTACATTCCATCATGCATTTCAATCGGCATTTTCTTTGCTTGGAATTCATCTAAACACATGAGTAACCCTCCATCTCTATTTCTCCAAAACAAGTCACCTTGAATGTGAAAATACTTTTGAGACTTCAATTTTAGAGTTCTTCTCTAATTATGTGTCATTCCTTCTGAAAATGCAGCATCTCTTAAAAATTGGACTATCTCTGAATACCAAGGTTGCCTTTCAATACTCATGACTGAAGTACTTTTGACTTCAACATTATTTATCTCAACATTCAGAAGATTAGATTCAGTCATGAGCTTGGCCAGACCTAAACCTCTCACCAATTTGGTGATCTTTATTTCCAAGTCAAATTCTTGGATTCTATTGATCCATCTGCACCTTTTTCCTATAACCTCAAACTGGGACAAAATATCTTTAACTGCAGCATGTGGGACATAAGCAGTGATTTTTGCATTCACCAGGTATGGCCTGAAAGCCTTAACAACTTTAACTAAAGCATAAGCCTGTTTCTCCATGGTTTCATACTTCAATTATGTTGCTTGCAAAGACTTGCTATAGAAAGCTATGGGATGTTCATATCCCTCATTATCCTTTTGTAACAACACTACAGCTACTGTATGGTATGAACCAAAAGAGAACAGAGAGAAGGGCTTACTGTAATCAGGAGATTTCAGCACTGGTGCTTCCTGAATAGCCCTTTTAATTTCAGCAAAAGCCTTTGAGGCTTCTTGATCCCAACAAAACTTGGTATCCTTCTTGAGCGACTAGACAATGGGTTTCACTATCTCTGCAAATTTTGCAGTGAATCTTCTAACAAAATTTACTTTGCCTAAAAAGGATTGAATACCTTTAACATTTTTTAGTTCAGACACTTTGTTTATTGCTTCAATTCTTTCAGGGTCTATTCTTACCCCTTCCTTGGAAACAATGTGCCCCAATAATTTTCTTTCAGTGTCCCCAAAATGACATTTCTTGGGATTCAATGACACACCAAATTTCAAGGCTTTATTGAACACCTTTTCCAAATGTCCACAGTGGTCATTGGCCTTTTTAGAGAAGCAAGTTAAATCATCTTGATAAACCACCATGATGATATTGATGAATTCTTTGAAGGCTACATCCATAGCTCTTTGAAATGTAGCTCCAACATTTTTTAATCCAAATGGCATTCTTACATAGACATATGTTCCCCATGGAGTAGTGAAAGTAGTTTTAAACTGTTCAGATTCTCTTACTAACACTTGATTGTATCCTGAAAAACCATCCATCATGGACAAAAGAAAACAACTTGTTACTCTCTGTAGCATAGCTTCCATATTTGGAGAAGAGTAGTTATCTTTTAAAGAAGCAACATTCAAATTTCTAAAATCCACACACAATCTAATGTCCCCATTTTTCTTTCTTATTGGGACCAGATTGGAGACCCATGAAGAATGTCTTATAGGTTTGATAATCCCCCCTTCTCTTAACTTAGTCAATTCCTATTGCATCTTAGTTTCTAACAGGGGATTAATAGGTCTCTTCTTCTACCTGAAAGGCTTAGCATCTGGGAGTAAAGGAACTTCATGCTGAAACAGGTCTTATCTATATGCCTTTAGGTCTTCATAAGACCAAGCAAAAACATGTCTATATCTTTTCAATAAATTAATAAAATTAGTTCTGACATGAGGGGATAATTTCTTCCCAATGTATACTAACATAGGGGATGATTCAATCCCCAGGTTTACCTCCTCCAACTCTTCCAACTTGGTGGTAGACTACTATTGTAAGTGACTGTCATTATAACTAAACATGCTCTCTAGCTCTACTAACCCTTTAGGTATCTCATGTGTTTCCAACTGAACCAAGTCATTTCCAAACACTATTTCCTTATTGTCAATCACCTCCACCAGTGCATTGCAATCAATCTTCTATCCATCATAATCATCAACACATTGGATGAACCTAAGAATATCTTCATCATCAGAGAAAACTTGCCAATTATACACATTATTAGGGATGGCAGGCCTAGATTTTATTTCCACAGTAGAGATGTCAGTTAGTGTTGCATCATCATTTTTCAATGCAACATTAGCTAGAAAATCTGCCATAATATTCTTTGATCGCTCTATCCAATTAATAGAAAATGCACTAAAATGCTCAATGACATCCCAAACTACATGTTTATATCTCTTTAATCTATCATTTTTGGATGCATATTTGGATCTTACCTGAGAGACAACCAATTCTGAATCCCCCAACACTGTCAATAGCTAGATTCCATGCCTTTTTGCAACCTCAAGCCCCAATAATAGGGCTTCATACTCTATAGTATTATTTGTGCATTGGAAAGCCAGTAAGAAAGAATACTTAAAGGTTATACCTGATGGGGATACAAAAAGAACCCTTGCTCCAGATCCTTCTTTGGAGCAAGCTCCATCAAAATACATCTGCCACAAACCATGTTGTTGTGATTCTAGTTCGACCACAATGGGGCCAGTATTCTTCAATTGGGGTAAAATTGGTTGTAGTCTGAAATTATCAAGATCCATATCAATCATACAATTGAGCATATTAGGATCTACACTCTCAATTACTCTAGGAGCACGTGGTTCTCTATACAACTTGACCTGATTCCCATTTATTGGAATGGTGGCATAAGATAAATCTAGTTGGACATTTCCTCCTACTGTTGCTGCCCACTGCCTGGACAACAACATACCATAATGGGGTTTAGTGTCAGTAACAATAACATCCATTTTATAAGTTGCCTCAGGGAATGCTGTTATTTTTACTTCAACATCTCTCATTGTACCTATCACAGGTACTTCCCTGTTATCCATAGCATAGCATTTTCCATATACAGTGGTTACTGACAGTCCTAGTTCTTTCATAACACCATAGGGCATCACATTAGTAGCAGCTCCTGAATCTATCATGCAGTTTTTTATCAACCGGTTATTTACCAACAAAGTAACATAGAAAGGATCGACTTGTGAAGGCTCTTGAGTGATAGTGGTTCCAACATAAACCTCTAGGGTTTGGAATTCTTGATCCTTTCCAATTTTAGCTGAACCAGTGGGTAGGACTGTGTCATTATCAGATATATTAGAAAACAAAGACAAAGTTGCATCCCTATGCTCTTTTATTTTTAGTAATTCTACTAATGGGACATTGACCTTCATTTGTGTGAGAGCTCGAGCCATGTCAAATGTGGAACTACTGCTTAAATCAGTATCAGCTCTAACTCTTTCTGCCTTAAGCTAACTTGCCCTTTTTGCTGTGGTAGCTCCTTGTATATCACTGGTATTTTTATCATCTGTACTCTTGGGTATATCTTTAACCTGTTCCTTCTTGTCTTGACCAATTTTATGGAAAGTAGTAGCACTACTTGTTGCCCCTTTTTGAGTAATCTCTTTTATGAACATGGAATTAGGTTCACCCTGATCAGTGTCCTTCTTGGTGCTCCTTAAGTTATAATTGTGTTTTGCTTTAGCAATAGTAGCTTTGGTGAGACTTTTAACTTCTTCCTCACTAGGCCTTCTAAGATGAACTTCTTCATCTTCAATTATTACCACATTCAAGGTAGGATGCCAGTCCAGAGTTATTTTTCCTTGAACAAACCTTTCATTATCCAACACATCACTGTGTTCACTTTATATATATTCCTCATCACTTTCTATAATAGTCTCAAACATGTTAATGTCGGACTCAGCTTCTTGTCTCATGGATTCTTCAAGAGCTTGAGCTATTGCACACTGATGAGGAGAATGTGGCCCATCACAAGCAATACACCAAGGAGTATTTTCTATATTATGGAAATTTTTCCCTTTTAAGGGATCTGGAGTGTCCTGATTTTGAGCAATTTTAGGCTTCTCATTCTAGGGTTTACCATCTTTCCAGTTGGTATTATAAGGCATGTCATGTCGTCTAGGGGGTCTATCTTGCCAGTTATAATGAGGCTTGTCATTTTTGTTTACCTTGGTAGTCAAATCCTTCATAGCAATGACCAACTTTTCTATCTTGTCTTCCTCCTTAGCAGCTTTGCTAGGTTACTATTTTGTTTCTTGCCATAACCTATCATCTGTTCTCCTTCCTAACTTCCTAGATGCTTTTCTGTTGCTTTCCAAATTAATGGTAATCCTAAATGCATCCCTCAAGTTATGTGGATTTTTATCTCTCAAGATATAGGCCATCTTAGAATCAAATGAATTATAATAGGTGTTCAAACACATATTATCATCTAACCTCATCACCTGATATAATCTATGCACGGCCTTTTGAAATCTAGCATTGAAATCGGTGACCATTTCATTATCAGATTTTTTGATGTTATTAAATTCATTGAGCATGAAGCTCACATTTGTTTTATCACCATATTGTTCTTGAAAATAATTCTTAAAGTCCTCCCATGACCCAATGCTATTAACTGGAAGACCTCTGTACCAATCTCTTGCATCATCAACTAGGGACTAAACAAACAATTTCATTATGACATCCTCATCCATTATCTCATAATCGTTTATTAGGTCCCCGAAAGATTTTAAATGTTCTTCAGCACTAATTGCATTGTTTCCAGCAAACTTATGGAGTCTGTCCCTTAACTCAGTGGGAACATGGCTGGGATATCCTGGGATCCCATCGAAGAAAAATTGTCTATACTATTCCAAATTGATAGGTCTCCTTTGAAAAGGGTTAGCAACATTATTTTTTCCCATGTTCATTCTGACTTTTGGAATTAGGGACTGAGATATTTGGCTATGTTGATTGTTCACAAGGATTTGACTAACTGTTTCTATATTAGTAGGCACAATAGGCTAAATTTTAACCAGGGGAAGAGAAATTTGCTCAGGATCAGGCTTACTAAGACCTTCTGATGGAAAAATAATAGGGGGAGCTTTTAAGTAGCTAATTTTTCTTTTCACTTCCTGATTAGCTCTTCCAACTCAGCTTTCTCTAGTTCCATTTGGAGATCCTCTTTTTCCTTCCTAATTCTTTCCATCTCTCTCTCATGTGCTGATAGCCTATGAGAAATATCTTTTGTATTTTTAGATCTAGTTCCATTATCCACCCATTTCTTCTTTCCTTTATCAACCTTATTGGCAGGAGGTTGTGAATCACTAAGCATTTCCCTATTTGGCTGGACTACTGACCTATATGCTGGCTTGGCCTTGGGGATCAGAATTTCTCTGATCACAGGGCCTTCCTCATCACTCTTTTCTTTTTCCTTGGCCAAAACTTCAAGATCAGCTATCTGTCTAAAAAGCCTATCTCTCTCCATTAGTTTTGCTTTAACCTCCTTCTCCTTATTTGCTTCCTTTTGGGCTCTTGAGGAGATTAAGTGGTGAACCCTCCTATTTAAATCTTCTATTTATTGTGACACTTTATCTTCATCAAGGAAATTCTCCTCAGAGTCAGATATATTGACTTGATCAATATCAATCAAGCTGATATTTCCATCAATTGTTCTAGGAACAGAATGTCTGATTGCATTTGAACTAGTCCTATCTCTCACAGACACACTAACATGAGATATATCTTGATTTAAAGCATGAGTATTATCTATATTTCCAAACAATCTGGAATGGAAACCTAATATATCATGTTCAGAATCTCTGGAAGAAGAATTAGACTTTGCATAAATAGGTTGATCAGGTATCTTACTGGTATTATTATTCTTTTGTACCCAAGTAGCATTTGATGGTTCGTGAAGCACTGATCTCTTCTGACCTCTTCGTGATTGTTCTGGAAAACCTTCTTGCAAAGTTTCACGAGGATGCTTCTTCATGAATGATCTGGTGTTTTTTCCTCCTTGCATTATGCTTGTCTTCCTTTTAGAATTCTATGTATTTCACAAGGACTGGTTCCAAGATAACAAAGTTGCCACCCACAAGACTATGGGAAATAAGAAAACAAGCTTAGAATAAAACGTTGCACAACTTGCGACCAAAATCATATATCAAGAGAAAATAGAGAGAAGTTCCAAAAAGAGACTTCCAGACACTACTGCTATATTCCCTGAAACACCAATCTCTTCCACAAACACATGATGATTTTCTTCATATATTTTAGGCACAAATCTGCATTTGGATCTTCACTATGACTCTCCCCAGCAGAGTCGCCACTTTTGTTGTTCTCAAAATCTGATTCACTTTAACATCCTTATAGTGACATGATAACTCTGTATGCAGGAGAGATATTAAAGAGAAGGAAACTTCCAAGACAACATGTGACAAGGTTTGATTAACCTTATACACTTCGGACTTATTCAAAGTCCAGGCGGGTATACCTTTGTGAACTAAATTCAAACTTTTAAAAGATAAATCTACAACAAACCAGTCCAAAAACCAGTGGATCTAATCACCTTAAAACTAACTAAAACAAAGGAATGAAAATTGTACTCATGTTCAGTATTGACCTTAAAAATATGTAATAGATAACCTTGATCTATACCAGTGCCTTATCCAAGGTCACAGAGTCATCTAAGTTCAAACAATACTCCCACAATCAAATATCTCCACATATCCCATTAGTTTGGCTTCTGCAGATCCCTATATATGTCTGACACACATAAGAATTTATTCATACCAAATTAAACTATGCTTATCAAGATTCAAAGTATCCCACAAAGAATTTACTGGTAGAAATGATTCCTACATATTTAATTTCCCTCCTGAAGAGAAAAGCTAAGAAACATAACTACTGAAAGTTGCCTTACAACCCCTATTCAAATGAAATAACCCTAGATTATTCAGAATGAAACAGTAAACACTTGCAAACATATTTGAAGACAACACAAAGTTTAAACTCAAAATTGATGGTCTATATATTGATATTTTCTTCAAAAAATTATTACAAAAACCTTCGAATATTCTCCATTAAAACTTGGAAAATCCCAGATAAATTTCTATAGCATTTTCCTACAATTCTTTTTGATCATATTTTTACTAGTCTTGGTATCCATTTATAACAATATGGATGCATACAAAGCTTCGGACTTTCCAAGGAGAGTTTGTTACAATCATTACTTCTCAAGAAGAAGTTACAAAAAACTTTACAAATGCGGTTACAAGTCTCTTTCAACATCCGCGGCTTCTTCCTCTTGTTGTTCTATTGTAACACCTTCTAACTGCTCCACATCAAGCACTACATATTTATTTGTCCATTCCTGATACACTTCATCAGTGGGCCATGAGAAGTTAATTACTTTTTCTTTTGTCTTGGCTAATCTTTTCCAAGAATTTCTCATTTTATTGACCTCTAATTTCAGGAAACCATAATGAGATTTGATTTTCTCAATCTCCTCAATTGTTTTGACAAATATGGAGGAATCCTATGATTTGACAATTCCTTCTATCCTTAATGACAATTTGGCTTCTAATTCCTTAAGCCATATTTGCTTGTCCTTTAATCTCTAACCAGTATGTGCATAAGAGACAACCTGTGGTTATATGAAGTCGGCATCAAGATGGAGATCAAGCGGAGATCATGAGAGGAGATTCAAGGGAAAGCAATTCAAAAACCTGAATAGTGTACTCTTTCTTGTACAAGTTGATCTTTCTATCTGCATTATCTACTCCTTCTACCAACTTTACTAAATCCTTAGTCATATCATTTGTAGATTTAATAATAGGGTCAGCCCCTGCCTTATCATAGAATACACAAATTAGTTCTATATCTTGCTCTCTAGGTCTCCATTTATCAAGAATAGGCGTTAACACAACCTTGCCCCCATTTAACTCATTCCACATTTCCATAATCTTACTCATGTTGTTATACATTAGTGAAGATCCTATAGTTTCAGTAAAACTTAAAATTGTAGCCTTTACCCTCTCTTCATATTTTTTTGCATATAAGGCTTGAGCCTGTTTTAAATTCTCCAACTCATGGGGAGTGATCTTGACCAACTAAGAATTAGAAGGTGCTGGAGATGGTGGGAACTCAATAATGGGGCCGGTAGGTGGAGGCCTTGCAAGAGAAGAGGAGATCATCAATGTTGAGGACTCACCTTGATGGTATTGCCCTACCAACTGGCTTTGTAGCTTGGCGATGATGCTATCTTTACCTCTTACCTCTTCCTTGGCATTGTTGTAAGCTTTTAGAACTATCTCCAACTTAACTTGGAGATCTGCCTTTTCCTTGGCCTCCCTTTCTACTACTGCAATACTAAACTTTGCAGTCTCTAGCACAGTACTAGCAGCTTCCACTACCCCAGTGCTCTGCACTCTTTTCACTATCATTCCTCCAGGGTAACTTGACCCTGGGGTGTCCTTATTCCTCTTATTTTCATCTCTTTTAAGAGACCACATGACCAGTGCAACATTATCTTTGCTGAAAGTGACTCCCTCCATAGGTTTGGTCTCTTTTCTTACTGCCTCTAAAACCAAGGCATCTGTAATGTCCCATTCGGGGAGAATGAGTACCCCAGCCCATGCTACCATGTCCCTTCCCTACTGAGGAGTGATGGTCTTAAACTCATCAGCCATTTCTTGCTTTATCTCTTCCTCTACCACAGCTGGATCTCTGTGGGGCTGCTCCCCTTTCCTCTTTTCACACCTAGCATTAAATTTATCAATGTTTTGCTTCCACACAAAGTTCATGAAATCTCCTGATGTGACAAAGTTATTATCAGCCAAGAAATCTTCACTGGCTTGCTTGATCTTAGGGTCCCACTCTTGGCCTTTGAACTCATTAGCAGTGATGTTCATTTCAGCAGTAAGGGGCTCCTCTGGTATTCCCTCTTCCACTTCATCATATGTGTATGCTAGCTCTCCAAGGCTGCCTAACTGTAACAGTTGCTCAGTTGCTGCTTGTTCATCTCCTATATGAATAGGGGATTGAGATGGAGAGTACAAAGGTTCATTATATTGTACTTCTTTTCCCACTCTTTGTTTCTTTGGGCTATCTTGAATGTCAGTGACATCTTGTATCTTCCTCTTTCCTTTAGAGGTAGAGGGCTCCCCTGTTGTAGGCATCAACACACTATAGTTGGACTTCTTATGCAACATGTAATCACCAGGAGGGATTACTCTGGCAGATGTAGACCTATTCAAAACTAGTCTTGTTTTCTTAGGGTTGTTCTTAATTACAACCTCCCTCTTTTCTTTCAATGTTTGCATCACATCCTCAAAGAACAAAATTAAGAACTTTATCTTCTCCTCAAAAGGGTGATAGCTAGAAAAAGGGTCATAGCTAATGTCAAATTGGTGTACAAAGTCTAAAGCCTTTTTGTAGGCCACCCACTTTTCCTTACTCAGCTCTTGCTCATCTAAATCAAACTCATTCCTAATGAGGTCTTCAAGAAACTAGAATTGGTGGGGTCTACCTCTGCATATTGCCCTCTTTCTAAACATGCTATTGAAGAAGTCTTCAGGGTCAACACATCAGGATACTGTAGTTGACAAATGATATAGTTGAAGCAAATCTTCAAAACACTTCCAACCTCCTTTAATTATCACAAATTGGTGTGCTATGGTAATTGTAGGGGAAATGGTCCCTTTACCTCTACCTGTTAACTTTGCCTCTTGCACACCACCAATCTGCCTGAGGATCTCTACAATTCCCACTTTAAGAGGGACCTGATAGGGTAACAAAAATGGAGTGGCTTTGAAACCATATACTCTGAAAACTGTGGAAACAGGGTATAAGTAGATATCACCCCAATTGTGGATAATTTTAACATTCTCAGGAAACTCTTTTGGCCTAATGAATTCCAAAAGAACCTTAGGGACTCTTGGATTCTCTGAACAGATAAGAGTCCTAATTTTAGATGCAAAACACTTATCAAACTTTAAGAAGCTTGCATCTTCTCTGTCCCATGACAACACTGTACTCCATAACTGTACTGGCATCTTCTCTCCATTTTTATCTTTCACAGTATCCATCCCACTTGCAAAATAGTCACCACCCTATTTTTTGCTTGAAGAAATCTGCTCTGCAACTGAAGAATTTTTCTCCGTCAGCATTTCTCTACAACTACTCTTCGAAATGATGCCTTCATTTAATTGATATGAGATCATATATGGTAGTCGGGCTCTTAACTACGACATTGATACCGCATGCTTCAGCCTTCCCTTCAAAATTGAATTCATAGAAGAATTCAAAACTTTCACTCCAACGGGTCATAACATGCCTGTGTATTTTCCTTTTCGCTCTTTCACCATTTCGTAGAGCATAACCTTCTAGCAATTTTTCCAAATGAAATCACGCCAGCCATCTTATTGGATGAGACATGATCGGCCTTTACACTGCCTTAACCTCTTTGCTTTTGTATCGGGCCCTTCCTCTTTTCACCATTTCACAAGCTTTATCCCGCGAGCACTTTCCTTTTGCGAAGCTATGCCAAGCGTTAGATGGAACTCTAATCGCTCGACCTTTAACCCTTACCAAGACCGTCAACCTTTTCATTAAACATGCCTCATGTTGACAGCTAATGGGTTTTCACTATTTTGTAGGGGCCAGCCTGCTTGCATCTCCGGGCCACGAAACAATAAGAAGCATTGGATCAATCTTGAGATGACAATCTTTTAAGTGAGACCTTTATTGCTTACCCCATTTATTCACTAGTTAACAAATGGCACATGGCATTCGGCCATTAGCCCTGGGAAACTCTTCGAGTTTAATTCAGAATCAACCACATGTCCTGTTCCTTGCATAACCACTGGTTATACCTTGGTTGGCCCTGAATCACCTTTTGAAACTACGTATCAATCAACACATCACCATCAATCCTCACAAGAAATAATAGTTGTCATTCCACATTATTCTAGGAAGAAACTCTCTTTCTCTTTCGCCATTTCATAGGCCTTAACATTTGTTTGATTTGTAGCCACGAAATGACGAGAACCCTTGGATCAAGACAGAATTGATCCTTTTTTACCTCTTTGCTTTATCTGTTCTTTGGGCCCACCTTTTCCTTTCACCATTTTGCAAGCTTTAAAACACAAGCATCTTACCCTTGCTAACACACGCGGACCATTAGATTATATCAAACTTGTTCGATTCTTAACAACCTACTCGAATCTAGCAGACATGGGTTATCCAACTCAGCATTATCCACATGGTGTTTAGTCATTCCCGAATTGACATGTCAACTTTCTACTCGCTGAGAGAAAACATCGGGATCCACCTCATCCTTGCCACCTGTATCTGCCAGGTCATTTCTTATCCCATAGCATGACTCATCTTCTTGGACCCATCGTCTAATCCTTAAATCTGATTCATCGACCACTTTGATTTTCAGCCACGTGTCATTATTTTACTTGCCATCTCAACCAGCTGGACTGCTTACTTGGAACACCATGTCATTTCACTGCTTCGCGAAAGCTATCTTTCAAGCATCTTCTTCCTACAAAACTGTGCTAGCTATTAGATCTTTGAGAACCTGCACATCTGTTATGCTTCTATTAAAACTCCCTTTTCCCGGGCTAAAAACCTTTTGTTGTTTCGCAGAGCGTAACATATTAGCATCTATCAGTCACGAAACAACGTGAACCATTGATTTCTCTTGAGCTTGATCACCTTTTAGCCATGGAAAAGTCTTCACCATTGGGTCCCGCCAAGATTTTTCGCTATTTCGCGAAAGGTAATTCACTCGCTTATTTCGGCTACAAATCAACACCAGCCGTTAGATCTTGAGCGAGATGGAGTCTTGTTAAACCGGACCAAATGCACACATTTGAACACACTTTTCCCTATCACTATTTCGCATAGCTTAACACACCCACAACTTCACTTAACAAAATGGCAAAAGCCATAGATTCATCTAGAAGTTGTGCAACACTTACTAGACCCAACAACGTTAGAAGGAAAAAGGCATTAGGCGTAAAATTTTACAATTATTTAATGACCGCCTAGGTAAATAACAAGAGGGACACTTCACACGACCCCAAGACCCATTACTTAAGTGAATAAAGTAACGCAAGAATAGAAACCATATGGTTTTGATCAGACATTTGAGTGATTTAAAACCAAAAACCCTAAACCCTTAAGGACTTAACACAGATTTGAAGCAGTTGATACTGTACCTGACTCAAAATTTCAAAAACTTAGCCAATTATGGGTAAAGAAAACCCATTTCTTAAACAGTGATAACATTTTGTTCATCCTAACCTTTAGTTCTTGAAAATAGTCATGAATGTTCTTTTCCTTGTCTTCACCCATGTTATTCAATAGCTCTGTTAATTGTTTCCCTACTGGTATATCAAATCCAAGTTCTTTATGGCCTATACCAAGAACCTGTTTGGTTATGTGTAGCATCAAGCATACAAGTAGATTACCAAACCTAAAAGTTCCTTTCTTATCTTTCTTTATCTTGCCTAAGTTTTCAATTAACTCATCTTTTAACCATTCACATATGTCAATTTTCACATTGTCTGTAATTATGTCATAAGCACTCTTAATGCATAAACTTGAAACTGAGTTGAGTCTATTTGCATCAGTAGCTTTATACCCTAAAATCATGCTAACAAATCTCACATTTATATCTATTACATCATTTACCCTCAAGGACGTTTTGTCTGATGTTGCACCAATTAGTTTAGTTACTAGGTCATTTGAGACATTTTTAGTCTTGTCTGGTCTTTTACCGGTGGACGGTAACCCTATGACAGCTTTAACAACTTCCTTGGTAATTTTGTGAATTGCATCTAACCAGAAAAATTCACCATGTACCCTGCATAATACTATCCTAATCACATCCTTGGGAAATTTAGGAATGTAGAGGATTTCAGTAAATCTTAGGGTTTCAATAATTTTATGTTCCATTTTTACATTTCTGGAATGATCACATATGATAGATTTATACATTGTTTTGATCTCTTCATCTCCTAATTCCTCAATGTTGCAGTGAATGTAAATTCTGGGGTCCTCAGCATAAATAACTCCTTTTGGAATTTGAGAAAAAGCACCTACAATGTCATCTTTCTTTGCTACCTTGGGGACTAGTTGAAATATGGGCCTAGGGCATTTTATAACCTCGACTACAGTAGGGTTTGCTATATATTCAAGTACAGAGTTGGATGCCATGATAATAAATACCTTTTTCTGCCTTAGGGTGGATTGATTGCTCAAAGTGTTCTTGTCTCTTTGCTTGAAATCCCTTAGCACTCTTCGAATGTTTGAAATCTTGGTGAAGTGAAATGGAGCCAAAACCACAAATTTATAATGCTTATTTGCCATCTACCACATTTAATGTATGTTGGTTAAGTAGTCACTTAACATTGTCTACTGATATAAAAGTAATTTCCAACTTCTCATCTCTAACCGAGGGAATAATAGCACATGTGTCATTAGATTGCCAAACCCTCAAAGAAAACTTTCTTCAATTTGATGAAGAACTTCCTACCGGTGGAGCACTACTCTATCCTGTCAGTGGAGTGTTGATTGGTTCTACCGGTGGAGGAGTATTCCCAACATTTAGATCAGTTTTTCTAATCCATTGTTTTGAGAATTCTTGTTTTACCTCTTCAACTTTTCCTTTCCCTTTCAAGCTAGAACTTTTGTTGTCTACCGGTGATCCTTTGCTTCTAAAGAAATTTGCAATATGCCCAATTTTGTTACATGCATAACAAGTTACATTATTCTTCTGAATAGCTTTCCCATAACCTATGCCAGTTTGTGTTCTACATTGATTAGATAGGTGTCCAAATCTTCCACAAACATAGCATCTCACATTCATTCTACAATTTTCAGAGTTGTGACCAACTTTGTTGCATTTTGAACATTGACCAGTGGGTGTGTTGATATTCTGATAATTTCTAGATCTACATTCATTTGCTCTATGACCATACTTATTACAGTTAAAACATTTTCCATTGAATTTATAAGCATTAGGTTGCCTTATCGGTTTGTTATGATCTTGAGTGTTTGTAGTACCGGAGCTTTCTCCAACTTCAAACCCAATTCCACAAGTATCACCATTAGGTTTCTGAATCTTCAATAAGTCACCAGGTTCCTCTGAGCTTTTCTTGAATTTGTCTTTGTGTTGATTTGCAATATCCAGTTCTCTTTGTAAGATCTCTTTCTGTCTCATCGGTTCATTTGATTCATTCTGTGTATGCATCAGATCTGTCTTCAATAGGTCATTTTCATAGCCAAGTCTTGTGTTCTCATTTGCTGCATCACTTAGTCTTCTGGTCAAATCTTCTTCATTCTTCTTTTTATCTTCAATTTCTTTACAAAATCTCATAGTCATATCCTGCATCTCATTCTTTGTTGTCATATTCTCTTGTTTCAGCTTGCTTATCTGATCATTAAGAGTATCTTTTTCATCATTCTCATTTTGCATCTTTTCACATAGTTCTCTTCTCTTGTTTCTTGAAATAGTAAGATTTTCTTGAAGTGCCTGAATGATATCCTGAGCTGCCTCTAGATCATCTTCAAGTTTGATGTTTTTCAATTTCTCTGTATCATAGTCCGAGAGAGCTGCTTCTAGTTGCTTCATCAAGTTTTCCATCTTTACCAGTGTCAAGATCTTCCTCAAGTTATTAGGCTTCTAAAAATAGAGGACCAAGCTCTAATACCAATTGTTAGGATTCCCACAGATACTGATAGGGGGGGTGAATTAGTATCTAACCGGTGAATAGAATTTCTTAACTTAAAACATGTAGAGCATATTATAACAGTGTACCGGTATGCAAGAAATAATGTAATAAGCAGAAATGAAAGTAACCACATAAGAAACACACCATAACACAATATTTTAATGAGGAAACCCGGTGTGGGAAAAACCTCAGTGGGATTTGTGACCCACAATATTCACTTACTAGCCAATAAGAGAATATTACTTACAAGAGGGGCCTACACATGTAGCAAGGCCAATTGCCTAGAGCTCACTGCTCAATGGGAAGTATCACTGACTTACAATGTGGATTATACAAATCCAATATCTTGTACTGCTTTACAATAGCATCTATAATGCAAGATCCAGTACCGGTTTCTACTCTGTTCTTTACATAAAACCTTTAACCTATATTTCGCATAATAGGTCTGCCTAATATTTCTTCCTTCTCTTACTTGCTTCTTTCTTACTTACAAAATGTCTACAATGATCTCTCTTATATATAAGAGTCATTTTACAACTTGCCAAGTCGGCTTACAAAGTTTTTACAATAATAAACAAAATATAATATATCAAAAATCCTGTTAGCCTCTATGTCGGTATGCTTCCTTTCTCTGTGCTAGTGTCGGTGGTTTGAGTGTCAGTGTAGAGTGTGATCTGTGGATGTCGGTGTAATGCCTTGTCAGTGCCATAGGATTGTAAGGTTGCCATCAATGACAAAACCTTCAATCACCTACAATGTCTCATTGGAGTGTGCATATGCCAACACTTTCTTCAAGAATCCGTCATTGGATTCATGGTCCATCAAAATTACACTAAGAACCTTGTTGTAGTAGTAAAAAATCCCACATTCATAGTGCAGGGGATGTGGATCATACCCTAAAGTTACCTCTCATGTATACACTCAAGATGAGACAGGAATCCATCAGTTAAGAGATCTTCGGATCTCCTGGGTAAGATAATTTGGTATGCCCAAGAAGTGAGTGCATTGTAAGGGGGAGCCTGCGCTACCAGAATCTTTATCTATCTGCTTGTTTGAGGTATCATTTGTGTGAGAGGCTTATTAAATGGTTTCCATCTTCCAGCCTAAATTATGTTTAATGAATGTCTTCTATTGAACACAAGATGCCACTGAGAGGGGGGATGAATCAGTTGTTTCCAAACTTTTCCCTTTTCCATCCTATGTGTGTATACCAGTTAATAGATCTAACATAAAGAAAACATATTGGTTAGATGAGAGGATGACACAAATGCAACCACACATAAGAGAGACATCACATAACACCAAATGTATGAGGAAAACCCAAGATGGGAAAATATGTTTGACAGTTGAAATAACTGGAAGAGAACTGAGAGGGGTGGGTGAATCAATTGTCATAGATTACCAGAATATTTGGCAATAAAAACTTTAATACTAGAACCCAAAACATTAATGTTGGAATGCTTAGACCAAATACTGGAATAGCAGTTAAACCAATTAAGCATAAACAATAATCAGAGAATAAATACCATCCACATGACATCAAGATTTATACATGGAAAACTCGGTAGAGGGAAAAACCACGATGAGAAGCCTACCCACAATCATATAATACTTCTATAGTAAGTATGTGAATTATAATTGAGGGGTCTAGACTTGCAAGAAGGCCAATAGCCTAGAGTACACTGCTCATCACCAAAGGAGTCTCACGAACTACATAGAAATCCATACTACAATCTGGAAGAAGGAATGAATTGCAAAGATAGCATCTCCTATGCTTGAGTACAGTTTCAGTTAAGCTCAATAGTGGAGGAATAAATCCTCTTACATAAACCCAATTCGATCTCCAATGATTGACAAAATCCTCTTCCTGAAAGATATTACATTATTCACACATTACATATCCATATCCTATTCCTTGACCTTCTACCTATGATCTAATTCTCATGATGATCTACAATGAGATCTTACATTATATATATACAAACCCTCGACCATAAACAATCAAGTCGGCCACTAGATAATAAACCAATTAAATAATTACAAAACATGTCAGCAAGGTTCCCAAACAAATAATATCCAACACATAAGATATCTCAAAAATACATCAATAGGTCCAATCCACAAGTTACATTAAGCCGATCCATAAACTAGATCAACTAGGACCCAATATAGGTCCACATGCTAAAGATATGATCTCCATCCACCAAGTCTTGAATATGATCACCATCAACATCCTGAATCTCCATCAGAACCTGCACCAACACCACTTATACATATCATCAAAGATCTTCATCAAAAGATCTATTAGTGAAACCCTCGTCGAAATCGCAAGCCAAGCTTCCAAGCAAATAGGATAGCATACGATCACCACACCAAAACCAACTTATTGAATATGAGCATGAGTATCATGAATAAGCCAATTCCATAACAAAACCATATCAGAGCCTATCGGATCATGATGGATCCAAACCAACCAGAAACTACTAACCTACCAGGACCAGAAGGGCGTCGGTAAAGAATCCAAACAACTAGTGTTGACATCAATGAGAAAACATCAATGAAACAAATAATAAATTCCTCCAAATAGCCAACAATCACCCCCTTTGGCATTAATGGCAACACTAGATGTGAAAAACATCTAAGTACCAAGAAATTCCAAACAAGTTTCCCCCAATGGAAGACAACCAACAATCTCCCACTCAAAGATATAGCAATCAAGTTCTTAAAGAAAGAACAAACTCCCCCTATGAATGATATCTTTGTAAAGCTCTGAATTATACATATATCTCTCCCCCTAATATATACAACTCCTTAAGTTTTTATTTTTCACATCAATATCTCTCCCTCTTTGACATTAATGCTATAAATCTAACAAAAATATCAAAGTAAAAAACATAAACCACTGAATCACAAAGCTGACTACTCCCCCTGAGAAGTAGCATCCCCACATCAGTGTCGGAATGAAAAATATCTCTGATAATGCATACTAGACTAATGCCAAAAAACATCAATCAGTTTTCTGTCAGAGGGGCAGAAACCCCTTACCTGTCTCTTAGGTACTCAAATGATTCTTTAGGCAAAGGTTTAGTGAAAATATCTGCAATCTTCTCTTTGGTGTTCACATAAACCAATTTGACTTCATTTTCTTCCACCTTCTCCTTCAAAAATTTATACTTGATAGATATGTGATTTGTCTTAGAGTGAAATGTCATATTCTTTGATATGTCAATAGCAGTAGAGTTATCACACTAGATAACTACCGGTCTAGTGCAATGCACTTTGATATCCTTCAACATTTGTTTCATCCATAAAAACTGTGTATAGTTAGTAGCAGCAACAACATACTCAGCTTCACCAGTAGATAAAGAAGTACATGATTGTTTCTTGTTGGTCCATGAAACCAACTTCTTTCCAAGAAAGAAAGCTCCACTGGAAGTACTTTTTCGGTCATCAATGTCATGCCCAAAAATTAGGGCAAAAACGGAATGATTTTTTTTTTTTAAAACAACTAGTTAATTAACAAAGTTCGCTATCACGACACGTGTTAACATGTTGGCCATAACAAAAATCGAACTAACTCTGATACTAACTAAGTATCGAAACTTAATTAAAATTCATTTGCGGAAAACTAAATGTTTTAATTTATTTTCTCCTCAAATATAGTCGTTAGTTTAATTAATTAAACTCATTTAAATGGTAGACGTAGATATTAAAATTGATCTCCAATGAATCCATATTGTCTAAAAGACATTTTAAATCATTAATTAATTTAATGGATTAATGTGTCAAATTAATTTCTAAATGACATTATTCGAAGAGGAAAATTATTTTTCCAAAGTCAAATTTAGTTTTCAAGGATTAATTTCCCTTTCTATTTAATCAAGGCTTCACAAATAGTTTATTCGAAAAAAATAATTAATCGGAATTAAAACTCCCACGTCTATCTAAATTGAAAACCCTAACTAATTTTAAATATAGATTTTCCACAACTTCAAATATAATTTTCATGTAATCCCTAATTAGGGATTTTTTTAAATTTATTTATAAAACAAGAGTTAAACAGTTTATTTAATTTTATTACCCTAGCCCTACCTGGGCTAGGGTTTGATATATATATATATATTTTTGTTTTGTTCAACCCCGCGTTGCAGGGCCTAACTAAGAGAGAGTATACGGCGAAGGGGCGAATCCAAGGAGAGGCGGGGTTTCAATGGTGGCGGCTCGGCCATGGCCGCCCACTGTGCACTGCACAGTGTTCGGCCTTGCCGCCCACTGTGCAGCGCACAGTGTGCAACACCACCATCCACTGTGCACTGCACAGTGTGTGGCACCGCCGTCCACTGTGCTTTGCACAGTGCACGGCTCCGCTAGTCACTGTGCATTGCACAGTGCGCGGTTTGCCGCCGATCACTGTGCGATGCACAGTGCTTCGGCCCTTCCCTTTTTTGGTTATATTTTTTTTTTTAAATATTTTTTTTTAAATTTATATATATTATAAATATATATATATATATATATATATATATTTATATATATTTCTCAATGCTAATTTTACATGCAAATTTTTTTTAAAAGAAACAAAATAACAAAGTAACTCATTATGCTAAATTAATATATATATATATATATATATGTATATATATGGTAAATAAACTTAGGCTCACATTTTCATTTGTTTTGCAGGGTATTTATATGGCTTGTTTTATATAAAAATATATATAAATACACCCATGATTTCTACATGCATATAGATATATATATTTATTTATTTATTTATTTATGACTAATAGTTTTAATTCTTTTTCTTAAACTAACATCGTAATCATGAAAGATTTTGATATACCATTGTAGGAAAGGAAATATGGATTATGTCTGTTTTAATGGATATATATATATTTCCAGAACTATATCGAAATCTACATATTGTAATCTATGGGTATGCAGGCAACAGAATTCTAAGAATTATTTTTTTTTAAACTTAAGAAATACTATTTTAGGAAAGCATTATACTTTTCTGAAATAAATACATTCATTGATTTCTCAACTAATAAAACAACTAATTTATTTTCATGTTAACAACAAGTACAAATCATGATTTTCTGCAATTAAAGTGGAGATAGATTTTCAGCTAAAAAGAAGAACTCAGATTTAAATAAAACTGATTTTTATATTGCAAAAAAAACAACTATTGCATGCAAATCAAAAAGCGAATCTTTTAAAAAAAAAATAGAAAATAGAAGCATATCTATCTTTTTACAACTCTAACAATATTATGCAAATTTACACGATGTTTCTTTATTTAACTACAACGACAAATCTCATGTCTATTTTCAAAATTACAACTTGCCTCTCATTTCTATGAATGAGGATGTATTTCTCCTATCAATTTTAAAACTAATAACTGCAAATCAATTTAAAATTTCTTCAACAATATTCTTCTGCAACCTTTCACTTTTCCTAGTCTTTTCTCCTGGCATTCCTACATAATAGAAATACAAATATGACCACAGAGTGCTCACCTCCCAGCCTAGGCTAACTGGTAGCCACCCCCGAGTTCGGAGAACCAAGCCCTAGACGGGTAACAAACATGTAAACACATAAAGGACAGAAAATACACACACAGATATTCAGACACACTCCCAACTTGGCTTCACAGCACCACACTTTGGTGATGACCTTTTTAAGGGTGGTAGTGGACCAATACCCTGAGGAGAACTGCAAGTATGGAAAAGCAAGTAGCCACCTCATGGCACAATAAATACATCAAAAATCTCAACCCCTTATTCCTTATGCCCCCCAAAGGCATTCTAGCCTTATATCCCTCCTTATGACCCCCATTGCACAAATAGGCCATGCAGCAAGGGTCACACAAAGATCCCTTGTGATCGCTCTCAAACGAGAGTCTCTCACTCGAGGGTTGTCACTGCTACCACCCACAAGATCCTCCTCTCTCCCAAGAGTAAGAGGTCTTGAGAAAACTCCCAAAACACAACAAAGCATAATGCAAAATTTCCACATGAAATTCTAAAACAAGACATTCAAGAACACAGATTTCTTACACCAATCATACTCTCAAACACATACAAGAAAATAGATATTTTAAAGAATAATCAAACCAACCTTAATCTGCCCAATGGTAGTATAATATTTGAGGGAGAGCTGTCCAATCCACGGATCTTCTTCTTCTACCCTTAGTGAAATTTTCTATTCCAAACTATTCTTTTCTTTTCAAAAATTCTCTTGTCTCCAAAAATGGAGAGTGGGTGATTACCCTCAAATTCACAAATTCTTGCTTAAGAAGCTCATTCTCTGAGTTCTCACAAGTTTCTAAAAACCAAAAAGGAAAGTAAAGCAGAATGGGAAAAAGACTCCCATTCAAATAGGAAAAATCTCAATTAGATTTAAACTTCTAATTTTCCATTTTCGCACAACTCAAAAAAGCCAATTTTTAAAGCGTTAAAAAGGTCACTTAAAAGTAGAAACTTGCCTAAAATTACCCCTAACCCCTAGGTATACCTTATGGGCTTTAGGAAAACCTATTAAACTACCCCTAGGTGTTCATTTAACCCATTTTAAACCCCTCTGAAGTTTATTTTCGGGTCAAACATATGTTGACCACTCCAAAGATTTCTTTCCCAAGGTATTTATGACAACACGTTATATTATTTAAGAAAAAACTATAGTTAAACACTTTCCCCCAAGAGACAAACATAAAACATTTAAATTTAAATCCACATGTGTGTCAAGTGACACAAATAAAACACTTTTACAAAATAAAACATGAAATCGTCTCTTGTGGATTTTACACATCAAATTTAAATAACACTTAACACTCATGCAACATATACTGTTACGAATAAAATACAACACAAACGGGGTGTTGTCTCTCCAAATAGACAACCCCTGGCTTACGAACATACATAAGTCTAGGTTTGGTTCTCCGTAATTTTCCATGGTCACATGGTAATTTTCCTGCACATCTCAATTTACACATTAGTACTTCCAAATATCCACATATAATATAATTCAAAGGAATAACAATACACATCATCACTTGCATACAATTTTCATCTGCATGGATTAAATACATCTTTTATCAAGCAATTTCACATAAGCAATTTCATCCCAATTCACATAAACTTAACCATACATCATAGTTCTATTATCATAGTAAAGTCCTTCAAATTTAATAACGACATCTATCATTGCAATATCATCCTATCTAACAATCATGTAGTGTTCTATCTCATAAAGCATATAAGTAAATCATCAAAACATAGCAATGTTATCCAAATCCTGAAATCATATAAGTTCTAAGTCTCAAAATGCATCAAAGTAAAGTGTCCATAATAGTCTAAATATAAAATCCACTGAATGTCAGACTGAGTCGAGGTGAGGCCTCACACCCTCCCCCTGTAGGCATGAACTTCCTCCTGAAGTTCATCAAAGAGGTGGGGGTACTCTGATCTCATACGTGCTGCGTCCTCCCATGAAGCCATAACCTCATCATAACAATCCCACTGGACCCTAACCTGGTCTAGCTCTCGACCTCGAAGGGCCAATGTCCGGCGTGCCAAAATGTGAATGGGCTCCAAAGCTAGTTGCTCATCCGACTCCACCTGCAAGGCATCCCAATCTAAAATGTGAGACTCATCATAGATATATTTTCTCAAAACTGATACATGAAACACATCGTGGATGCGTGACAGGCTAGGTGGCAATGCTAAACGGTAGGCAACTGGGCCTATCCTCTCAAGAATCTCAAAAGGTCCTACAAAGCGAGGTGTGAGCTTAGAACCCTTTCCGTAACAGATTGGACACTTATGTGATCGCACTCTCAAGAAGACTCTATCTCCAACCAAGTAGCTACGATCTATCCTCTTTGCATCAGCATATTTCTTCTGTCTATCCTGAGCCTCTCTGAGACGCTGCCTAATCAAATCCACCTACTGTTCCATATCTCAAACTATCTCAGGACCAATAGCAACTCTATCCTCTATGCGATCCCAACTCAAGGGCGTCCTGCAAGGCCTGTCGTATAATGCCTAATAGGGTGGCATCCCCAAAGAAGTGTGATGCCCATTGTTATAGGCAAACTCCACTAAGGGAAGATACTCCTCCCACTGGGTCTGATGATCCATGACATACATGCGAAGCATATCCTCTAACACCTGATTGACCCTCTCTGTCTGACCATCTGTCTTCGGGTGATAGGCTGTACTGAAATTGAGCTTAGTGCCCATAGCTGCCTGTAATGACTTCCAAAAGGAAGAAGTGAAAAGAGAATCCCTATCAGAAATAATCTTACGGGGCACGCCATGAAGTCTAACAATGTCCCGCAAGAACACCTGTGCTACTGTTGGAGCTGTGAATGTAGTACGGATTGGTGAAAAGTGAGCTACTTTGGTCAACTTGTCAACTGTCACCAAGATAGCATCATGGCGATGAGAAGACATAGGAAGACCAATGATGAAATCCATGGATATAGTATCCCACTTCCACTCTGGTATAGCATGAGACTGGAGCAACCCACCGGGATGGCGGTGCTCCACCTTTACTCTCTGACACTCGAGGCATCGAGCTACTATCTCAGCAATGAGCTGCCGCATTCCTGGCCAACGATACAACTGCCTCAAGTCAGCATGCAACTTTTTAACCTTGGGATGCACTGCATAAGGAGCTCTATGAGCCTCCGTGACAATGAACTCTCGCAACCCTCCAGAGGAAGGTACATAAATGTGCCCTCTATGGCGTAACAGTCCATCGGACTCCAAAGAATAATCCACATATTTCCCTTCTAGAGTAACCTGCGATCATATTACCTGACCAACCTCTGCATACCATCCATCCTCTGGCAAGTGCTATAGTATACGGTCTCTCAAATCCATGCCCATGGATATGGTGTAAACCTCATGACGTCTCCTACTCAAGGCATCTGCAACTACATTTTCCTTTCCTTTGATGTAGTGAACGTCAAAATCATATTTGCACAAGAACTCCATCCATCTCCTCTGACGTGCATTAAGGTTCGGCTGAGTGAAGATGTACTGAAGACTTTGATGATCTGAATGCAACTCAAAGTGATGACCTAGAAGGAAGTGTCTCCACCTCACAAGTACATGCACTACTACTGCGAGCTCAAGGTCGTGAGTGGGATAATTAAGTTCATGAGTCTTAAGTTTCCTAGACTTGAAAGCTATGGCCCTACCATCCTGCATAAGAACTGCCCCTAAACCCTCAAGAGAAGCATCTGTACAAACCATGAAGTCAGCTGTAGGATCTGGTACAACAAGGATAGGAGCACTGGTAAGTGCCTTCTTGAGTTCCTGAAAGGCCTTCTTGCACTTCTTTGTCCACTCAAATTTCTTCCCTTTACGCTGAAGAGAAGTAATAGGGTGTGCGACTCTAGAGAATCCCTCAACAAAACGTCGGTAATACCCTGCTAAGCCCATGAAACTCCTAACCTCTGTCACACTGGTAGGCACTGGCCAATCCATAATAGCCCTAATCTTTGATGGGTCAACTGAGATCCCATCACCAGAAATAACGTGCCCAAGGTACTTGACCTCAGACTGAAAGAAAGCACACTTTGATAGGCTGCTAAACAACTGGTTATCCCGCAAACACTGCAATACCTACTTCAGGTGCTCCTCATGCTCCTTCTCATTCTGAGAATATATCAATATATCATCGAGGAACACAATAACAAAACGGTCCAGAAAGGTATGGAACACCCCATTCATGAGGCTCATAAAAACTACTGGGGCATTTGTGAGTCCGAATGGGACTACGGTAAACTCGTGACCATATCTAGTGCGAAATGCGGTCTTGTGGATATCACTTTCCACTATTCTCAACTGATGGTATCCTGACTTCAGATCTATTTTGGAAAAGACTTTGGCACCCTGAAGTTGGTCGAATAAATCATCAATTCTGGGCAAAGGATATCAGTTCTTGATAGTTACTCTATTTAGTTGCTAATAATCCATACATAATCAGAGAGATCCATCCTTCTTCTTAACGAAGATGACTGGTGCACCCCAAGGGGATACGCTAGGATGAATATGTCCCTTCTCAAGGAGTTCCTCAAGCTTTATTTTAAGTTCATTTAGCTCATTTGTGGTCATCTTATAAGGTGCTCTGGAAACTGGCTCGGCTCCTGGTACTAGGTCTATATGAAAATCAATCTCTCTATGGGGAGGCATTCCCGGTAACTCTGAAGGAAATACATCTGAATATCCCTTAAGGATAGGATGGTCATCGAGCGATGTTTCTTTTTCTTCCTCTTCTCCTCTGTCACTGATAGTGATAGCAAAAAACTAACATCCCTTCCACATGTTCCGCTTGAGCTGCATTGCGGAGATCATATGAAGAGACACGGGCCTCTGAATCCCGGTGATAACTATGGGCGAACCATGATCATCCTCACACTCAATCTTTTTCAGGCGGCAATCTATCTTGGCTCTGTGGGCATAAGCCAATCCATGCCAAGTACGATTATGTAAGATCCAAGTGGAGTCACTCTAAGGTCTACTAAAGTGGTGGTCTTGCCAATCTGCAGCTGACATGCCCTAACCTATGATTCCACTGACACTCTAGCTCCTGAAGCTAATTCCACTTCCCAACTGACACCCTGTCTAGTTGCCACTAGCCCACAACGCTCCACAACCAATGGAGATATAAAGGAGTCAGTAGCTTCTGAATCAAACAAAATAGATACATTGTTACCTTTGATTATACCTGTAGATTCGATAACAGTGGCTTGATGCTCATCTTGGCGGTTGTCAACCACTGCGAATACTCTATGGGACCTGCCCATATCACCAACTGTCAGCTCTAAAGCGGCCATCCGCTGGCTCCCTACCACCTGTCCCTAAGGGAAATCCCTCGCCATATGCCCCATGGCTCCACACGTAAAGCAAGCACCCCGTGCCTGGAACTAGGCACCCTGAGGCCTAGAGAATGCCTGACCTCCTGTCCTACTAGATCCACTGTACCCACCCCTGGAGGACTGCTGAGTCCCTGCCGGCTGTGTGTATTGCCCCTATGCTCTTTGATCACGTCTCTGTCCTTGAGTCTGCCACTGTTTGGGCTTGGAGCCCTGCTGATACTGTGGAGGCTTCTGCCTTTGGTTCTGTGGTGTCTGTTGTGGAGGAGGGGGTTTGGAGAACCCCTGAGAATTTTGGTTGTTTCCTTTCCAATGTGGTTTCTGGAATCCATAAGTCTGAGGTGCGGGATTTCGGTTCTGAAACCGATCCCTATTGTCTTGTGGTCTGACCTGAATTTCCTCGACAATCAGTGCCTTCTCCACAGCACCCCAAAGGCTCTCTAGAGCGGACATCCTAACAGGCTTGGCTATACCGACATTTAATCCCCTGATGAAGCGGTTTACAAGAAGTTTCTCATCCTTTAGATAATCTACATAATGCAACAGCTCAAAGAATTTACTCATACTGGGTTACTGACAAGCCTTTTTGTTGGAGATCATGAAATTCGTCTATACAACGCTGCCTGAAGTGTTCTGATAGGTACCTCTCATGAAACCTCTCTGTGAAAATCTCCCAAGTGAGAGTATCAGGAACTAATCTGCATTTGTACTCTTCCTGTCTCCACCAAGTGGAGGTTGTCCCTCTCAGTAGATGAACTGCAACACATGATTTCAAGTTGCTCTCGTAAGAACGCAACGCAAAGCACCTCTCAAGACTCAGAAGCCATGCCTCGGCCTCTAATCCATCTGTAGAACCTCCAAAGGATGGTGGTTGGAGGTGCATGACCTCCCTGATGAGATCCCCTGGATCTCGACGAGCTCTCTCAAAATAAACTGGTTCCACCACTGGAGGTGGTCCTGGCATATGCACAGACTTTGGCTCATTACCACCCTGACTCTCTACAGGAATAGGAGCTGGGCTCCTGCTTCATTCTCTATCAACAGATCTATGACTCCCAGAGTCATGACTCCTAACCTGAGGGTTCTTTGCTAGGATCCTTTCCTGAACCATGCCAATAAGATTCTGTATGGCTGCTAAGAGGTCTTGGTTAGGTTCATTTGGCTGTTCGGGAGGTGCTCTTGGGTTCTCCTTTGGAACTGATGCCTCCCTCACTACCTCTTCGCATGCTATGTGCACACGTCTAGGACCCCGTCCGCGCTTGCGAGCTTGTCGCGTCGTCGGAGGCATCCTAAGAGGAAAATAAGGCAAAGTAATTAATTAATTTCTTTTAGAATAATATTAATTCAATTAAATTAAAAAGTTTGATAAAATCAATTTAACCAAATAATTTAAATAATCTAAGGCAAAACGTAAGTGGAGTAAGGTTCCTAGTGTGGAAACCTTGCTCTGATACCAAAATGTCATGCCCAAAAATTAGGGCAAAAACGGAATGATTTTTTTTTTTTTAAACTACTAGTTAATTAACAAAGTTCGCTATCACGATACGTGTTAACATGTTGGCCATAACAAAAATCGAACTAACTCTGATACTAACTAAGTATCAAAACTTAATTAAAATTCATTTGCGGAAAACTAAATGTTTTAATTTATTTTCTTCTCAAATATAGTCGTTAGTTTAATTTATTAAACTCATTTAAATGGTAGACGTAGATATTAAAATTGATCTCCAATGAATCCATATTGTCTAAAAGACATTTTAAATCATTAATTAATTTAATGGATTAACATGTCAAATTAATTTCTAAATGACATTATTCGAAGAGGAAAATTATTTTTCCAAAGTCAAATTTAGTTTTCAAGGATTAATTTCCCTTTCTATTTAATCAAGGCTTCACAAATAGTTTATTCAAAAAAAATAATTAATCGGAATTAAAACTCCCATGTCTATCTAAATTGAAAACCCTAACTAATTTTAAATATAGATTTTCCACAACTTTAAATATAATTTTCATGTAATCCCTAATTAGGGATTTTTTTTAATTTATTTATAAAACAAGAGTTAAACAATTTATTTAATTTTATTACCCTAGCCCTACTCGGGCTAGGGTTTGATATATATATATATATTTTTGTTTTGTTCAACCCCGCGTTGCAGGGCCGAACTAAGAGAGAGTATACAGCGAAGGGGCGAATTCAAGGAGAGGCGGGGTTTCAATGGTGGCGGCTCGGCCATGGCCGCCCACTGTGCACTGCACAGTGTTCGGCCTTGCCGCCCATTGTGCAGCGCACAGTGTGCGGCACCGTCATCCACTGTGCACTGCACAGTGTGCGGCACCGCCATCCACTGTGCTTTGCACAGTACGCGGCTCCGCCGGTCACTGTGCATTGCACAGTGCGTAGTTTGCCGCCGATCACTGTGCGATGCACAGTGCTTCGGCCCTTCCCTTTTTTTGTTATAATTTTTTTTTTAATTTTTTTAAAAATTTATATATATATATATAAATTTCTCAATGCTAATTTTACATGCAAATTTTTTTTAAAAGAAACAAAATAACAAAGTAACTCATTATGCTAAATTAATATATATATATATATATATATATGGTAAATAAACTTAGGCTCACATTTTCATTTGTTTTGCAGGGTATTTATATGGCTTGTTTTATATAAAAATATATATAAATATACCCATGATTTCTACATGCATATATATATATATATATATATATATATATGACTAATAGTTTTAATTCTTTTTCTTAAACTAACATCGTAATCATGAAAGATTTTGATATACCATTGTAGGAAAGGAAATATGGATTACGTCTGTTTTAATGGATATATATATATTTCCAGAACTATATCGAATCTACATATTGTAATCTATGGGTATGCAGGCAACAGAATTCTAAGAATAATTTTTTTTTAAACTTAAGAAATACTATTTTAGGAAAGCATTACACTTTTCTGAAATAAATACATTCATTGATTTCTCAACTAATAAAACAACTAATTTATTTTCATGTTAACAGCAAGTACAAATCATGATTTTCTGCAATTAAAGTGGAGATAGATTTTTAGCTAAAAAGAAGAACTTAGATTTAAATAAAACTGATTTTTATATTGCAAAAAAAATAACTATTGCATGCAAATCAAAAAGAAAATCTTTTTTTTTTTAAATAGAAAATAGAAGCATATCTAGCTTTTTACAACTCTAACGATATTCTGCAAATTTACAGGATGTTTCTTTATTTAACTACAACGACAAATCTCATGTCTATTTTCAAAATTACAACCTGCCTCTCATTTCTATGAATGAGGATGTATTTCTCCTATCAATTTTAAAACTAATAACTACAAATAAATTTAAAATTTCTTCAACAATATTCTTCTGCAACCTTTCACTTTTCCTAGTCTTTTCTCCTAGCATTCCTGCATAATAGAAACACAAATATGACCACGGAGTGCTCACCTCCCAGCCTAGGCTAACTGGTAGCCACCCCCGAGCTCGGAGAACCAAGCCCTAGATGGGTAACAAACATGCAAACACATAGAGGACATAAAATACACACACAGATATTTAGACACACTCCCAACTTGGCTTCATAACACCACACTTTGGTGATGACCTTTTTAAGGGTGGTAGTGGACCAATACCCTGAGGAGAACTGCAATTATGGAAAAACAAGTAGCCACCTCATGGCACAATAAATACATCAAAAATCTCAACCCCTTATTCCTTATGCCCCCCAAAGGCATTCTAGCCTTATATCCCTCCTTATGACCCCCATTGCACAAATAGGCCATGCAGCAAGGGTCACACAAAGATCCCTTGTGATCGCTCTCAAATGAGAGTCTCTCACTCGAGGGTTGTCACTGCTACCACCCACAAGATCCTCCTCTCTCCCAAGAGTAAGAGGTCTTGAGAAAACTCCCAAAACACAACAAAGCATAATGCAAAATTTCCACATGAAATTCTAAAACAAGACATTCAAGAACACAGATTTCTTACACCTATCATACTCTCAAACACATACAAGAAAATAGACATTTTAAAGAATAATCAAACCAACCTTAATTTGCCCAATGGTAGTATAATATTTGAGGGAGAGTTGCCCAATCCACGGATCTTCTTCTTCTACCCTTAGTCAAATTTTCTATTCCAAACTATTCTTTTCTTTTCAAAAATTCTCTTGTCTCCAAAAATGGAGAGTGGGTGATTACCCTCAAATTCACAAATTCTTGCTTAAGAAGCTCATTCTCTGAGTTCTCGCAAGTTTCTAAAAACCAAAAAGGAAAGTAAAGCAGAATGGGAAAAAGACTCCCATTCAAATAGGAAAAATCTCAATTAGATTTAAACTTCTAATTTTCCATTTTCGCACAACTCAAAAAAACCAATTTTTAAAGCATCAAAAAGGTCACTTAAAAGTAGATACTTGCCTAAAATTACCCCTAACCCCTAGGTATACCTTATGGGCTTTAGGAAAAACTATTAAACTACCCCTAGGTGTTCATTTAACCCATTTTAAACCCCTCTGAAGTTTATTTTCGGGTCAAACATATGTTGACCACTCCAAAGATTTCTTTCCCAAGGTATTTATGACAACACGTTATATTATTTAAGAAAAAACTATAGTTAAACACTTTCCCCCAAGAGACAAACATAAAACATTTAAATTTAAATCCACACATGTGTCAAGTGACACAAATAAAACACTTTTACAAAATAAAACATGAAATCGTCTCTTGTGGATTTTACACATTAAATTTAAATAACACTTAACACTCATGCAGCATATACTGTTACAAATAAAATACAACACAAATGGGGTGTTGTCTCTCCAAATAGATAACCCCTGGCTTACGAACATACATAAGTCTAGGTTTGGTTCTCTGTAATTTTCCATGGTCACATGGTAATTTTCCTGCGCATCTCAATTTACACATTAGTACTTCCAAATATTCACATATAATATAATTCAAAGGAATAACAATACACATCATCACTTGCATACAATTTTCATCTGCACAGATTAAATACATCTTTTATCAAGCAATTTCACATAAGCAATTTCATCCCAATTCACATAAACTTAACCATACATCATAGTTCTATTATCATAGTAAAGTCCTGCAAATTTAATAACGACATCTATCATTGCAATATCATCCTATCTAACAATCATGTAGTGTTCTATCTCATAAAGCATATAAGTAAATCATCAAAACATAGCAATGTTATCCAAATCCTGAAATCATATAAGTTCTAAGTCTCAAAATGCATCAAAATAAAGTGTCCATAATAGTCTAAATATAAAATCCACTGAATGTCAGACTGAGTTGAGGTGAGGCCTCACAATCAACTTCTCCAACCCAATCAACATCTGTATATGCACATAAAGTAAATTCATCATCCTTAGTGTACCACAAACCATATTTTGATGTACCTTGTAAGTTTCTAACAATCCTTTTTACTACACTCTCATAATTTTCTCTAGGATCACTCTAAAATCTAGATGCAATACAAACATCATTCATTATGTCAGGCCTAGGCAAAGTCAAATAAAGAATACCTCCAATCATAGATTTATATCTTGTAGGATTTACTGGTGTAGAAACATCTTTTCTTGTCAATTTCTCTCTTGTAACCATAGGAGTACTTACCGCTTTAGAATTTACCATACCAAATTTCTTCAACAATTCCCTAGAATACTTAGTTTGACAGATGAAAATACCTTTGTCAGTCTGAGTAATTTGCAAACCTAAGGAAAATTTCATTTCCGCAATCATAGACATTTCAAATTCTTTCTCCATATTCTTAAAAAATTTCATGCATAACTTATCTTCAGCACCAAAAATAATATCATCAACAAATACTTCAATAATCAATATATCATCATCAGTGATCTTATAATATAAATTACTATTAGCATTACCCTTAGTAAAACCAAGCTTCAAAACATATTTATCCAACCTTGCATATGAATCTCTAGGTGCTTGTTTCAATTCATATAAAGCTTTCCTTAACCTGCAAACCATGTTTGTATCATCTGATAGTGGAAAACCACTAGTTTTCTCAATATAAACTTTCTCATCAAGATCCCCATTCAAAAATGCACACTTTACATCCATCTGATAAACCTTGTAGTATTTATGGGCAACATATGCAAAAAATAATCTTACAACTTAAATCCTAGCTATAGGTGCAAAAGTCTCACCATAATCAATTCCTTCCTTCTGATAATATCTTTTACAAACCAATCTAGCCTTATTCCTTACAACTTGACCATCCTCATTCATTTTATTTCTAAAAACCCATTTAGCTGCAATAACATTCTTATTTTTAGGCCGACGAAACAAAGTCCTTATGTTATTCTTCTTCCATATCTTTCAACCAATATTCATCTTTACATGCCTCAATTATTGATACCAGTTCAACTTGTGAAATTAAACATACCTCATTAGTTTCTAGTCTTCTTCTTGTCATCACTCCATTTTACTTATCCCCAATTAGATGATCTTCTAAATGATTCAATATCACATACCTAGGAGTCCTTTGACTCTTTGTTCCTCTTCTCGGTTCTTCAATTATTGTAGAATTTTTTGATACTGCCAGTGTAATTGGTTCAACACTTTGTTCTGGTAAAGATGCTACCAATTTAGATATAATCATTTCCACCCTGGTTCCTTCTCATAAACTCTAATTTTACCTTTGTTCACCTCATCCACCTTGACATTAGCACTCTCCACAATTCTCTGCAATCTCTTGTTATAACATCTATATGCCTTTCTTTCATTATAATAACCAATAAATATGCTTTCATCACATGTAGGATCAAATATTCCAATGATATCATCTCTCCTAATATTAAATTTACTACCAAATATTTTGAAATACTTAACTATAGGTGTATTGCCAAACCATAATTCATAAGGTGTCTTACCGGTTTCGCCTTTGATATGTACTTTGTTGAATGTATAAACCATTCTGCTCACTACTTCTCTCTAGTAGATATGAGGTAGACTAGCTTCCATCATCATTATTCTAGAAGTATCCAAGATAGTTTTGTTCTTCCTTTTGACAATTCCATCCTGCTGAGGTTTCTGGTGAGCAAGAAATTGTCTTCTTATACCATGCTTCTCACAAAAGTTATTAAACTCACTAGATGTAAATTCTCCACCATGACCTGACCTCAAACAATTAATGTTCAATCATTTCTAACTTGGCACTTTAGCCTTAAAGATTTTAAACTTTTCAAATGTTTCAGATTTATCCCTTAGAAAATTAACCCACATCATTCTAGAATAATCATTGAAGATTGGCATAAAATATCTATCACCTTGAAAACATTTAACTCTAGCAGGGCCACACAAATCAATATGAATAAGATCAAGAACCTCATTAGATTTATCTTGTATACTCCTAAAAGACATTCTGACCTGTTTACCCATTTGAAATTCCTTACATGCTGGATTATAGGGCTTCATAATCTTAGGTATATCTCTAACTACCTTAGTTGAAATTATCTTCACAATGCAATCAAAATTCACATGACACAAACTTTTATGCCATAGCCAACTCTCATCAATTTATACAATCAAACATGTCTTCTCACCAGAATTCAAATGAAATATATTACCTTTTGTCTATGTACCGGTTGCAATCTCCAAACTAGAATTGGTAATGATTTTGCATTTACCATCCTTGAACTATAATTGAAAACCCTTATCCACCAATTGTCCTACACTCAAAAGATTATGCCTCAAACCTTCAACATAATAAACATTGTCAGTATTGTTCTTACCATCGAATGATATAGTTCCTTTTTCTTTGATCATACATGGTTTGTCATCTCGAAATCTAACCAGACCACCTTCAAATTCTTGCAAAGATAGAAACTTACCTTTACCTCCAATCATATGATGTGAACAACCATTGTCAATTACCCATTCATCCTTGTCCTCAATTTTAGCAGCAAGTTCCTTCTCTTCCAGTGCCAAAACATATTCTTTGATAGCTAGGAACACCCATTCTTGAAACCACTAGTATAATCATTTGTCGATTCATCATCAGAATCAATAATGCCTTCCTCATCTGCTATGTAGCATGATTTGTCTCTATTTTTCCTATACTTATACTTGTTCTAATATCCAAGGTTAGGCTTAAAATATCTTCTAACTCTTTCTTCAAATCCTAAATTCCTTTCAAGACATCTAGATGCAAAATGACCAATAATATTACATGCAAAACATTTAAAAGGTGCTTTTTTCTTCATACTTACTTCCTACCGGTCCTTTAGGTACTCTTCTAGCAAATAGTGCTTCAAGTTGCTCAAACTCATCATCTTCTCTCTTCATATCATCCAATTCCTTTGCATATAAAGCTTCCAATCTTGCTTACTAGTTGTTGATGCAGATGCATGAAAAGCAAGTTCATTCTTCACAACTCCAGAAGGTCCAAATTCCTCAAGCTCAAAAGAAGATAGTTTCCCAACCAAGGTATCTCTCTTGACAGATGTATTGGCCATTTTTCTCAACTCATTAATAGAAGTATCCTTTATTTTGTAGGCCAGTGGTAGGGCTCTCAGGACTTTAGAAATAATTTCATATTCGCTTAGAGTTTGACCACAACATTAAATTCCCATAAAAATCTCATTTACCCTTTCCATGAATGCAGTAATCCTTTCATCTTCTTCCATCTTCAATTTTTCATATCTCACCTAGTAACCATCAAGTTTAGCAATATTCACTATAGGGTCACCTTCATTAAGAGTCTCCAACTTATCCCATATAGCCTTTCCAGATGATTTATCGGTTAATCCCAGTATTTATTGATCAGAAAGTGCACACAAGAGGGCTTCTCTTGCTCTACAATCATTCTCAAGCTCCTTGTCCAATTTTGTTGGAGGATGATTGTCAGATGCCAGATTATGAGGTGTAACACCATTCTGTGTGATCTCCCAAATCTCATTACCAAGACATCTCATATGAGTCTCCATCTGAATCTTCCATACTATGTAATTTGTTCCATCAAGCCTAGGAATATCTCTCTGAAAGATAGCTCTAGATGAATTGGATGAACTTGAACTATTAGTTACCATAGGATCTTCCTCAACTAGTTAAGCTTTCTGCAGAGAGGACCAGAGCTCTGATACCAATTGTTAGACATTTCAAATAACTGAAAGACAACTGAGAGGGGGTGTAAATCAGTTGTCACAAATTACCAGAACATTTAGCAATTAAAACTTTAATACCAAAACCCAAAACATTAAATCAGAATGCTTCAACCAAATACTAGAAAATTAGTTAAACCAATTAAGCATAAACAATAATCAGAGAATTAATACCATCCACATGACACTAAGATTTATACGTGGAAAACATGGTAAAGGGAAAAACAATGGTGAGAAGCCTACCCACGACCAGATAATACTTATGTAGTAAGTATGTGAATTACAATTGAGGGGCCTAGACTTGTAGGAAGTACAACAACCTATAGCACACTACTCATCACAAAAGGAGTCTCATTGACTACATAGAAATCTAGACTGCAAGATGGAAGAAGGAATGAACTGCAAAGATAAAATCTTGTATGCCTAAGTACAGTTCCACTCAAGCTCAATAACGAAGGACTAAATCCTATTACATAAACCCAATTTGATCCCCAATGATCGACCAAATCCTTTTCCTGAATGATACTACATTATTCGCACATTACATATCCATATCCCATTCCTTGACCTTCTACCTACGATCTAATTCCCATGATGATCTACAATGAGATCTAACATCATATATATACAAATCCTTGACCATAAACAATCAAGTTGGCCACTAGATAAAAAATCAATTACATAATTACAAAAACATGATGGCCTTAGACCAAACAAATAATATCCAACACATAAGACATCCTACAAACATATCAAGAGAGCCAGTCCACACATTACATTAATTCGATCCATAGCCTAGATCAACTGGGACCCAATATAGGTCCACACGCTAAAGTAATGATCTTCGTCTACCAAGTCTCAAACATGATCACCACCAGCATCCTGAATCTCCACCAGAAGCTGCACCAATACCACTTATGCATATAATCAAATATCTTGATAAAAAGCACTACCGGTGAAACCCTCGTTGGAACCGCAGGCCAAGCTTCCAAGCAAACAGGATAGCATCTCAACACCAGACAAAAACTAACTTACTGAATATGAACATGAGTATGATGAATAAGCTAATTCCATAACCAAGCCATACCTGAGCCTACCAAATGATGTCAGATCCAAGCCAACAAGAAACTACTCAACCTATCTAGACCAAAAGGGTATCAGTAAAGCATTTAAACATTTAGTGTTGACATCAATGAAAAAACATCAATGCAACACATAATCAATTCCTCCAAATGGCCAATAAAAAGCTCAGTGAGAAATATTGTTGGAGACTACTACTCCAATATAGCCTCATAATGAAATACTCAGTTACAACATTTAGGGCACCAACCCAAGGAGTACCACTCCTACTTTAGGGCACTAACCCAAGGAGAACCAAGCCCTACACCAAGCCCCAACTCAAGGATTACAAAATCATATATCAAATACAAAAGTAATATCCTTGTTACAAAGGAACTTTGGAACTCTCACATGTCACTCGACTGGTTCACCTCTATCTAATTCTTTGTCAGTTCTCTGCTCACCTTCTCATTGCTCACTCTCTGCTGCAACCTTGTAGGTTAAAACTTTTCTTCTTTTTTGTCGGTACTCTTCTCTCTGCTCATCGTTCTTCAATCACTACTTATTCTTAGATTTCCAGTTGCTTCACTTGTCGGTTTAACCCCTGCACTGATCTTCTCTATTTCTTCTCTAGAAGATTACTCTTCTTTGATTCCTTTTTTGGTTTACTACTCATGAGTTCACACCACTGTCAGACTCAATGACAATGTGTCGATTTCTTCACCCTCACCGGTTACACTCTTCTAACCAGTTCACTCTTGAGCACTCAATCACGGTGATCTTCAATGAATTCATGGACTGGTTGGATCACTACTACTTTTTCACTCTTTATCCATCATCACCTATCTTGCAACATCATCAATCATCTTCAGTCATGAGTCACCATATTTATACTTGAGTTTTTCTGCCATGACCGACATTTAAATTTCTGGTGCACTAGGGTTTCTTCATTAACCATGAGGTAGACCAAATCCAATCAGATCTCCATCCAGAGATCGACCACCTGCAACAGATCAATCAGACTCTGCCAATCTTGTTGCGTTCAGAACATATTTGCCATATTTGGAAAACATGGTACCTCCTTTGATCTGCACTTGTCAAACACCTATGAAGTGATCTTGTAGATAGCTTCACCTACCTTGATCAACACCTAGCCACCCGACCTTGATCATGAAGTCATCAAATTAGATCATTTTCCTCTAATAAGTCTCAAGCCACACCCTTCTTCTCTCAACCTGTGAAACACACTATCGATATTATTGTTGACTTGTCACCACCTACCTCACTAATAACACTTCATTTACCATAGTATGCATGACACATATCTCCTACATTTCATCATAGTTAGCATTCACCTTTGTGAAGTCTTATGTGTCAGTCCAAACAAGATCACCAACTAACCACACAACTGGGTTCATCTACCAATTCACAAACCTTGTCAGTTATACTCTAACTAGTATGCCTTCAACTTTGCACTTTTATTCTCTTTTAGTGGAACACCTAAACCGGTTAGCACACTTGCCAACCTACCTCATGCACATCTTCAACAGATGGGATCCTTTCACTTATACACCTTGTCAACTTTACTGGTGGACATACTTACCAGTGACCAACTTGATGACACCATGTGATCTGTGGCAACACCTTTCTCCATCTTCAATCCAGTTTCACTCTTTGTCTGTAATTGCTCAACCTTGACTTCTTCATCATTTGACCAGTTCTCCTATAAACTGATTTGTCAAAGTGACAAATGTATCCTTCCTTCTATGTACTGACAACTCATCATGTCTACCCTTATAGATCTGGTGCACATCTTTGATTTTATGCACCTAAGGCAACTTAGTGTTTCACTGATTGATCTGATGTGAGCCTTCAATAACCTCCCTTATGCTCTTTTTTCTTATCTCAAATGACTATGATTCATTCCATACATAATAGGAGATAAGCACCACTTAACAGTGGGAGTGGATCCTTGTCATCTGCATCTGGCATTGCACCAATATGGCTTAGCTGACATTGAGCATATACATATTCAATTAGGCACACTCTCTATGAGTCTTCCCATGATATGGTGACTACATCTTTCTCTGGTGGGAGTCCTATTATTTCATGTCCAATAATCCAACATCCATCAACATACTAGTTGGCACTTTTGCATAAGCTCACCCTTCTTTCTCACTTTTCAGTTGGCAACAATGCACTACCAACATATCACTTACTGATTGTTATCCAATACTGGTGTCCTATCCTTATATCATCAACAAAAGTCAACACTAACCTGTGTACGGGTGACTCCAATGATCATTATGCTGGATGGTATTCTCTTCTATATTGGTGACTTGCCATGCTAGTTGACATCAATGACAACCTAATGCCAATAATCTCACCCTTTGGCATTGATGTCAACACATGTAGTATCGAGCATACTACAAATTCTCTCTCTCCCCTTTTGTGTGTTCGATGAATTCTCACACATGTAGTATGCAACATACTACATAATCTCTCTCCCCCTTTAACAACAATGGCAAGGGGAACTAACAAGGTTTCTCTCCTTGTCTCTACCATGCACTAACAAAATTTTCTCTCCCTTTTCTCTCTACTAGATGCTTCTCCTCCTTTGACCATCATACACTGCATCCTCTCAATCCACAACACTTGAGATGGAGGGTTCAACCACCAACTGACACCAATTGCTTAGCAACCAAGTTTACATACAAATTGGATGTCAATTGCATATAAAAGTCTGAAACCAATTGAAGGAACATGTGTCAATAAATATAACTTATGGATTCTTCCCTTGATATGCAAAGGTTATTTTGACCCCAATTTGTTGATACCAGGTGTTGAAGCTGACACTGATACCAATTGTATCTTCTCTGATACCAAATGCATGTTCTCTTGTGTAGGTAACTCTCCCTCTTTGCAAGCAACACTCTCGATGGCCCAATTGTGATTTCAATTAAGTAAAAATTGGATAGACATTGAAATACCTCACAACCCTAGACCAATGAGCACAACCCAAAGTCTCAATCATACTGGTACAACCATAGAAACTTGCACTCCCCTATGTCCAACATGTCTGATAACAATCAAAACATATGGCTGTCAAATCCTGCTAAGTCATAGATCTCAAGTCCTCATTGCCTGTCAGGTTCCAAACCTGAGCTCCAATCTACACCATATACTGGTTGAGTTGTGCAAATGTGATCAACTGATGATCTTTCAACTCTATTATATTCATCACAACTTATGACATGATCCTGGATGTACACAATGCCATACAATATCACTATCTTGCCACAAATCAAATCGACTAGCCCACAAAAGATGCATGCATACATGATTAACCACTAGGCCAACATATGTCATTCAGGTCTTTTCCAATACTACCTGAGACATAAACACCTCAATCCATGCTGCCAGAGTTAATGAAATGGTCCCTGACCTTAATGACTTACATAACCTGCAATACCGATCAATATCCATACTAGTAACATACTGCACATACTGGTTTCCTATCCCGGTCCATCATCTCTACCGAAGAAATTTTCTCTAACTCTTGTCTTCTTGTGTCAATTTTCTTCTGATCCCAACTGCAAATTTTCCATCCATTGACACATGTAGTAGTGATCCATCTCTCATCTATGGGTGTGTAGCCAAGGCAACAACTACACACACTTACCATCTCATTTCCTTTCTTTATACTGATAGCAACCCGTTCTTCAATTTTTCCTCTTCCACTAAGGGGGTCAATGATATAGTCAATGTACTACTCCTAAGATGCTATATCTCCTTTAAGCCTTAAGAGATATCACCTGTGCATTTAATGCAAAGTGCCAGTCCATGGTCCTACTTCCTTCTTTCTTCCTCCATACCTGCATAACTTCACTTTTCTTCCCATTTTTTAGTCTTGGGAGTAGGTCTTACCTTCTTTTTCTAATTGTTACTTGCTCTACCAGATTCTTCCACATGACTAGAAGAATTGTTGTAGAAGCAAACAATGTTCATGCCAATCAAATGATTGGGGTACCTTCTGTCAAACCGGTTAGACCATCTTCTTCTGGTCATGTTGTTGTAATTGGTTGCCGGAACCAATGGACCTCTTGATCCTACAGGGACATTCTCCTTTGGTTCCATGTAGGTCTTTGAATTCCATATGCTTTATATCCATTTCAATGTTGAGCATAGCTTCTATACTGGCTATCATGTGATTGAACTTTCTTGTTCCTGCATTCATGACATTTATGCCCAAATCCATTGTAGTTATAACATACATAATTTACCTTTCTTTAGGTAGTAAATGGATTCTTCCTATTATGCATAGGAGCATATCTATGCATGTTTCTACATCCTCACATACTATGGCCATAAACATTACTTCTTGGACATACTACATTCTTATTTCGAGACCTCTTTATACATTCATCTGCCCTATGACCATAATCTTTGCAAGAGAAGTAGTAATCGGTAAAGAATGCAATATGACTTACAAATTTGTTCTACCATGCATGAGGAGATCTTACCGATTTAGTATCCCCTTTTTTGCTTCTTTGGGGATGGATCCTGGGATGTTCACTTTCTATAGTTCTTCCATCTGATCCCTTCTTTTCGCACACTTGCTTTGTCTTGTGAGTGGTAGCATTTACTTGTATTCTACTAGTAGGAGGTCTTCTATGCTATCTTCTTCTATTCTTGCTTCTGGTGAAGCTTCCTTCTCCCATCTTTCCTTTTCCTTTGGGATCTACATTGTTTCTTTATCTTGCAACATTGGTCTTCATCCTTAGCTTCATGTCTTCACCGGTTGTAGTCAAGTCAACCTTCTTCCTTGGAACATTTCTAACTGTGAAGGTATAACTCTTTCCATTTCCATTTGAGGAGACAAATTGAATATCTTTGTGGGAGATTTCCTTTCTTGTAGAGAATTCACTACTACCACATTCTAATCCTCCAGTATCCTTGGAATATTTTTTCTTCTTCAATATTTTATCTAAGGCATCAATGCTACCATCAAACCGGATTCTTACCTTGAGCTCATCCTAATATTTCTCAAGGTCATTTTGGAGATTCTCCATTTCTCCTACTAGTTGTTGATATTCTTTATCTTTTGCCTCTAGTTTAGATGTTAGATATTTACACCTGCATTCCTTGGTGTCATCTTGTTGAGTATTCAACTCTAAGATACATTTCTCATATTCTTCAAGGCATTTGATTAACTAGTTTTGTTCCACAATAGAAGAATTCTTGAATAACTTGTATTCATTACACACTCTACTAAGTTCTTTGAGTGCACTTACAAGTTCTCCTTCAATATCAGCTTCTGCTTCATCTTCATTGTCACTTTAAAAGACATCTTGCCAGTAGGAATGATGTACATGATCACTCACAGATGTGTGCCTCTCATCTTTTGACTCTTGAGCCATGAAGAGGTGGGTTCCTTCTACATCATTGTTGTTTTTGCATACTGATCTATCTTCATCTGCAGACCTATATGATCCATTTTTTTCTTGCTCTCACAAACCGGTTCTACAGTACAAGGTTTATTTCTATAAAGTTTCTTTAATCTGTCCCATAGGATTTTTGCCAATTTGCATCTGTCCATATGTGATGAGACATCACCGGATAGCCCACTAAGTATGGACTTCATAGGTTCATCATTACATTCAAGTCTTATTTCTGCTTTAGGACCTATGGGAGGACTGACCGGTCTAGAAGGACCATTTACAACTGACATCCACACATCAAACCCTAAGGAGGATAGGTAGACTTCCATTCTACAACTCCAAAAAAAAAAGTTTGAACCATCAAACATCAAAGTAGGGGGTCACACTAAACAAACAATTGTGTTCAAATACCAAAATCTACCCAAGCTGGAGAAAGCTTATCAACCAGGACCCTAGGCTTTGATACCAATAGTTTAACACAAGATGCCACTGAGAGGGGGGTGAATCAGTGGTTTCCAAACTTTTCCCTTTTGTATCTTACATGTGTATATCAGTTAATAGATCTAATAAAAAGAAAACATACCGGTTAGATGGGAGGATGATACAAATGAAACCACACATAAGAGAGACATTACATAACACCGAATGTATGAAGAAAACCCAAGATGGGGAAAACCTCAGTGAGAAATGCTTCTGGAGACTACTCCTCCAATCCAGCCTCACAATGAAACACTCGGTTACAACATTTAGGGCACCAACTGAAGGAGTACCACTCCTACTTTAGGGCACCAACCCCTGCACTAATCTCCAACTTAGTGATTACCAAATCATATATCAAATACAAAATTAATATCCTTGTTACAAAAGAATATCGCAACTCCCACATATGTCTCTCCACCAGTTCACCTCTATCCAATTCTCTACTAATTCTCTCTTGATCTTCTGACTTCTGCAACTTTATCTCTTATTGCAACTCACTCTCTGCTACAACCTTACCAATTCAGTCTTTGCTTCTTCTTTCTTGGTACTCTTCTCTCTACTCACTATTCTCCAATCACTACCGATTCTCATCTTGCCGATTGCTTCACTTGTCGGTTTAACCCTTGCACTAATCTTCTCTATTTCTTCTCTGTAGGATCACTCTTCACTGATTCCATTGTTGGTTCACTACTCATGAGTTCATACCACTATCAGACTCAATGACAGTCAGTCAATTTCTTGACCCTTACCGGTTACACTCTTCTAATCAGTTGACTCTTGAGCACTCAGTCAATGTGATCTTCAACAAATTCATGGACTGGTTGGCTCTTTGCTTCTTCTTCACTCTCTATCATTCATCACTAAGCTTGCAACATCATCAATCATCTTCAGTCATGAGTCAGCATATCTATACTTGAGTTTTCCTACCATGACTGACATTCAAACTTCTAGCATGCTAGGGTTTCTTCATCGACCTCAAGAAAGACCAAATCCAATCAGATCTCCATCTAGAGATCAACCACTTGCAATGGATCAATCAGATACTGCCAATCCTGCTGTGTTCATAACATGTTTTCCCTAGTTGGAAAACACAATACCTCCTTTAGTCTACACTTGTCAAACATCTATGAGGTGATCATGTAGATAGATTCACCTACCCTGATCAACACATGAACACTCAGCCTCGATCATAAAATCATCAAATCAGATCACTATCCTTTGATCAGTCTCGAGCCACACCCTTCTTCTCTTAACCCTTGAAACACACTATCGATATTAATATCGACCAGTCACCACCTACATCACCAAAAACACTTCACAGACCATAGTATGAATGAAACTTGTCTCCTATGTGTCATTATAGTTGACATCCACCTCTTCTAAGTCTTATGTATTGGTCCAGACAAGATGACAAACCAACCATACAATTGTGTTCATCTACCAATTCACAAGCCCTATCGCTTACACCCTGTTTATGGTATGATGAAAGAATAAGTATCCAGTAGATTTATTGAGAGTGGGGAGTGAATCAGTAAACTGAAAAACTGATTCAAACTTCCCAAACTCAAACTCATAAAGAAAAATTTAACTGTCAAGATCAATACTCCTAGGAATACTCAACATCAACTAGTTAATTGTTATATCAACTTAACAGTAAACAACTTCAATATTGTAAACATCCAAATGCTTAACAATATATCAACATATTTCATCTCTCAATGATTCCAGTTATCATACCTTATTAGAATAGCTAAGTAGTTAATGAAATCAACAACTAAGATCATAACCATAAAAAAATTCACGACATGACACAAATATTTATACATGGAAACCCCAAATAGGTAAAAACAATGGTAAGATGAGACTCACAAGATAGCTATCTGAACTCTTCTGAAGTTTCCCCTATTAGGATCCAAGCTTGTAATTCAGGGACTGATGCAATCAACATAATTCTCAACTAACTTCATGAAGGGGTACAACCCCTAGTTGGCTTCTAAGACACTCAAATGTAGTCTTAGGCAGAGGTTTGGTAAAGATATCCGCAAGCTGCTCTTTGGTAGAAACATGCTCTAAGATAACATTTTTACTTTGAACTTTTTTCCTCAAAAAGTGATACTTCAATTCAATGTGCTTGGTGCAAGCGTGCAAAACGAGATTCTTAGAAATATTTATGGCACTTGTATTATCACATAAAATCTTTATAGGATCTGAGATCTTCATCTTAAGACCTTCCAAAATGTGGCTTATCCAAATAGCCTATGTGCAATTCATATAAGCTGCAACATACTCAGGTTTAGTAGTAGATTGTGAAGTACAACTTTGTTCTTACTACTCCATGAAACTAGCCTTCCTCCTAGAAAGAATTCTCCACTGGTAGTACTTTTCCAGTCATCAACATTTCCTGCCCAATCAACATTTGTGTAGACCTTCAAATCAAAATTTCCTTCATATGGATACCATAATCCATACTCAACTGTACCTTTCAGGTACCTAAAAATTCTCTTGATTGCTATCAGATGCGCTTCCTTTGGATTCTTCTAAAATCTAGCAACTATACCAATGGCATGGGCTATGTCCGTTCTGTTGTGAACAATATAGTTTAATTTGCCAATCATTGAGTTGTATTCCTTTTCATCAACATACTTAGATTCATCTTCCTTGGATAACTTACAACCTGTAACCATTGGAGTTCCAACTGGTTTCCGGTCACTCATGCCAAAATTATTCAAAACCTCTTTCACATACTTAGATTGTGTAATAAAAATACCATTCTTCATTTGTTGTATCTGCAAGCCTATGAAATTTCTTATTGCCGCTACTAAAGACATTTCAAACTCATTTTTCATTTCATCTGCTAAATTGTTTCTCATGACACCATTGCCTCCAAATATAATATCATCAACAAATACGCCACTAACCAATATTTCATCTCCTTCAGACTTGAGGTAAATATTACTATCATCATTGGTTCTTGCAAATCCTATCTTCGTCAGATGTGTATGAAGCCTTTCATACCATGCTCTAGTGCTTGCTTTAATCCATACAATGCTTAATGCAATTTTCATACCATGTCTTTCTCATTTATCAAAGCATAACCATCAGGTTTCTCTATGTATACCTCTTCTTCCAATATCCCATTAAAAAATCTAGACTTAACATCCATCTAGTATGCCTCAAACTTCTTATGGTCTGCAAATGCAAGTAATGTTCTAACACCTTCCAGTCTTGCTACTGGTGCTAAAGTTTCACCATAATATTCTCCTTCTTCTTGTGCATAACCTTTGCAAACTAATCTTGCCTTGTTGTAAACTACAACACCATGTTAATTTAACTTGTTTCTGAATACCCATTTAGTACCTATAATATACCAGGGTCCAAGTGTTGTTCTTCTTAATTTGATCCAATGCCTCCTCCATAGGTTTAACCCAATGATAATCACCAAATTCCTCCTTAGCACTTCTTGGTTCAATGGTGGAGATCATGCAAGAGTTCTCTCTTATTCTCCTTCTTATTAGTACTCCAACATCCTTATCCCCAATTATCTTCTTAGGACTGTGATTCAGTCTCACATATCTAGGAATAACATGGTCATTCTCTTCATGTTTAGCTTCTTCATTATCATCTTCTTCTAAATTTATTTGTTTTGGTTGAACAAGTGTATCAAAATTTTCTATGCTAGTTTCTAATTTAATAGTTTTAGGTTCCAAAAGAAAAATGCAAGGATCTTCATCCTTTTTCTCTAAACTAGTTCCTTCTGAAATTGTAGGACATTCATCTACTCGAACATCAACACTCTCAACAATTCTCTGTCTAGTTGTTGAAGCATTTGTAGGCCTCACTTTTAGTGGAATAGCCAAAAAATATGCCTTCATCTCTCTTAGCTTAAAACTTACTTATATAATCACCTCTTTTAATAAAACATTTGCTACCAAATATCTTAAAATAGCTAACATCAGGTGACCTTCCATACTAATATTCATAAGGGGTCTTGTCCTTACCTCTTTTTACTAGAACTCGATTTATTGTGTAGACAGTTGTACTTATGGCTTCTTTCCAAAATATTTTGGCTACACCTCCTTGTATCAACATTGTCCTAGAAGTTTCAACCACTTACCGATTGTTCCTCTCTGCGATACTATTATGTTGTGGTGTCCTAGGTGCAAAAGTTGTTGCTTGATACCATTCTCATCACAATACAGTGTATTCCTTAGAAGTAAATTCACCGCCTTGATCTATTCTCAGACATTTTATATTTTTTCCACTCTCTTTCTCACCTAAGGTCCTGAATGCCTTGAACTTAGCAAAAGATTCATTATGATCCTTCAAGAATGTGACTTGTTGGTCTCAATTTTTGATTACTTTGTTTTCTCTCTAAAATCCTTTCCCTCTATTCACAAAAGAAGAGAACAACAAGAATAGGAAACAAGACAACAATCAACAAGCTTTACAAGGAAACCTCCTACAATTCAAGCATGACAAAGCTTAGATGGGTACTTGTGAGTACTTTCTCACAATTTAGTAGATGATTTATAGAAAACCAGTGCAAATCTTTTTAAACCTTTTCACTTTAGTGCAACCGAACATAAATGAAAGATTTATTTTCATTGTAAAGGATCACAAAGAATGTCACAAATACTAGCAACTTAAACCAGTGCCTTATCTGGGCCTCAGAGTCATCAAAATCAAGTTTAAATTTGACAATAGGATTCACATACATATCACCACTTTGATCTACGACATCTATATATGCCTGACATATATAAACTGTCAATCTATGCTAGACCCAGTCATCAAATTCATGTAAATTTACTGATTATCAATGAAGATGAATTAAGTATATTTAATTCTCCTCCTGGAGGATAAGACCTAAAACATTCCCATCATTTGCCTTGCAAATAATCTAACTAAACAATTCTTGACCATCTAATCAAAATGATAACTAGCACACAAACACAAATACAACACAAATCCGGGCTCAAATAATATTCTGATTGTTTATTACTATTCTCTCATCAAAATTTTACATCGACACAAGAGTGACTCCAAATGCCAAAACAAAAGCCTGCATATATTTTGCCAGAGCTTTGATTCAAAAATTATGCGATCCTTTTTTAGGTAGTCCTAGTTTCCATTTATAAAAATTGGATACAACAAGCTTCAGACTTCCCTAAAAGAATATTCTTATCCTAACCATAATTCCCCGCAAAAGTTACATCAATTACAATTGAAGTAGGAGCATAACTGATTAGTTGTCTAGCTGGAAAATGGCCGATTGACTTCTCAACATTTGCAGATTAGGTGTCAGGTGTCTTTAATTCTTCAAAATTCTAGTTACCCAAAAAATCTGTTGCAAGAACTAACTGCTTCAAGTTGCCTGTGAACTACCACATGCTGGAGTGTTGGTAGGATCTTCTTGTGCTTCGGTCTCTTTCAAAACATATTTTCTTTCCCATACCTTGAATGTATCATCACTAGGGCAAGAGTAACTGATAATTTTTTTCTTCAGCTTGTTCAAACTTTTCCATGTTTCCCTTAACTGTTTAACTTCCATCTCCAAAAAGCCAAAATGTGATTTTATTTTCTCAATCTCTTCAATAGTTTGAATATATAAAAAAGTATCATCAATATTTATAATGTTATTTATTCTCTGAGACAACCTATGACCTAGCTCCCCAGGCCATACTTCTTTATCTTTCAATTTACTAACAGTGAAAAAATCTTCAGGAAATAATTCAAATTTTTGATTTGCATACTCTTTTCAGTACAAATTTTCCCTCCTTTATATGTTGATTCTTTCTGCTGCAAACCTGGACAAACCTTTTACTAATTCATAAGTAGATTTGATAGTGACATCAACACCTGCTTCTTCTTGGGATAAAGAATATATGGACTCTAAATCTACCTCCCTAACAATCTACTTATCCAAAATTGTCTCCAAAATAGCCTTCTCTTGTTTCAAAGAACCCAAAAGAGTCAATATTATTTTCATGTTTATATAAACAATTGCTGCTCCAATAGTATCAGCAAATTTCAAAATGGTGCCCCTGATCTTTTTCTCATATTTGTTTGCAAAAATTGCTTGAGCCTGATTCGATTTCTCCATCTCATCTTGAATTTTCTTAGCTGATTGGAAACCAGGATTCATGGGGGAAGGAGGGAATTCAACAATAGGAATGGAAAGAGGGGGCCTAGCAAGAGAAGAAACATCATTAGTTGGGAAGACTCACCCTTTTGATACTGTCCTTCCAATTTACCCTTTATCTCTATAATGATGTTATCTTTAGAAGCTATCTCAAGCTTTGATGCATTGTAGGCCTTGAGGACTACCTCTAGTTTTGCTTGGAGGCCATCTTTCTCTTTTTCTTCCTTTTCAGCCACTTCCACTCCAAATTTAGTAGACTCTAAGGTCGTGCTAGCAGCTTCAACTACCCCTATATATTTGACTCTCTTTACAATCATGTCCCCTGATTAGTCACACCCTGAGGGTTCTCCCCTTCTTCTATTCTCTTCTCTTTTAAGTGACCACATTACTAGGGCTGCATGGTCATCACTATAAGTTATTCCCTCTAAGGGCTTGGTTTCTTTCCTTACTGCATCAAAAATTATTACATTGGCTATGTCCCATTCTGGGAGAATTAGCACTCCAACATCCGCAATCAATTTTCTCCCTTCCTCAGGGGTAATTGCTTCAAACTCTTTTAGCATCTCTTGCTTTATTTCTTCTTCAATAGCAAATGTATCTTTATGGGATTGTTCAACTTTCCTCTTTTTACATCTTTCCTTAAATTGCCCCATATGTTTCCTCCAAACAAATTGCAAAAAGACTCCTGACTTTACAAAACTGTTATTGGCCAAAAATTCATCATTAGTCTACTTAATGACAAGATCCAACTCCCTGTCTGCAAATTATTTAGTAGTTAGGTCCATTTTAGCACCTGTTGGCTCTTCTAGCATTCCTTCTTGCAATTATCCATAATTAAATTGAATATCCGCCAGGCTTCCAAGTTGTATTAATTTCTCAGCAACTGTGTGCTCATCACCTATATGTAATGGGGATTGAGAAGGTGAATACAAATATTTACTTGGTTGGGGCTCTTCTTCTAACCTCTGCCTTTTTGGGGAGGTTTGTGACTCAAGAGCATCCTCCATTGGTTTTTTGCCCTTTTATGTGGAAAGTTCATCCCCTTTAGGCATCACTACATTGTATCATGATTTTTTATATATTACATACTCTCCAGGGGGAACAATCTTAGCAAACATGGGCTTGGTCAAGATGAGCTTGGCCTTCTCGAGGTCTGCCTTCATTACTGCATCCTTTTTCTCATTCAAAGTTTGCATGGAATCCTCAAAATAATCTATCAAAAATTTAATATTTTCCTCAAATGGGTGGAAACTCTTTAATGGATCATAACTCTTATCAAAATGTTGGACAAAATCAAGAGTTTTCTTGAATACTAACCACTTTTCTTTTCTCACCTCTTGCTCTGCCAAGTTAAATTCATTCCATATTAGATCTTTGGGGAAGTGGAATTGATGCACTTTGGCCCCACACCTGACCTTCTTCCTGAACATACCATTAAAAAAGTCTTCAGGATCGACAAACCTAGCCATTGCTATTGGAAATCTGTATGGCTGGAGGAACTTCTCAAAATGTAACCAACCCCCTTTGGTAATAACAAACTGATGTGCCATGGTGACAGTTGGAAAGATTGTCCCTCTTACTTTATTTTTCAGTTCTTCTTCTTGCATACTCCCAATCTGTCTTATAATTTCAGCAATATCAATCTTCAAGGGGACCTGATAGGGGAGCAAGTATGGGGTTCCCCTAAAACCATATACTCTAAAGATAGTAGAAACATGATATAAAATTATGTCACCCCAATCCTGTACAATCTTAATGTCTGCTGAAAACTCCTTGGGCTTAATTAATTCAAGGAGAACCTTTGGGATCCTAGGGTTCTCTTGATATAGAATAATTCTAATTCTAGATGCAAAACATCTATCAAACTTTATATAAATGGCCTCTTCCCTATCCCAAGACAAATCTACACTCCACAATTGGACTGGCATGTCTTCCCCATCCTTTTCTCTTAACAGGTCCATATCTTTTGCAAAATAATTTGCACCTTTAAACAAAAACATATACATTAACATGGAATACCAACCAAAAGGTCTATCCACTTTGGCATTATTGATCACAATTAAACCCTCATGGATGAGATAGGGTGCAAAGTCATATGCTACTGCTATGGATGGGTTCATAATTTGTCCCATCATAAGCATGTAATGAGTGGACATCGCATTCTTTACATCTTCTCTAAAAATTTGACACACAAACCAATATATACCCTAGCCCTCAAGGTGAAGAAATTCATAGGGAAAGGTTCTATTGTACCAGGGCCTACCAGTGATAATCCTCCTATCTTTGCGAAAAATTCCCTCAATGGCGCACTCCTAATATGATCATTCTAGGCATCATAAACCTTTCTCAGCATTTCGAAATCAATGGGCTCTAAATAACTTGAGGCTTCATTTAACTGGAATATCTTCTTAAGTTCATCAGTTGTAATTTCAATTAGGAGGCCTCCACTTATATTCCTCACAATCTTGGTGATGGGTTCATAGCTCTTTCCAATTTGAGTCAATAAATCAACATCCATGAAAACCCCAGGGACCACAAATTTCCCAGCATCTAGTTCCCATATGTTATTTGTAGGAGCAAGTGCATTCCATTGACCAAACCCTACCCTGAACAGACCTAGACCTGCCATGCCTATCTGGGGATCTCTTAGCCAACATCCGTTATCATATAAACCATCACCAATCCATAGGCAGAGAGACTTAGGCACAAGTTCCTTTATCTTGGTGACACTATTCATGGATTGAACCAATTGTTCTAGAAAATCATCACAGATAGCTCTCTCCTGATGGTCTATATTTCCCTTAAATTCTCTTCACGGTGCCATTTTAGCAATCTAAGGTTAACCTTACTTCAAATTTTCTATTCAAACAACCCTTTAGAACTCTTAGCACCAGACAAAATCAACACAAGCAAAAATACAAACCATAGTCACAAATAAACTTACTTGTTGCCTGAGAATTCATAGAAACTGTGCACCTTGTCTCCGCTAGTCTTCTTGAATGCCTTTTGTAATTAAAATTTCAAAACAAGGTTTTATGAAGGTACCCTAGTGGAAAATGAGCATTAATTACCATCAATGGAGCATTAAGATGTTTTCAGTATGCTTTTCCTTTCAGTCGCTGATCCATGAAGAATAAAACTCGAGCAACTTTCCATCGCAGTCGAGAGACTACCATTAGATCACGTACAAATAGTGCAACTTTTAATCACTTAAGACTTTGAAGAGGGCCCACCAATTAGTCACTCTCTTTCTCTTTGTTGCTGATCTACGAAGGGTAAAGCACTAGCATCTCCCCATCACAGTATAGCAAAAACCGTTGATCTCCCCTGGACTTGTCAACCATTTAAAACACTTGGGCCACTCACATTGGTTGGGTCCACCATTCAGTCACTAGTCTACGAAGAGTAAAACCCATGCAACTCTTCATCATGGTCTAGCAACAACCGTTAGATCATATCCCTACCGTTCGATCTTTAAGGTCCCTTTTCATTTACCCACCACTACTAACTGTTAACACTTAACCGCCACTACTGACACTCTGACCGGCCCCACCACTAGTGGCTTGTCACTGATTCACAATCAGTATTCAACATGCGACTTCTTATTGTGGTATCACGATAATTGCAAGATCAACAAGACTTACCCGACCGTTAAGAACCTGATGCATACATTAAGAAACATACTTAGGACTTTAGGAAAATATAAAGCATTTCAGTTTTAATAAAGCCCCCCTCAACCTAAAGCTCAAATGGCCCCTTTTAAGGACATGGTGACCCTTCTAGTTAGGTGAAAAAGGTAACATACAAACAAATGATTCCTTAAGACAATTTGACATTAAGGCCTTTTTACCAAATGATTTTAAAAATATTGAACCCTAAACCCTTAAAAACCATTTAATTGTAGACAAGGGAACAATCCAAAAAATTGGAAAATTAAAGATATCAAGACAAAAGTAACACCATCCAAAATACTGATAATAGATGTACTTATAGCTTCTTTCCAAAATGTTTTGGCTACACCTCCTTGTATCAATATTGTCCTAGCAGCTTCAACCACTGACCGGTTGTTCCTCTCTGCGATACCATTATGTTGTGGTATCTTTGATGCAGTAAGATGCCACTTGATATCATTATCATCACAATATAGTGAATTCCTCAAAAGTAAATTCACCGCCTTGATCTGTTCTCAAGCATTTTATCTTTTTGCCACTCTCTTTCTCAGCTAAGGCCCTGAATGCCTTGAACTTACCAAAAGATTCATTCTTATCCTTCAATAATGTGACCCACATCATCCTTGAACAATCATTAATGAAGACCATGAAATATCTATCAACTTGAATGCTTCTTGTTCTTATTGGTCCACATAGATCTGTATGAACCAAATCTAACAAGTGCTCTGCTAAGAAGGACTTGCTCTTGAAATTTGAAGAAGTCATCTTTCCTAACTGACATTCTTTGCAAAGAGAATTAACTTGTTTTTCTAGCTAAGGTAGACCTCTTACTATCTTAGACTTGCTCACTTTAACAATTTTATCAAAGTTTATATGACAAAATCTCCTATGCCAAAGCCAACTATCATCTATCTTTGCAATCAAACAATTGCTAACTTTGTTGGCATTGCACACTCTAATGATAGTTAAAGGTGATTGAAGGTGTTGTCATTGATGGAAACCTTGCAATATTATGGCACTGATAGACACCAAAACTGACAGACTCTACACCATGAAATAGTTCACTGGCAGCAACAATAATGTTTACTGGCACCCTAGCCGATAGGATTTTGATTATTATATTTTGTATATATTTTTGTAAGCCAACATGGCATGTTGTAATAAGACTCATATATAAGTATGAGATCTTGTAGATCATTTGTAGAGATACATGATAGAGGATAGATATGATGGATATGCAGAGAGAATATTAAGGCAGATTTTCTATAAGGGTTTATGGTTATTGTATGAGCTTAAACCGGTATTGAACCTGGCATAGAAGATGTTTTGTAGCAGTAAATTATATTGGATTTTCATAATCCATTTTGTAAGTCAGTGATACTTCCTTTTGTAATTGAGCACTGCACTCTAGATAGTTGTCCTTCTAGTATGTGCAGGCCCCTCTTGTAAGTAATATCCATTCATTGGCCAATGAGTGAATATTGTGGGTCACAAATCCCATCGAGGTTTTTCCCACACCGAGTTTCCTCCTTAAACATCTTGTGTTATGGTTTTCTTTCTATGTTGTCTTTACTGTTCTTATTTACTGCATTAATTCTTGTTTACTGGTACACTATTTTGGAATGCAAAATACATAATAAGGTCAGAAATTATGTTAATCGATTAGATACTGATTCACCCCCCTCTCAGTATCTTTGGGACTATCATCAATCCTAACAATTGGTATTAGAGCTTGGTCCTCTATTTTCAAAAGCCTAATAGCTCTAGGAAGATTATGACATCGGTATAGATGGAAAACTTGAGAAAACAATTGGAAACAACTCTTGTAGGCTTTGATGTAGAAAGTTGAAGATGATCTGAAGACTGCACAAAAATTTATTCAAGGACTTTAGGAGAATCTCACTATTGCTAGAAACAAAAGAAGAGAACTTTATGAGAAGATACAGAATGATGATGATGAAAAGGAAACTCTTAATGAGCTTGTAAGAAAGATGAGGCAAGAAAATGTGACCTTGAGGAATGGAATGCAAGACATGACTATGAGATTTTGTAAAGACATTGAAGACAAAAAGAAGAATGAAGATGACTTGACTAGGAGACTCAATGATGCTGGAAATGAAAATCTAAGACTCAGTCATGAAAATGATATGTTGAAGACATATCTGATTCACATGGAACATGATAAAACTGAACTTATGAGATAAGGAATTTTTGGAAAATGAGCTGGCTACTGCAAATCAACATAAAGAGAAATTCAAGAAAAGTTCAGAAGAACTTGATGATATGCTGAAAAGTCAGAAACTGAATGGAGACACTAATGGACTTGGATTTGAAGTTGGTGAAAGTTTCGGTACTGCAAACAATCATGAGAATAGTAAACCGGTAAGACAACCTAATGCCTACAATTTTAATGGGAAATGCTTTAACTATAACAAGTGTGGTCATAGAGAAAATCAGTGTAGATCTAGAAACTATCAGAATACTAATGCACCCATCGATCAATGTTCCAAATGCAACAAAATTGGTCATAATTTAGAATATTACATAATGAATGTAATATGTTATGTTTGTGGAATATTTGGACACTTATCTAATCAATGCAAAACACAAACCGACATAGATATGGAAAGTCTATTTAGGAAAACAATGTCACTTGTTATGCTTGTAACAAGATTGGAAATATTGCAAAATTTTGTAGAAGCAAGACTTCATCGATAAATAATAAAGGACCCAGTTTAAAAGGCAAAGAGAAGGTAGATGAGGTAAAGAAAGAATTTTCAAGACAATGGATTAGAAAGAGAGATTAGAATGTTGATGAGACTATTCCTTCACTGGTAGAACAAAGTATTACTCCACTGACAGGAGATTCTTCATCCAACTGAAAAGTAACGCTTGGGGATATTGCAACAAATTGAAAATCATGCAAGTTTACCCTCGGTTTATGGTGAGAAGATGAACTTCTTCTTTACCGATAGATGTTTTAAGTTTCACTTAACCGGTAGGCACTTATTATGGTTGTTGAAGGAAAAGACATTATAAATTGGTATTTTTCCTTCTTTTTCATTCACTGAGCATTCAAACTTTCAAAGAGCGCGAATAACTCGAGCGAAGGCATCCAAAGCAAGAAGTGAAGCAATTTCTTTCAAGCATCCAAACCTATCAGGCAGATTAAGGTATTTATCAATGGCTTCCTCCTCTGCTCCAGAATCCATTGAAAACCCTACTATTATAGAAGTAATTAAATTCCCTAGGCCCATTTTCAAGATTATCCCCGAAGTAGCGAAACATGATGATACCCTAGGTGCTTTTTCAAAAATCCCTAAAGGAGTTTCATATGTAGAAGACCCTATAATTTGCATACATTGCCACATTGAGGAATTAGGTTTTGAGGAAATCATGAAAATGTAAAAAAATGCTATCTGTGATGAAAATGGAATTGTAAAACTTGAACATAAGGTTATTGAGACCCTAGGTTTTGTGGAAATCCTTGACATTCCAAAATTTCCTAAGGAAGTTGTAAGGATTGTGCTTAGCAGAGTTCATGGTGAATTCTTTTGGCTAGACTCTATTCATAAAATCACCAGAGAAGCAGTTAGGGTAGTGACTAGCTTACCATCCACCGGTAGAAAGCCAGATTAAACTGAGAAGGTTCCTAATAACATAGTGATGACTTTAACAGGTGCAATCTATGACAATAGATCCTAAGGGTTAATCATGTAAAAGATGATAATGTTAGATTCATTAGCACGATATTAGGATACAAAACCACACATGTTAACCGACTGAACTCAGTATCAAGTCTATGTATTCAAAGTGCATATGATATGGTTAATAGTAATGCTAAGATAGATGTATGTGAGTGGTTGAAAGATGAGTTGATTGACAATCTGAAGAAGATAAAAGAAGATAAGAAAGGTACTTTCTATTTTGGCAATCTTCTTGCAAGCTTAATGCTATATCTTACTGATGCTCTGCAAAATGGACAAGTTAGATTAAAACCTGTGGTCGTATAACACACAAAAACACAAGAAATCGTTAGTGTTATTCAACCAAAAACTAATCTAAGCAGGCATATCAAAAGAGATACTAAAAACACAAAGAAATATTTAACTATGGAAATAAATATAACAATGCATCTCCAAATGCCTTCTAACATGCTCTTAGCTCCTTCTCCTTTGTTCCTCTCCTCTCCAAGTTCCAAATTAGTGTAGCTCTCAGTAGCTTTTTGCACTATGGATGCTTATGGAGATTCAAGATTGAAATGTTTACTCTAAAATGCTATACCAATGTGAACAAAAGCTAATATTAGATGCTATGATGCTAAAATGATTTATTTTAGGCCAAGATAACAATATATTAGTGATTTATGCTAAATGCTCTCTAGAATTCACTATAGATTAAATGCATACAAGTTTTTAGGATCTGGAATATGAAGAAATGGGCTCTATTTATAGGGAAAATGGAGCAATGAATGGTTGAGATTGAGTAATCTCAATAAGGGTCAGGATTGAATGACATTCAATCCATGTGAGGGCTTTCAACCTAATCCCAAGATGACAAGTATCAATATGAGATAGGTTGAGAGGAGAGGGAAGAAGCAATAAATGCTTGACATGACCTAAGGGTTAACTTGGGAGTTAAACTCAAAGTTGGGTTAAGTGAATAAATTCTTTATTCAAAGAATAAAGCTTTTATCCAATGGATAAACTCTTGTGCAAAGGCAAAATGGATAACCATGGTCAAAGCAATAAATGCTTGAGGAGACACATGAGTGCAAGTTGAATTCACCATAAATGGTTATGTAAGAGCCATTAATGGTCATGTAAGAGCCATTAGTGGTTTTCGAAGACTTTAGAGTTTTGAATTGTTGAACACATAAAGCATTAAATGTTTTTCAAAGACTTTGAAGTCTTTGAGAAGTGAGTCCAAGTTGCTTAAGAATGTGACAGTAATTAGGGGATGGATTAGGTTAATTAGGAAGGGTTTAGAAGAATCTAGAAGGGGGTTTAGGAGTACAAGTGGATTTGGTGGGTGAGGAAAAATAGGATTTTAATTAAAATAAAATTAATTTATTTCAATAAAAAGGTGCAAGTTGCATTTGTAGGAAAATGCAAGTGGGGGGGAATAAATGATTTAAATAAATGTTTTATTTAATTTATTTAAAAGAGGAAAAGGGTTAAATGAAATAAATAGGATTTATTCATTTATTTGATTGTGAATTTGGTTTAAAGAATTAATTAAAAAAAATTGAATAATTTATTTAATTAATAGGAGAATGTTTGAAGATGAATTAATTAAATATTAATTTAATTAATTGATGGCTAGTGGATTTTTAATTAAATAAATAGCAAATATTCATTTAATCAAAATGGACAAATTTATGCAACTACATTTGCCCCTCTTTGAGACGGTGTGGTTTATCACGTTGTTTTAAAGAAAGAAAAATAGGTGCAAAGAAATGCCCCATAAAATGTTGATTTAATGGGTGGTATGCCCCCTCGAGAGATGGGCCGAAAAATTTCAAAAAATCGGCAATCTCTCGAAAAAGAATGAAAATTAATAGGGTGATAGAAGAGAAGAAGTTAGCAATGCTGGTGGAAAATAGAAGAAATCGAAGATAAAAAGAAGAAATGGAAGGCTGAGGAAGTTCACAGAGACCACGATGGTGAGCGGGAGAAAATTTGGGTTACGGCGAAGGGTTTATATGGGGAGAAAGGGGTAAAAATAGGCTCATTTGCATTCGCGTCCATAGTGAAATTATAGCTCTGATAGTGACTTTTTGGAGGAGCAAGCAACAGTCAAGATGTCGGTTCCCATAGCAGAGCACCGATTAGAGCGAGTTCGTCAATTCCAGCGGCCAGATGACTATGGACCAGTGGTATGTGAATTTGAATTTTTGAATTTTATGCATTTTTGATGTGTTTTTTTGCTAGGTCCAAGTTGAGTCGAGACAATAGCACTGAAACTGTGTTTTAGCGCTTTTGTCAATTTAATTAGCGCTTTTGTGCCGCAATGGTGCTATTGTATAGTTGTTTGAGTGCTATTGTTTTCTTAGCGCTATGGAGGAGTTATTTGAGTGCTATTGCATAGTTACTGTAGAACTTTTGTAGTTTGAGCACTTTTGTATGGTTGATTAAGTGCTTTTGTTAGGGTATTAGTGCTATTATTTATGAGATAGCGCTTTTGTTTAGGAGAATAGATGCCCCAGTTTGTGTGAACAAAAATCTCCTGATGCCAATGATGGACGGATGTGGATGTGAAGTGAGAGTTGTTTTGAACCATAGCAGCTCTAATGAGACTTAGGTCATTAGGATAAATGCTTGTTGAAGTCTAGGTGTGCCATGATTGCTTACTTGTTGAGACTTGAAGATACTTGATCAAAGTATCTATTGATAGTCTAGGTTTAAACTTAAGAAAGTTTGAAACAAAACAACTAATGATGATGGTTGATGCATGTGTGTAGGAGGATCTACATATCTTACAGTTGCACAAGAGGCATCCCACCACACAGGGGCTACGCGATCGATTGACAGAGGTCAAGGTGGATTGCATTGCAGCGACTGACATGTATGATGTGATGCATATGCCCGTGATTCAGATGAATCATGGTTTGATTACAGCATTGGCAGAGCAGTGGCATAGTGAGACATGCATGTTTCACTGGGCACAGGGGGAGATGACTGTTACACTTGAGGATGTATGGCGCATCCTGCATATTCCCATTTGAGGTGAGCTGGTGACATATGACAGAGCGTGGGGGACCCTAGTGGTATAGAGAGTTTTTGATGAGGACATTTATATTGATGATGGTTTGATAGCTTAGGAGGATATTGTTGCATTGTACGAGCCGTTACTAGCAATTTTGTCAGGGATTGTGGGGGGGCTACTATGTTCGAATAGATGATCACATGGTCTAGCCATTGGTTGGGGGCAAGTGATTGAGCAGATGATTACCGGGGGGATGCAGCTTGCATGGGGACCATGTGTGTTAGCGCACCTATATCAATAGCTGCATGAGGTAGTATACCGTGGGAGGGGCTCATTGGCAGTGGGAGTGATGCTATTGCATATTTGGGCATGGGAGCATTTATCGGTTACCCGACCAGTGAGTCTGAGATTTTGGGCAGTTGACCAGCCCTATGTATTTATGTATAGTGGTATGATGAGTCAGCCCCACCTAGGGAAGTTAGAGTGGTGGTGGCGGGCACTGGATGATCTGGATGTAGTGATCTGGAGACCCTATATTGAGTGTGAGCCTTGGGAGGATGATACGGAGGCATTGACATATGTATTCATGACCTGATTCCCCATTGGGAGGATAGCTTACCATGTGGAGAGACAGGTGCCTAGCAGAGTTTTAAGACAGTTTAGATGGCAGAAGGGATTGCCTAGGGGATTGGGAGAGTATGCTAGGGTGGTATGAGAGAGGTACACATGGGGGCTAGTACTACCTTATGATCAGGTATTGGTAGAGTTTTGGATGCTATAGGCGAGACCATGGGATAGACGATCGAGGGTGGTAGATGTAGGGGTGTTAGAGGAGTATACGCAGTATATGACGGGTCATCCGATTCCTCATTTGAATATCAGATCCAGTAGAGCCGATTCCTGATTTTAAGGAGGATAGGGGATGGAGACAGGGGAGGAGAGGAGATCAAGGATTGATAGTAGGTGGACAAGTGAGAGGGTATGGTGGTGATGGAGGAGGAGGAGGAGGGGATGGTGGAGGTGGTGGATCTGGTGGTGGAGGTGGCGATGGTGGGAAAGTTCAGTAGAGAGGGAGAGGCAATTTGCCATTGCGGATATCATAGGGACCATTGATGCAGGGAGGAGTTAGATTAGGTGGCTAAGGTATGGGGGAGAGGGAGGTTCTAATGGATAGAGGGGAGGGAGCCACTGGAGAGGGAACTATAGGTGAGGCACCTATGGATATAGGGGAGGGAGCCACTCGACATCTTCGAGATCATATGCTAGTATATTTGCAAACTCAACTTACAGCAGCTGAGACACAAGTGGAGGATCTAGAGGCAGAGGTGGCAACTAGAGATGTGCAGTTATTTGCATGATAGTCAGAGCTGACTGCAATGCTGCGGGAAAGAGATCAAGCTATTGATAGGGTGACCCAGTTGCAAGAGAGAGTGAGGGCTTTGGAGGGAGTATAGGGATAGGGGCCATCTGTGGAAGCATTGGCGAGGGAGGTACGAAGAGAAGGTGGAGAGGTTGATTACTGGCGGGGTTTATATGAGTATGTGGTGCCATCTAGTCAGCAAGCACTGAGATATTCATAGATGTGGCAGGCTAGATCAAAGCGATCTCAGAGGATGCAAAGTAGTCGAGGTGTGATGGGTCCTCTATGGAGAGATAGGTCAGGTGATGTAGGAGCTATTGGGGGTTTGATGGGTCCTCCACAGAGAGATAGATCAGGTGATGCAGGGACTAGTGGGGGAGCAGGTGGTGATGATGATGCAACATCGTGTCAAAGTGGCATCTGAGAGAACATTTTGTATGTATTTGGATATTGTCATTTTGGATTGTGTCTTGGATGGCTCTTGGTAGCCAATTTTTTGGACTTCATTGTAATCTGATACATGAGATGATATATATATGAGGAGATCCCATTTTATGATATGTATGTTGATATGTATGGTTTTTATGAGTTTATGCTTAGATGGATATGTGTATTTGATATATGTATGCGTTTATGAGATGATTCCTATATGCATGTTTTATGATGTTTTACTCTTACATGATGGCTTATATGCATGTTGTATGATGTTGGATACTAACATGTAAATACAGGTTTTATATATGCATGATTTGTTTAATGTATTGCTTTATGTATGTAATGCCATGATGATGGTGTATGCATAATGATATAATGATATAGATAGTATTTTGTACTTTATATTAATACAATGATGAGATAATGATATGCAATGATGGTAATGCAATGCTTTGAATGATTTATTTATGGATATGCATCTAGATGGTTTGTAACATGGATAAACAAATGTGAAGTACAAATGTTTAAATGATGATTTCTAAATGAATGCATATGTTATAATGTATGAACCAATGGTTGAGACAAATGGTTTTACGATTCTAAATGCCCAAATATGATGAAGTAAAATGATAATGTGATAATAATGCAACTTATGGTTAATAAATGCACCTTAATGCAATTAAAAGGGATAATGAATGCAATCTAAATGAATCCTAAGGGAACTAAAATGAGTATAATAAGACACTAAAATGGATGAATGAATGCACTTTTTAACTAATGGAGAGATAAATGAATGTTTAGTAATGGCTAATCATGGTAGTAAATGCAAATAAGGATAATTAATCATTTTAAATGTCATGACTGGAATAATGAAATGATATAATGATACTAATGCAAGTAAATGAGAATGAACCATATGTAATTTTATGCAACTAAAATGATATGAAATGAAATAAATGCAACTAAATGTAATGATGATGGATATGACCATGATAGATGAATGCAAGGTTGTTTAGACTTTGCATGATGCACTGATGATGTATTAGAATACTCTGTCACGATTGTATCCAAGACCAGCTCAATTTTCACATAACTGCTCACATTAACTTTGTTCATATTTGCATACAAAATCACGTATATGAATAATGAATGAGTAAATGAATGGGTGATATGCAACGGAATGCAATATAAATAGATTGAGCTTTAAAATATTGTAAGAAAATACAAGCAACTTGACATAATGACTCAAGATGACCAGAGTATTCCTTACATGGATTTTGATATAGCAAGTTAATACAAACAACTTGATATAATGGGTCAAGTTGACCTGAGTATTGTTTGCAGAATAGACAAGGATTATCTCCTTTCATGCATGACTTGGATCATCCTCCTTGATCTTGGGCTGATCATATCCTGAGACAAGTTCATACCGTAATAAGAGATAAAACCTTTATCCAGTTTGGATGAGGTAGGAGGAACCAAAGAAAGAGAATTGTACCTGCAAACAAACAACATATATAAATAATAAAGAATAAAGAATATGGATACTCGATAATGGTTCATGCTCATATGGTCGAGATATACATTATAGTCAACAAGCTTGAGTGATCTATGACCGTATTTTGCCTATGATCACGTCGCTTAGTGAACTTCCCACGTAGACACCATTAGGACATGCCCCAGTACTTCATCGGAATAATTCCTAGAAGATACACAAAAAATGCTATAAGAACCTAATATGAATAAATAACCCACAAATCAACCAAGTATTTGATAGCTTAAACAAAATTTTCTTGTCAAAGAAAATGTCATTTTGTCGTTGTTTTGGTAAGGAAGGATGCATCCTTGTTTAAGACAGTTCTATGTGTTTGATGTGATAAGAGGTCATCGTTCGATTTTTTCACAATGTTTGTTTGGTATCTGTCTTGAAAATGTATGTACAGGGTGTTGCCATGTTTTTGATCGATTTTTGGTGTTTTCTGATGTTTTTGGATTTTGTGATTTTGAATGTTTTTGGTACTTTATGAGATAGTTTTGAATGAAGAACCCCAATGAATGACAAGATAATGTAGAATCATCTTCCATCAACTAGATTAAGGGCATTGCCCCCAGGTTTTAGACATGACTATGAAAAAGTGGGATGCGAGGCACGTAAAGTACTATCCTGGATTGCAGATCAATAACCAGCCATGACTTTGGATGGATGGATGAGTGGATGAAATGAATGTGATCACCACAAGTTTGAAAGACAATGGAGCCATAGCCTATATGAGTGGCGCCTGTTTGCCAGGTTTTCATTATCGCACTTACCCAAGGTGCCACCGGAGTGGTTGTTCACCGTTTGGATGCATGATTTTGCTTTACTATTTTGATGTTTTGTAGTTTCTTTAGGTCATTTATCTTAATGTTTTTGGTTGATTTTTTGGTATGGATGGGAGCCTGATGCTCTGTGTAGCTCATGTATAAAAATATTTGAGGAGCATGCTGTTGATTGGATCTGCTAGTAGTTCTCCTTCTGAAGTAGCCAACTGATATGCCCCAGACCCAAATACAACAGTGATAACATATGGACCCAGCCAGTTTGATTCAAACTTTCCCTGATGTTCTCAGTTGGGTTGGTTACAAGGATTCTCTCATAAAACAAGATCACCTACCTCAAATTTACGAGGCCTAACCCGATGATTATAACTTCTGCTCATGCGCTACTAATAGGCTTTGAGGTGATTGTATGCAGCTTGTTGTTTCTCATCAAGTAGTTCTAAGTCCTAAAGATGTGATACTCTGTATGCTTCATCATCTATCAGATTATGCAAGGAAACCCGTAGTGATGGTATCTCGACCTCAATAGGTAAGATAGCTTCTGCTCCATAGACCAGTGAGTAAGGAGTTGCGCCTATAGGGGTTTGAATACTAGTTCGATATACCCATAGTGTTGGATTCAATTGAACATGCCAATCATGGCCGGCATCATTGACTGTCTTCTTGAGGATTCTCAATATGTTTTTATTTGATGCTTCAGCCTGACCATTTCCTTGTGGGTAATATGGAGTGGAAAAGTGGTGTTGGATGTGAAAATTCTCATAGAGTTCACAGACATCTTGATTCTTGAAAGGAAGACTGTTATCTGTGATGATGGACATGAGTACACCATATTGGCAGATAATGTAATTGAGGATAAATGAGGCGATCTACTTGCCGGTGACTTGGGTAAGTGGAACAACTTCAATCCACTTTGTGAAGTATTCAGTGGCGGTAATAATGAATTTGTGGCCATTGGATGAGGATGGATGGATTTTACCCACAAGGTCAAGTCCCCATTGACAAAAAGGCCATGGTGTTGTGATTGGTTGTAGTTCCTATGCTGGTGCATGTATCAGGTCTCCATGAACTTGGTATTTCTTGCATTTTCTGACAAAGTAGTAGGAGTTTTTTTCCATGGATGGCCAATAGTATCCAACTCGTATGATCTTCTTGGTTAGTGATGAGCCACTTGTGTGAGTCCCACAAATTCCTCCATGTACCTCTTCCAAGGCCTTTGTTATCTCATCTTGTTCCAGAAATCGAAGGAGAGTACCATCAAGACTGCGTTGTTATAGGGTTTCAGCAATAATGGTATATTGAGCTGTTTGGTGAATGAAGGTTTTACATTGGTTATTTGATTGGTTAGGAGGAAGCGTGTGATCATAGATATAGGTGTAAAAATCATTGTACCATGGGCAGTCGGAATCGATAAGGCGACATATCATCTCGGATTTGAGGATATCATAAGTGGGAATCCAAAGCTGTTCAACCAAGAACTCGTAGCGTGTTGAATTTTGGGGAAGATCCAGAAGAGATGCGATAGTAGCCATAGCGTCAGCAACTTGATTCTGATCTCTGGGTATTTGCTCAAAGGTTATAGTAGTAAATGATGCCTTTAAACTATCCACCATTTGTTTGTATGGCATGAGTTTATTATCCTTGGTTTGATATTCATCTGTTGCTTGTTGAATGACCAATTGGGAGTCGCCATATACTTGTAGTTCTTGTAACTTCCATTGTATGGCTAGTCTGAGTCCTATGATTAAGGCCTCATACTTTGCTATGTTGTTTGTGCATGGAAATGGGATCCTGTAAGACTTTGGGATACTGTCACCTTGAGGTGTGATAAATAGAATGCCTGCCCCAGAGCCATGCCTAGTGTATGAACCATGAAAGTATAGCTTCCATGGTTGTGCTTCTGTGATCATGAATATCTCTTCATCTGGAAAATTGAAAGTGAGGGGATGATCACCTATGAGTGGGTCATCAGCCAACTGATCTACAATAACTTGTACTTTGATAGCCTTACGGTCCACATACTCGATGTCAAATTCACTTAGAATCATCACCCATTTGGCCAAACGGCCTGTCAATGCTGCTTTGTTGAGTAAGTACTTTAGTGGATCGATCTTTGCAATGAATTGTACCTTGTGTGTTAACAGATAGTGCCTCAGTTTAGTGGCTGCTAAGATTACTGCTAGGCAAGCTCGCTCAATAGGGGTGTAATTGAGGTCATAGCCAACCAGTGTGTGAGAGATGTAGTAAACAACACACTCTTTCCCTTCTGCATTATGCTGTGCTAGTAGTACACCCAATGTTGTACTTGTTGCTGATATATAGAGTAATAGAGGTCTACTTGGATCTAGTGGGTTTAGTAATGGTGTATTCATGAGATAGTCTTTAAGCATCTGGAATGCTTGCTGGCATCTAGCATCCCACTGAAAGCGGATGTTCTTATGTAGTAGGTGTGTAAATGGGTGACACTTATCTGCCAATTGTGCAATGAATCTTTGAATGGATTGGAGCCACCCTTGTAATGTCCTTAGCTGACTGATATTCTTTGGTGGTGGCATGTCCATGATTGCTTTGACCTTTGTTGGATCGACCTCAATGTCTTTGCTTGAGATAATGTATCTGAGAAGCTTCCCTAAGGTTACTCCAAAGACACATTTCTTTGGGTTGAGTCTAACATGATATTTTTCTAGTCTATCAAAGATTCTCTCTAATATGTCCAAATGACCTTCTCTTGTGAGTGATTTTGCCAATAAGTCATCAACATAATCTTCCATTATGGTATGCATCATAGCATGGAAGATAGTGGTCATTGCTCATTGATAGGTCACTCCTGCATTCTTTAGACCAAAAGGAATTACATTCTAGTAGTACATGCCCCATGGACATGTGAAGGTTGTCTTATGTTGATCCTCTGGTGCGATCTTTATCTGATTGTATACTGAAAAGCCATCCATGAGTGAAAGCATGGCATGTCCTGTTGTTAGGTCTACTATGATATCGATATTTGGTAGGTGGAAGTCATCCTTAGGACATGCCTTGTTCAGATCTCTAAAGTTAGTACAAATACAGATGCCCCCATTTGGTTTCCCAACATGCACAATATTGGATATCCAATCTGCATAATTAATTGGTCTAATAAAACCAACATCTAGAAGTTTCTTGAGTTCTGCTTTGACTAGTACCACAATCTGAGGATGCATCTTGCGAAGTTTTTGCTTGACAGGTTTGGCTCCTTTTGCTACTGTGAGGTGATGCATGACTAAATCAAGATCAAGCCCAGGCATGTCTACATATGACCATGAAAAGTTGATCTTGCATTGTTTGAAGAATTCGACAAACTTAGGTTGTTCTTCCGGTGTTAAAAGAGATGCCAGATGTATGTGGTGAGGAGTTTTAGGAGTCCCCACATTGTATTCTTTTGTTTCCTTGATCAGAATCATTGATCTTTCCTACTATGTACTAGAGGGGAGAATGTCAAACCTTTCATCCTCAAGCGCCTCAGAGAGGTTTTCACCATTGGATATGCTCCTTTTTACTTTTGCAGGATCAAACAGTGCCATAGTGTGGTTTTCACTAGAAGATCCATGTTTTATTGTTACATTTTTGCAGCTGAAAGGTTTGGCATCCACCCCAAAGTATGTTGCGCTATTAAGTTCTATGGTAAATCCAGCTTGGTGATCCCCACTTGGTATTTTATCCCATAATTCCAAAAAGTCAATGATCGCCTCATCATTTTGGAAGTGGTCAAGGCATGGGGGATTAGGTTGGTTCCATTTGATGAGTTCAGGATGGATAATGGTCATTACTTCATCGATTAGGTTAAGTTTGGTAGATGTGTTAGTGAGGGTTAAGATGTTGTGGTGAAGGGAATTGATGGTACTCTCACTGTCAGAATCAGGCGTAGGATGCGACGTAGGGTCTATGGAAGAAGTTTCCAGCTTAGGAACCCAAGAGATCTTTATCTATGCTTCTCCATAAACAGAAATGTCTTTGTGAGGTGGAGGTAGTGATGTGTCTTCCTCATCTGAAGTGTTAAGCTATACTATATCAAATTCCCACTCATGCGAGTCAGTTTCTGAGTCACTTTCTAGTAACCAGTTACTGTACCGTACTGGGATATCTTTTGAATCAAATACTGCAGGTATGATCGGTATTGCAGGAAAGATTATGGAGATCAATGAATCCGATATGGGGAGAATTGGTAGTGTTGACTCTATTGCTTCTACTTGGACCGCTGGTGTTGTAGATATTGCTAGGTATTCGGATATAGTTGCGGCTACTAAGGGGACTATTGATGTTATCATTGCTACTGATGGTGTTACTAGTTCAATTGATGGGATGATTGGTGTTGCAGATGGTTTTGCTGGGATTTTTAGCTTCAATGGGATAGTTCTTATGTTTTGGGGTGCTTCTTTTATAATCAAAGGCTACCTCTTTGTAGTAGGTTGATATAGAGATTTGTTGGATTTCCCTTTGAACCTGAGCTTAGGAAAGATCTCCTTTTGAAAGCCTAATCCTGCGTTGTCTTTTGGTTGTAATTCTGGCAGTAGTGGCTCATGTCGCCCTTGCTTACAATACCCCAAAGCACTTTGACCATCATATCCTATTCTTTGCACAATGAGAAGACCTTTGCCATATTGATCTATGGGAAGCTTAACTTGTGGAATGTCGGTGGTGATAGGATCCTTATAGATCCATTCTGCTACGTCTTCATCTTTGGTTTCCTCTTCTTCACTCTTTCAAAGGATGAAAGGTGTCAATGTGCATGTTGGTTTGACCAGTGATGTTTGAAGTACTTGTTGAGGTTTTCCATTTATTTTAGGAGAAGTGGGCATTTGTCCAACACAAAAGAGTTGGCTTAAATTGTATTCTCCTAGACCTTCCTATGCAATTTTCATCTTGAGCTTCTCTTGCTTGGGTATAATAGTGTTTGAATTAGAAAGGGAGGTTGGACTTACATATGATGTGGAGGAGATGGCTTCTCTATTGTTGGGAACAGTAATCTCTGGTTGATGACTTATGTTATGACAATATGCAAAGGGGTTTGCATCACCCAGGATTATGATTTCTACACCATTATGTGGGAACTTGATACACTGATGGTAAGTGGATGGAATGGCTTGCATGGCATGTATCCAAGGTCTTCCTAATAATAAATTGTATGGCAGAGGAAGGTCCAAAACTTGACAGATGATGTGTTTCACCACAGGGCCTACTTGGATTGGTAGTACAATAGCTCCTTTGGATGAATGCTATGTATCATCATAAGCTTTGATTGTGATCTTCTTGCGGGGATCCACTGATTCAATTGCATATCCCAAAGATGTGACTAATTGTAGTGTACAAATATTCAAGCCTACTCCATTGTTGATTAAGACTCTCTTGATCCTATGCTGATTGATAAACCCTTCAATGTGGAGTGAGGCATTATGAGGTTCCTGGAAGGATGAGTTGTCACTTTCAGAGAAAGTGAGACAGGGTGATGACCTTAGATTTCCAACCATCGCTTGGAACTGATCTGTATTTAGGTTTGCAGGGACTGACACCTCTTGGAGAGCTTGATCCAAGATTGTTTTATGGGATGGAGATAGGCACAATAGATCTAGGATAGATATCAGTGTGGGTGTTTTGTCTAATTGGTCCACAAGGTTATACTACTTTGGGATAGATGTGGTTCCTTGCAGAGCTGCTTTTATGGTAATTGTGCTACGACGTGTAACAACATTGCAAGTGGAGCTGGGATTTTTGATAGTAATAGTTGCAATTTGTTCACTGGCATCGTATAGGTGATTCACAGTGTAATTATATGCTGCTTGCATATAATCAGTGGTGTTTGTGTTTCTCCTTGAAGTGGAAGGACCCCTTTGATCATGTGATGGAAGTGGATTTTTAAACATGAGATGATCATTGTTTGTTGTCTTTGGGTCATGTCCTTCGATTTCAATTTCACCTCGGTCAATAAGATCCTGAATAAGATCTTTCAATCTATGACAATTGCTTGTTTTATGTCCTTTCCCTTGGTGGAAATCGCAATGTTCAGTATCCCTCCACTATGAAGGTTTGACTTGAGGTTCATAATTTGATGTTTTGGGTAAGGTTACTAGATTTTGAGAAACCAACTGTCGTAACACTATTTCAATGGGTTCCCCTAAGGGAGTGCATGTTCAATTTGGTTTTTGTCGATGCTATCTGGGTTCATCTTGAGATGTGATGTGGCCTTGATTTGGAGGAGCAACTGTGTTAGTCTTAGGTGGGGGATTTTGTCCTACAAATTAGACTACAGGTTGTGCACTTTTGATAGTTCTTGCATCCACAACCCCATCATTGACAATATTTTTATTTTTGTTCCAGAAGTTTGGTTTGTCACTATTGAATCGTGGACGAGGGCCATCCTTTGGTTCATTGTAGATTTTGATAAGTCCTTTCTTAATGAGAGCCCGCTCACATTTTAAGCCTTTGGTGATCATGTCATTGAAAGAGTCTGTGTCTTTTACGTCCAGGTGAAATTTCATTTCTTCATTTAAGTTGGAAATAAATATTTCCACTAGTTCTTGTTCAGGTAACCGAAGAGAACGTTACTAGACATTTGACACCATCGTTGCAAAAAGACTGAGAATAGTTCACCTAGTTTTTGTTTAGTGTTACATAGATCAGCCAATGTGATATCACGTTCAATGTTGTGTGAGTAATGTGCCAAGAACTTCTGGATGAGTTCTTCAAATGTCCTAATGCCACCGAGTAATCAGGAAAACCATGATGTGGTTGTTCCTCCCAAGCTTTGGGGAAAAAGGTACGTATCCTCGTATGCCACTTCGAGACAAGCTGAATGGAATTCTCTGACATGATCGTGAGGATCTCCTTTTCCTCTATATTTTTCAAACTTGGGTGTTTTGAACCCTCATGGAAAAGGTGGCATATGAAGATTCCTATCAAAGGGATAGGGAAAAATGTCATTGAGTGAAAATTGATTAGTCTTCACACCACTATGAAGTTGTTGGGCGAGATTTTGAACTTGTTGCCGCAACATCTCTATGTCATTTGGAGGAGGAGGAGGTGGTGGATTACTGTGATGAAGGTTATATCTGATGGGATCTCTACCTCTTTCTTCCTCATTGCGACTTTGTCATTCTGATGCTTGTCTTAGTTGTGCAAGATCAAAGTCAGAGGGGAGTTTGGCTCCTTCTTGAGCAAGTTTTAAAAAGTGAGCATCCGCATTGCTCCTGAGTATTTCATCAAAAATTTTGTTAAAGAGGGGGTTGTGTTGTGCCCTTTCTATTGTCACAGGAGTAGGAGTACTTGGGTTTTCGTCATTTACATTTCCTCCAAGGGCTTCTTGGAATTCATTGATATTTTCCTCCTCTTCCTCTTCAATTTCGTGTTGTCTAGACCTGGACCTGGTAAGAGCCATTTTGTTTACAAGTTTTTGTTGAAGCTTGATGAAAATGATGATAAGTTGGTGATGAAATGAAAGATTGATGTTTAGTGAAGCATTTTGCATATGAATATCTAACACTAAAGGTAGATGGTACCAAAGTTCCTTCTTGAATTGCTTGTTATGTTTGATTGACAAAGTTTGATGTGATAAGGTTTAGAGAGATCTGAGATGTGTTACAGACCCAACTACTTACTAATGAGAGGATTCACTCATAGACTAGTTTTAATCTGCATAGAAATGCCTCTTAGGATGAGTTTATCCTAGATGTAGAGACACTCTAAAAGTGATGTGTTGTGTTTGATTCAAGCAATATCTAAATAAAACTTAGGACAAAAACCTCTTGATGTTTTGAGAGTTGGAATGGATTTGATGATGTGTGAATATGAGAATGGATGAAATGTTTAACTTCAATAGAAACTTTGTGTTACAAAAGGAACAAACTCTTCTTCTTCTTGTTCAGGGTTGGTGGTTCTTCCCTAGCTGAGTTATACATAATACAAATGTCTAGAAAGAAGATAGGATTGATCTTGCCTCCCTTGTTTTTCTAATAACTCAAAGCTCTATATTGAGTAAAGGCTCTACGTTTTAATGACTCTTAATCAAACTCGTTTAATTTTCCTTGAAGGTATAGATGCATGTGACGTAAAAAGGTTATATGAGAGATAAAGATTTGTCTATTAAGATAGAAGAATTTCCTCCTTTTGATTAAAGCCTTTGAGCTTAATGGTCTTCTTTTCAAGTTGATGTGTTGATGAAGATTCTTCTTTCTCAAGATGTGAAGAATGGTCATATAGTTTGATACTCTTGCTCTTTGTTTTTGATCTTTTGGTTTTTGAAATTTTTTTGTGTTGGATGAATACTTGTTTTGAATTTTGGATTTTATGATGTTTCTTTGACAAGAAAACAAAGAAAGCATACAAACACAAGAATGTTGCCTCAAAAGGCACAAATAGGTGTGGGTCTAGATTAATCCAATCTTTGGACTTTTTATGACCCTTTCCTTTAAATGTATTTTAGGTGTTTTTCGAAAGCCTGAAGTCGGCTCAATTTGTACTTGGTCTTGACTAAAATGAAAAAAACTTCAAACACTCTTTATCCCTAAGGTCAAATGGCCAGTTGTGATAAATTCAGCCCACATCTTGATATTTCTTTGACTTTGGTACTACATACCTTATGAATCTCGTCGTGGCAGGTAAGGATGTGATATACTAAGTCTTGCATGAGCATAACAAATAGATGATCCCTATGATTGGGGAGTCACCACTTCCATCAAGCCACAAGTGACTTTTCAAAAAGCTATGTTTCTACTCAAGGAAATATGTATGGTGAGTATCTTGGTAGCAAAACCATCTATGCTCTTGCACTGAATTGTATCACAAATATCCTCAATCAATAGAATAGGTGGGCTACTACTTAAAGGTGTTTAGTAATTTTTGATGTCTTTGGACATAAGTTCATTCTGTAGTGACTCACTTAAGAGCCTTGTAACTTGTGGTGGGGCCCATTTGTCCTTTCGGTAAGTTATACTATAGGAACAGCTATACCCAAGGCTACAGCTTTCACTCCCACCTAATTTCTATAATGGCTCAAAGGATTTACCATGCGAGGTTGTTCCCAAGAGTGATGTGTCTCTTGGCAGCCCCTCTTAAAAAGATAAAACTTGAGTGTTACTAACACTTTTCTCTTGCACCTAGGACCACAAAAGCCAAGGGAGAGGATAGTGTGTTAGAGGTAGGACCACTCGACAAACTCTTTTGCACAAGTGTGCCAAACACAAAATACACTTGTTCTTTTTAAATTGTCATTGCAATGATGTTTTATCTATTTGGAGATGTCGCTCCAACAACCATGATGTTCTTTTTAACTTCAAAGGCAAAATGTTTGAGTAAACTAGAATTTGAAATCCTGGTCAACTTAATTTGAAACATGTATGCATGAAGTAAATCATTTGCAAAATAAGACAAATTGATTGTTCCTTTTATTTGCACTAAAATTTAAAGTGTTGATTGTGAGTTTTTACTTAAGTTTGATGCAATAAAATGAAATTTGCCTTGTCTTGTTTTAAGCACCCAAAAAGAGAGTTTACCCTACCTTGCAATGGAAGCAAATTTGTGTTGTTCAAGTTTAGAGCACCAAAACAAGATTGATCCTAACTTGCAAGAAATGAAGTTTGTGTTGTTCAATTTTAGAGCACTAAATGAAAAATTTTAACTTTAAGCAACAAAAGGAGTTAGTTTTAAAAACCTGCACAAGAAACGTACAGTTAGGAAAATCTGAACCTATGGTGGGCTTCTACAAGCCTAAGAAAATTCACTTTTTCGGTTACGTGGTCTTTTTTACAATGTTTTGTTACAATAGCACTACTCTATGCTCAAACAAAAGCGCTATTTAACACAAATGCGCTAAAATGAAGACCAAAGCGCTAAAAGAAAAATTTTAATAGCAAAAACAAAAGCGCTAAAACATGTACAAATGTGCTACTTAAGCCTTAAAAGTGCTAAAAGATAGGCAATAGCACTAAATTTGAGATAATAGCGCTATTATAAAAACAATAGCTAGAATATGAAATTGTAATAGCGCTAAAACACGATCAAAAGCCCCAGAGTGAGAGCTGTGTGTCAATCTAAACAAAAAAGTTAGTAGTTTATAGAAAAATGTTGTGTTCGATTCACGTTGGGTTCACCAAATGATGCTCTGGAAAATGGAGAAGTTAGATTAAAACTTGTGGTCATATAACATAGAAAAACACAAGAAATCGTTAGTGTTATTCAACCAAAAACTCATCTAAGCAGGCATATCAAAAGAGATACTAAAAACACGAAGAAATATTTAACTATGGAAATAAATATAACAAGGCATCTCCAAATGCCTTCTAACATACTCTTAGCTCCTTCTCCTTTGTTCCTCTCCTCTCCAAGTTCCAAATTAGTGTAGCTCTCAGTAGCTTTTTGCACTATGGATGCTTATGGAGATTCAAGATTGAAATGTTTACTCTAAAATGCTATACAAATGTGAACAAAAGCTAATATTAGATGCTATGATGCTAAAATGATTTATTTTAGGCCAAGATAACAATATATTAGTGATTTATGCTAAATGCTCTCTAGAATTCACTGTAGATTAAATGCATACAAGTTTTCAAGATCTGGATTATGAAGAAATGGGCTCTATTTATAGGGAAAATGGAGCAATGAATGGTTGAGATTGAGTAATCTCAACAAGGGTCAGGATTGAATGATATTCAATCCATGTGAGGGCTTTCAACCTAATCCCAAGATGACAAGTGTTAATATGAGATAGGTTGAGAGGAGAGGGAAGAAGCATTAAATGCTTGACATGACCTAAGGGTTAACTTGGGAGTTAAAATCAAGGTTGGGTTAACTGAATAAATTCTTGATTCAAAGAATAAAGCTTTTATCCAATGGATAAACTCTTTTGCAAAGGCAAAAGGGATAACCATGGTCAAAGCAATAAATGTTTGAGGAGACACATGAGTGCAAGTTGAATTAACCGTAAATGGTTATGTAAGAGCCATTAATGGTCATGTAAGAGCCATTAGTGGTTTTTGAAGACTTTAGAGGTTTGACTTGTTGAACACATAAAGCATTAAATGCTTTTCAAAAACTTTGAAGTCTTTGAGAAGTGACTTCAAGTTGCTTAGGAATGTGACAATAATTAGGGGATGGATTAGGTTAATTAGGAAGGGTTTAGAAGAATCCAGAAGGGGCTTTAGGAGTGCAAGTGGATTTGGTGGGTGAGGAAAAATAGGATTTTAATTAAAATAAAATTAATTTATTTCAATAAAAAGGTGCAAGTTGCATTTGTAGGAAAATGCAAGTAGGGGGGAATAAATGTTTTATTTAATTTATTTAAAAGAGGAAAAGGGTTGAATGAAATAAATAGGATTTATTCATTTATTTGATTGTGAATTTGGTTTAATGAATTAATTAAAATAAATTAAATAATTTATTTAATTAAAATAAATTAAATAATTTATTTAATTAATAAGAGAATGTTTGAAGAGGAATTAATTAAATATTAATTTAATTAATTGATGGCTAGTGGATTTTTAATTAAATAAATAGAAAATATTCATTTAATGAAAATGGACAAATTTATGTGACTACACTTACAAAAGAGGTTCCTAGTATAGGAAATAAAGACTTTGGTTATGAGATATTAGTAGGAAAAGAACTGTTAGATATATTCACCGGTATGGGGACAGATAATGATGAGATCTGGATGGACGCAGTTCTTCCTACAACTATCTGGGTGACAGAAATGGGATATGAGTGTTGGTATTTTGGTATGGTTTTGTCATTGATGTCAACACCTACTGAAAACAAGCACTTTGGAGATCCCGCAACATTCACCGGCAAGCAACTATTGCACAGTTATTGGTATATGGTTCACTGGCAAGATATAATGTTCACCGGTATCTGGAATGATATGGAAGACACTTGGTAATGTCGAAGACATCGTGTGGAAACTTTGTTTTGAAGAATTAATCATTGGTATATTCATATTTGCATATTTGCTTTTACCAGCAAATAGGTCCAGGTTATCTAGGGTTACACCGGCAGGTTTATATTTTCCAGATCAGCATGGCACGCTATGGAGATGATTTATTATTGATGTAAATGCATTAAGCCGACATGTTTAATCAGTTATTGCATCGGATATTATATTGTTTGTAAAATGATTTTATTGTAATATCTTGTAGAGCTGACCTACTAAAATTGGTCTTAGGGTATGGTATAAATGTAAGATCTTATTTGTAAGATCAAGTGTGGAATGCAAAAAAGAATTGAGTGAAGGTATATGCAAGATCAAGTAGAGGTATACATGAAGACATCATTTGAAGGTGAAGCTAGGTTTTTGTATAAGCATATCAGCATTACATCGGTACTTAATCTAGCATATGAAGATGCTATTTTGTGTAGTACATTCTTATTGGATTTAACCATCCAACTGTAGTCAGTGTGACTCCCATTTTGTGATTGAGCAGTGAGCTCTAGGCTATTGGCCTTTCTGCATGTGCATACCCCATTTATGTACACTTACTATCTACAATAGTATCATCTGATTGTGTGTAAGGTTTCCCATCGTGGTTTTTCCCCTTACAGGGTTTCCACATACAAATATTGGTGTTATGTGTTGTGGATGACTTTATGCTTGTGTTTCATGCATTAATCTTTACTGGTATAGCAATTTACTATTAACACTGTCTACCAGCATACTTAACTGGTTTACCGGTATTAAGCATTAAGTTGGTTGATTAGTTTTTGGTTTGAATTTACTTGACAACTGATTCACCCCCCCCCCTCAGTTGTCTTTGGGACCTAACAATTGGTATCAGAGCTTAGTCCTCTTTTGCAGAAGTTTAACAACTTGAGGAGATCCAATGTCTACTAATTACTTTAGGAAGGACAATCCTAAACTTGATGGAACCAATTGTGGGATATGGAAGATCAGAATGCAGACACATCTGAATTGCATTGGTAAAGACATCTAAGAAGTTACAAAGAATGGGTATAGTGCTACTATAGTTGGTTAGACTACTCCAACTACCTTAGCTAAAGATGAAGAGAATGATTGCAAAGCAAGAGAAGCACTTTTGAGTGCATTATCAGATCAACAAATCATGGGATTATCAGATAGGTCTACTACTAAAGCTATTTGGGATTATTTGGAAACACTAAATGAAGGAGATTCCACAGTCAAGGTTGCAAAACTTGAAATCTTCTAAGTCAGGTATGAACATCTGAAAATGGAAGAAGATGAAAGGATTTCTGCTTTTATGGAAAGAGTAAATGAAATTGTTTTGGGTATTAAATGTTGTGGAGGAACTCTGAGTGAGGATGAAATTGTTTCAAAAATCTTAAGAGGTTTACCACCGGCATATAAAATGAAGGTTACTACTATAAATGAGTTGAGAACAATGCCTAATACATCAGTAACTAGGGATAAATTGATTGGAAAACTTCCAGCCTTTGAAATTGAGGAATTTGGTCTTGTTGCTACTATAAAAACTGATTTGGCCTTTAAAGAATCAACATCATCTACTCCATCATTTGACAAATCAGACTAGAGAGCCTTTTATGCAAGAGAACTTGAAGAAACCAGGAAGGAGAATGAAGAGCTTGAAGAACTCGAAGCACTATTTGCAAGGAAAATGCCAAAAGGTCCAATTGGAAGTAAGTATGATGGTAAAGCACCCTTTAAATGTTTTAACTGCAATAAGATTGGTCATATGGCTTCGAGATGCCCTAATAGACATGCTAGACTAAGAGAAGAATCTAGAAGAACATACAAGCCTAATCCTGAATATCAGAGATATAGATTTAAGAAGAACAAAGACAAATCTTATTACATTGCTGATGAAGGTGTGACTAATGATTCTGATGAGGATCTAATAGACAATAGATGGGTTTTTGTTGCTATAACAGAAGACCAACTGGCACCTACTACTCAACCGGTAGAACAAGCCCTAGTAGCTAAAGTTGAAGCAAAGGATGAATGGATCATTGACTCAAGATGCTCACATCACATGACAGGAGACAAAGGCAAATTCTTGAACTTTCAAGAATACAATGGAGGTTTAGTAAGATTTGGAGATGACAAAGCCTGTCCAATCAAAGGTAAGGGTTCAATATCTCTTGATGGTAAGCATAACACTGATAATGTCTACTATGTTGAAGGATTAAAGCATAATCTTTTAAGTGTTGGTCAATTAGTTGAGAAGGGATTTCAGTTACAATTTAAAAATGGAACATGCAAAATCATGAATAGAACTGGTTTGGAAATTGCAACCAGTAATCAGACTAGAGGTAATATCTTTCATTTGAATAACAATGAAAAGGCATGCTTAATTGCACATATAGATGAAAGTTGGTTATGGCATAAGAGACTATGTCATGTAAACTTTGATTGCATGGTAAAAATCAGTACTTCTAAGGCAGTTAGAGATCTACCTAAAATTGTGAAACCTCATAATACAATTTGTAAGGAATGTCAATTTGGAAAACAAGTGAGAGATAGTTTCAAAAGTATTCCAGAAAAATCCAATAATACTCATGATTTAAGTCACACCGATTTATGTGGTCCAGCTAGAACTAGAAGCTTACAAGGTGATAGATATTTCATGCTAATTTTTTATGATTATTCTAGAATGTGTTGGGTTACTTTTCTCAGAGAAAAATCAGAAGCACTTGGGAAGTTCAAACTGTTCAAAACAATGGTTGAAAATGAAACCGGTAAGAAAATCAAATGTTTAAGATGAGATCAAGGAGGAGAATTCACATCTAAGGACTTTAATACATTCTGTGAAGTGAATGGAATCAAAAGACAGTTATCAGCACCTCAGACACCACAGTAGAATGGAGTTGTTGAAAGGAAAAATAGAACTATCTTGGATGCAGCAAGAAGTATGTTATCAGAAGCAAATCTACCACATGTGTATTGGAGAGAGGCAGTCAGCACTATTGTCTATACATTCAACAAAGTTCACATCAAAGGTGAAACCGGTAAGACCCCTCATGAACTATGGTTTGGTAATACTCCTACTCTTAAGTATTTCAGAATTTTTGGAAGTAAATGTTATATTAGAAGAGTTGAGTATATTGGCAAATTTGATCCTAGAAGTGATGAAGGAATATTTCTTGGTTATTCATCTAAGAGCAAGGCATATAGATGTTTTAATAAGAGATTGCAGAAAATTGTTGAGAGTACAAATGTAAAGATTGATGAATAGTTCAGAGGAACTTCAAGGTATATAGACTCTAAACCGACAAAAGAATTTGTGACAAATGAACCTATACTGAATCCACCGGTACAGAATGAAGATCCAGTTACTCCAGTATCATTAGAAGATTCCACAGTAATTGAAGAACAACAGCAAACTAAGACACCCTGGTACGTAAGATTGAATCATTCTGAAGATCAGATAATTGGAAACAAATTTAAAGGAGTTATGACAAGAGGAAGATTGGCAAATGAAGAGGTATGTCTTATTTCTCAAATTCAACCATCATCTATCAATGAGGCATGTGAAGATAAATTTTGGATTAAAGCTATGGAAGAAGAATTAGGACAAATTGAGAAAAATAATACCTGGACATTAGTTCCCTGACCTAAAGATAAAAATGTAATTGAACCAAATGGGTATTTAGAAACAAACTTAATGAAAATGGCAAGGTTGTCAAAAATAAAGCAAGACTAGTGTGTAAGGGATATTCTCAGAAAGAAGGAGTTGATTACAATGAAACCTTTGCACTGGTAGCCAGAATTGAGGCAATTAGATTATTCTTGGCTTTTGCAGCTCACAAGGACTACAAAGTTTATCAAATGGATATTAAATGTGCATTTTTGAATGGAGATCTTGAAGAGGAAGTATATATTGAACAACTTGATGGATTTTGTTTAACAGATGACAATGATATGGTTTGCAGGTTAAGAAAAGCTCTGTATGGATTGAAACAAGCCCCAAGAGCTTGGTATGCAAGGTTGGATAAGTATCTTTTAAAGATTGGTTTTACTAAAGGAAATGCAGATAGCAATTTATATTACAAAAAAACTAATGATGACATCTTGATTATTGAAGTATTTGTTGATGATATAATCTTTGGAGGAGAAGATGGATTATGTAAGGAATTTTCTATTAAAATGCAGCAAGAATTTGAAATGTCTATGATTGGAGAAACAAAATTCTTTTTAGGTTTGCAGATTTCACAAACTGATAAAGGTATATTTTTGAGTCAATCCAAGTACTTGAAAGAAATACTAAAGAAATTTGGGATGGAGAACTCTAAACTGGTAAGCACACCTATGACTAAAAATGACAAATTATCTCAAAGGGATGAATCTACACCTGTTAATCCAACTAGATACAAATCTATGATAGGAGGTTTATTGTATTTGACACAAACCAGGCTTGATATTATGAATGCAGTATGTATTGTTTTTAGATTTCAAAGTAATCCTAGGGAAAATCATGAATCAGCAATGAAAAGGATTTTTCGGTACTTACAAGGCACAGTAAATCTTGGATTATGGTATCCTAAAGATGAAAATTTTAACCTATGTACATACACAGATGTAAATTGGGCAGGAGATGTGGATGATAGAAAGAGAACCACTAGTGGAGCATTCTTTCTTGGAAAGAGATTAGTTTCTTGGTTGAGTAAGAAACAAAGTTGTACATCTTTATCAACAGCAGAATCAGAATATGTTGCAGCAGCAACTAACTGTACACAGGTATTATGGCTTAAGCAAATGTTGAAAGACATAAAGGTAAAATGCAAGGAACCTATTACTATATATTGTGATAACACTGCAGCAATTGATATATCTAATAATCCGGTATTACATTCTAAAACTAAACATTTTTCTATCAAACTGAATTTTCTAAGGGAAAAAGTTGAAGAAAAGGAGATAAAACTGGTTTATGTGAATACTAAAGAATAGCTTGAAGATATTTTCACAAAACCTTTGCCTAAGGAGACTTTTGAATATCTTAGAGATCAGCTTGGAGTCATACCACCACCGGTAGAGACTTAGACAGTTGATGATTGTCATCAACTGGCAAAATTAAAAAAACAAATCTTTATTCCAGTCTTTGATGAGGAAGCTACTTCTCAGGGGGAGTAGTTGGTATTTTGTATAAAATTAATTTTTGTAGCTTTGGAATTTGATGTCAAAGGGGGAGAGATATCTATGGAAAAACACATTATCTTTTGAGGAGAGTTTGGTATTGAAAATAAATCTTTGGATAAACACATGTTGCTCCCAGGGGGAGAAATGGAGGTTGTTGATTTTTTGGTATTTGGCATTTCTGTTTTGACACTTTGATGGTTTTTCCATCTTGTGTTGCCATAAATGCCAAAGGGGGAGATTGTTGGTATTTTGGTATGGTTTTGTCATTGATGTCAGCACCTACTGAAAACAAGCACTTTGGAGATCCAGCAACATTCACCGGCAAGCAAGTAACTATTGCACAGTTACTGGTATATGGTTCACCGACAGGATATAATGTTCACTGGTATCTGGAATGATATGGAAGACACTTGGTAATGTCAAAGAAATTGTGTGGACACTTTGTTTTGAAGAATTAATCATTGGTATATTCATATTTGCATATTTGCTTTTACCGGCAAATAGGTCCAGGTTATCTAGGGTTACACTAGCAGGTTTATCTTTTCCAGATCAGCATGGCACACTATGGAGATGATTTATTATTGATGTAAATGCATTAAGTGGACATGTTTAATCAGTTATTGCATCAGATATTATATTGTTTGTAAAATGATTTTATTGTAATATCTTGTAGAACCGACCTACTAAAATTGGTCTTAGGGTATGGTATAAATGTAAGATCTTATTTGTAAGATCAAGTATGGAATACGAAAAAGAATTGAGTGAAGGTATATGTGAGATCAAGCAGAGGTATACACGAAGACATCATTTGAAGCTGAAGCTAGGTTTTTGTATAAGCATATCAGCATTACACCGATACTGAATCTAGCATATGAAGATGCTATTTTGTGCAGTACATTCTTATTGGATTTAACCATCCAACTATAGTCAGTGTGACTCCCATTTTGTGATTGAGCAGTGAGCTCTAGGTTGTAGGCCTTTCTGCATGTGCAGACTCCATTTATGTACACTTACTATCTGCAGTAGTATCATCTGATTGTGGGTAAGATTTCCCACCATGGTTTTTCCCCTTACAGGGTTTCCACGTACAAATATTGGTGTTATGTGTTGTGGATGACTTTATGCTTGTGTTTCATGCATTAATCTTTATCGGTATAGCAATTTACTGTTAACACTGTCTACCAGCATACTTAACTAGTTTACCGGTATTAAGCATTAAGTTGTTTAATTAGTTTTTGGTTTGAATTTACTTGACAACTGATTCATCGCCCCCTCTTAGTTGTCTTCGGGACCTAACAATGAGGTTGATGTGAACATAATTGAAACATATGCCAAAGCCCTACTTGAAGCCCCTAGAGAACCGAAACAAAAGGTTTTTGGTAGTGCAGAAACAATAAAGAGTGGTGTGCAAAGACTTAAACAAAGGAAGAGAAGAGAAAAATACATAAGGAGTACATCTAGGCAGGTTAAAGAAATAAAGGAAAACATAATGAATATCACTGGTATCAAGGAAAGTGATCTGGAAAGATTACAACCGGAGGCTCATCTCTCACTGGTAGGTACATCCTTTGACAATGAAATTCCTACTGAGTTTAGAAGAGTTGATAGGAAGAGAAAACCCTCACTGATACCCTCTCCTCCTCCCAAGAAAACAAGGACAACAAGACAGAAACAACAAGCAGTGAGGCCACCAACTAAGAAGATGACACATAGAAGGAGAAAGGAAAAATAGGTCATTCCTCCACTTGACAACCTACTAAATGAGATAACATATGATGGAAACTTATCTAATGTTAGCATATTATATGATACATTTACCAATGAGGAGAAAGAAAGTATAGAGAATAGCATCATCTTACACCTTGACATTTATAAGAAAGTCTTAATAGAAGTTGTCAATGATTTGCCTAGTGATCTATATAGGAAGTTAGATGCTAAAAGGTTAGGTATTATGGAACTCGACAAGAAAATAAAGATTGAGAAACTGCTAGTTGTACATCTGGTAAAATCAGTTGAGGAAATTGATGAATTGATCAGTGAAGCTAACATAACACTCTTTTTAAATGGACACCAACATGTAAGTCTAATGGCCGAGAGGGTTAATGAAATCTCAAAAGAGACAATTGACAAATGGGATATTTTCTTTGTTGAGAAAGAGAAACAATAAGAACTGAACAGACCTAAAACATTTAAGGTATACCAAAAGGATTGAGACAAGGGAAAAGGCAAGATAGGTGGACTACCTAATATAAAAGTGATGAATAATCTTCCACCACCTTTAGTTACTCCATCAGTACTAACTGACAATTCACTGGCTACTAAGAATGTGGAAACACCACATGAGGATACAAACCCCGAGTCTGCAATCTTGTATACTATGAACATAGATACTCAAGAGGTAAATATTGTAGTTGATAAGGAAAGCATAGAGGAAAAGAAAAATGATTTTTCTACTGAGCAACCAGTTGATAATGTTGAGATTGGATCACAGGGAGAACACATAGAAATTAGGGTTAGTGAAATGGTAACTGACAATACTATCAATGCAAGCACTGAAAAACCAACAGAGATAGAGATACTAGCTACTGAGAATACAGAGAAACCAATTGAGATACCAGTAGTGGACAATGCAGAGGTACAAACAGAGAAACCAGTAGTGGATACCACTGACAAACAATTAGAAAAACCAGCTGAGAACACTGTAAAATAGACAGAGAAACAGGTTAAGAATTAGGTACACATAGAGACAGTGCCACCAAAATCTTCTGAGAAGCCGAAACCTTTTCTAATATAAATGTAGACAAAAACTGACCCTCTAGAGGTCGAGGCAAGCAAAGTGATTGCTCCCACCAGAAGCACTAAAATTGTTAAGGTAATTGGACAATCATCCAGTACTTCTATGACATAATTCAGACCAACAAATGTGACTGAAGTACTCTTGGATTCTATTAAGAAAATTACAGATTGTAATGCATTGGCTTATAAGGCTATAGATGACACAATACCCATTCTTAAATTGATTGCATCCAAGTGTATTGTAGACAATAAGGATTCTTTGAGTCAATTAGACACATTGTCTAAATACATCACTGGTAATATACTGACTGAGGACCAAATAAATGAAGAGACATTTAAGGAGAAAATGGACAAGGAAAAAGAGAAATTGTTAGGAGAAACAATAAAGAAGTGCATGGAACACATTGATACTCTTTTACCAGCACTAAACAACACAATTAAGAAGTTCAAGGAATTGTACAAAGACACCTATAAGACTAATCTTTTGAAAGTGGATATCGATAAGGAAATCAACAAAGTGCAAAAGGAAATTGATGACGTAGCTGATAATAGCATTGGCTCATCTGAACCAATATTAGTTATTGAGAAGGAAATTGCTAGATTTGAAGAGAAACTAGAGAAGTTAGGGAAGGAAAAGGAAAGGTTAAAGGGCAAAGGAAAAGAGATTAAATGCAAACTCATTCCAAAATTGGATATCCTCATCTCTTTACGGAAAGAGATCTCTGAGGCACTTATTCAAGGGCAAAAGACACTGGAAGATAAAATGTATCATCTCACCGGTACTATTCAGAGAACAAAAGCAACATTGAAGGATAGCAACATGTTTACTTAGAGTTTGAACTTGGTGTTAGCAGACTTATTCCAGATTGTAACCAACCGGTTACAAGGTTCTAGCTAAAAACTGCACTCATTTGACATATTCTTGACAACCTTTGTCATTGATGTCAAAGGGGGAGTAGTAGGACTGAGAAAAATGACTTCCAGAAGAGATCATCTGCTCAGGGGGAGCACACAATTTTGGTAATATTTTTGGACTTCATTTTTGGGACAAATTTTTCTCATGAGTGTTGCCATCAATGCCAAAGGGGGAGATTGTTGGCATTACACTCTCTAATGATAGTTAAAGGTGATTGAAGGTGTTGTCATTGATGGCAACCTTGCAATCTTTTGGCACCTACAGACACTAGTACCAACAAACTCTACACTGGCAGATTGTTCACCGATAATGACAATAATGTTTACCAACACAATGGCCGACATGATTTTGATTTTTATATTTTGTATATTTTTTTGTAAGCCGACATGGCATGTTGTAATAAGCCTCATATATAAGTATGAGATCTTGTAGATCATTTGTAGAGATACATGATAGAGGATATATATGATGGATATGTAGAGTGAATATTAAGGTAGATTTTGTATAAGTGTTTATGGTTATTGTAAGAGCTTAAACTGGCACTGAACCTAGCATAGTGTATGCTATTTTGTAGCAGTACATTATATTGGATTTTCATAATCCATTTTGTAAGTCAGTGAGACTTCCTTTTGTAATTGAGCAGTGAGCTCTAGGAAGTTGGCCTTCCTGCATGTGCAGGCCCCTCTTGTAAGTGAATGACTAAATATTGTGGGTCACAAATCCCACCGAGGTTTTTCCCACACTGGGTTTCCTCATTAAACATCTTGTGTTATGGTGTGCTTTCTATGTTGTCTTTATTGTTCTTATTTACTACATTAATTCTTGTTTATCGGTACATTGTTTTGGAATGCAAAATAATTAATAAAGTTAGAAATTTTGTTAACCAGTTAGATACTGATTCACTCCCCCCCCTCTCAGTATCTTTGGGACTATCATCAATCCTAACAAACTTTAGGATTAAGATGAAATATATTACCTCTAGTTTTTTTCTTGGTTGCAATCAACTCACCTTTGTTATCAAAGATTTTGCACATACCATAGCTACACTCTAGTGGGTATCCTATGTCATTAAGTTGTGCCACACTCAAAAGATTATGCTTTAGACCTTCAACCCAATAGACATCGTTAGCACTACTCTTCCCATTAAGAGAAATAACTTCCTTACCTTTAACCATATAGGGTGAGATATTGCCAAATCTAACAACACCGCCATCAAATGCCTTCAAGGAAAGAAATTTTCTCTGCTCACTAGTCATGTGATGTGAACAACCACTATCAATGATCCAATCATAGAGTTATCCATCCTAGACACTAGTACCTTTTGATCTGATATCTCTTCCTTAATAGCTACAAACACAATATATTCACTAGCAACATCATCAGATTCTTCATCAGTAATACCACTGTCAACTGCTATAAGACAATATCTCTTTCCTTCACCCTTATAATTCTTGAGTTTATCTCTCTTGTGTTCATTTTCACTATTTGGACAATTAGCTACTATATGACCAATCTTGTGGCATGCAAAACAATTTAAAGGTATCTTACCTCTATATTTCCTAGTGCCTCTAGGCAGTCATTTTGTCAACAATGCTTCAAGTTCCACTAAGTTGTCTTCATCATCATCATCTCTAATGGATATGGATTCATAGCTATGGGAGAAAGGAGAAGCAATTTGGTGCTGGAATTTGATTGTCAAAGTGTGGCAAGTGCAATAACTTATCAGAGTGTAAATGCTCCTGATAGTTATGGATATCGTAAAAGAGGAGAGGCTCTGATGTTGAGGAGAGCAATAACCACCATGAAAGTTCCTGACAAGGAGCCTACACAAAGGAAATCTCTTCTCAAAACCACTTGCAATGAAGGAGGAAAGGTATGCAAGGTTCTGATAGACTCCAGATCCATTGAAAATTTTCTATCACTTGAAATGGTAGAAAAGCTTAAGCTTAGGAAGTTGCCTCACCCTTACCCCTATAAGGTTTCATGGCTCACCCAAGGTCAGCAAGCAGTCGTGGAAGAGCAAGCTTGGGTGGAGTTTCAGATTGGATCTTACAAGGATAGATTTCTATTTAGCATAGCCAAAATGGATGCATACCATCTCTTGTTTGGGAGACCATGACAGTATGACTTGAAAGCTCATCATGATGGGTTGAGAAATACCTACTCAATCAACAAAGATGGGAAGGTGATAGAACTCTTAATTCTGATAGAGGAAGAGATGGAATCAAAAGGGAAGCATACAAGAGTGTTGATAGTAGAAGGTAAAAAGTTCATGAAGGAGATTGCAGGGAAAGGTACAGTTTGCTATGCTCTAATGCTTAGTCCCAAGGTGACAAGGAAATAGTAGTTTGTAGGAGAAGGAGGACCAAAGCACATAAACCCAATAGTCAAATAGTTTCTTGATAAGAATCAAGGAATAATCTTAGATGGAATGCCAAGATCCCTACCACCAGCAAGGGACATTAGTCATTGTATAGACCTAATCCCTAGATCTACATTGCCAAACAAAGTAGCCTACAAGCTCACCCCAGACCAGAATGTAGAAATGGCAAGGAAGATTGAAGACTTGCTTGAATCAGGACTGATTGGCAAGAGTCTAAGCCCATGTGCAGTACCGACAGTCCTTGCAACTAAGAAAGAAGGAACTTGGAGGCTTTGTACAGACTCAAGAGCCATCAATAAGATAACCATAAGGTATAGATTCCCAATCCCTAGAATAGAGGATTTTCTTGATTGCTTAGGGAGTGCTAAATATTTTACAAAAATGGATCTAAAAAGTGGATACCATCAGATTAGAATAAGGCCAGGGGATGAATGGAAAATAACTTTTAAAACTAATGAGGGGTTATATGAATGGAAAGTCATGCCCTTTGGGTCATCCAATGCCCCTAATACCTTTATGAGGTTAATGAATGAAGTCTTGGTGGAATTATATGGAAATTTATCATAGTATACCTAGATGATATCTTGATCTTTAGTCACACAAGGGAAGAGAACCTCAAACACAGATATGGTTCTCAAGAGGTTACATGAAGAGAAACTAATGATCAATTTGGAGAAGTATTTATTCATGCAGGAAGAGATCATCTACTTGGGTTTTGTGATCTCACAAGGTGAGTTGAAAATGGACCAAGAGAAGGTGAGTTCTACATTGTCTTGGCCCACACCTAGAACTATGAATGATGTCCAGAGATTCCATGGTTTAGCAACTTTTTATAGAAAATTCATAAGAGGATTTAGTCATGTTTGTGCACCCATTCTTGACACTATAAAGGGAGGACAAAAGTGTAGGTTCAGTTGGACCAAAGAGGCAGATGATTCATTTGAGACATTGAAGAAGAAGGTTGTAGAATAGCTAGTCCTTGCCTTAACAAACTTCAACAAGATATTTCAGGTGGAATATGATGCAAGTCACATGGCAATTGGAGTAGTGCTCAGTCAGGAAGGAAAGCCTATTGCTTTCTTCAGTGAAAAGATAAATGATGCTAAGAAAAGATACTCATCTTATGACTTGGAGATGTATGCTCTAGTACAGTCCTTGAAGCAATGGAGGCACTATTTATTGCCTAAGGAGTTCATATTGTTTATGATAATCAGGCACTCAGTTTCATAAATAGTCAAGAGAAGCTTAATAACTGACATATGAAGTGGGTAGAGACCCTGCAAGCCTACACATTTACCCTCAAACACAAGAAGGGAGTCAAGAACAATGTTGTTGATTCTTTGAGTAGAAGAGTCTCGACTATAAACCAAATCAGGATGGAGAGTGTTGGTATTGATTCCTTGAAGAGTATGTATGTTGCTGACGAATATTTTGGAGAAATATACTAGGTATGTGAAACTTTGAGTGACCGGTATCATATTCAGTTTTTTGAGTTTCTGATACAAGATGGATTGTTGTTCAAGGGAGTGCAGTTGTGTATTCCTACATGTTCCATGAGGTTGAATATTATTAGGGAGAAGCATTGTGGAGATATGGTAGGTCATTTCGGTCTTGACAAGACCCTAGACCTTGTGAAGAGACATTATTTTTTGGCCTAAATTGCAGGCAGATGTAAGAAAGTTTGTGGAGACATGTTTCATATGTTAGAAAAGCCAAGGGGAAGTCTACAAATGCAAGTTTATATCAGCCTTTACCCATTCCTTCTAGGCCATGGGAGAGCATAAGTATGGACTTTGTGTTAGGTTTGCCTAGAACAAGGAGAGGGTTTGACAATGTCTTTGTAGTAGTGGACAGTTTTAGTAAAATGGCTCATTTCTTGCCATGTAAGACTTCTTGTGATGCATCATATGTTTCAAACCTATTCTTCAAAGAGATAGTCCAGATACATGGATTGCCCCTAAACATTGTTTCAGACAAAGATGCAAAATTCATAGGTCACTTTTGGAGGACTCTTTGGAAGAATTTGGGGACTAACCTAGCTTTCTCATCAACCTACCATCCTTGAACAGATGGACATACTGAAGTTGTCAATAGATCATTAGGAAACCTATTAAGGTGTTTAACAAGGAAACATGGAGAGAAGTGGCATACCATTTTGTCATAGGCAGAATTCTCCTACAATGACACCATAAATAGGGGTACCGATAAATCTCCTTTCCAGACTGTTTATGGCATCCACCCAAGGGGAGTGTTGGAATTAAGAGATTTACCCAAAGAAGAAACCATTAGTGTAGATGGTGAAACTTTTGCATCAACCATAAAGGAGGTGCATGACCAAGTCAAGTCTCATCTCCAATAATCTATAGTGAAGTATAAAGCTCATGCTGATAAGAAGAAGAGAGATGTACAATCTAGTGTTGGGGATTTGGTATGGGTACATTTGAAGAAGGAGAGACTACCAAAAGGAAAATACACAAAACTCATGCAGAGGAAGATTGGACCATGTCAGATATTGAAGAAGTGTGGACAAAATGCCTATGATATTCATCTTCCTCCTAATCTTGGATTATCACCCATCTTTAATGTGTGTGATCTTACACTTTTCAAGGGTACTGACAATGAAGAAGAGGAACCAATGTAGGTTGCAGCAGACAATGACATTCCAAGGCAGGAATCACCTAAGTTGAGAAAAGTGATTGACACTAGAGTCACAAAGAAGAAAAGGAACAAGGATTACATTGAGTACTTGGTGGCATGGTAGGATAAACCAGACTCTAAGGTGGTCTGGATGACAAGTGAGTAGATATCTAATCATGGTGCAGATTTACAAACTCTAATCTCAAGTGGGATTGAGATTTGTTCTCTCGGGGAGTATGGTGTAGGATAAACTCATCAACAAGCTATATTGTGACTCTGAGGATTAATATTAGGACCATTAGGATATGCTAGAGTGTCTTGTGTTTCATGTATGCAAATAAACCTCACCATGTAAGCCCATGTCACCAATTAGGCAATTTGAGAAGCCAATTGGGACAATGTGGTAAAAAGGGGTAGTAGATGGTTTATATTTATGTTTGATAGGTTTTATAAATGTTTTGTGTTTTTTTGGTTGGTCCATTTGTGTGGATCCCAACCTTAGGAATTATGACAACTTTTTGTGCAAAATTGCAAAAATGCAACTTTTGAGTGCAAAAGTATAACTTTTTGTAATTCGATTGGGGGAAGCCTTTCAATGGCTCCAACCTACTCCAAATTAGGTGAGAAACCATTGGAGAGTTATAAAATCCTTTTCATCTCAATTCCCAATTTTTTTGATGTTGGGGTTGGAGTTTATGAAGCAATAATACTCAAAGTACTTTAGTTTTCTCTGAAAAAATAGTTTAGTTTTCTTAGAAATTCTGAGTTTGCAGGTGTTATACGTGACTATACGGATTGATTTGAACCCCACCATCCATGGAGTAGATAGGGAGATGAATTAATTTTATTTTGGTGGTAGTTTGAGGTCTTAATTATTTGGGAGTAGAGTGAACCCTTCATTTTATTGATTGTGACCTGAAAATTGAGGGTTTGGAGAGGGTTTTGAATCAAAGTGGCTTTATCTTGCACTCCAGTCCATTATAAGACTCTTCCTTTGAAGGGATGTAGAATGAGCCTTTTTATTTTAGTTGTTTTATGTTTTTTTTCAAGAGAGACTTTGTTATGGGGATAAAAGAATAGATTTAGGTAGGCATCTCTATGTGACTACCTAGGACAAGTTTTAGGACAGTCATCATAATGTGTCTTAGCAATGGATTCTAGGCATGCAACCCTGGAATTAGAAGTTTATAACTACCTCCCACATTCCCATTAATATTATTCTTCATTTGGTCTACTGGTAGAGGTAGCTTCTTTGGAAAATAGGGCTAATCGCCCCTATTAGGTCTCTTAGCCTAAAAAGGGAGTAGACCTTATATTTGTAGACCAACCCAAACCATTTTGGGGATCAGTATAAATTATAAAAGGGTGTCCGAAATGATATGTTTTTTGTATGGGTGTGTGGAACATTTTTGAGTTAAGATCCTTTCTATCGTCAAATAGGGCTACAAGCCTAAGGGGTAGGTTTACAAAGAAGGTATAAGAATTTGATGCCCAAAGTCAAAACCAGTACTTTGAAGAGGTCTTAGATGACATATGTTGGCCAACTTAAAAATACCAATAAGTAGGGATCACCGATAAGGCATGTTTGAAGAGTTGAAACCTTTTACTCATCTTGAGTAGGTCTAAGACTAGGGAAAGTGCGTGTAGTTTCATCTAAGGTGTAGAGTCGTTCCTTGTAGGACTCTTATGAGTAGTTGAAGAGTCACTAGCCTAACCTAGTTTGGGCTTGTTATTAGGAGTTTGGTTAGGCCTCTGCATCACAAATCTCTTAAAACTTTAGACACAATTTCATCTTCACTTAAGGATCCTCCACAATATTATATTCCTAAAAAAAATTCATTAACTCTTTCCATAAATGCAAAAATTATTTCATCTTCTTTCATTTTTAAATTTTCATACCTAACCTGGTTAAATTATAGTTTTTCTATTTTGACAGTGGTATCTCCTTCATTCAATGTTTCCAGATTATCCCAAATACCTTTAGTAGTAGATCGGTCTGATAATCCCATGATTTGATGATTTGATAATGCACTCAGAAGTGCTTCTCTTGCTTTGAAATTATTGTCCAAGTCCTTAGCCAATTTTGGTGGATGGGGTTGATTTGGAATTGGAGCAACATAGCCATTCTTAGTAACATCCCATGTATCTCTTCCAATGAATTTTAGATGTGTTTCCATTTTGATCTTCCATATACCATAGTTAGTTCCATAAAGCTTCAGACTGTCCTTCCTAAAAATATTTGTTGCCATAGGATCTCCTCAAGCTATCAGGCTTCTACAAAAAGAGGAATTATCTCTTATACCAATTGTTAGGACCTGGGAAGGACAACTAAGAGGGGAGGGTGAATCAGTTGTGAACTAGTTGTCAATAAATTATAATCCAAATGCAAATTATTCCAACTTAAACTTAATGTCGATAAACCAAACTTAAGTGTCAGTAAAATAGATTAATAATTATAGTAGTACCAGTATAACTTAGTGCATGAAACATAAAGAGAAACAACATCCACAACACATGACACAAAGATTTTGGTGTAGAAAGCTGGTAATGGTAAAAACCACGGTGAGAAACCTTACCCACAATCAGATGATACTACTGCAGATAGTAAGTGTATACAAATGGGATTTGCATGTGTAGAAAGGCCAACCATCTAGATCTCACTACTCAATCACAAAATAGGAGTCACACTGACTACACAATTGGATGGTTAAATCCAATGATAAATAACTGCTCAAAATAGCATCTGCAATGTTGGATTTAGTACCGGTTTAAGCTTTGAACATGAGTTCCAAACACCTTCATAACCTTCCTTCAACCTGCAAATAATATCTGCTTGATTCACACAAGGATCTACTTATTTTCTCTCTTCAATATTCGAACACACTCATACCATAATCCTATATCCCGATCTTCAATAAGATCTTACAATCATATATACAAAACCTAAGACCAAATGTATAGGTTGGCTCACTAAAGATATTACAATTAAATCAATTACAAATAATTCTTGATGTGATACAACATGTCAGCTCAATAAATTTACCAATCAATAAACCATCTTCATAATGTGTCATGCGGATCTGGAGTACCGGTCCATAACCTAGACCTATCTTCCAATAAAGGCAAATATGTCAACCCGATTAGACCAATAAGAAAAACACCAAATCCAAACTTCCAATCCATGTCTTCGACATAACCAAATGATCTCCAGATGATAACAAATCATCATCACTATCGGTGAACAATATAACCTGCTTGGTGAACATATACCAGTGATTGTGCATAAGCCACTAACCAAACCAGTGAACATAATGTAAACCTCCAAGAAGACAAGTGCTGACATCAATGACAAAACCAATGCAACACATGATGAAGTCATCCATAATACCAACAACCCCTACCTACATTAAAGTAAGTAAAAATGGCTCTATATCAATCTGGTATGATTTCTTAATGAAAAATTTCTAAGACTATATTGAAAAGTGTGGACTACTCCAGTTAGGGGGAGCAGTCTTGTAAGTGTACTTAAATACATATTTGGAATTGTTGTCAAAGGGGGAGATATGATTATAGGGTTTGAGCATTGGTAAGTAGTGATTGAGTTGAAGTTGTTGAAACAAAGTAGTGCTAGTGTTAGGGGGAGATATTCATTACTCAGAGAAGAAGTAATGACTGGTACAAAAATAAAGAAAGATATGAAGAAAGTATATGTAGGAGAAACTGATAAGACAGATTCTGAAGTGTTGCCATAAATGCCAAAGGGGGAGATTGTTGTCATTGACAAAATTGATTAATCCAGAGAACCAGTATATTTGCTTAGACTTGTCATTGATGTCTAACATTGACTGGTGGAGTGGTACTGGTGTAGTGGTGTATCTCAGTAGCATAGGTGATGACTTGTAAACAACATGGAAGCAACATAAGAGATAGATGATCAAGGTTCAATCAGCTCAAGGGAAGATAGACTAAACTAACTGATCGGTCAGTTAAGAAGATCGTTGTTGAGGTCAGATCTTTAGGTTGGTCATTCTGATGATGATGAAGTCACAAAAGGTGACTTAGGCAAGAAGGCTTGAGGTTGTATGCAAACCGGAACCTCATTGGAAAACATGAGAAGAGGCTTGATGGAAGCACTGCAAACTAGCATCAAAGGATGAACCGGTAATGAAGAGAAGAGTGGTATACGAGTACACTGGTGAAGCATAAGGAAGATAGGTGGGAATTGTAAATCTTGGAGTGGTGATAGGTTACATAGTTATGATGGAAAAAGGCGAGTTGGTGAGTTTATAGTAATTCCCAACTAAAGGCTGGTGAAGTGAACTACAGTTATCATGTAGTTAAGGTATGATTACTTGTAGATTTTTAGGTTCACATTTAAAAGGCTAAACATGACCTAGAAGTCACTATTTTTGGGGGATACAATGGTAGAATTGGTTGAGTAGTTATCGGAATTGTTGCAGGGCGTGCAGAGGAAGTGAGGGAAGATATGAATTTTAAATCTAGAAAAATCTATGATTGCATTGATTAAGGAAACACCTAAAGGTGACGATAGAGAATGTATAAGGTATTTTGAGTTCATTCAAAATATTTTTTATCGTAAAATTTGCAAAGTGCAAATCCTTTGAGAGGCGAAACGAAGTGTAGAGTGAAGAGTGAGGAGGTGCTAAATGATTTAACAGATAAGAGTGTGTGTGGAGTAGACCGACAGAGTTCAGAGACGAGGCTATGAGTAGAGGACTAGTGTAGTGTAGAGTAGACACAACTGGTAGAGACATAGTATGATTTTCATTATAATCTGATCAGGCTATCAGTAGCTATTCTAGCAGATCAACTTCCTATTGCTTTCTAACCATTGCAACTCAAAATCCCTTAACCAGGTGGACTTTAATAGGTTCCTTTGTAAAATACCTTAACTAGGTGTCATCTTAATTGATGATCCTAAGACCTTTAAAAAGGATGCCTCTAACAGGATAAAGGTACTAACAGACCTTAAACAAAATCCCTTAACCAGGTTGCATCTAACAATGTCTTTATAATCTCCTAATAGGGATGGATCCTCACTGAACATACTCCAGAAAAGTTTAAATTTTGTGAGTTTATACTCACACTGTGGTTTTCTCCCATTTGGGTTTCCACGAGATAAATCTTGGTGTTACTATGTATCTTTTCATGCATGCATGTTCTTCTGCAATAACTATTTATATTGATAAATATTAAGTTTGTGTAGTCTTGAGTTAAAAGGTTTTAATTTTATAAAACTAGTAAAGTGCTAATTCAGCCCTCCCCTCTTAGCACTGGTTAGGACTATCAAGCACACCCTAGAGGTATATCATAATTGAGAGATATCAATAGTGAAGATCAAAGAAGTTTAGAAGTAGAAGACTTTGCAGACCACATGGCAGCCTTGGATATTCAAGTTAAGAAGTATTTGGAGGACATGAATAATAAGTATAAGGAGAAAGAAGATGAGAAAAGGAGACAAAGAATTTTAAGTTAGCAATAAAGTGTTGGTTCATGTAAGAAAATAAAGATTATTGATTGGAAATTATAACAAGTTGCGGATGACGAAGTTTGGACCTTGCAAGAATTTGAGAAAGTTCACTTCCAGAAATGCATATGAAGTGGAGTTACCCGATAGTCTAAGTATTTCACCTATATTCAATATTACAGATCTACATCAATATCATGAACCAGAATTCAGTGAGGACAGTATTGGAGACTTAGAGAAATAGTTGTCCCAGAAGGAACCGTATTAGATTGATGACATTTTGGACAATAGGATTGCGCGTAGTATCTAGAGCAGTCAGTATAAGGAGTATCTTGTGAAGTGGAAAGGTAGACTAGTTGAAGATTCATCTTGGATTTATCAGGTAGAGGTAGATGGCCTTGATTTTCCTCTGACCCCAGCAAAGTGAGAGACTCACTTTTTCAACAACCCTGAATTTGTGATGCAGGTTCATCCCCGGTTCTTAGCAATCTTGCATCAACCAAAAATATTTCCTTTCTATTTTTCTTTCTGTTTTGAATTTGTTGCATTTAATTTTTCATTTTATGGCATTGGCTCACTAGATCTTGAGGAGTCAGATTTTTGCTTGATGACTTGATCATCTAGCTTATTCCCAAACCATGGAGCATTTGGATCATTTTCTGACAAGTTATCCCTACCGGTTTCTGAGATAGTTTTCTGGTATCAGTTTCTTGGACCTATTTGCATTAGTGATCTACTAGATCCCTTCCATAGCTTGCAGAGCCCTGAGCATTGATTCCAATTCTCCTTGGCATGTGGTTTACCTTCCCTTTGATCCACACTTCATCCTTTGGATTTTCCAGAGGAATTTCTTTGGCTAAGGCTGACCTAGTTGTTTTTCTACAAATTAGGTCTTGTTCTTTGGCATTTGATCCCTTTTTGGGCTGATCGGATCCCCTTGGATCATAAAAATCATTTTAATTTATCATTTGAATAGAGATCAAAGAATCTATAGAACACATAGGCTATATCTTAATATTTGAGGTTTCGGTTGTGACCTATTCTATAATTTAACATATTTTAGTAGGCCAATGAGTTGGTTTCTGTAACCTAGATGTTACCAATTGATTGTGCAATCATTTTTCATGAAATATTTCATTATGTTCTACATTGCCTCCATCATATCCTTGTGTTTCCATTATGTTTACTCTTGTTGACCAGTTTGGATTGATCTCTTTGAGGTCCCTCCTAACCGATGACTGTACCAATATCAGACAATGCTAAGGCCTTTGTGGGATCTCAGATCAGTTTATAAGAAGTCCAACATGATGTGTTTATGAAAACATCATCAAATTATTATCCCTAGTGAAATGGCTTAGTTGAGTCCTCTAACAAAAATATCATTAGAATCATCAAGAGGACTCTTGAAGATAACCAGAGGTCATAGAACCTCACATTGGGAACAACCCTATGGGTTAATAGAATTACTCCCAAGAGAGTTTTGGGAAACCGGCCTTTCATGCTAGTATATGGAAGGGAAGCAAGGCTACCCTTATCCCTTGAGTTGCCATTTCTAGACCTAGCACATTAGTTGCAGCACCTGGAAAATGATGCCTTGTCAGTAAGGTATGTTGAACTTATAAATCTTGAAGAGGTCAAAGAGAAGGCCAGGAAGACTTTAAATGTCCATCGAGGACAAGTAAAGAGATAATTTCACAAGAAAGCCATTTTGAGGACCTTCCAAGTTGAATATTTTGTCCTAAAATGGGATGCTAATATAGTGAAAACTGGGAGGCACTCAAAATTCAATGCAATATGGATTAGTCCCTATGTGATTATAGGTTGCTAAAAGGCTAATGCCTTCAAGTTAGCTAGGTTGAATGGGGAAGATCTCCCCATTGCAATGAATGGGATTCACCTTAAAGCATGCTCTTAATGGGTTATTGTTGTAGCTTCTTTTGTATATATTATAATATACATTCTTCTACATTCCAACAAGTGTGCATGCACAAGCTATTCTCCAGAATGGTGGAGTTTTGGTTTTTGCAAGGGTAGAGGTTTATATTTTTCTTTAGGTTTTGAATCTACACCCAATGGACCTCATAAGGATACTGATCAATGTGCCAAGCAGGCTTGCCATCCCCATCGAGTCACCAAAAATGTTGGCATTTTTTGTGCCAACCTTAACAAAGAGGAAAGAAAAAGGGTCTCGCAAGAAAGTGGGATAGGAAAAGTGAAAGGTGGGTGGTCATTTCCCTTATCTCGCAGAGTAAAATCGATGCACAAAGGACTGCGCGAGATAATGGGGAATAATAGTAAGCATTTTTTAATCCTGTGGGGTTAGAAGATAGAAACAATAGTGGGGATCTAATTCTATTTTTTGAGTTGATCGACTTGAGTGATCAAATCACTTAAGGTCAATGGCTGGAGGATTCCATGTCATTCATGGGTTGGTTCCCCTTTGTTTTTCTTACCGATCGATGACAATTTTATCTCAGGGTAAAGGTCCTCACTACCTCGCAAGCTTTTCTAATTACAACAAATGATGCCATGAGATAGCGGGATGGTGGAGCTAGCCTATGATATCATCCACCTCGCACAGGCAAAAGAGTAGAGAAAATGTTGTTGTGGGATAGTAGGATGGTGATCTAGTCTCTCTCAACTACCTCACATAAGAAAAATAGAAAGGTGAGGTTTCACATTGGATAGCAAGATGGTGACTCGGTCTCTCCCCGCTACCCCACAAAGGAAAATAATAGAAGAAAAGGGCACCACAAGATAGTGGGATAGTGAAGCATTTTTTCTCCACACTATCTTATGAGGAAGGATAGGGCACACAAAGACCCCTGCGAGGTAAAAAAGGCTAAGGGCAAATGGCTTCCTTGCCATCCCGCATGCCATTTCAAGGGATCACGACGACCTTAAGGAGTAAAGATGAAGTAAAAGATATACTTCCCTGCTATCCTACTAGGGATTTTCTTGGAAGCATTTGGGCCTCACGGGATAAAGAGTGACAAGATATAAGGATTCCCTACTATCCCGTAGGGAAAAGGCAACAGATCAAATGGCAATCCAGGGTAAAATAATAGAATTAAATATGTTTCCCTTCTATCCTGTAGGGGATTTCTTCGAAATCAAAGTGGTCTGTGGGATAGGAGATTGCAGGGGGAGGTTGTTCCCTACTATCCGACTATTATTATGAAAATCTGGTTTTTGCAGAGAGGGGGGGTGAATTAGTGATAATAATAAACTAAAATATTTCACCAATTTGAAAACACTTCTGAAAAATAGTTCATATCCATTACCAGTACCTACTCAATCAAACACTTAAGGTAGATTTACCAAACAACTCATTCATGTGTTCATCAACATGTTAGCAATGTAATGATATTAAATCCACACATAAACAAATCAACCACAATATGAACACAATTATTTTCATGTGGAAACCCAAATGGGAAAAATCATGATGGGAATTGGTAACCACAAAATTTGCACTCTTTCAGAATGCGCCCTGATAAAGGCCTAGTCTGGTTAGGATATTTACAATAATGCCTAGTTAAGTATAGACCTTGTTAGGAGTCACCCAGTGAAGGGATTTTAACCTCAACTCTATTAGGAGTAACCTTGCTAAAGGATTTAAACCCAACTTAATGAGCCACCTGGTGAAGGGATTTACAAGATCAGGCCTGTTAGGACCTACCCAATTAGGGGGTTTTAATACTGCTACAACTCTTAGGAAACAACAGATAAATGATCTGATCAATGCACTCTCTGCTTGTTAGTACAGATTCATTTCAACTCCAATCTTTTTCACACATGCAAATATCTCAATCTGGTTTGGCACACTCTCCTTCTCTGATCTCCAACACACTAAACCTTCTCAAACTTGACCTACATACACTTTACAATTAGGTCGGTTACAAAACCTGAACAACATTCAAAATACATTGAATTTACATCAGAGATCATATCAAATCATTAGAAATTATTTATAGATCATTGCAACAAATTTCAACACAATTACAATCATTGAATGATCATAGCACATCAGCGCACATTGATCTGATAAGTTGTCAAACCCTTTGACACATTCTGCTAAGCACTTCATTTTTTCCCAATAAATTTTCTCATTGTACGTGCTTAAATGCAATCTTATCATCACAAATGGTTTTTGACATGTCATCACTAAGTAATGAACATGATAAGATCCACTGCCAAACCATAAAACATCATCGATTAAAGGTCTTGTGATGCAGAGGTTGTTAGCAGTAGTATGGAAAACCCCACACACTCTCTTACCTTTCACTCTCACAATCTCAAACTTATGAAAGCCTCAACTCATACCAAAACCAAAACTTGAATTTTATCCCTCACAAGGGTTGGAAATCACCTTCACTATGCCCTTAGGGTCTCACAAGACCTTCCACAACCTTCTTATCCTTGATGGCAACAAGGTTCCACAAGTTCAACTGGAAATAGACTTCACCTACCAGCCATAGACTTCACCTACCAGCAATAGGCTTCATCTACTGGCACCAATAGACACAACAAGGCTCATTCACACAACATCCTGTTTACCCTAGTAGAAGATTATACCACTAAATTATAATTGTAGTTTCAAATACCCTTTTTGAACTTCTCTAAGACTCCAAAGAACTAGATCTCCAACTTGCTCCAACACACCTAGACACCTATTTGGGTCACAAACCTAGTTGATCAGATTAGGCCCAGGTTACAAAGGAAGTGTATGGTAATGGGACCATAAGGAAGATCCAATGCTTTAGAGGAATTTTCTAATATCTGAATGTACCAATTCAACCATTTAACTCCTTCTTCTAATGTCTGGCATCATGCAATCCATCAATTCTTGATTGTACTAGTCTAAACCCTTACAAAGTTTAGGCTAGGGCTTGGTGGTAAAAATACCAATCCAACTTCCCTGATCTCACCCCTTTGAAATACCATAATAAACCCCCCTAACTTGCATCCTACCAAATTTCATTGAGATCCAATGACTAGATCGAAAGTTAGGGCCTCATCTTTGCGACACCCTTGGGAAATGAAGGCTTTTCGAACATGTAGAAGAAAATTGTCAATATCTCCTTCCAAACACCACTTGAAGGGGTCAGACCAGATTCATATGAAATATTATTCAATTTTCTACTATACCAAGACAAGTTTTTACAAAATCATTCTTTTTGTATAGACAGTACGGAAAAATAAGATAATTCACGTAAAATCAGATTTGTTTCCTTTCATACTCTCCACCAAACTTCTCCAAATCATTTCGTGCCTTCAACCAAAATTTCTCATCAGTTGTAAGAGAACAAATAAGCTCCTCTCAATGAACACAACCAACTTTTAAATGGTTGTGATTGTTGGAAAGAAGTTACATCCCAACCGACAACTTTTCGAAAGTTGCTTTGACAACAATGACAACTTGTATGCAACTTTTGCAACTTTGGGTTCCTAAGCATCTAAACCTTATCAAACATATCTAAGGACATCATTAACCTTTAAAACACTTAATACAACATTATATGATTATGAAAACAAAATTTCATGATTCAAGCCCACATGGCCTAATAGACCTTTAGGCTTATATGTGCACCTGAGAGGTTATTGACCATACAAGGGCATTTTATTACATCTAGGGTTATCCTTGAGATCTAACCCATTATGGCAACATAAGTAAACACAAAAAAAACACTATACACCCCAAATGGCATGAAAACACTATGAAAAGAAGAGGTGCCCTACACCATCTTGACACCAGTTCTCAAACCCTGCACTGAATATACAATAGTCAATTACAAACATAGCTTATGGTTATCCAAACATGATGCGGTTCCAGTCATAGAATTATTAAAATGTCATAAGCATACATTCCAAACTGCAATGCCTAACTCAAAATAGATCTCTACCACAACCATCTCCTTCTCTATTCGTGCTTACTGATTCACTGTCAACTAAGCAAAAATTCCATGACTGGTTAGGCTTAGATAACCTAGATGATATACCAAACATAAACAAACATGGTTGCCATCAATGACAACACAAATAACTGATCATAAAGTATTATATCATCACCAATATTCCATCAATATATCATCATATCAACATCATCATTTACTGGTACATTATCATCTTTATCAGTTATGCCAATATACCAACATTCCCCCCCTTTGGTATTAATGACAACACTAAAAGAATCCAACACCAAAATAATCAATTGGTGATAATTATCAGGAACTCATCATGACATGTTGTACTGATCTATGATTCACTTGATCTTCTCCTCCTTTGCATTACTTTCCCTTGACATTGTTCTTCTCCTTGTCATTTTTCTTCTCCCCCTTTGACAACAATACCAAGGGTGCAAAGGCCTCTTTTTTCTTCATCTTTTCTGCTCCCCCTGAGGATTGGCCCACTTCTCATCAATCCACAGTGAAATATATTCAAGAAATCTACTGGATTGATGCATCATTGGCATCCTAGTTGATCGTGTGTAGGGGTATAACCCCTAGCTTTCCTCTAAGATATTCAAAGGTAGCCTTATGTAATGGCTTAGTGAATATGTTTGCTATATGATCTTTATTAGATACATGTTCCAATATTTATTTCTTTTCATGTACCCTTTATCTTAGAAAGTGATACTTGAATTCAATATGTTTAGTCCTAGTGTGCAGTACCAAGTTCTTTGAAAAGTTTATAGCACTAGTATTATCACAATTTATGATCACTGGTTCTGACATATCCTACTTGAATCCTTTCGAGACATTTCTCATCCATATATCTTGTGTATAATTCATGGATGCAACAACATACTCTACTTCTATTATAGATGGAGAAATACAAGTCTATTTCTTATTGGTCCAAGATACCAGTCTTCCACTTAGAAACAATGCACCATCAGTTGTGCTCTTTCAGTCATCCACGTTTCCTACCCAATTTGCATCAATGAATACCTACAAAGAAAAATTCCCTCTATATGGATGCCACAATATATAATCAATTGTCCCTCTAATATATTTGAATATTCTCTTCACTATTGTCATATGTGTCTCCTTAGGGCTCTTCTAAAAAATTTCTACTAAACCAACTACATGGGCAATATTCGGTCTACTATGAACAACATAATGCAATTTTCCAATGATAGATATGTATTCCCTCTCATCCATTGAGGGTGAATCATCTTCTTTTGACAATCTACAACCTATAACCATCGGTGTTCCAACCAGTTTACAATCTTCCATTCCAAAAAAAATTAACACTTCCTTCACATACTTAGACTGACTAATAAAAATTGTACCTTCCAGCTGCTAGACCTGCAAACCAATGAAATTTTTTATCTCACCCATCAAAGACATCTCAAACTCTTTTTTCATCAATTCAACAAAATTTAGACTCATATCACCATTTCCTCCAAATATGATGTCATCAATAACTACTTCTGCAATCAACATCTTGTCTCCTTTAGTCTTCAAATAAATATTGTTGTCCTCATTGGTTCTTTGAAATCCTATCTTTATCATATGTGTGTGAAGTCTCTCAAACCATGCCCTTGGTGTTGGCTTTAATCCATATATATCTTTGTGCAATTTGCATACCATATCCTTATCTTATGACAATGTAAACCCATCTGGTTGTTCAATATGCACCTGTTCTTCAAGAATACCATTCAGAAATGATGACTTTACATCCATTTGATAAACTTTGAAGCCTTTAAATGCTACAAATGCAAGTAACATCCTAACTCCTTCAAGCCTAGCAACTGGTGCAAAGGTTTCTCCATAATCTTCACCTTCTTCTTGTGCACACCCTTTGCAAACTAGTCTTTCCTTATTTCTAGCAACTTCTACTTCTTGATTCAACTTGTTTCTAGATACACTCTTTATACCAATCACATTTTTATCATCAGTTCTAAGAACCAGTGACCAAGTTTTGTTTTTATCAATCCGATCAAGCTCTTCATTCATTTCCCTTAACCAATCATCATCCTTAAGAGCTTCTCTTATTGTCTTTGGTTCAACTATGGAAATCAGACAAGCACATTCTCTAATCTTTCTTCTTTTTTGTACTCTAGCATTCTTGTCTCTAATTATCTGATCTCCATAATGATACAACTTAACATATCTAGATATAATTGGTTCCGATAAAGAAGTTTCTTCTTGTTCTTCTTCATCATCTTCATCTTCTACCGATTGAATAGTATCCTCCACATTGTTCTGCTCATCATCAATCTGAATTTCTAGTTCAATAATCACTATATTTTGTTCTTCTACTCCATCAAACTTGCTCGTATCATCAGATCTATCACCTTCTTTGCAACTAGGGTTTTTGATCTCAATGCTCTTCCATAATCTTCACAATCCACTATCACTCTAACCAAAGTAGAAATCAAAACCTCTTCAATTGTTCCCATTTCTCTCCAGATGTGCTCTAAAAAATACTAAGAAAAATTAAACTATAAAACACTTTTTATTTTCCTTTTATCATACCAATTGAACATACCCTACTCACTATTGAACTCTAAAACTTGATACCGATACACATCACATTCAATTTACCAAATATATCTCAAAATAACTTTTTAACATCATATAGCATCAAAATATATAGATTTGACTTACCACACACTATTCAAAGGGTCTGAAAATGGATCTCACAATATATTCCCCCCTAATCTTAATCATATCTTAGTTTACCGATGAAGGATTCTCCACACTAGGTAAAGAATTGGAGTCCTCTGATGCTATCTCCTCACTTTTCTTCTTTCATATCTTGTTCATATCACTTCTTGTTTCTTCCACATCTACTTTCTTCTTTCCTTTCTAGTGAATAGACTGATTAACCAGTTTGTTCATTTTAGCTCTACAAAACTTTGCAAGGTGTCCTAGTTTGTGACAAAGGAAACATGCCATTCCGGATGCGCTCCAGGGTCCAACATTTCCTCTACCAATTCTTCTCTATAAATTCATACCAACATGACCAAAGTTGTGACAAATTGAACATGTCACATTCCACCTATTCTCCATTTCATATGGACTAGATCAATTCACATATGGTCTTTGCCAAGTAGGGTTTTTTCAGTCATTGTAAGATCTCTTCCTATTCACTCCTGACCAACACTCAACAACTCTATGCCCATAATTGTTGCAATTGAAGCAATATCCATTAAAAGTTTTAGGCTTATATCCTTCATATGCATTAGATCTATATCCATCAAAAGTACTAGATCTACTTCTAGAAACATTAGCAGTATGACCTACCTTATGATAGTTAAAACATACTGGTTTGTAGGTTCTCTTACCGGTGTTCTTATTTTTGGCCTTTGGTGTAGATTTGTCTTTATTCATGGTGTCCTTGGTACTAGATGGCTCTCCTTGTTCAAAGGTTCTGAATCCCAAGCCATGTGTATCTCCATTTTTCCTTTGTGACTAAATCTTCTCATCAAGCATAGCACTGCTCTTGTTGAATTTAGTCAATATCTGATTAGCATCAACCAACTCCTTAGTAAGATCTTCATTCTTCTTTGCAAGACTTTCTCTAAGAGACATAGCCATGTCTAGATCAGCTTGTATTTCTTTTTTTTCCTCTTTTTCCTCATGAAGTTGTGCATGCAAGGTACTAATTTCTTGGGTCAAATTTATGATCTCATGCTCCTTATATTTTATTATGTCTTTAGTTATTCTCCTAGCTTCCATCTCTTGACTCATCTTTATGGTAAGGGCTTCCAACTCTCTGCTTAGATTTGCCTTATCATCATTCATCTTTTCTAAGTCATTAACCAAGGCATCAATGTTTTCTTCATTAGATGAACTAATTTTAGAGAATCCCATCAACTCTTTAGCCAACTCTCTTCTCTTAGCCAGTGAAGCTTTATACTTGATTTTTAGTTCATCATAGGCTTCTTCAGATTCTGCAAGATTTTGTGAAAAATATTGTTTACTCATTGTACCTTCCTCAATGCTATTCTTAAGGATCTTTACCTCAAGCAGTTAAGATTCTACACAAAGAGGACCTAGTCCTCTGATACCAATTTTTATTGTGAGGATCCGGTTATCACTGAGAGGGGGGGCGAATCAATGATAACAATAAACCACAATCTTTCACAAATGTGAAAACACTTCTAAAAAATAGTTCATAACTAGTACCAATACCTACTCAATCAAACACTTAAAGGCAGATTTACCAAACAACTCATTCATGTGTTCATCAACATGTTAGCAATGTAATGATATCAAATCCACACATAAACAAATCAACCACCATATGAACATAGATATTTTTCACGTGGAAACCCAAATGGGGAAAAAACGGTGGGAATTGGTACCCACAAAATTTGCACTCTTTTGGAAAGTGCCCTATTAAATGCCTAGCCTGGTTAGGATCTTTACAATAATGCCCAGGTAAAAGAAGACCCTAATAGGAGTGACCTCATGAAGGGATTTTAACCTTAGCTCTGTTAGGAGCTCTACCCTATTAGGAGTAACCTTGCTAAAGGATTTAAACCCAAATTAGTGAGCCACTTAGTGAAGAGATTTACAAGATCAAGCCTATTAGGACCTACCTAGTTAAGGTATTTTAATATTGTTGCAACTGTTAGGAAATAATAGGTAAATGATATGATCAATGCACTCTCTGCTTGCTAGTACAGATCCATTTCAAATCCAATCTGCTTCACACATGCAGACATCTCAATCTGGTTCGGCACACATTCCTTCTCTGATCATCGACACACTAAACCTTCTCAACTTGACCTAAATACACTTTACAATTAAGCTGGTTACAAAACCCTAACAACATTAAAAATACATTAAATTTAAATCATAGATCATATCACATCATTATATCATTTATAGATCATCATATAGACAATTACAAAAAATGTCAAGACAATTATAGTCGTTGAATGATCATAACACATCACAACACATCGATTTGATAAGATGTCAAACCCTTTAACACATTTTTCTAAGAACTTTTTTGTTTCCCAAGAAATTTGCCCCTTGTACATCCTTAAATGAAATCTTATCATCACACATGGTTATTTAAACGTCATCACTAAGTAATGAGCATGATAAGATCCACTGCCAAACCATAAAACATCGCTAGTTAAAGCTCTTGACACTAGTTCTCAAACCCTGCACTAAATATACAATAGTCAATTATAAACATGACTTCCGATTTTCCAAACATCATGTGGTTCCAGTCATAGACTCATTACAATTTTATAAACATATATTGCAAACCACAATTCCTAACTCAACATGGATCTCTACCGCAACCATCTCCTTCTCTGTTCTTGCTTACCGATTCACTATCAACTAAGCAAACATTCCATTACCAGTTAGGCTTAGATAAATTAGATGATATACCAAACATAAACAAACATGGTTGTCATCAATGAAAACACAAATAACTGATCATAAAGCATCATATCATAGTTATATCATCACCAATAGTCCATCAATATATCATCACCAACAGTCCATCAATATATCATCATATCAACATCATCCATTACCGGTACATCATCATCTCTATCAGTTATGCCAATATGTCAACACCGACATGGCTGGTCAGGCAGCTGAGTAGTCAAACACAACCAGTGAAGCATGTACTTGGGGTGCCACGTCAGCCAATTGCAGATGTTTGATCTTTGTAAAGGCCCAATCCAATAGACATATTTTAATCATAGATTGGGCCTACTAGATGCCTACATGGGGAGATCTCACGCGTCCATTTTTTAGTGAATCTCTCTGATAGATGGTGGACTTTTGAATTTTACAGTGATCGTTGAAATTCAATTTCTCTGTGAGGTGGGTGGTTGCTGACTCGATAGTTGAGACATTTTGTAGTTAGTCTGCGCCCTATCTTAGATCTATTTTTTGTGCAACCACTAGGGATTATCATCATTACTCCAAATTTGACCCTACAGGACAATTTTGGATGCCACTCATGTTTCTTCAATGCATTATGATGATTTTTGAGTCTGACAAAGATTTCTCAGATGCCTACCCATGCGGGTTTCTCCTGATTTTTATGAAAATTTTATCCCTCTGCCTTTACAGCTAATTTTAGATGAAACCAATGCTCATTCATTGTAGTTCATAGATTTTTGTATCTGCAAGTACCCCCAATGCATTCAAATGCAGGGTTTTCCCCTTATTTGTAGGGTTTTCACTCTTCCAGAGGCAGAGGATTCCTTTAGAGGCTAGGTTCAGCATGACATCAGATCATCTTCGATTGAATCTTCTTCTCCCCTCTCATATTTTTGTAACCTAACCCTGGTGGGGTTAGGTTTTCCATGAGAGGTTCAATTCTGAGTTATGCTTAAACTATAAAGGCAATTTTTGTATCTTTATGAGGGATATTCTTCCTTTTCATTTCAATTGAATACTTGTTTTCATGATTTGTAACAGTGACCTTGCCTTTACATCAATAGATTATGCTTACTTTGCCTTATTCAATTCTTACAACCTGTGTAATATTTTACCTCTTTGTATGAATGTATTTTACTTTGTTTTCCTTAGTTGTAAGTGCCTGTGTTGATCCCTCTATGAATGTTGACTGTAAACTGAACTCAGTTCCTCTCTTCACTTCATAGGATTCCAACATTTTCTCACACATAGGCAACTAAGTAGGATAGGAATCTGTGCATACTCAAAGAAATTATATTGATGTTATGTAAAGATATAAGCAAGAAGATCAAACTCTAAATTTAGGTGCAAACCTTTTCCCTTTTCAAGAAATCCTTCTTCCCCTTTTCCCCTCAGAAATCAGTAGTGTTAGGTTATTTTTATTAGGTTGGTCCAACACCTACATTAGATTGGAAAGGAAATCAGCCTTCTCTAGAGACTCAACCTCACTTGTGCAAGTCCCACACTTGAGAGGTTGTTTCTACATGCCATAAGGTTGATGAGCTTGACAGTTGATCAAGGGTGCATACTTTTGTGATAATAGGTCTCCAGTAAGGAAACCTAATGCTCATAAGTTCAATGGTAACTATTTTGTTTGCTATAAATTTGGTCATATGGCTAGTCAATGCAGTAGAATGAATAAAAATGGTCCATCTTTCTCTGATCAATGTTTTAAATGCAATAATTATGTACATAAGTCAAATGAATGCAAAAGTATGATGAATAACTTTCCAAATAAAAGAAATATCAGATGTTATGCATGTGGTAGGTTTGTACATGTTTCTAATTAGTGCATATCAAGAGGAAACCAAGGGAATTTTAGGCCTATATGAGGAAATGTTGTATGCTACAATTACAACAAATCTGGTCACATTGCAAGATTCTACAGAAGCATAAATATGAATAGGAATGGTCTAGTAGACAAGAATAAGAATGTGTAGGTAGATGAAAAGGGGAAAGCAAATGTGGAAAAGATTAGTGATTACATGTAGAAGGAATGGGTTAAGAATAGTGATTCAGAAGTAGGGAATGGATCCGCACTCAAATCCAGTGCTATAAATGACTCTGAGAATTGAGTTAAGGCCTCCAATCTAGGGGAGTTTTCATGAAAATCATAAGCACTCCCTATAGCAGATAAAACTTGAATCTAGTAGGCTGGCAGATGTTGTGATGGGGTATTATAGATGACATGAGATGATCTTTGGAAGAATCTATGCAATAATGAAGATCCATAGATGATTCCTTGCGAGCTGTCTGAAAAAGCCAAGTATATAGAAGTTTAGGGCTAAATGCATTTAATGTACCCTAAAATTTAGATAAGTGAATGATAAAATGACATTTTTCCATTCATTTTTCACTTTGAATTCAAGAGAAGAAGAAGAGAGCGCTCTGCGAGAAGATCAACCAAGAGATCAAAGCGTGAAAGAGATTTCTTAGGCAAAAATCTAATCTAGTAGTCAAGGTATTTTTTCATGAAACCTTTCAAGTTTGGAGTTTGAAATATTTGAAAAGGCTACCTCTAGAAATGCAAACCCACCAGTCATAGATATCATAGAGAGAGCTCAACCAGATTTAAGCACCCATTTAACTCCGTGGAAGATGATCTAAAAAGTAAATTTCCATTAGTTCCACATAATTTTTTGCACATTGAGAATATTAGGGTTTACATGCACTCCAACATTGAGCAATTGAATCTATCATCTATTGAATCTTTACAAGAACTTGATTGATGGAAATTTTAGGCTAAAACTAGATTTTCAAGTGTTGGAGGATAAGGGTTTTGTTCAGTGTGCCAAAATTTTGATGTTTGATTAACAAGAATGGGTCTGATATGTTCTTAGTAGAATGCATGATGAGTTCATGTGGCTGAAAAAACCTTTCAAGATCACCAAGAATGCTATTAGGTTTGTAACATGGTTGTGTTCATCTAATGATCTGCCCTCATTGAATTCATTAAAGAACCAAATTGTCACAGATGCAATTAGTTCAAGGTTTGACAAAATAGCCATGACAATCAATGACATTTTGGAGTATAATGTCAGATTTGCCTCAATGGTGATTTGATATAAGATTTACTATTCTAGCAGAGAGAATTCTGTATCCAAAACAACAATATATGTTGTTTATGAGATGGTCTAGGAGAATAAAAAATATGCCTTGTGTGAATTTCTCTGGAGTGAGTTAATGAAGAACTTATCCAAAATCAAGCAAGACAAGAAACATCCATTCAAGTACAAAACTTTTATTTTGTGTCTATTCTTATACTTTATGAATGAAGTAATGAGAGTTGAAGAAGTCCAATGGGCTTATGACAAACCTATGGGAGTACAAATTAGAGAACTGTTATACAATGTAGGTGACACTAAGGCTCAAAAAGGTGTTTTATGGGGCTATTTCAAAAAAAATCAAGGTGAGATGCATGATAGGGAGAGGATCCCTAAGTCAGTAGTTGAAAAGTATCAGGACACCATTTTCTTCATGATGGACATTGACCAATGTTTGATGGATGTAGTTAAGACTAGAAATTTAAGGATTATGTCAATGGGGTATGAGGTAGATGAGAAAATATTGGATTTATATGCTCAACACTTGTTAAGAAAACTGATAGATCCTTCAAAAGAGAGATTTGGTACTTATGCTGAGAAGACCTTGAAGCTACAAAAGAAATTCAAGAAGCCAAAATTCTAGAGGAAAGCAAGAAAGGAAGTGGAAGCATATGAAGAAATTATTGGGATAACCAAGGAGGCTATCTCGGAAGCAAGGAAAAGTAACATCCTATCTATAGAGGATCATGTTAAGAAAGACAAAAAGGAAGTCTCTTATCACAAACCAAGGCAAACGAGGAGCTTTGCACCCTCCTCTGATCCTCGAAAATATGATAAGCTAACAAAATCTCTAGCCAAGTCATCCAGTGGTGAAGAAAAGAGGAAGAAAGTAATATTTGTGATTGTGAAGGATGATGTGGAGACTAAGTCAAATGAAGAGGTGAAGAAAATGAAGACCAAAGGAACCAAAGCCACAAAAATATCTAAGGACAAGCCCTCTGGTGGAGAAAACCCAAGAAAGAAGCCAAAAAAAGATTCCACCCATTCCAGAATGTCAGTTAAAGAGTTAGAGGAAGCATTAACAGTTTAATGTAACCTAAAGCCTCTTTCTATTTTTTATGACAAGTTTGATGAAGATGGGAAAAAAACCCTAGAGGAAGCTACAATTAAATACTTGAACATCTATAGTAGGGCACTTATAGAAATAATGTTAGAGATCCCAAAAGGTTTATATGATATTTTAAAAATGAGAAGACAAAATGCTAAAGTTGAAGATGAAAGACTAAAGGAATATGTGATAGTTAGCATATGTCCGATAATAGAAGTAGAAGAAATAAAAAGAATAGCAAAGGAAGCCCATCAACATTTTAGAAGTAAAACTAGGATAAATAAAATTGTGATTGGGAAAGTAGATGAAGTAATAAAGGATACTAAGACAATTCTAAAGCCAATTTTGCAAAGAAATTAGTATGATGTTGTCTCATCTTCTTCAGCATCTCAAAAAGAGCATCCCAAAGAAGATCAATCTAAAGTAAGTATTTCCTCTACTCTAGAAAAAGGAAGATATGGTTAAAGATAAGAAGGAAGATGAGTTGGATAAAGGAGAAGAGGAAACAAGTAATGAGGATAAGGATACACAAAATTGCATGGATCAACCCATGGATACAATGCCCTCTATTGAGACTCAAGCTCTGGTGGTTGATGATGTAGGAATTAAAGAGGTCAAGACAAAAATGGATGCACAAGATTAAAAACGTTGAAGCAAGAGACACTGCAAATGATTTGAAAGACTTTCTTGAAAAAGACAAGCCAATTTTTTATGATCTAATAGCATCACAAGGTCCAATTAACTTATATTCTCTCTCTATGATCTAGAAGCTAAAGCTAGCATCACTTGCAGAGGTTAAGGCAAGAGAGGAGATTTTAAAATATCACATAGAGGATAGTGAGCTTGCGAATCTTGCATTCAATATCCTAGAGAAAATAATGCCATTTCAAAGGATACATTTGATTTCCCTTCTGCTCAGCTGAAAAGTTTGATCAATTCTGTGAACACTCATTTTGAGTCATTGGAGAAGTCAGCTAAGGTGAAGGTCTATAGTGAATTTAATGCTAAGAGGCTCAAGACATTGAAAAGAATGATTGCCGATGATAGAGTTACATTAGATACTTGTATTAAGAGCATTCAAGATGCATTGTATGAAGGTGGTAATATTTATAAAACATGCCTATCATTGTCAAAGTTCACTGAGGATATTGGGAAGCAATCCAAGGAGTATGAAAAGAAATTAGCCAAAATATCTCAGTCATTTGACCCCTTGTTAGTTTCTGTGAGTAGTCAAGAAGATCAGGTAATATCCTTACTTGATAAAATTAATAGTTTGAGCCATGAGAAGGAGAGGATTGTTGGCAGAGTTGGTGAACTTCAAAGTCACATCACTCCAAAGTTAGACACTTTTCTCAGTGCCTTGAAGGATGCTCAGGCCGCTAGTGAACCCTCTGATCTTAAATTAGCTAAGATGCAAGATTACCTTTTTAGTGGTCTTATATATTTTTTAGAGTGCCTCAAGAAGGGTTGGGATAGCCATTTGGGCTCATTGAAAAACACTTTTGTAGATATCTTCAAGTTTTTGTAAGGTAGTAAGGTATCTGCATATATGCTTCTATATATAGAATTTAGTGTAAATTTTGGTATCTGGATCCCTACCTTTGTCATTCATGTTAAAGGGGGAGTGTAGAGTAGTGAAAATATTGTATTCATCTTAGAAGGAGTTCCATAATTTTGAAATTTTGAGATTTTGAGTTTTGCAATGTATATATGTTGGTACTGATTCTGACACTTTGTCATTTTTCACTAAGTGTCGCCATTAATACCAAATGGGGAGATTGTTGGCAAGAGACACTGTAAATATCATCTAGTGTTGTCATTAATGGAAAATTTAGTCAGAGCTCCTATCTGCAGTGTGTGGTCTAATCCTACTAGAAGTTAGAATGAAGATTTGGTTAAGTCCAGTGAATTAGAACAATGCATTTGGAAAAATGTAGTGTTCTGGTTGGCATTTCATTTCAATTATATATTTTGTGTTGCCGAGCAAGACAAAGATAGTTAGATGTTTGGAGTACTTTATTCTATAATCTTAGCCTCTGATGATGATTATCATGTGATTTAGAAGATCTAGTGTATAGGTTTTTGGGTTGAATAGTGTGGTATGGACATCTTGGATAGTTGATCGTTGTGTGGAATTGGTCGAGTAATTTTGGTAATTTTTTTTGTGATCAAGGGCATTTAGCTAGCATCTAGGAAGCACATGGATAATTATTTTGGGTCCACATATGCATTAAATTTCAGATTGAGTTGACTATTATGTAATGGTTAGATTAATTTTTTTCGTGTTCCTTAGTAGGTGATAGAGTTGCCTTTGTAGTAAAGTTAGGGAACCTTAAAGGATGTAGGTGTTATTGTTATAAGTTGTTTCTACTTGTGCTTAGATAAGGTGTTCTCATGTTTGATATTATGTTACTCATTATTATAGTTGAATATGCTAATATATCTCTTTAGGAAAGAAAATATGTTTTCCTCCTTGAGGTTTGTTAGTTAGATGAGTTTTCCTTTGGGATCCCTTAATGAGGCATTACATCTAGTATCAGAGCCTAATTTCCTACACTAGGAACTCTGGTCTTTATGTTCCCATGATGCTATTTTAGGGTTTGTATCTTTGGATCATGTTCACTAACACCTATCTATATGTGTCCTTTGTTTTAGTTTCCCTTTAAATGCTTTTCTTATGGTTTCTTTATGCTTGTGTTAGGAAGATATTTGCTAGGAGTATGGGCCAGGGATGAGGTAATCGTTGAGGTACCCATTTGAACTCATATCAAGATGAGTACCAATTATTTCATCAAGAATTTCACAAGAGAACTTTCAAGAGGAACAACACAATGACCATCAAAGTGATTATAGGAGAGGTGATAAAAAAGAGTATCAAAGTGATGGATTAGGAGGCCCTCGAGTTATTCACCTTCTTCAGGAGATTATTTCCCATTTAAGACTTAGGTAGGAGTGTGCTCAACAAGAATGGTCCTACCACTCTTAGTATCAAGAGAGGGATAAGATGTGTTCTCCTCCTCATAGGAAGACAACAACTAAAGATGAGGATGTCATTTTAGCTAGTCACATGAGGGATCTTCTAATGTCGTAAACTCTTAGTTTTGATGATTCTAGTATTGGTTTGGAGGCATAGACATGGTTGATAGATCTAGATAGGTTTTTTGACATGCATCTATATGGAAACAAGTACACTAAAGATAGGTGTGCCATTATGCATTTACGCAGGTTTTCTTCCACTTGGTGGATATTATAGGAGCAAAAGCTCCATTTAGAGTGCATCAGTTTCTTTGGAGATGTTCTTGGAGAGGTTTCATGCTCATTTCCTATTAGACCATTGGATACAAAGAAATGCAGATGAATTTTATAACCTATGATAGTTAGTCATGTCTATCAAGCAATATGAGAATAAGTTATTCAAACCTAAGTAGTACATGAGAATACCAGATGATGAGGCTATTCTAGTGCAACATTTTTTTAGGGGCCTTCTTTACCATATAAATAGTTTCATATGGGTCTTTGAGCCTAATACTATGGAGGTGGTTGTGGAGAAGGCCCAAGTAGTAGAGGAGAATTTGGATATGGCCATTGGTGGATAGACTAGTGCACAAATTGGTAGTGCTCTAGCCTCAAGCACAGATGCAATAGGGAAACAATACTAGGTGTAGATGTATAAAATGACCATATTCCTAAATAAATATTTTATGTTCATTCCTCTATTTAATTAAATCCAATTTAATTAAATCGCCTGCATTCCTCTATTTAATTAAATAAATTATTCTATTTTAATTAAATTCTATTTTTTCCTCATCCACTTGCAAAATCCTACATCTCCCACTTGCATACTAAACCCTATTCCTAATGTCTTCTAGAATTCATCTAATCCAAATCAATTAACCCTAAACCCATTCATTATCCCTTTTCCCTAAATTTGAGAAGGTCACTTCTCAAATTTGAAGTAAAGTCTTCAAAAGGCATTAAAGCCTTTATCCATTCAACAAGCCAACTTGTTGAATCCCCCCAAATTCGGAAGGACTCTTACAAATTTGTCCCCAAAGTCTTTAAACCATTAATGTTTAACTCAACCTTCTTACATGGTTAGAGACTTTTGACTAACTTAACCTCCATCTAACCCAAGGGTCTCATCAAGCATTTATTGCTTTGACCATGGTTATTCCTTTATCCTTTGCACAAGAGTTTACCTCTTGGGTAAAAGCTTTATCCAATGGATAACCTTAACCTAACCTTAACCCTTACCCACTAAGGTAACCATGAAGTCTTCTCAAGCATTTAATGCTTCTTACATTTCCTCTCAACCAACCTTATGTTGCCAATTGTCACCATTTCATTTGTGAAAATTGTAAACATGGATTGATCAACTTTCAAACATGACCCTTGATTAACTCTTTCAATCCTGGCCATCCATTGCCCTATTTTTGCTATAAATAGAGCTCTCATTTCTCCATTTTAGCATCCATGCAAGCTCTTAGTATCACACTTATGCTCAATTTTAACACATCTAGTCTCTCTTTGCAATAGGAATTAGCCTAATAAACATTTTAGACTACTTTTATCATTAGACTAAATCATATAACTAGTATATCATGTTAGGATAGTATTACTACTAATCTTGTCATCTTATAATATAGTTTATTACATTTGTAGAATCGTGAATAGATAGGATGCATTCTCATGGTAAAATCAATCAAAATCATCCCTCGTTCATGCATTTGTTATCCCTAAACCACTTTGCTCAGTGATCTGAGAGAAAAGGCATTGGTTTTAGGGACCTTGTGAGATAGAGAACCATGGAACCAACCTTGGGAATTTGAGTCATCCTTCATGATGCCATAGCTTGCACCAAGAAGTCCTATGGGTGTGTGTGGACAAGTCTCTTTGGGCTTCACTTTTTTCATTTTAAGTTTCATTGACCTATTTTTCCCGCATACATTTATGGCACCCACCGTGGGGCTCTACCCCATTAATCAAAATGGTTTTAAAAAATAAACACTTTTGCAGGTACGCGAGAAACAAGAATCAGCGTGTGGGGAACATCCCTTAGTGCATATGGCCAACGTTCTAGCGCATCCCGTACGCTATTTAGCACATGAGGGTTATACTCTCGCACATGAAGTCCTTAATGTAGCACATGACCATCACTAATCTTTTCCTGTAGGTCTCGGCATGGAAGAAAAATAGAGCAGCACATCTAGAAAACAGCTTAGCGCATCGGGTCTGTCCGATAGCGCATCATAGTCATACTCTAGCATGTATAGTCTGTTCCGTAGCACATCATAGAGGGAAAAAAAAATTGTAACCAAACTTAAATTTAGACTTGTAGAAGTCCACAAAATCCAAGATTTTTCTAATTGTCTGATTGATATTTTGCAGGATTTTGACAATTTCTTGTAGGTGGAACTTAGTTTTATTTGTAGAATTACAAGCAGTTTAAATTTAGAGTCTTTTCAATTCTTGTTGGATAAAATTGAACACACCTTATTTGGGGCTATAAAAAGAACCACAAAAACAATCTTTGTCTAGGAGAGAAAATTTTTACTTTGGGCTCTAAAAGGAACAAAACAATCTTTTATTTTTGCAAGCAAGGACTAAAAAGAACCTCACCATTCTTTGGTGCATAAAAGGATCAATTTTAATTTTTTACAAGGATAAAGAACCACACTTTAAATTTTTGTTTGCAATCAAAGAGGGAAGATCTTCCCCTTTTGATCGATTTTTTTGTTGTTGACCAAACATCGAAGCTTTTCTTTGTTGACCAAGTTCTTTTCCTAGGTTAGAAAATCATTACTTTGAAGGAAATAAAAGGAACACCAGGTTTTTTGTGGAGCAACATCTCCATATAGATCTTAGAAAATCATTGACTTGAAAGGTAAAAAGAACCTTGTTTGCCTTGTCTCGAAAGTAGAAGGTATATGCTCTCCCCTTAACTGGTTGATCAAAAAGCCAAACTACTCTTACGCTTTCAGTCATACATCATTTAAATCCTTTAACAGGCCTGCCTTCCCGAGGGGTTGAAAAACTCTTAAAGCCATTTTTGGCTGGTGTGAAGGGAACGACCTAAGTGGGAAACAACTTTGAAGCCAACTGTTCCAACCCACTATAATCAAAAGTGGAAAGTGACAAAAGTCCTTTTCAACGGTTGCGCGTAGCGATTAGCCTTCCCCCAATATCCTTGGGAAGCCTCCTGAGGGAGTTTATCACTGACGGTTGAACAGGAAGCTTGATTACGAACCTTAGCATAGAAACTTTGAGCCAAGTCAGTAACCAAGCATTTGTAATATCTTAGTGCAAGGGTGGGGAAGAATCCGCCCCCAAGATCGCTCACCATATATCTCCCAAGATAACTACTCAATTGTGAAGCAATTCACTTTGAGTTAAATTCAGGAAAAAGGCAAAAAAATGGGCGCCCCCTAGGGGGTGACACGACTGTTTGAGCTAATGGAGTATCGAGACTAGTGGGCTACAACATTGCTTATGACCTTTGAAAAAAGAGTCTATTTGAAATGCATGTTGTATCTAAACCTATTGAAACATTGGGGATTTGAACACATCCTCGCCAAACATACACTTATTGTTTAGATTAGGCAAAATGGTTATCTGTTTGGTACTGTGCTTTCATTGGTTACTTCAGAAAATCATCTATCAGCATTAAAAACTTAAGGCAAAACACCAAAAATTGCAGAAAACAATCAAGTCAGGGCAGTTTAGCACATAAGAGCAACATCTTAGCACGTGGCAACCATATTTTAGCGCGTCAAACCCTATCCTTAGTGCGTAAAGTATTAATAGTGGCACTTCACCAAAATTTAAAATCAACAGTAATAGTTAGCACGTTCTGAAAACATCTTAGTGTGTCGAAGCATCAGCTTAGCGCGTGGAAGTCAACCTTTAGCACGTAGAGTATAAGAATTGGCATGTCAGCAGCTCATATTAGCGCATGATATTTTGAAACCAAAGCTGAAACAAAATTAACTATCAGTAACAGTTAGTGCATAGAACGGGGCAGCACAGCACGTGGGATCTTTTCCTTAGCGCTTTGAGAAAATTTTGTAGTGCATAGAGTCTTTGTCTCAGCAGGTGGTCAAAACTAGAAAAAACAAGGGACAAAACAAAGGTAAATTTGGAAAATTTTGAAAACATTTTCAGAAACCTCCTTTCATCAGCCTGAACTTCATCAAATCAAAATACCAAAAACAAAGTATCAAAAGCTATTTCCAAAGCAAGTTTCCCATCAAACAAAAGTTGTCCAGCATCTAAAATTAGTCACATGATAAACATATCTATCCTATCAAAATTAGGAAGCATCATCACAAGTGGCAAATAGGTCCTTTTCATCTCACGGATTTCTATCCCAAAACACACTTGTTTAAAACTCCAAGTTGTCAAAATGAGTTTCCATATCGGGAAAGCTCTATTCCATATCATTTGATGCATTTTTTCATGAGGAGGCATCTAAAGCTTCACTTTGATAAAGTAAAACTTAAGTTTCCAAAACAAGATAAACTAAATCCAGAACAACTCAAAGGAAACCATTAATCGCTTATGCATGACTAATCCTCATATTCTGAGAAGAAAGAATATTTATCGTAACACTAAGTTGAAGAAATAGCAACCAAGTTCTTCAAAACTTGCCAAAAGAAATAAAATTTTATACATCAATAGTCAACTCTTCATATCTCATCGAACATTCCTTCATCATGTACAATTATATATTCAGAATAAATCAAACGAATTTGACAAGGAACCTTTGAAGACTAGAGCATTCTGTCAAAAATCTGCGTTTAGTCAACAAATAAATCATGAAGGAAAGATTAATCCAACATTCTTTCCCGACAAGTGCATCACTTACAACATCCCCCAATTTGAACCACTAACTCCTAAACAAAACATTGAAGAATAGTTCATTACTTTGGTCATAGAAAGCTTCTAATAGATGCCTATTGTTACTCGCTCTCAACAAAACAAACAAAGTGAAATGCAATTAGAATCCAGCATGAATCAGAGATTATCAAATCCTTTCAAGCATCCAAATCTAGAGGACGCCGAAATTTCTGAAGAACTTCTTCAAGAATGTCAAGAAAGTGCTTCATTTCAAAAACTTGTGGAAAGACTAATGGAAAATGACAAGGAAAAATATCTACTCATGCTCACAAGAAAAGGGGTTAAACTTCCTAAAGACTTTGACATAGACATGTTTAGAAAAAAATCTCAACATTACGAATATCAAGAATGACAATGAGAAGGAGAAGCACATGACCCTGAACAAAATACACCAGGACAAAACATCCCTGAGCAACACATCCCCAAGCAAAACATGTCGTTCCATACACCATTTCAACCTAGGATTAATGCAAGGGAAGAAATCTTCCCTCTGCAAAATAATGTGCCTTTGATTGCCCTTACTCAAAAAATGCAAATGTTACAAAGACAAATGCAAGACATGCAACAAGGGACAACATTACAGTATTCATTAAATGAAATTTTTCCTTATCCATTTGACAAAAGATTGAGCATGGTGCCTTTTCCTCCAAACTCAGACGTTCCCAAATTTGACAAGTATGATGGGAAAAGCAATCCCCATGATCATGTTCAAGAATTTTGCACCATGAGTCTTGAATTTTCTCATGATGACACCTATTTGATGAGGTTATTCCCAAGAAGCTTGGGAGGACAAACAATGGAATGGTTATCCAAAATCACACCTCCTGTCATATCATTTGATGAACTAGTCAACAAATTCATAACTCAATATTCCTATAACATTCAACATGCTATCACCATGTTGGACGTCTGTAACACCAAATAGAAAAACAATGAAACATTTATGGTATTCCCTCAATGTTGGCGGCGTATGGTTTCACGATATCCTTGAGATATCCCTAAAAAGAGAAAATGGAAATTTTCATCGACAACTTGAATGGTGAGATGAGTTACAGGCTCAAAATCCAAAGCATACCATCTTTCGCTAAATTGATTGAGAATAGAATTCAAGTAGAAGAAGCATGTGTCAAGAAAGGAACGCTAAAATTATTCAAAGAAGGAACAAGCTCATCAAATTACAATAACCAAAACAACAACAACTTGGACAAATCTAGATTCTAGACCAGAAACAAAATCAATGGAAACGAAGGAGGTAATGAATCACATGATCCAAAATCTAAGCAGCCCTTGCTTGCATTATTAGGAAATCCTCAAACTACAAAGAATCCCAAAGGTGTTATCCCATACACTAACACTTATGCATCGAATACCAATCAAGCTCAACCCAACACAAACAATGCTCAAAAAAATCACACAAATTGAGGACCTAATAACAATTCACGAAGTAACACCAACAATTTTCAAAAACATGTCTACACACCACTAGGACAATCACTGGAGTCAGCATTCAGAGAAATCTTGGCAAAAACAAATATCTCTTTACCAGCAATCAGCAACTATGAACCACAAATCAAACCACCTTGGTGGAACAACTTGCACTTTTGTGATTTTCATCACAACAAAGGTCATCAAACAAATGATTGCATGAGACTGAAAAACATTGTTCAGGACATGATTGATAGAGGTGATTTAACGGTGGATGGTCTCAAGACAAATGGTGACCATGGAGCCTTTAAGAATCCTCTTCCAAACTACAACAAAGATGGAGCTTCAACCTCAAACAATACACGTGGAGCTCGTATCAATCACATCTACAATAACACCATCAATCATATATCAGCTGTAGACAATCATGTAAACATCATCACAATCCGAGATCAACATGATCATGAATCTGTCAACATAACAACCAGAGCTCAAAAATATGTCTTAAAGGGACATACGTCAACAACAAACACCATACCCAAAATTCAGTATGATCTAGTCAGCCAATTGTGCAAAACTCTTGCTCAAATATCTATACTGGAGTTGATGAAACTTTTTCTAAAACACAAAGACATATTGGAATAAGCGCTATTAGAAACAAATGTACCTCAAGATCTGGATGCTGACAAATTCCAGGCCATGGTCGCTCATATGACAAGGCCTCATAATCTCACTTTTTTCTGAGCATGATAATATCTCATTGAGTCATCCACATAATACTCCTCTCCATATTGAAGTCATAGTCTATAAACACCGAGTAAAATGAGTATTAATAGATGGAGGAGATGGACTTAATATATGTACCTTAAAACTTATCTATGCATTAGGCTTCTCAGAGGAGTCTATTGATCCACGCAAAAAGATTACTATAAAGGTATATGATGATGAGGAAAAGTCCTCTAAAGGAACAGTGGTGTTGCCGATTCAAGTTGAACCAATACAAAGAGATACTATGTGCCAGGTCTTAGACATAGACCTCACATACAATATCTTATTAGGTCAACCCTAGATACATGAAATGCAAGTACTGCCTTCTATGTGTCAGCAGTGTGTCAAATTCCCCTATAATGGGCAGGAGGTTTCTATATCTACTGATCATAATCCATTTTAACATTGTAATGCAATGGGGGCAGCCCAGGACAGTTTGGTTCCACATAATAGTGAGAAATAGAATTCCTCAGCACCAGATCTTCAACAAGAAAAGTATAAATCATTACCTAGAGATTTCAAGCAGAAAATGAAAATCAAAGAAAAAGGCATGGGGGAATACTCTTTGGAACCCATGTTCTTGGCTAACTTACCCACAACACCTAGATCTCATGGATTACCTACAACATCAACACATCAAGCAACTCAGCCCATCACCAAGTTCGATGGCACATTCATTCAACTCGGTACTTTAGCACATGGATTTGAGGAAAATGATATCCTTAGTTGGCTATACAAAGATGAGGAAGAAGATAGAGTAGCTACTATGGAAGTAGTTATATCCACACACCTATATGGAAAAGGCTACTTAATCATGCAGCAAATGAGATACAATGGCAAAGGACCTATTGGTAAGCATCAGGAAGGTGTCACAGAACCATTGGATCCTCCTTCACAATTCAATAAAGACAAAAAGGGATTGGGCTTTGAACTCACTCTACTACCAAAGAAGGTACCATGCAAATATCAAAAACCTCAGTGGAAAGCAAAGAAGAATCCTAGCAAGAAGCACTATTTGAGTCAGTAGAGACAATCCATAAGGAATGTGAACATCAAGAAAGGAAGCAACATCAAGGGGAGCCCATCATTCACAAGAAGACAACATCTATGGAAGTAGATCATATTCAAGAACCAATATCTAACAAAGTAGAATCATTTCCTGATAACATCATTCCTCCACAAGGAGGGACAGTATATGAACAAATACAAAAGGTAGAAGCAGGATCTGACACAGAATCAGAGAAAACTATCAAACTTGTATCAATCATCAAAGACCTATTCTCACCATATAACATACCAATTCACAACACTAATAGAATCTGGGATGATACCTCTAAGACCGATTCCAATGAATATGAATGGGGTAGCTATTCTAATATTACTGAAGATGTTTCTGAAAATAACAGTCATACACCCATTTCTCAAAAAGCATGCAGCACATAATATAGAACCCTTGAATTTGGTCCACAAAATAACTATGACACCAAGGAAAATGAGCAGCATTATTATGAACAAGTGTATACAAAATATGATACCATCAAAGACCTTGATGGAGTCCTTGACTTCTTTAACACCCAAACCAATCACGATGAAACCTCTATCCTGACACTTACAGCAGCAGAACTTGATCCGCCAAACGATTCCTTACCACTTGTCTTTCTGGACCTCATAGACTGGGATGAACCTGAAACTCATGATATACCAATTTTCCCAAATGATGAATCCATTATCCATTACTTATGTGTCATTAACCCCGAAACAAACTCTAAAAGTAAACAAAGTAATGATGTTTGCAACCAAGAGAGTGCCAAGTCTCTCAATCGCAAAAATAAACCAAATAAGCGATCTATTGCTGAAAACCAGTCAATGGAAGCTATGGATCACAAAAAAGTAAAAATAAAGGATGCATCTGAGGGTGAAAACCTTTTTAAGGAACCTAAAGATGGGAGACTTGACACTATTCATGAACATTATCATGAGCGATCACCCATATTAATTAAGCCCACTCAATCAATCAACATTGGTACTACAGAAGCAGCCAAAAACATACACCTGGTAGAATCTCTGACAGAGGAAGAAAGATTAGAATTTATAAAAAAATTTAAAGAAAAGCAAATCAACTTTGCTTGGTCATATGCTGATATGCCCGAAATTGATCCATAATTAATCATGCATCACTTGTCCATTACTCCAGGATCTAAGCTAGTTAAGCAAAAATTGTGAAAGATGAATCCACATGTGGCACTCATGGTCAAAGCTAAACTAAAGAAACTATTAGATGTTGGATTTATCCGACCCATTGACTATGCAGAATGGATTTCCAATATTGTACCAGTATCAAAACTAAATGACATTGCCAGAATATGTACTGACTTCAGAGATGTCAACAAAGCCTATCCAAAGGACAATTTTCCTTTGCCTAGTATCGACATAATTGTAGACCTCATAGCAGGCCATGCAATGCTCTCACTAATGGATGGTTTTTCAGGCTATAATCAAATAAAGATAGCCCCGAAAGATCAAGATAGAACAAAATTTACCTATCCTTGGGGAACATACTATTGGAATGTTATGCCTTTTGGCTTAAAGAATGCAGGAGCTACTTATCAACGAGCAATGACAACAATCTTTCATGACATGATGCATACCTTCATGGAGGACTATGTGGATGATTTACTAGCTAAATCCTTCACCAGAGCGGAACACCTCAGCATCTTAGAAAATATTTTTGATCGATTGGAGAAATTCCAAGTCAGGCTCAACCCTAAGAAGTGTGCCTTCAGGGTTACATCAGGCAAGTTACTAGGCTACATAGTTTTAGCTAAGGGTATTGAAGTGGATCTAGCAAAGGTACAAGACATTATGGAGATGCCACCACCAAAGAATATCAATCAGCTTAGATCTCTACAAGGATGACTCCAATCAATCAGGTGATTCATTGCTCAACTAGCAGATAAAAGTCTCCCATTTAATCATTTTCTACATAAGAATGTACCATTCAGATGGGAAACTAAATGTGCAGAATCTTTCTATCAAATCAAACAGTACCTAATGAACCCACTAGTTCTAGTACCACCAATAGCAAGAAAGCCACTCATTCTATACATTTCAACAACAGATATATCACTAGGGGCACTATTAGCACAAGAAGATCAACAAGGCAAGGAACGAGCTATATACTAAATTAGTAGGATATTGAATGGATATGAATTAAACTATACATTCATTGAGAAGGCTTGTCTAACAGTAGTATTTGCCTCTCAAAATTTCTGACATTATATGCTAGCACACACAATTAAGCTAGTTGCAAAAATTGATCCTCTCAAATATCTACTCAGCAAGGCAGCTCTTACAGGTCAATTGGCTAAATGAGTCATTATTCTCAGTGAATTTGATATCCACTACACAAAACAAAGAGCTATCAAAGGACAAGCAATTGCAGATCAGCTGGCTGAAGCACCACTACCTAGACAACAAACTATGATCGAATTTCTAGACAGGGACGTTCTTGCTATTTCTACCAAGCAATGGACCTTGTACTTTGACGGATCCTGCACACAACATGGCTCAGGCACTAGCATCCTGTTCATCATTCTTGATGGACACACTATACCAAGATCATATAGACTTATGTTCCCATGCACAAATAATGTGGCTGAATATGAGGCATTGGTTATAGGCATCTGAATGGCCATAGAATGGAAAATCATAGAGTTAAAGGTCTATAGAGACTCACAACTAGTCGTCAATCAAATCAACAATGACTATCAGACAAAGGACGACAAGCTGCTACCCTACAAGCGAATGGTGGATGACTTCAAACAATATTTTGTACACATCACCTTTGAACAAATACCAAGGTTGGACAACAAAGCAGCTGATGCAATGGCTACTATTGCTTCATTACTACAAATTCCAGAGCAACAGAGTCATTACGAGTTTTTGGTAGAGCAACTGTTCTCCCTAGCCTATGACCACTCTGAATCCCATGTTATCTATGCCTTGACTAGTTCAGATTCTCCTTTATATGGACCTATATATGATTATCTTAAAGACAACATGCTACCCATTGACCTATCCTAAAACAAAATATGTAACTTTATCCAGCAAGCCGCCCATTAGACCCTTACTACTGATACTTTGTACCGTTGAGGTCTAGATGGTACTCTTCTTCATTGCCTTGAACGTAATGAATCTGACTCTGCTATACACGAGCTTCATGAAGGTATCTGTGGCACACATTCAAGTGGGACTAGTCTTGCTAAAAAGCTTCTGAGAATGGGATATTACTGGCCGATAATGGAAAAAGACTCTTATCACTTTGCAAAGAAGTGTCCTAAATGCCAAATCCATGGCAATCTTATACATGCAATAGCACAAGAACTGCAACCATTCACACCATCCTAGCCCTTTTGTCAGTGGGGACTAGACTTGGTTGGTAAAATTCATCCTTCATCTTCAAATGGACACAAGTTTATTATAACTGCAACATAATACTTTACCAAGTGGATAGAAGCAGTCCCCATGACCATAGTGACATGGAAACAAATTGCCTCTTTTATCCTTAACTATTTGATTTGTAGATATGGTATTTTGGGTTCCATCATCATCGATAATGGACGACCTTTCAAAAACTAAGATGATTGAGAACTATGTGAAAAATTCAAAATACAACATCATTTCTCTACACCTTACTACCCGCAAGGGAATGGTCAAGCAGAAGCATCCAACAAGACAATATTGAAAATTCTAAAGAAAACAGTGAATGATGTAGGCAAAGATTGGCTTGTACAACTCAATCCAACACTTTGAGCATACAAAACTAGCATCTGCACACCAACAGGAGCTACACCATACTCATTGGTATATGGATCGGAAGCTATTTTACCCTTGGAGGTAGAAATTCCCTCTCTTAGAGTCTCTCTGAAAGGCTTAATCCCAAATGAAGAGTATCGAGTTAACCGACTGCAAGAACTTGAACTATTAGATGAAAGACACTAGCGTGCTTACACTCATCTCAAAGCATATCAACAGCGCATGTGTAGAAGCTACAACCACAAGGTCATTCCCTGGATTTTTAAAGTTGGTGACCTAGTACTCAAGGAAAATCCTAGAAATCAGCAAGATCTAGAAAAGAAAGGGAAATTTGAACCTAATTGGTTAGGTCCCTATGTCATTATATCAGCCTACGGATCAGGAGCTTATTAGCTAACAACTTCAAAAGGAGATGTGCTTGATGAACCAACTAATAGCATCCATCTGAAGAAATACTACACTTGAGTAGTCTAATGCACGGAAAAGTCAAAAAAGTCAAAATCAAAAAATCAAAAAAAATAAAAATAAAAAATAAAAAGGTACAATAAAAGCAACTGGTGAAAACCTGGCAATAGGTGCTATTGTGAGAGGACAACTCCTCTATCTATATCCATATCATTATCTCCACAGTAAAGCACTATCGGCCATCACCTGACATTTTTATCATAAATATCCATTCAGGACATACTTAGCATAGTCACTATCCTGATTTATCCATATATCCTTTTACGACATCTCACCATGGCTTAGTAATCACTGTACATGTCCACATCAAGAGGTACACTTAGATAGGGGCAATACTCGTCAAAACTTGTAGCACGTTCAAGCCATCAAGACTAGTTGCAAACTCAGAACATCATATCTAGCAACCAAAAGCACATTGCAAAACATTGATCACTTAACAAGATTCACAAAATACGATGGATGATTTTCTGAACTATCAAATGTTGCATCTTGCATAGAGTTTTGACTATTTTGCACTTGAACTTTTTGAATTATTGGATTTTTTTGAATTTTTCTCCATAATGCTTCAAAGCTAGAGAACATCGGGAGACTCCAATATTTTTTTTAGTTTCCTGCCTGTGAGACGATCATTTGTACTGTGTCAATACTTGTCTCGAGATGTGATTCACAACATATCACTGAAGACATGAATCCACTTTATGCATATAAATGGTTTAATCTTGTCTATTTATACGCAATATACACTCAGGTCATCCTGGTTCAAATATACCTTGATGCTTGTGCTATATTGCAAAATCAAACATCATGTAAATTTTTCTCGCCACTGCCCATGCTGTGAAGAGTGCTGCAAACTCGTCAGTCATCCCTACATCTACTATCTCAGGGGCATAATCCCAAATCTGGCTGGCTGCATGAAAGAAATCCTCCACTGTCACCTCGCTATCAATCGTTGACCCTCAATCTGGGATATCCTGTCTCAGTTGAGCATAAAAGCATGCTCCCTGTGGCATCCCCTATTGTCGACCATACTGCCGCAACACCTAGCTATGCAAAAACCTCTCTATAACAAAGGGTGTCCACCCTGTTAGATATTTGGTCATGAAGACATAGGGAATCTCCATCCCATCCTCAGCCCATACCTCACACCCTGTATATGGTCGCCAGATGACCATATCAATGTCATCCAACACTCTCCTCCAATGCTCTAGTTTGCCTAGCTTATGCTGGACAACTATCCCTTTGTATCCATATGAGTAGGCACATCCAACAGGCCTATCTCTATCTGCCAGTGGCCTAGCTATGGGGATATGCTCCCATGCCCATACCTAAAGCAGTGTCACACTAGCTAATAAACTGTCGTAACCTAGGTACACTACCTCATGCAAGGCCCTATATAAATGGGCCAGCATAGCTGACCCCCATGCAAATTGATGACCCTGCATCACCATATCCTCCAGCACCAATCCCCATCCCACTAATAGTCCCTTCGACCTACGGTCGGGATATAGAAACCCACCAATGAAACCTACTAAGACTGATGGTAGAGGAGCGTAATCCAAATCCAAAAACTCCTGCCAAGGGCTCTCATACCCACAAATAGTGTCATACTGAAAAAATCTAGCATAGTGCCTCAGTCCCACCCTCCTCTGTCTGCTTGTAGGGTAATAGTGCACCTACTACAGGAATCTATAGAATCTGGTAGCAATCCTCAGGCATCACTGTAATCTCACCTGTCGCTAAATGAAAGGTGTTCATATCGCTATGCCACCTCTCTGTCAATGTTGTCAATAAAGCCCGATTTACGATAAACCGAAGCATCTCTAACAAAGAGGTCAGACCACATCAATCAATAATGTCTCTATCTCCCTGTGTCAATCATGGTATCAATGACCATGGTCTCGAAAATTGCTCATGCGACTGTACTACTCCAAGACGCTCCTATCAAAAATAATGCAAGTCCAATATCAGTTCCCTCATCAACACATGGATATCAAAATCAAAATCATCTCAAAAACTTGAAAACTTTGAGCAAATCTAAATCAAGTTTCACATCATATCAATCCATCAAATCATATCAAATTGTAATACAACTCAAGTTTTAAATCATATCAACTTGTAATACAACTCAAGTTTCAAATCATATCAACTTGTAACATAACTCAAGTTCCATATTAGCTTGTAACACAACTCAAGCTCCACAATTCATAGCCAACACATTCATATCCAAAACTTGAAAACTTTAAACAAATTTATATCAAGTTCCACATCTTATCAAAATCACATCAAATCTATTTCAACTTGAAACATTGCAAATCAAATCAAGTTATCTCAGAACTCATATTGGACACACTTATCACATCAATGACAACAGACACAAAGACTAGCAAAAATACACTTATCCCAACAGACTTGGTATCAACCTACAAACTTTTCTCATTAACAAATCCCACTTTACCAACAAATTTTTCTATATGCACTAAATCATCCTATCTGTGCGCTAAACTGCTTCTCATGCGCTAACCTATTTTCTCCACGTGCCACCCGATCAACCCTATGCACTAGAAAAACCCTACACGCTATCCTTTTCTTCGAATGCACCCTCTAAAATACCCTACGTGCTAAGAACCCCTATGTGCTAATCTATCCCCTCCACGCACTACGCACTTAACCCTATGTGCTAGGTCACACCTACATGCTATTTTGACCTACCCATGCGACCCCCTAGAGGCCCTATGCGCTAGGTTTAGTCTATGCGCTACCCTTTTTTCCCTCTACGCTACCCTGTACACTCGGTGCGCTAACCTAATCCGATGCGCTACCCTAACCTAACTATGCGCTACCTTAGAAATTTCAGATGCTACCCTATTCGCTAAACCCTACACGCTACGAAATTTTTTGTATGCGCTACTCTTTTGACCCAACATGCTAAAACGTAAAATCCGCATGAAAAATTCAAAAAATTACCCAAAATGACAAAATCAAAAATCAAAAAAGGGTAAAAAAGATTGACTTACCGGTGGTCCATATGCAGCGGGCCTCCGATACCTCCGCACACACTCAAATCAATGAGTAGAATATGAAATCGGCATGTTGACTTCTCTCCAAATGTCACTATCTTCAAAGTCAACAAGCACAAATGAGACAAAAAGGAATTACTTTTTCCCTTTTATAGAGTAAATCAAAATTAGGGTTCCGTGGAGGAACGCAAAAATCGCTCGTGGTGTCTCATGCAAACCTACCCAACATCATTATCAAGAGATGAATCAAATTAATGCATTCCACATAGACCAAAATTTAAAATGCTATTATCCAAATCAAATCAAATTTTCAAAATTTTTTGATTCATCTCCCGAGGGGGCATTATCAACATCATTTCTATCAAATCTGGGGCATCAAGTATCAAAACTAGGGCATGACATATCTAAAAACAACATAAAAATTGATCATAACTAAATCACGACGACACATCATTTTCTTTGAATCAACATGTGCACACATGTCACTTCAAAGAGGGGCAAAATGTAGACGTATAAAAATGACCATATTCCTAAATGAATATTTTATGTTCATTCCTCTATTTAATTAAATCACCCACATTCCTCTATTTAATTAAATAAATTATTCTATTTATTTATTTAAATTCACTCAAACCCTTTTATATCATTTAATTAAATAAATCATTGTATTTAATTAAATCCCTTCTCTCTACTTTTTAATTAAATTTACATTTAATTAAATAGTCTACCCCAATTAAATAAATCTATTTAAATCCCCAACTTGCAACCAAATTGAAATAAATTAACTTTATTTTAATTAAATTCTATTTTTCCTCATCCACTTGCAAAATCCTACATCTCCCACTTGCATACTAAACCCTATTCGTATTGTCTTCTAGAATTCATCTAATCCAAATCAATTAACCCTAAACCCATTCATTATCCCTTTTCCATAAATTTGAGAAGGTCACTTCTCAAATTTGGAGTAAAGTCTTCAAAAGGCATTAAAGCCTTTTTCCATTCAACAAGCCAACTTGTTGAATCCCCCCAAATTTGGAAGGACTCTTACAAATTTGTCCCCAAAGTCTTTAAACCATTAATGGTTAACTCAACCTTCTTACATGGTTAAAGAATTTTTGACTAACTTAACCTCCATCTAACCCAAGGGTCTCATCAAGCATTTATTACTTTGACCATGGTTATTCCTTTATCCTTTGCACAAGAGTTTACCTCTTGGGTAAAAGCTTTATCCAATGGATAACCTTAACCTAACCTTAACCCTTACCCCCTAAGGTAGCCATGAGGTCTTCTCAAGCATTTAATGCTTCTTACATCTCCTCTCAACCAACCTTATGTTGCCAATTGTCACCATTTCATTGGTGAAAATTGTAAAAATGGATTGATCAGCTTTCCAACTTGACCCTTGATTAACTCTTTCAATCCTGGCCATCCATTGCCCTATTTTTGCTATAAATAGAGCTCTCATTTCTCCATTTTAGCATCCATGCAAGATCTTAGTATCACACTTATGATCAATTTTAACACATCTAGTCTCTCTTTGCAATAGAAATTAGCCTAATAAACATTTTAGACTACTTTTGTCATTAAACTAAATCATATGACTAGTATATCATGTTTGGATAGTATTACTACTAATCTTGTCATCTTATAATCTAGTTTATTACATTTGTAGAATCCTGTATAGATAGGATGCATTCTCATGGTAAAATCAATGAAAAGCCTCCGTTGTTCTTGCATTTGTCATCCCTAAACTAGTTTGCTCAGTGATCTGAGAGCAAAGGCATTGGTTTGAGGGACCTTGTGAGATAGAGAACCATGGAACCAACCTTGGGAAGTTGAGTCATCCTTCATGACTCCATAGCTTGCACCAAGAAGTCCTGTGGGTGTGTGTGGACAAGTCTCTTTGGGCTTCACTTTTCACATTTTAAGTTTCATTGACCCTCTTTTCCCACATACACTATGTTACTACTTTTTAAGTTGCCATTAGTTTAATGTCAAAGTTATTCTATATACTCTAGTCGGTTACTACTACTGAGATATTCAGTCGGTATGCACAGTCTAGTCGGTTATTGAAGAAAGTAGTCTCAGAGCGTAGTTTACACTGAGCTGTCTACCGAGTATCATTTCATGTCTACCAAGTAGCAAAGATGACACACCGAGTTGTTATACACCAAGTGAAACATGTTACCAGATTCATTGAACCTAGGCATACATATGAAAACATGTTACAAGATCGAGGAACATCTAACCGTTATCACATTGGAAATTGCACTTAAAGATTGTGTATGATTTTGAGGTCATCTAACCAATGAAATATTTTGCATGGTTATTCATTCGATAAATCATGTTTGTAAGATCGAAGCAATGAATGGATCATCGACATAAGAGATCTATTTATACAACATGAGTTAAGAATTAAAAAGGTGTGTGTGCATGAGTGTAAGAAGACTGTTATAGAGACATAGAGGTCACTAAGAAGGATTTCAGGGAACAGTGAAAGAACAGAGTAAACAAAAGGGTTTACCAAGTTACTATATGGGTTACCGAGGTATGCTATAAGCAAGGTAATCTATTCTGAGCACATAGAATATGTTATAACATTCTAGATGTAAAGTTGCAGATATTTGTAATGATTTATTGTAATATTTTGAAGTTGTAAGAGAAACCTTTAACATGGTAAAAGACTCTAAACAAGTCTATAAATTGTAAAGCCTCTAACCAGGTACAACATTTAGTTTAAGTGTTGTAAAATACTTTAGCAAGGTAGATCTAACAGATCTTGTTACTCCTAATAGGATAAGCTATTAGAAATAGCTAAACATGTAGCTCTAATCGATCACTCTTTATTATTGCAGTAGTGAAGTTGTGGGTGCCATCCCCACAGTAGTTTTTCTCTCTAACCAAGAGTTTCTACGTAACCAAAATATATGTGTTATGGAGTGAATCATGTATGATTGTTATCTATTTGTTTTAGCTTTATATTATGTTACTACACTATTCAGTTTATGCATAATAGTAAAGTTATTATTGAAGAAAAGTTTTGGAGTACTGATTCACCCCTCCCCTCTCAGTACATTAGCTTTCCATATTGGGCCTAACAACTGGTATTAGAGATTCAATCTTGGAAAAGGGTTTAACTACCTAAAGAGAAAGATCTTATCAATGGAAGGCTATAAACAATCTTGGAGGATTGTGTATCTGCAAGAAGAGCTGGATCATGCTAATCAAGTGATTGCAGACATGCAAAGACAAATGCAAAAATCTCTGAAAGTAAGAAGAAGATTATCTGATGATTTGCAGGGCTCTCAAGAGTTAGTGGAACAAATTGAGACATCATCTAAGAATAGTATATCTGAAGAAACTGAAGAATTGATTGGAGTATTGAAAGAAAAGAACAAAGCACTGGCTGATCAATTGAAAGCAATGAAAAGAGAACATGAACATTTCAGCACACAGATGACTGAAAATATTGATGCGTTGAGGACAGCCGAAGATAAAGTAAGAGATCTAGAAAGAGAGAAACAACAACTTGAAGCCTTAGTATCTGATAAGAATGATGAAATCACAAGGATGACTGGAATTCAACAAAATCTGTTAGATCAACTAGGTTATGCACATCATGAAGCAATTTTAAAGGATGATGAGAATCAAGCATTGAAACTTGAAGTATCAACATTGACCGATGAACTTGAATTAGAGAAGAAATCTAAAGAAACACTGAAGAAGAGTTATGAAGAATCAAAGATGCTGGATGAGCAACTGAATACAAGAAGACCCAAAAAAGATGCAGGACTCAGTTACAAAGGAAAAGACTCTACCAAGAAGGGAATTCATACTACCAAGAGAGGAGAATCATCAAAGCAAGCTAGAAACAAGAACAACATCAAAAGAAAGAAGCCAATTTGCATCTATTATGGAAATCAGGGTCATACTGCCAACTTGTGCCAAATCAGAAAAGGTAAGCAACCGAATGTCACTAAGTCCAAAGGTTATTGTTACAATTGCAATAAATATGGTCACACATCTAATCAATGTAGGACAAAGTCTATAAACAATTATCAGAAGGCAAAATTCAAAGGGTTTTGTAAAAACTACAATAGATATGGACATAGTACCGAGAAGTGTTGGTTTAAGAAAAAGAACTATATGTGGTATGCACATCGAGAAAATTCTAGAGGTTACTGAAGTCACACACATTCTTACCGACAATATTCTACAGTACCATGGGATTACAATACAAGAATTTGGTGTGAATGTTGTAGAAGATATGGACATATAAGTGCCAACTATTTTATAAGGTTTGGGATGTACAACCGAAGATCATGGAGAAATCCTGGTATGGCATGTTTTCATTATCAAAAAGTTGGACATTTAGCTGGAGATTGTAGAGATCAACCTAGAAAAGAGACTGAAGAAATAAAAGACAAATTAAAGATGATTTGGAAAAAGAAGGAAATTGTGTCAAATGAAAAAAGAACCTTACCTACCGAGTTAGGTGCTCCTATTCCAAATTAATCGGTAAAGGTATGAAGGGACTGCATTCTATCAAGGTTAAATCTTAACAATTCCTATTTTATTATGTACTTAATTCAAATCTGCATAATTAAGATGTAATAGTAAGTTTGAAATTCTATCAAAGTCTTTTGAAGCACTTTACAGGAAACCTGTCAAGTCGGTGAATATAGGAAGCCTCTCAAGTCAGTGAATGAAAAAGTTTGGTTACTCGGTTAAAGCGGCAAAAGGAAAGAACGTTAAGTGGAACTGAGTGCATTTAATGTTTTTGACCTAACTTGCATAGAGCCCGATAAGGCATATTGTGTACTTAAAAGCATTTTCACAATCATTTTCAACCCACCAAGTTTTTGAGAAAGAAGAGAAAAGCGAACCTAAGATGATCAAACCTCCTACAAAGCAAATTCAAGGTATTTACATCAATCTCAATGCATTACTAAGTTGATTTACTGATCGTATCTAGTTGCCATTATTTGCTAAGTGTGGAAGTCAGTCATTTGAAATCTTGAAACCCTAAGGATTCTTTGTTAGCTTTTATCTGAAATCTAAAATGGCGCCTAAGATCCATGATCCCATTGTTGTCAAGAATGTAGAGAAGCCCTCACTAAAATACTCTTTGACTCCCAAAATTGCATCTGAACCGGATGACAAAACCCCTTTTTCACTCATCCTGGATAGAGTGTTGTTAGTTGAGGATGTGAGATTCTTCACCAAATGTCATGTTGAAGAACTCGATCATGTTGAAATTAAAGACACCTATGATGAATTATGAATAGATGGTAAATTAAATAGAAAGTATGAGCACATCAAGATCAAGGGATTAACTAAAGCCCTAACCTATCCTTGTGTGTTCAAACCCCAGTGGGTCAAGTTTGTTCTGAGCAGAGTTCACGATGATTTCATGTGGCTAGAAGAGAAACCATTTAAGATTACCAAGGAAATCATTCATTTGATTATCGGTTACCCAATTTATGATCATGCCCAAGCTCAAAAGATGATATCACATAGGGAATTGATCAGTTTAACTAGAGTGGAATCAGATTGTAGACAATTAAAATTGAACAATGTCAAAGATGAAGAACTAAAATTTGCCATAAGAGTGATAGGTTACTATTTCTTCCAATCAGCAAGGGAAAATCGTGTACCATGTGCAGCAGTAGACCTAGCATACAAAATTGTGAAAAAGGGAATGAAAATTGATCTATGTGAGGTATTGTTGAAGAACCTGTTTGAGAATCTGAACACCATCAGGAAGCCGAAGAAGAAGAAATCGGCTAATACACTAAAGTTTGGATCATTACTTGTATGCATGTTTTTCTATTCTGAAAAATTCTTTCCATTAGTCGGTAAAGTTGTTTGGGAACTACACCAACCAATCACCCATCAGATCAATGAATTCATTAAGAAGTTAGGTGATAATTTCAATGATATTATGGATGATTACTTCAGTAAATTTCAAGAGAAAATGCATAACAGGTATAGGATTCCACCCCAGCTAGTGGAGAAGTACAAAAATGACATATGTTTTGAAATTGACACTGATTACTATTATGTGAATGTTGTGGAACCAAGAACTCAATATTTGTCACTGATGGGTTACGAGATTGACTTTGACATCACACAACAACAAATTGATGCATTTATTACATTGCCAAGACATGCTACCGAGCTAAGGTATGGAACCTATGAGGAAGTAAAGGAAAAAGTAAAAATGAGCATTGTAGTACCCAAAGCTACAAGAAAGGCAACAAAAATGATAAAGGCATTATCGGAGAAATTCAGAGAAGACTCTCCTTCTACACTTGTCAAAGGCACCACTGCCATTATCGAAGAGGAATCTGAAGCCCAAGAGGCAACTATAACACTGAGCACTGAATTGCCTAAGGGAAAAGTGTTGAAGAGAAAGAAACAGGACACATCAAAGGCCTCACCAACTCCACCTCCAAAGTGACCTAACACTAGAGCATCAGCAGCTTCACCGAGTAAGAAAATAAAGAGTGTTATTGTTCCCAAGGTAACAAAGACCTACAAGAAATCTACTCGGAGACTCATTTTGGCAAAAGAGTCTAGTGATAACGAATCAGAGGATGCAAGCAAATTTCAGATTGTCAAAAGCAAGAAGGTAAATGTACATAGTGTTGAAAACTTCTGTGCTAATCTGAAAGAATATCGAGGATTTAGATCATTTAGATATGGTAAATATGAAACCAGAAATAACGATGAGAAGAGACAAATTGAAGAAGTTGTCATCTGCACACTTCTAAAATTTTGGTTAGCTCCATTGGAACTAGCTAAGTCACTTCAGAATGAAATTTATTTGCATATTGATAATAGGTGGAAGTATGCAATGGACTCAGAGAAATAGATCAGAGAAAGAAGTCTGGTTCATCTCTTTCCTGACATGTCAGTAGCTGAAATAAAAGACCATCTGACAACCTACAACTCAAAGTTTCTTGTCAAAGAGAGAGCCTTAAAACTTATGAATGGGTTGTATATTGAAGTGGAAAATGAGACAAAATCAAAATGGCAGGAAATCTTTAAAATCAAGGATGTCGATGAGCAAGCTACAATTGAAATTGTTGATGTCACCATGCAAGATCCTGATGTTACCGAGCAAGACCCTGCTGACACCATTCATAGATGAAGATGTCATGGATACAGAGGCACCGAAATAGGAAATGATAGAAGGCAATGCATATGCAAAACTTGTATCTAGTGAATTAGTCTTGGAACAAGTTCAACCTTATCCACCGGTCAAACAACCTGTCTCAACCGAAACCCCTGATGACATGGAGCAAGGTACCGAAGGCCACAAGTCTACAACAAGAGAAGGTACTACTCAAGAATAGACATCTCAAGCACCTTCTAGTACTAAGAATGTTGCAACTGAGACACCAAGTACCAAGACACCAAAGGACTCTACAAAGGCTAAAGCAACTGATCAAAGTGTTGTCTCTACCGAGCAACCTACCGAGGGTCAAGCACTCATTGATTTTGGTGAACTATGCAAAGCAATGACCAAACAAGAGAAACAAATGGTGATTCAAAAGAAAAATAAGGTACTTCAGAAGGTGAGAGCACTCTTAATAGACATGCTACCTAAAGCTACAGTATCAACAGATGCAGCCATCCACATTCAACTAGATGAACTCCTAACAAAGATAGAGACATCTGGAGTAGATGCATCAGAGTATTTGAGCAAGCTAAAAGACAAAGAGCTCACTGCAAAAATGATAGAAGAGGTATAGAAAGCTCTAGCTATTGGCAAAGTTAAACTTGTCAAATTTATTGTTGAGTTGACTCCTCAACTCAAGCACATTCTTTATTTATTTCAGAAACTCTGCAAATTTTCTTTATTCATTAAAGACATAAAAAATAAAATAGAGGCAATTGAGAAAGAGATCACTGATCTCTCAAACAAGTTGACCATAGAGCCAAATTCAGTTCAGAATTTCTTTACAAGGTTACAACAGCTCATGGCTCAACAATTGGACCTAAGAAATGAAGAACACAAGATCACAATGGACATAATGACACTTCAGACATTATTCCTTCCTCATCTTTCATCTATCCAAGAATAGATCAACCGAGCCACCTCCTTATCTACTACACAAGAGGGAAGCACTCTAGATGGCTTAATATCATTATTGGCTGATATTCAAGCACAAAATTCTTTAATGGATAGTGTAAAGAATGCCCTCTCTGTCTCTCTCACTGAAGCATGGACCAAGTACAAATCCATTTTTGACCAGTTACCACCCCTGAATGGTAATTAAGTTTTGATGTTTGTCAAAAAGGGGGAGTAATATGATATAGTATTAGGGGAGTGTAGTATTCAAAGTATAAAAAAAAAGGAGTATAGTATACAGGGGGAGTATACCGAGCAGAGCAAGCAGAGTATCCAAGAGCAGTGAATCGAGCAATGAACATGATAGTAAGCAAAGATCAAGAGCAACACACAAAACATTGATCATCGAGCATGCAAAATCAGAGTTTTGTACAAGTATATCGATAAGGGGAGTATATCTGGATATATTATTTCATTGACTATTGTATATACTGTTAGTATAGTCAAATTTTGCAAGTATATAGATTATTGAGTTATAACTTTGAAAGTAGTTTTTGTCAAACATCTCAACTAATGTCAAAAGGAGAGATTGTTACTACTTATCAAGTTGCCATTAGTTTTATGTCAAAGTTATTCTATATACTCTAGTCGATTACTACTACCGAGATATTCAGTCGGTATGCACAGTCTAGTCAGTTATTGAAGAAAATAGTCTCAGAACGTAGTTTACACCGAGCTGTCTACCGAGCAGCAAAGATGACACACTGAGTTGTTATACACTGAGTGAAATGTGTTACCAGATTCATTGAACCTGGACATCCATATGAAAACGTGGTACAAGATCGAGGAACATCTAACCGTTATCACATTGGAAATTGCACTTAAAGATTGTGTATGATTTTGAGGTCATCTAACCAATGAAATATTTTGCATGGTTATTCATTTGATAAATCATGTTTGTAAGATCGAAGCAATGAATGGATCACCGACATAAGAGATCTATTTATACAGCGTGAGTTAAGAATTAAAAAGCTATGTGTGCATGAGTGTAAGAAGATTGTTACAGAGACACAGAGGTCACCGAGAAGGATTTCAAAGAACAGTTGAAGAACAGAGTAAACAGAAGGGTTTACCGAGTTACTATATGGGTTACTGAGATATGCTATAAGCAAGGTAATCTATTCTAAGCACATAGAATCTTCTATAACATTCCAGATGTAAATTTGCAGATATTTGTAATGATTTATTGTAATATTTTGAAGTTTTAAGAGAAACCTTTAACAAGGTAAAAGACTCTAAACAAGTCTATAAATTGTAAAGCCTCTAACCAAGTACAACATTTAGTTTAAGTGTTGTAAAATCCTTTAGCAAGGTAGATCTAACAGATCTTGTTACTCCTAATAGGGTAAGCTATCAGAAATAGCTAAACATGTAGCTCTAATTGAGAACTCTTTATTATTGCAGTAGTGAAGTTGTGGGTGCCATCCCCACCGCAATTTTTCTCTCTAACCAAGAGTTTCTGCATAACCAAAATATATGTGTTATGGAGTGAATCATGTGTGATTGTTATCTATTTGTTTTAGCTTTATATTATGTTACTACACTATTTGGTTTATGCATAACAGTAAAGTTATTATTGAAGAAAAGTTTTGGAGTACTAATTCACCCCTCCCCTCTCAGTACATTAGCTTTCCATATTGGGCCTAACACACAAGGCAATATGTTCCTCTAAAAACCAACCTTTCTTATTCAATGGTGATTAGAATCAACCAAAGAAGAATGCATAGGGATAACAAAATATCCAAGGTGGTGGGTCCTAGGTAGGGAAGTTGTTGAATATCCTAGACAACTAAGAGGGGGGTGCATTAGTTGTCAATTGAAATTGTTTACTTATTCCATAGAAATAAATCCAATAACTTAATAATTAATTAAGTTCACCCATAAACTAATATAAGCATGCAAGAACACACACATGAAACACCAGATTTTATGTGTAAAACCCAAGAAGGGAAAAAACCACGGAGAATGCTAATTCTCAAGTATAAAACACATGTTAGGGTGATACTAGTTAAGGTAAGTTTTACAAAGGGTGGCCCAATACCTGGCTAAAACCACCAAAAATGGGCTCACTACCTAGAAGAAGAAGAAAGAAAAAAAAGTAATTTACCATTGTAGGACAACTGCTAATATGCTGCAATGCTAAAAGAAGCCTTTAGCTCACTACTTTTGGTACCAAACAATAACACATTAACACACTTCTCAAACCACAACTTCACATAACCTTGCACAAGTTCACACCAATAGGAAATAAATTTTCTTTTTCAATCTACTTGATTCTATATATTTCTCATTACAATCATCCTTTATTTATATGAATCTCTTGAATAATAATTCTCCCAAGTTAGCCAAATGATTTAATAGAACATAATTTGAAATAGGTCTACACTAAAAATTCCCGTCGTTGAAAGGAATAAGAAGTGCACAACACCACAATGCACTTCCTCAATAAAAGAAACACATTATCCATACACTATACTCACTAGAGAAAAAAAAAAATATTCAAGGTCAATTGGACCTAGAATGAACATATATGTAACCATGACTCTAAAGCACATTATCATGTCCTAAATTAGAATAAAAAAGATAAAGATGAAAATCTTATAACCCCTAAATATTATTATTAGAACCAAACATAATGGTAGAACAACTAAAGAAGGAGAAATGTGGAGTACTGCAAACACAATTGAACACCATTATCACTAAATACACTTTTAGAGCATAACTTACAAAGCACCAAATAATAAGAATGAAATCCCAAACAAACATTCAACATGATACCAAAACTTCATGACTACAACTGTTGGCCATTTGGAGGAATTGATTATGTGTTACATTGATGTCAACACTAGCTATTTGGATGATTTATCGACACCCTTTTGGTCCCGATAGGTTGAGTAGTTTCTAGTTGGTTTGGATCTGGCATGATCCAGTAGGCTCTGATATGGTTTGGTTATAGAATTGTCTTATTCATGATACTCATGTTCATTTTTAGTAAGTTGGTTTTGGTCTAGTGATCAAGTGCTATCATGTTTTTTTGGAAGTTGGGCTTGTAGTTTTGGCGAGGGTTTCACCCACAGAGCTTTTGATGAAGATCTTTGATGAATTGGATAAGTGGTGTTGGTGTAGCTTCTGGTGGAGATTTAGGATGTTGTTGGTGATCATGTTTGAGACTTGGTGGATGGAGATCATTGCTATAGTGTGTGGACCTATATTGGGTCCCCGTTGATCTAGGTTATGGACCAACTTAATGTAATGTGTGGATTGGACCTCTTGATGTGTTTCCAAGATGTCTTATGTGTTGGATATTATTTGTCTAAGGCCGACATGTTTTGTAATTATGTAATTGGTTTATTGTCTGGTGGCTGACTTGATTTTTTATGGTCGAGGGTTTGTATATCAATGATGTAAGATCTCATTATAGATCATCATGGGAATTAGATCATAGGTTTAAGGTTGAGGAATGGGATATGGATATGTAATGTGTGAATAATGTAATATCATTCATGCAGAGGATTTGGTCGATCATTGGAGATTGAATTGGGTTTATGTAAGAGGGTTTAGTCCTCTGGTATTGAGCTTAACCAGAACTGTACTCAGGCATAGGAGATGTTATCTTTGCAATTCATTCCTTCTTCTGGATTGTAGTATGGATTTCTATATAGTTAGTGAGACTCCTTTTGTGATGATAAGTGTGCTCTAGTTTGTCGGCCTTCTTGCAAGTGTAGGCCCCTCAATTGTATTTCACATACTTACTACAAAAGTATTATCTGATTGTGGGTAGGCTTCCCACCATGGTTTTTCCCTTTATCGGGTTTTCCACGTATAAATCTTGGTGTCACATGGATGGTATTTATTTTCTGATTATTGTTTATGCCTAATTGGTTTAACTACTATTCTAGTATTTAGTTTAAGTATTTTGGTATTAATGTTTTGGGCTCCGATATTAAAGTTTTAATTGTTAAATGTTTTGGTAATCCAGACAATTGATTCAGCCCCCCTCTCAGTTGTCTTCCAGTTATTTGAACTATCTAAATAATGGTATTGGAGCTTTGGTCCTCTCTGCAAAAATCTGAACTACTTGATGAAGATCCTATGGTGACTAACAGTTCAAGTTAATCTAGTTCATCTAGAGCTATCTTTCGGAGAGATATTCCTAGGCTTGATGGAACAAATTACATAGTATGGAAGATTCAGATGGGGACTCATCTGAGATGTCTTGGTAAGGAGATTTGGGAGATCACACTGAATTATGTTACACCTCATAATCCAACATCTACCAATCCTCCTCTAACAAAATTGGATAAGGAGTTTGAGAATGATTGTAGATCAAGAGAAGCCCTCTTGTGTGCACTTTTTGATCAACAAATAATGGGATTAACTGACAAATAATCTTGAAATGCTATATGAGATAAGTTGGAGACTCTTAATGAAGGTTACTCTATATTGAAGATTGCTAAAATTGATGATTGCCAAGTGAGATATGAAAAATTGAAGATGGAAGAAGATGAAAGGATTACTACATTCATGGAAAGGGTAAATGAGATTGTTATGAGAATTCAATGTTGTGGTGGAACTCTGAGGGAAGATGAAATTGTTTCTAAAGTTTTGAAGCCCTACCACCGGCTTACAAAATGAAAGATAATACTATTAATGAGTTGAGAAAAATGGCTAATACATCCGTCAATAGAGATACCCTGGTTAGGAAAATATCTTCTTTTGAGCTTGAAGAATTTGGACCTTCTGGAGCTATGAAGAGTGAACCTTTTTTCATGCATCTGCATCAGCAACCGGTCAGCTAGATTGGAAAGCTTTATATGCAAAGGAATTGGATGATATGAAGAGAGAAGATGATTATTTTGAGCAACTTGAAGCACTATTTTCTAGAAGAGTACCTAAAGGACTGGTCGGAAGTAAGTATGAAGGAAAAACACCTTTTAAATGTTTTGCATGTAATAAGATTGGTCATTTTGCATCTAGATGCCCTGAAAGGAATTCAAGATTTAAAGAAAGAGTTAGAAGATCATTTAAGCCTAACCCAGGATATCAGAACAAATATAAGTACAAGAAAAATAGAGACAAATCATGCTACATAGCAGATGAGGAAGGCATTATTGATTCTGATGATGAACCAGTAGAAGACTCTACTAGTGGTTCTAACAATGGGAAGGAATGGGTGTTCCTGGCTATCAAGGAACATGTTCCAAGACCTAAAGAAAATGTACCTGAAGAGAAGGCACTTGCTACAAAAATTCAAGACAAGGATGAATGGGTAATTGACAATGGTTGTTCACATCATATGACTGGAGATAAAGGGAATTTTCTATCTTTGCAAGAATTTGATGGCAGTCTTGTTAGATTTGGAGATGACAAAGCATATATGATCAAAGGAAAAGGAACTATATCATTGGATGGTAAGAACAATACTGATAATGCTTATTATGTTGAAGGTTTAAGGTAAAATCTTCTAAGTGTAGGATGATTGGTGGATAAGCGATTTCAATTACAATTCAGGGATAGTAAATGCAAAATCAATACCAGATCTGGTTTGGAGATTGCAATCAGTACAAAAAAAAAGACAGTATATTTCATTTGAATTCCACTGAGAAGACATGTTTGATTGCACAAAATGATGAGAGTTGGCTATGGCATAAAAGGTTGTGTCATGTGAATTTTGATTGCATTGTGAATATCAGTTCAACTAAGGCAGTTAGAGATATACCTATGATTGTGAAGCCCTATAATTCAGTATGTAAAGAATGTCAAATGGGTAAATAGGTCAGAACCTCTTTTAGGAGTATACAAGATGCTTGATCTTATTCATATTGATTTGTGTGGCCCAGCTAGATAAAAAGTTTTCAAGGTGATAGATATTTTATGCTAATCATCAATGATTATTCTAGAATGACGTGGGTTACTTTTCTAAGGGAGAAATCTGAAGAATTTGAAAAGTTTAAAATATTTAAGGCTAAAGTAGAAACTGAGATAGGATTGAAGATTAAATGTTTGAGGTCAAATCATGGTGGAGAATTCACATCCACTGAGTTTAATAACTTTTGTGAGAAGCATGGTATAAGAAGACAACTTTCTACTCCCTGGACACCTCAACAAAATAGAGTTGTGGAAATGAAGAACAATGATGATGGAAGATAGTCTACCTCATATTTACTAGAGAGAAAAAGTGAGCATAATGGTTTACATATCAAAGGAGAAACCGGTAAGACACCTTATGAATTATGGTTTTCCAATACACCTATATTTAAGTATTTCAGAATATTTGGTAGTAAATGTTATATCAAGAGAGATGATATCATTGGCAAATTTGATCCTAGATGTGATGAAGTCATATTTCTTGGTTATTATAATGAAAGCTTGAGGCATATAGATGTTATAACAAGAGATTCCAGATAAATGTGGAGAGCGCAAATGTCAAGGTGGAAGAAAAAACCGTCAGTGGAAATGATTATATCTGAATCGGTAGCACTTTTATCAGAACAAAGTGTTGAACCAGTTACTCCAGCAATATAAGAAAATTCTATAGTAATTGAAGAACTGGGAAGAGGAACAGAGAGTCAGAAGACTCCTAGGTATGTGAGATTGAATCATTCAGAAGATCAAATCATTGGGGATAAGAACAATGGAGTGATGATAAGAAGACGAATAGAAACTAATGAGGTATTTTTACTTTCTCAAGTTGAACCAGTATCACTAATTGAGGCATGTAAAGATGAATATTGGTTGAAAGCTATGGAAGAATAATTAGATTAGATTGAGAAAAGTAACACAAGGACTTTGGTTACCCGACCTAAAAATAAGAATGTTATTGGAACTAAATGGGTTTTTAGAAATAAATTGAATGAGGATGGTCAAGTTTTAAGGAATAAGGATAGATTGGTTTGCAAAGGATATTCTCAGAACGAAGGAATTGATTATGGTGAGACTTTTGCATATCTATCTAGGATTGAAACTGTAAGATTATTTCTTGCATATGCTGCCCATAACAACTACAAGTTTTATCAGATGGATGTTAAGTGTGCATTTTTGAAAGGAGATCTTGATGAGGAAGTTTATATTGAGAAACTTGATGGTTTTTCACTATCAGATGATACAAACATGGTTTGCATGTTTAGGAAAGCTTTATATGGATTGAAATAGGCACCTAGAGCTTGGTATGCAAGGTTGGATAAATATCTTTTGAAGCTTGGTTTTAATAAGGGTAATACTGACAATAATTTATATTATAAAGTCATTGATGATGATATACTAATTATTTAAGTATTTGTTGATGACATTATTTTTGGTAGTAAAGATAAGTTGTGCATAGAATTTTCTAAACATATGGAGAAAGAATTTGAAATGTCTATGATTGAGGAAATGAAATTTTTCTTAGGTTTGCAGATTACTCAAATTGACAAAGGTATTTTCATCTATCAAACTAAGTATGCTAGGGAATTGTTGAAGAAATTTGGTATGGCAGATTCTAAACTGGTAAGTACTCCTATGATTACAAGTGAGAATTTGATAAGAAAAGATGTTTCTGCACTGGTAAATCCTACAAGATACAAATCTATGATTCTTCTTTATTTTACTTAGACTAGGCCTAACATAATGAATATTGTTTATATTGCATCTATATTTCAAAGTGATCCTAGATAAAATCATGAGAGTGTCGTGAAAAGGATTTTTAGATACTTACAAGGTACATCGAAATATGGTTTGTGGTACCCTAAGGATGATGACTTTACTTTATGTGAATATACATATGTTGATTGGGCTAGAGATGTTGATGACTGGAAAATTACTTCTGGTGGAGCTTTCTTTCTTGGAAAGAAGTTGGTTTCATGAATCAACAAGAAACAATCATGCACTTCTTTATCTACTGCCGAATCTCAGTATGTTGTTGCTTCTACTAACTGTACATAGGTTTTATTGATGAAGCACATGTTGAAGGATATCAAAGTGCATTGCACTAGACTGGTAGTTATTCATTGCGAGAAATATGCTGCTATTGATAAATCAAAGAATCTGGTATTTTACTCTAAGACAAAGAACATATATATCAAGTATAACTTTTTGAAGGAGAAGGTGGAAGAAAATGAAGTTATACTGGTTTATGTGAACACTAAAGAGAAAATTACAGATATTTTCACTAAACCTTTGCCTAAAGAACCATTTGAATACCTAAGAGATAGGTTAGGGGTTTTTGCCCCTTTGGCAAAGAACTGATTGATACTTTTTGGCATTAGTCCAGTATGCATTATTAGAGATACTTTTCATTTCAAAATTTATGTGGGGATGCTACTGCTCAGAGGGAGTAGTAGGTTTGTGATTCAATGGTTTATGTTTTTGTTTTGATATTTTTCTCAGATTTGTGGCATTGGTGTCAAAGGTAGAGAGATATTGATGTGAAAAAGAAAAAAATAAAGAGTTGAATACATTAGGGGGAGAGATATATGTATAATTCAGAGCTTTACAAAGATATCATTCACAGGTGGAGTTTGGCCTTTGTTTCAAAACTTCATTGCTATATCTTTGAGTGTGATATTGTTGGTTGTCTTCCATTGGTGGAGACTTGTTTGGCATTTCTTGGTACTTAGATTTTTTTCACATCTAGTGTTTCCATCAATGCCAAAGGGGGAGATTGTTGGCCATTTGGAGGAATTGATTATGTGTTACATTGATGTCAACACTAGCTATTTGGATGCTTTATTGACACCCTTCTAGTCCTTGTAGGTTGAGTAGTTTCTGGTTGGTTTGGATCCGACATGATCCGGTAGGCTCCAGTATGGTTTGGTTATGGAATTGGCTTATTCATGATACTCATGTTCATATTCAGTAAGTTGGTTTTGGTCTGGTGATCGAATGCTATCCTATTTGTTTCTTGGCTTGTAGTTCTGACGAGTAAAAACATAGAAAAAAATGACTCTAGGCTCCAACTTAGACATTAGATCTGGTCTTCCAGCATCTTGCCGCACTTCTGGATATGCTCCAAGCACTTCTCTGACTTATATGTGTTTGCATCATGGATGATATCCATGACAATGACATCCAATATGACAAATTTTTCCATCTGTTTCACAGTATCTTTCAATTCAATTCCGTAAATTTGGGCAATATCAAGGGCAACATTAAGAAGACAATGACATTCTGAGATCCATACATCTTTATCCTTTATCTCACCCTTCTGATCAACTAACTCTGGAAAACCATGCTAAACAATATCTTTGCATTCATCATATTCAAATTATAATTGTTCATCAAAGTTATTGTGTTTAGCCAGCAACCTCTTTGTTTTTAAAATTTCTTTTGTTTCCGCTTTGGCCATTGTTTTATCATGCAACCTTGTTGCCAATTTGTTTGAAATTTTGTTGTGTAAAATTGCCTTGTCCATTTGCTTTTGAAACACTGTCCAAAATTCTTTCAGAAAGCCTTGTAAAACCTCAAATCTTCTAGTTAGTAATATACCAGCAATATCTACCCTCACAATTTGCATCTTCTTTAATATCCTTTTATTTTCTTGTTGCAGCTCCTCGCATTTTTTCTTCCATTGAGATCTATCTGGAGTAAGCACCATTGGCACTTGTTGCCCACTTCTCCTTAGCATTTCTTCATACAACGCCTTGTACTGGTTCCTCTCCCTCACTACTCTGACCATCTATCTTTATTGAATTTTGAAATATCCACTCCAATATCAGTAGAAACAATTGGATCAATTTCACCAACTTTTAGTTTCATCATATGGCCAAAGGCCTTGTCAACATAAATGATCTTTGGTCTCTTTTGGGGAGGGTAAAAAGCAAATAACCTCAAAGATTCCTCATCCTGATCAAATTTTGAACCAATAAATACATCATTTACACCTTGTATATCCAATTTTAATTCCTTGTTTTCTGAATGCACTAAATTGTCAAAGATAAAATGAGCACTGAGGTCCCATCTAAGAAACAAAATCACCCCAGCCTCTGTAAGCAGTTGCCTCTCCTTTTGAAGGGTCATTGTGGCTATCTCTGCATCAATTTCCTCTTTTCATTTATTTAACAACTTAGCCTCATTATCAGGCATTATGTTGGGAATAGACTCCCTCAATTTCTTCCCTTTAAAATTGTACAAGAATGTTTTAAATTCTTTGAAATGAATAAAAAAATCACTAGCAACAAAAGAAGAAAAATCTTTTAATTGAGAGTCAACATGAACTTCTAATGTTGTCTCTATTTGTCCCTGCATGTTTGTTTCTTCTTCCTTCTCTAGCACTTTCCATCTAGAGACAACTACATTCTCATCAGATTCACTTTTTGCCTCCTCCTCCTCGGTTTCAATTTCCTCGAGTCTCCATTTATTTTCTACCAGTTCATTATTTAGTTGATCAATTACCTCTTTGGCCTCTGCATCCTCCATGTTCCTAAAGATATCTTCAGCCTCAATACTAACATGCAGATAACCTCCCAAGTTCTGCCTCTTCTTGCAAGACAATGTATCCTTCAGGATCATAGTTTTTCCTAGCATAATGCCCATACAAATTGTATTCATCTATCAGCTTCTTATCAATTATTTCATAGGCTTTGGTTGATAGTATGGTGAAATCACCAAAACTTAGTTTCCTAAGCATGAAAGCTTGGTTACACATATTTGCAAAATGTTTTGCATTGGACACACTCAATTGCCTCACAATCTCTAGATAAGCTATTCTGTCTGGTACTATTTTTGGCAGCATGTAGGGGCTCCCCTCAAATCCATATACTCTAAAAAATATAAAATCCTTATTCACAAACCAGTCCCCCTAGTTATGATCAACAATGTATCTTTCATCATAATCCCTAGGTCTGAGGAACCTCTTGATCTCATGAGAGATAGACATTTCACATGAAATAACATACATTTGGTATAATGACATCATGATAAGTTCTTCAAACTTAATATAGTTAAACCTTATATATCAAGAATCCCAAAGAGATATCCACAATTGGACGAGCTGCTCCTCACCTTCCCTATTCTTGGTATTTAATTTTAGGCCCTCAAGCCAAAAACCCTTTACATATCCATAAAATAACACTAGATGCATCAATAGTGAATAAAATTTGAAATTGAAATGAGTATCATCCCTAAGGTTTAAAAATGTAGGATTTTGCCAAGATGAAGGGCACAATGAAAAGCATAAAAAGAGACAATAGAATGACAAGAACAAACTATATTCTCATCAATATGCAAATGATCAACTGGATTAACCAATACAATGAATATAGGCCTGCTTATATAGGCAAGGCCATATGGATGTATGAGCACACAAATATGACATGTGGCTCAATGAGAAACAAGGGTAGGTGTGAAATACTAAGGGTAGGTAGGAGAAATAATATAATATTCCACAAGAGGTGGATGACCCACCGAATGTGGAGTGTAATAGAAAAATAAGACCACAAAAGGTGGAATTTCTCCTACAAGCTCTATCCCTATGTGCACACTTCCCTAAGTGTCTCAAATCCAAACTACGAAGAGATGCATTATCCTAAGTTAACTTAAGTAAAGTGTAATAATATCCAAAATGAATATTTATTTACACCAACACCCCCCCTTAAGTGCAACTTAGGGGAATGAAGACTCAAGTCAACAATGCAAGATGGGTCCCGGCTACTAGGCCATGATAGGTACCCATGTACAAAATGCAAGAAAAACCATGCAATGCAATCTCTCACAAACGGAGAAAGGGAGAAAACCCAGTGGGAAAAAACTCCCGCCCAAAAGAGAGATGAATGTACAAAAGACTCTCAAAGAAGAAGGACAAAACCTCAAAGAGGAAAAAGTCCCCCCCATAAGAGAGGAAGGAGAAGTCAGCTGGACCCCTCTAATGACACATCCCGCACCCCCAAGAGAGCTCACAACTGCTAGAACTTACTCTCGGTGAAAGGTTTGGTGAATATGTCAGCAACCTGCTCTGTTGTAGGACAATACTGCAAATCAATGACCTGCTCCTGAATGAGCTCTCGGATATAGTGCATATGAATCTCGATGTGTTTGGTCCACTAGTGGTAGACCAGGTTCTTCAAGATTGCAATAGAACTCTGATTGTCACAACGTAGAACTGTCAACTGTGGAGTGGTGAAACCAAACTCTATGAGAATCTGCTGGAGCCAAATGGTCTCAGTCGTTGCGTTAACAGCACCTTGATACTTAGCCTCAGTCGAAGAGAGAGCAATAGCATGTTGTTTTTTTCTCTGCCAACAAATGGGGCTTGAACCAAGGTGAAAACTATAACCAGAAGTAGACTTACGATCATCAAGATCGCCAGCCCAATCGGAGTCTGTGTAACCAACCAAGCGAAGTCCTGTGCCTACTGCATAGTGAATCCCATAGTGATGTGTACCCTGGATGTAATGAGGGATGCATTTGGCGACTTTCCAATGAAGCTCATGTGGTTCCTGCATGAAGAGGGAAACCATGCCAACTGCAAATGAAATATCAGGGCATGTATGAGTCAAGTAGATGAGACTACCCACAAGCTGACGATACAAAGTGGCATCAACTGGTGGAGAAGAACACTGAGCCTCAAGCTTGACTCCTGAAAGAAAGGGAGTTAGGGTCGGCTTACAATCAACCATATGAAAGCGTGCAAGTAGATCAAGAGCATACTTGGGCTGCGATAGTGTAATCCTGGAAGGTGACTATGAAATCTCTATCCTAAGAAAGTAGTGCAAAAGACCCATGTCAGTCATAGAAAATCTGTCATGCAAAGCAGATTTGACCCTGCTAATGATGGATGAAGTACTCCCTGTAATGATCAAGTCATCAACATAGAGCACAAGTATCAAGTGAGAGTCATCCTATCACAAAATGTAGACATTCGGATCAGAATGACACCTGGTAAACCCTGCGGAGAGAAGAAAGGAATCCATCTTCGCATACCAAGCCCTAGGGGCCTACTTAAGGCCATAGAGAGATTTCCTTAGTCTGCAAACCAAGGAAGTATCCTGGACGAAACCATGTGGCTACTCCATATAAATCTCCTCATCAAGATCACCATGAAGAAAAGCACTCTTCACATCCATCTGATGTATAGCCCAACCATGAGCTACAGCAATAGCAAGTGTCAAACGAATGGAATTCATCTTGGCTATGGGTGCAAAGGTCTTAGTATAGTCAACACCTGCAACCTGGGAGAAACCTTTTGCAACAAGCCAAGCCTTATACTTATCCACACTACCATCCGCTACAAACTTGGTCTGATAGATCCACTTACATCGAACCATCTTTCTCCCCTTAGGGAGATGGACTAAATCCCATGTGTTGTTCCTCATCAAGGAACTATACTCTTCCTCCATAGCTTGGTCCCACTCAGGAACCCTTGATGCTTCCCTAAATGTCTGTGGATCGGAAGCGGTAGCAATGAATGCATGTGGAAGATCCTGATGTTGTGATCAAGTTCTCCATGTATTTGAAGGATCCCCAACAAGAGAACCCATGGACTCAAGCATCTGTCGAGCCCAACGAGGTCTAGGTGGAGGTGGAGAACGAGGCTCCTCAACTGCAAGTGGACCCTGCGGAGGTGTAACCCTGCGAGTTGGAGTTGAAGGAGTCTCATCATCTAAATCACTAACATCACTATCCAGAATGGAGGAAGGTGGAGGAGGTAGAGAGGCTAAGCTAGGAGAGCTTTCCTCAAAGTGAACACTCCTCTCAATGAACACCTCATGTGTTTCTGGATCCATCAATCTGTATGCCTTAACACCCTCAGGATATCCAACAAATATGCAAGGTCAACTCTGAGGTTCCAATGCCCTGCATTTCTGTGGAGGTATGCGAGCCCATGCTGGACACCCAAAGACTCTGAAATGTCTCACAATCAGTTTCCTACCAGCCCAAGCCTCAAAAGGAGTAATACCTTGCAAAGATTTGTGAGGAACCCAATTTTGGATGTGTGTGGCACAACTAATAGCCTCTGCCCAAAAGGTGGGACCAAGAGAACATGCATGTATCATACAGCTAGCCATTTCTTTGAGAGTTCTATTCTTGTGTTCTGCAACCTCGTTCTGCTGTGGAGTGTATGCGACAGAATGCTGAAGATCAATCCCCTCAAATGTACAAAAATCCTCAAGTCTTTTGTTCACATATTCCCTTCCATTATCTGTGCGAAGAATCTTGACCACTTTCCCTGATTGCTTCTCCACATGAGTCTTGAAGTCCTAAAATCTGTCAAATACTTCACTCTTATGAATGAGAATGTAGACCCAAGTGAAGTGGGAGTAGTCATCAATGAAGGTGAGAACATAGCGGGCCTTACTAAATGAAGGTGCTGGAAATGGACCTGCTATGAACAAGTTGAAGAACTTCCAAAGCTCTCCAAGCTTTCCCCTTATCAAACTTCTCTTCGAGATGCTTGCCCATGGAACAACCTGAACATACACCCTCTGAAAAACTGATTCGAGGTAGACCTGTGACCATGTCTTTAGTGCTGAGCTGCTAAAGATAGTAGTAGTTGAGGTGACCAAACTGCTCATGCCATAGCTTACTTTCTGAATTTGAATGAGTAAGCAAGGCCCTAGAAGGTGAACTTGGCACAAAATGGGAGAATGAATAAAGCCTTGAGTTGTCATTGAGTTGTCCCACTACTACCAAGGCATCATCATCAAGTTCCTTTACCACAACTAAATCTGGTGTAAACTCAACCTTTTTCCCATTCCCATAGTGAGTGATTTGGTAGATGGAGAGAAGGTTGGTAGACAAGTTAGGAACATAGAGAACATTCTCAAATGTTCCATCATCCATGTCAACTGAACCTTTCCCTTCAGCCTCTACTTGTGTATCATCACCTATGTAAATGTGAGGTACCTTAGATGGCTCCAATGAAGAAAACTACTCCTTTGTAGAACCCATGTGATATGAGGCACCCGAGTCAAGTATCTATTGTTGTGAAGAACCTTTTGTAGCCACAAATGCTTTCCCTTTTCCCTTAGACTGTGAGGAAGAGGAAGGAGATGAATCCTTCTTTGTGTAGGTGGATGGCAAGTTGATGTTGTTTTTCTTGAGAAGATTAGTTAACTCATCAACTTGCTTTGTGTGGCATCGATGCTCATCATGACCATACTTCTTGCAATATGCACAAGTTGGTTTATCCTTCTTAGGTGGTGTCCCCTTCTTGGAAGAGGATGAAAAATCGCCTTGGGATGGAGAGGATGATTGTCCTTTTTCCTGGTGTGGCTTAGACTTAGAGTGCTTCTTCTTCTTGTTGGAATCTTTGCCTTGACTTCCTTGATTCCCTTGATTAGCCACCAAAGCCTTGGACTTTGAAGACTTGAGAAATCCCATGTTCAACAACTTAGATTGTTCCAATATTAACATTTTTGTGAAAGCATCAAATGAAGGCATAACATAAGAACTCCCCACTGTCAAACGATGAGTTTGGAAGCTAGACACAAATGTTGCATATTCTGGTGCAAGCTTATCCAATAAGTTGAATATCAATTGAGCATCCTTTTTGTCAATTCCACAATCCTTAAGCTTTGCTCTTAGCTCATTTGCTTTGGTGACATAATCTTGGATTGTATCAAAACTCTTGGGATCCAAGTTGGTGAGCTCATTGTCAATCTGATAGCCTCTGATTTCATCAACTTGACCATACAATTTCTGAAACATATCCCAAGCCTCTTTGATTGTTTTACACTTCTCAATGTGAAAAATGAGGTCATCTGATACATACTTGCACAAGGTTCCAAGAGCCATGCAATTCTTTGTGAGCCATTCTAATTGAGCATTTGGATCAGCCTTAGGATCAGGTGGTGCTAGTATTGTTCCATCTATGTAATGTGTGAGACCCTTTTCCATTAATTTGCTCCATACTTTAATTTTCCATGATGCATAATTATGTGGAGTTAAAGGTGGAAATTTATTAGGACTCATTGCAACAAAAATGGAAAGAGCACAAAGAGAGGCACAATCACAAAAGACACCCCCCCAAATTCACTCAATCAAAGAACCCCCCCCAAAAGTGATGATTTGGCACTTTATAATTAGTGCGTATACAATGGGCCACTTGCAAAAGATGGCAAAGTGGACTTCTAATTACAATTTTACAACTGCCTTAATAAGGCCAAAAGAGACTCAAACTAATAATGCAATAGATCTAAACTACGATCCAAGCACTTTACAAGTACCTAATAGGCCAAATAAGACCAATATCTGAAAGTACAATTTTCACTCAAAATCTCTAAAATCTGATCATAGATTATGAAAGTAGACAAAAAAACATACACTTTCAAAAAAAACGGCACCTGAAAAGGAGGTCGTATGAGCTCAAACGAGGCCTTTGAAGTTGCAGAATTGAGGATTAGACAGGTATAGCTGAGAGAATCCAAAAATTCTAAAAAAACTGTGCACCAAAATCAGAAAATAACCACACCACTGTGAAGATCATGAAATTTTAGCCCATTTAAAAAAAAATTGCACCAAAAAAGGAGCAAAAATGAGCAAGATATGGCCTTTCAAAGTTGGACTGCAAAACTGAAAAGCTCAATGGAGAGGGGTTGAAAAATTTCAAAAAACTGCTAATGTGGCGCTGACATCAACAATTCACTGTCTTAAATTTGATGGCCGTATGACCGTCGCAAAAACTTTGCCTCCTCGCTGACTGGGCATCCATACTGTACGGACTGTTGACTGTACAGTTGACTGGGCTGTCGTATGGATGCTGACGTGGCACTGTGCAGGGTGTACGGTAGTCGATCGCGAGGCAGTGGCCCCCTACCACATGGCAGACGTGGGTCCATTGGTTTAGTGGACGCAGGCGTCGCTGGAGAGGGAGAGACCGGCGGGCCGGGTGCCGAGGGGGCCGGCGGCAGGCATGGAGCCGAGGCGGCCGGCGGGGGAGCGAGGCGGCCGGCGGGCGGTCTGAGCTCCTGGCGGCGGTGGCGGCGAGAGACTCCGAATCGGCGGCAGCGGGCGACTCCAGCTAGGCGGCGACGAGCGACGTGGACCTGCACCAATGCAGGTACGACCTGCAACCTGCAACACGCAGGTACAAAGGACACGGGGGGGTCTGCGGACCCCCAAAAATTTTATTTATTTATTTTTTTTTAATTTTTTTTTTTTATTTGATTTTTTTATCGCTATTTTTCTGATTTTTGAATTTTAAAAAAAAAAAAAAATTTGAAATCCTTACAATAATAGCCAAAATGAGGAAAAAAAATTTCTCACCAAAATAGGTCGACTTTATAGTCAAAATTTATGGAAACGGCCTCTCGGATTCAACGGTGATGTCCAAATCGCTATACGACGCCCCCCAAAAATGAAGATCCCCAAATCCAAAAATAGAAGCCTTCCACGATGTCTCAAAAAACCAATCAATGAAGCCCCAATAGCTCTGATACCATGTAGGATTTTGCCAAGATCAAGGGCACAATGAAAAGCATAAAAAAGAGACAATAGAATGACAAGAACAAATTGTATTCTCATCAATATGCAAATGATCAACTGGATTAACCAATACAATGAATATAGGCCTGCTTATATAGGCAAGGCCATATGGATGTATGAGCACACAAATATGACATGTGGCTCAATGAGAAATAAGGGTAGGTAGGAGAAATAATATAATATTCCACAAGAGGTGGATGACCCACCGAATGTGGAGTTTAACAGCAAAATAAGACCACAAAAGGTGGAATTTTTCCTACAAGCTCTATCCCTATGTGCACACTTCCCTAAGTGTCTCATATCCAAACTACGAAGAGATGCATTATCCTAAGTTAACTTAAGTAAAGTGTAATAATATCCAAAATGAATATTTATTTACACCAACAAAAAAACCTTCATGCAACCTCTCTACCAGATATGCTGCATAGTCAAAAGGCCTAGGTTCATACATTTGTATCAGAGGCTAACACTAGCGAGCTAGTGCTTGCCAGATCAGACACCTTTATCCCTCCTACTTAGCCACATGACATATACATGTATTGCAAGTAGTGTCTGAACAAATCAATGCTGAATGGTGGCCCGTCTTCCTCTGTTAATTTTCCTCCCTGCCTGTTGTGAATGGCAAATTTCCAATTAGTATATGTAGTGTCCATTCAGAGGTATTATTCCTCCAATTCCCCAAAGGATAAGGGCTTATTAGGACTAGGGTCTAAATTGAAAACCTCATTTATGGTACCTGCAAAAAATCTAATAAATGCTTCCCCATTTGGGAGCTGAATGCACCTCTTCACTGAATTATAATTCCTCACCAAAACCTATAGCAGTATTATGTTTACAAAAACATTGGGGACTATTACCTTACATAAAGTTTTCATCCAAGGATTGCAGAGTAACATCTCCTTTCTCCTTCTCAAATAGTGGAACATAAACAGTTCATGTCCCCTTAGCTTGGTCCAAACATCTCTGACCTCTCTTTACTTGTCTTCTAATTGATCTCTCCTTGGTAGGTGCTGCTTCGACCTTCTCGATTTTGGATCAGGTTCCTACATTTGGTTTATCATGTCTTGGTTTAACTTCCTGAGTGGAGGAACCTCCTCAGTTTTTCCTTTCTTTGCCTTAGAGTCAGGGCTCTTGGCCACCCTCTGCTTTCCCATTGAACTATTTTTCAAAGGCACAATGTGTTTTATTTGTGTATTCTTCTTTCACCAACGCAGTATTTAGACAAGGCAATAATGAACTTCTCATAAATTTTTCCTCGTGCGAACCATAGATGCATCTATTACAAGTATTAAATAGAAGACTCTTAAAATTTTTGGTTTTGAATTCTGATATGAGAATGGATCATCAACATATGTCTCCATGATGAATAATTCTCTTTTGGTGCTCTCTAAATAGCCATTTATCTGCTTTGACATCTTAATTTCTCTTATCAAGATACCCTAAGCCAATGACTCCTTTGTTAGATCCTTGATCAGTCCCAAAGACACTGAGGGGGGGCTAAATCAGTGTCTAACCAGTGGATGAAATATTTAAATTTATTTGTAATTGTATAACCCAAATTAATATACCAGTAAACAAGCAATAATGGAATAAAGGGAAATAACAGTATAACCATCAATGCACAACATAACATAGATATTTTTGGCGAGGAAACCCGGTAGGGGAAAAAATTCGATGGGATTTGTAAACCACAATATTTATTCATTGGCCAATATGAAAAAATATTACTTATACAATAGGGGCCTGCACATGCAGGAAGGCCAACAACCTAGAGCTCACTACTCAATCACAAAAATGGAGTCACACTGACTAAACAATTGGATGGTTAAATCCAATGATAATGTACTACTTAAAATAACATCTACAATGTTATTTTTAGTACAGGTTTAAGCTCTGTCAGATACCTCTTCCGTAAACCTTGTGTCGCTCTGCTCTTCTCTTATTCGCTCATAAAATTATTACATCATAATGTATATATAGATATTTTCTCTCATATACTACTTGCATTCATTACTTAATTACATATCCTTACTTCGCTTACATACCTACAAAATGACCTACAAGATCTCATAAATATATGAGTGTTTACAATACATCATGTCGGCTATACAATATAATTACAATACAAAACAGTATAATTTCCATGTCGGCTAGGAGTGCCAGTAATATCTTCTATCGATGTAGACTGGGTGCTGGTGTGAATAACCTGTAGTGCCTGCTAGTGCCCGTAGATGATGTTTGTTGCGGGTATAACCTATGAACCATTTTACTAGTTGGTTGCCATCAATGACAACATCAACTATTCTCATCTGAGTGTATAATTCCAACAATCTCCTCCTTTGGCATTGATGGCTACACATGAGAAAAATCCAAAAACTGATATCCAAAAATGAAGTCCAAAACTGATCCAACAATAAGAGTGCTCCCCCTAAGAAAATGATCTCTTTTGTACATTTTTCTCCCACACTACTACTCCCCCTTTGCAACAATGACAAAGGATGTCAAAAAGAATCAAAGAATTCAAAATTCTACCTCATAACCTGTAACCGGTTATGTACAATCTTAAAGATATCCACCAAAATCATATTAAGACTCTACATAAATTTAGTGTTGTCAGAAATAATGATTTTAGTTTGTCTGATGATACCAGTTAGATAATACATGTATTTCTCCAGTGATCTTTCTCCTTAAATTGTTGATTTAGACAGCTCAATCTACTGTGTTAAAAGGTTGTCCAATATAGGACCAAGTTTGTTTTTCAGCTCTCATTCCTTCATTCTTATCCTTGCCTTTTCTTTTTCTAATTTTTTAATCTTTTCTTCAAAAAATGTCATTTCTTGATCCAAAAATCAGGTAAGTTTCGAAGAATCTATCATGTTATCTGCTATATCATCAATCTCTTTTTGTGTTTTCCTTATCTCCTCATCAATATCCTCTATTAGGTGGTGAGTCTTACACGCTTCCTTATACAATTCTTTATATTCCAAAATAGTGGAATTAAGTGTCGGTAATAAATAATCAATATGCTCTGTACAGTCCTTGATAGTCTTATCAAATAATTCACTTTTCTCCTTATTCACCCTTTCCTTAATAGTCTCTTCATTTCTTTTATCTACAGTTAGAATATTTGAAGCAATGAATTTGGACAATGTGTCCAATTTACCTAAAGATCCAGAAATATGATCTATCTTACAATCTAGTGCAATCATTTTCAAAATAGGTAATGTATCATCAACGACCTTAAATGCTAAGGAATTGCACTCAGTGATCTTCTTTATGGAATCCAAAAGTACATCTGTTACATTACTAGGTCTATAATCCATAGTGGAAGTGCTAGGTAGAGTGTGATGTTTTGCAATAGGTTTCTTATCATCTCCGGATTCTTTATTGACCTCTTATTTATTCATTGTTTCTTCCTTGTGATCACTCTGTTTTTCAACTATATTTTCATCCTTATTGCCTACCTTGCTGACTATCGATTTAGCTATACTATGTTCTTGTCCTTTTCTGCTACAGTTTGTGCTTCTACTTTTGCTTATGTTGGTATTCCAGTGTTCTGCTGAGAGTCAACAGTGTTGACCGGTGACTCAAAGATCTCAATATTTCTAGCTTCATTTTTCTTTACCTCTGTAGTTTCCTTATCTATGACAATGTTAAAGTCCTGAGTGTCCACATTCATAGTAAAAATAATGTTTGACTCTGGATTAGTGTCATCTTGTGTCATTTCTTCTGCCTTCTCCTCTGGTTGACTATCAGGTTATGTTGGTGCCTCTGCAGTTATTGGTGAGGTGTCTTGTGCCAGTGGAGGAAGGTTATCCTTGACCATGATATCAGGTACACTACCAATTTTTCTTTTACCTTTATCCTTCTGATATACCTTAGCAAAAGATTTATCTATTTATCATCTTTCCTTCTCTTCTTTCTTCTCTCTTTCCACAAAAAACATATCCCACTTGTCTGCAATTTCATCTGCATATTCCTTGACTCTGTCTACCATAAGGCTAACCTGTCAATGACCACTCACAAAAACTATTCTATTTGCCTCTGATATTAAATCATCAATTTCCCACTTGGAGTTAACAGGATGCACAAGTAGAACCTCTACCTTTAATTTCTTGTATAACTCCATTACAGACATTCTCTTAGCCTCTAACCTTAAGTACAAGTCATTTGGTAGATCATCTACAACCTCAATAAGAACTTTCTTGTATATGTCTAGGTACAAAATAATGCTTTCTTCTATAGTGTCTTTATCTGAATTCTTGAAAGAATGATAAACTTTATTCAAATTAGTAAGGTTACCTTCTTGTGTGATTTCATTGATCAACTCTTTTGGTGTAAGAGTATCTGATGCCTTAGGTTTTGATTTCTTATTTGGAGTCACTTTCTTCTTCAGGCTCTCTTACAGCCTGTTGTTTCTTTCTTTGAGTCCTTGACTTCTTCGGAGATGGAGCACATGTCGGTGAAGGTTTTATTTTCTTCCTGTCCACTCTCTTGAACTTGACTGCTTTTCACTATTAGAATCAAATGTAGTAGCTACAGGTGAAATGTGAGCTAATGGTTGTTATTCTAATTGACTTTATATCATAATAGCAGCAATACCACCAAGATTCATCAATCCTTCTTTAACATCTTTTACCATCTTAGAAGCATCTTTCATTAGTTTCTCTCTTTTATTTCTTTTCTTTTGCATGTCTACATCCTTCTCAATTGTTTTTGCATTTCCAAAAATTTCTTTTGATGGTTTCGGTGGAGCATCTAAGAGTATTTTAGCATAAGAGTCTAAGATGTGAGAATCCACCTCATATGCCATCTCTGTAATTCAGAAATTTTTAGGTCTAACTACCTCCATCCAAATTTCATCTCTTTTCACTACAAAGAACTTTTATTTATCATACTTATCTACAATGCTTTGGGAAATCCTTTCCCTTTGTCTCATCTTGGTTTAGAAGTTCTTGAAGTATTCATTTACCAATTCATCACTGTTAGCTCCCATACCAGTAATTGCCTCCTTTATCTATTTTCCAACAAAAATATCATAGGAAAAATCCTTATGACCTATACTGGGGATCTCTTTTGAAAAGTAAAGCATTAAACATACTAACAAACTTCCAAATTTGAAGGTTCCTTTCTTATCACCTCTTATTTTATCCAAATTTTCTAGCAATTCATCCTTTAACCATTCATAGATGTCAATCTTTGCATTATTTCAAATCATCTCATGTGCAGTATGAATGCATGAACTTGATACAAAATTCAATCTATTTCTATGACCAACTTTATATCTAATTACCATGATAGAAAATTTAACATTTTTATCCTATAGATCATTGACCCTCAGTGATCTATTGTCATATGGAGCTCCCGTTAAGCTCATAACCTCTTTGCTAGGGATTTTCTTGTTATTATCCAGTCTAGAACCGGTGGAGGATAAACTAGTAACAACCCTTATATCTTCCTTGGTAATCTTAAATACTAAGTCCAATCACATAAATTGACCATGAACCCTACTAAGGACATAGCGGATGGTTTCATTGATGGTATGATGAAATAAAAATTATCTAGTAGAATACTGAGAGGGGGGCAGTGAATCAGTATACTGAAAAAATGATACAAAGTTCCCAAACTCAAAATCAGTCAAACAAAGTAAACATATCTCAATCAAGATCAATATTCATAAGAATACTTAACATAAACCAGTTTAACTGTTATCACAACTTTAACAGTAAATAACTTCAATCTTGTGAATATCAAAAATGCTTAACCATAACTCAACATAATCATCTTTCAATGCTTCTACTTAACATGCCTTATTAGAGATTAACCAAATCAACAAATAAGATCACAACCACAAATGAATTCACCACTTGACACAAATATTTATACGTGAAAAACCCAAATAGGTAAAAACCATAGTGAGATGAGACTCACAAGGATATCTATTTGAACTCTTTCAAAGTTCTCCCTATTAGGAGCCAAAGACTTTTAGAGCCTTACAATAAGTCATGTTAAGAATTAATTTCGATTAGGAATTACCCGATTAAGGGATTTACAAATATGCCTTGTTAGAAGTACAATACCCTATTAGGAGTAACCTCGCTAGAGGATTTAAGAATCCAAGATAATGAACCACCTTGTTAGAGGATTTAATGAGTAACCAAGCTTTTTAGAGCTTACCCGGTTAAGAGATTTAACTTTTGCTGTAATTGTTAGAAAACAACAGATTTTCTTGATCTATCTAAATAGCACTACATTTGCTTGATCAGATCCTTCTATAACCTTCAGTCTACCTTTACTCAAAGTGTAGATCGGTTTGGCAAAATCACACTCAATGGGTTTTCTACCAACCTTGCCAACAACCTTAACAAACAACTTCATCGACCTTAAATAGAAATCAATTAGGTGGGTAAGATCACAAAAACCTAATTCTCATCAGCGAGATTACAAACAAGTCAGTACAATCTTGACTGTTAGAAATCATGACAATCTTTTCACATTCTTCAAGAAAATTTAAACCGCTCCATGATCACCACTCTATTGGACTTTGTAACTCATCCCATGTTGTGCATTAGATGCAATCCACTTTTCTCCTTCCCTGGAGAAGAACAAATATGCCAAAACAATTTGAATATCTCCTTAATCAAATGATCACACATGTCTCCATCATTACCGCTTATCAGATAATAAACCATCAAACTTGGTCGATTAGGGTTTAACAACTAATAGGGTTTTATCAGTTACATTACATAGAAAGGTTTAACCCTTTATACCGGTTCACCGGTTTACAACATGTTCCACAAATCTCTTCTTACCAATTACTAGCCAATATCAAAATCAATAATATCAGCAATAAAATGAATACCATTTATTGATTCAATTGACATCAATGACAACATATCATTGATGCAATCTTGATGCAAATACAAACAAACTCAAAATGCCAACAATCTCCCCCTTTGGCATTGATAGCAATACAAATATCAACGCCTCTGATTGTTGTTGATATTGGTTAATATGAATCCTGGTTTACACTACCAAGTGTTCACCTTTCTCTGTCTGGCTTCATCTTGCCACTAGTGAATAGGAATCCTGGTTTACATTACCAAGTATTCACCTAATCAGACACAAAATTCTCCTCCCCCTTTGACAACAATGCCAAAGTGAAAGTAAAACATGCAATTCTTCTCTCACTATAATGTTGATGCTCCCCTTGTGGAATAAATCTACTCCTTCATCAATCCATATAAGATTCTACAAGTAATGTAGAGACTGATGTAATAAGCATTATGCTCAACTAACTTCATGAAGAGGAAAAACCCCCGATTGTCTTCTAAGATACTTGAAAGTGGTCCTAGGTAGAGGTTTACATCTTTACTTTGAACTTTTTCCCTCAAGAAGTGATATTTCAATTCAATGTGATTAGTCCTTGCATGCAAAACAAGATTTTTAGAAATTTTTATTGCACTTGTATTATGACACAGAATCTTTATAGGTTCGGATATTTCCATCTTCAAACCTTCCAAAATGTGCCTCATCCACATAGCTTGTGTGCAATTCATATAAGATACTACATATTCAGCTTCATCAGTAGATTGTGAAGTACAACTCTTATTTTTACTACTCCAAGAGACTAGCCTTCCTCCTAAAAAGAATGCTCCATCAGTAGTACTTTTCTGGCCACCAATGTTTCCTACCCAATCAACATCTGTGTATGCTTTCAGATCAAAATTTCCATCATATGGATACCATAACCCATAGTCATCAGTACCTTTAAAATATCTAAAAATTCTCTTAGTTTCCATCAGATGTGCCTCCTTTGGATTCTTTTGAAATCAAGAAACAATACCAACTGCATGGGCAATATCTGGTCGACTGTGAGCAAAATAGTGTAGTTTGCCAATAATTGACCTATATTCCTTTTCATCTATAGACTTAGATGCATCTTCCTTGGACAATTTACAACCTGTAACCATTGGTGTTCCAACTGGTTTATAGTCACTCATACCAAAAGTCTTTAAAACCTCTTTCACATACTTGGATTGAGCGATGATAATACCATTCTTCATTTGTTGTATCTATAAGCTTATGAAATTTTTTATTTCCCCTACTAATAACATCTCAAATTCATTCTTCATTACATATGCAAAGAAATTACTCATGTCATCATTACCTCCAACTATAATGTCATCTACAAATTGATGAATACTAAGAGGGGGGTGAATTAGTATACCCAATAACCTTACCAAACACTTAATAAATTTTACGGTAGACCGGTATAGCCCTTTAAACAACAAGCTAGTTAATACACAAACAAGACAAATAGAAAATAAAACATTCACCCATAATAACACAATCACCATAACACAAGATATTTTTACGTGTAACCCAAATTGTAAAAACCATAGTGAGTAAAACCCACAAGTCTACTATCTACAGAATAGCAACCAGACTGGTTAAGGTCAGACCGGTTAAGGCCTTACAATGTTCTTCACCAAAATAGATCCTATTAGGAATCCTGATCTTTGTTAGGAGATAAGTCCTGTTAAAGACTACCCTATTAAAGGATTTCAGATCCACAACTGTGAACCACCTTGTTAGAGGATTTAGAATAGGCTTAACTAAGCCTACTCGGTTAAGGGTTTCTGACTTGTCGAAGAGATTAGTAATCAACAAGTAAGTGATCTACAAAGTAGCACAAAATGATTAGTTAGATCCTTGATTGCTCTCTGTTAATGCATTGCAGCACTACTTCAGTCTTTTGTCCTTTGCACGTTCAATCTCTATTGCAAGATACTTTTTGCAAAGATCTAATCTTCTATACCCAAAACCCTAGACATGATGTCCTCATATAGGAATCTGATTTCATGTCGATCCAATGAGATTAGATTACAATTTCCTAGGTACAATGCATGTAGACACAATTGTAACATGCCACAGAATCACCGCATTGGTGTTGGTGGATGATAACTCATCACACTTTACAAGTTTGTCAGTTAATAAAACAAAGTATACCAATTCCCAGATTACAAACAAAGACTTGTAAACTGGAACATAGTGTTTCCATCTTAAAAAGATTGGCTACTACTTGGGGTCCTCGTACTTCTTGAGGTCCTCGATCATGCTTTGACTGGTAAGCTCCTTCTACAAACACCGATAATCTTCTACAAACAAAGACTATGCATACATTGGCATATAATACTAGTTTGAACAATATATCACATACTATTGGTTGAGAATAACTCATTCACCAAATAAGTGTTTGTCCATCAATGACAATCACAACTAAGTACAAACATCATCAAAATGCCAACGATCTCCCCCTTTGGCATTGATGGCAACACTTAGGAAAATTTGACATCGAAGTTCTTACAAAACAAAAATGATGCCATAATCAAAATTACTCCCCCTAAGCATATACACTACTCCCTTTGCTAAAATTACAAGCATGTACTACTTCCATTTGCATAAAATTTTCATTCAATAGAACTCCCCTTTTTCCAACAATGAAAAAGTAATGCAAACATGCCGTGGAGATTTACCAAAATCATATTGCATAACATGAAAATAGAGTATATGTTTATGACAATAATGAGTAAAACTTATCAAAAATGGATTTAAAGTCTTTTAGAAATTCCTGCATGTCTGTAGACCAAGTATCTAGGAGTGAGGCAGAAATTTCACTCTGAGTCTTCATCTGTAATGCTAAATCCTCCATGGCATCCATAGTGCTGAATTCCTGAGTAACAATAATGGCTTCCATGTTCAGAAAGCACTTCTGAAGAATCTGCAACTTAGGTAACAAAAGCAACTGAAGCTCCTGTAGATTTTGAGTCCACTTGCAGATCTCTAAATCAATCCTAGCAATATGGTGCATATGAGTCTGTATAGTTTTCCCATACACTGAGAAGGAATCATATGGTACTTTGAAGGTCTCTATATACTACTTTAATTCCAATTGGAGTTGACCTTTCTTCTTCATATCATCATCAAAAAATAGATTGGGCTGGCATATTTTGCTCAAAAGTTAATGTCCTTGAGCCATTGCTAAACTGATATCATCTCTCTGATGGATCAACTTGGTTCTATCTTCGTCAATTTGGTTCACCAATGCAACATTTAGTGCCTTTTCATGCTTTTTCTCTACAGTAGTCTAGGCAACATCTTCCAATGATTGCACTTGATCACCCACTATTATGCATAGAAGCTTCAACTAGGCCAATGAGGAATCGGTACCGGGAAGATCAGTATGGGGGACTAAGTTTGAAAGAGTATCAACAATAAATTGAATAACATATTTTTCTTTCTTCTTTCTTAGTTCCTCCAATATTCTTTAGCAAGTTGAATACTTCTAAGTAGCTCATTTTTGTCTATAGATTCGGTAACATGGGCAAGAGTTAATTCAATGTGACCGGTGGGATCAACCTATTTAGCTTGAACTTGATCTCCAGTTGCCTTGGGAATCTCAAGAGTGTGTCCTCCTTCCTTTTCTTTGATCTCCTTGTGTCTCTTCTTCTTCTTCTTCTCTTCTTTCTCCTTAGCCTCCTTGTTGGTCTTCTCTTTTTCCTCTTTTTCCACTTTCTCCTTCTTTGCTTTCTCCTTGTCTGCTTTCTCTTTCTCAACTTCCACCTTCTCCTCTTTCTCCTTCTTCACTTTATCCTTCTCCACTTTCTCCTTCTTTGCTTTCTCCTTCTCCACTTTCTCCTTCTCAACATTCTCACTGTTGGTCCCAGGGACAACTGAGAGGGGGGGGGGAATCAGTTGTTTAATAAATTCAAACCAAAATCTTTATAACCAACTTATTGCTTAATGTCGGTAAGACAGTTAATTGTGCTGGTAAATAGTGTTAACAGGAAATGTTGTACCGGTAAGAATTAATGCATGAAACATAAGCACAAAGTCAACCACAACACATGACATGAATATTTGTACATGGAAACCCTGTAAGGGGAAAAACCACGATGGAAACCTTACCCACAATTAGATAATACTACTGCAGATAGTAAGTGTACAAGAGGGGTCTGCACATGCAGAAAGGCCAACAGCCTAGAGCTCACTACTCAAACACAAATGGGAGTCACACTGACTACAGATGGATGGTTAAATCCAATGAGACTGTACTACACAAAATAGCATCTTCATATGCTAGATTCAGTACTGGTGTAATGCTGATATGCTTCTACAAAAACCTAGCTTCACCTTCAAATGATGTCTTCGTGTATATCTCTGCTTAATCTCACATATACCTTCTTATAATTCTTTTTCGCATTCCACACTTGATCTTACAAATAAGATCTTACATTTATACCATACCCTAAGACCAATTTTAGTAGGTCGGCTCTACAAGATATTACAATAATTTTTTTTACAAATAATACAATAACTAATGCAATAACCGATTGAGCATGTCAGCTTAATGCATTTACAACAATAATAAATCATCTCCATAGCGTGCCATGTTGATCTGGAAAAGATAAACCTGCCGGTGTAACCCTAGATAACCTGGACCTATTTGCCGGTAAAAGAAAATATGCAAATAAGAATATACCAATGATATTACTTCAAGGAAAAGTGTCCACATGATGTCTTCAACATTACCAAGTGTCTTCCATGTCATTGCAGGTACCGGTGAACATTATATCCTACCGGTTAACCATATACCGGTGATTGTTGAATAGTTTTCTGATTGCCGGTGAATGTTGCTGGGTCTCCAAAGTAGGTGTGTTAGCAGGTGTTGACATCAATGACAAAACCATACCAAAATACCAACAATCTCCCCCTTTGGCATTGATGGCAACACAAGATGGAAAAACCATCAACGTGCCAAAATAGAAATGCCAAATACAAAAACCAATTCTCCCCCTGGGAGTAATATGTGTTTACCCAAAGATTTATTTTCAATAACAATCTCTCATACCAATCTCTCTTCAAATGATAATGTATTTTTCATATATCTCTCCCCAAAGTTTTTCCATCTATCTCTCCCCCTTTGACATCAAATGCCAAAGTCACAAAAAGGTCAAGTTCATACAAAATACCAATCAATTCAATATACCAACTACTCCCCCTGAGAAGTAGATTCTTCATCAAATATCAGAATAAAAGATTTGTCCATTTAATTCTGCCAGTTGATGACAAACATCAACTGTCTAAGTCTCTACCAGTGGAGGTAGGACTCCGTGCTGATCTCTGAGATACTCAAAAGTTTCCTTAGGCAAAGGTTTTGTAAAAATATCTGCAAGTTGTTCTTTAGTATTCACATAAACCAGTTTTATTTCTTTTTCTTCAATTTTTTCACTTAGAAAATTTAGTTTGATAGAAACATGTTTTTTTTTAGAATGTAATACTGGATTCTTAGATATATCAATTACTACAGTGTTATCACAATATATAGTAATAGGTTCCTTGCATTTTACCTTTATGTCTTTCAACATTTGCTTAAGCCAAAGTACCTATGTATAGTTTGTTGCTGCTGCAACATATTCTAATTCTGCTGTTGATGAAGATGTACAACTCTGTTTCTTACTTAACCAAGAAACTAATCTCTTTCCAAGAAAGAATGCTCCTCCAGTGGTGCTCTTTCTATCATCCATATCTCCTGCCCAATTTACATATATGTATGCATATAGATCAAAATTTTCATCTTTAGGATACCATAATCCAAGAATTTTTGTGCCTTGTAAGTACCAGGAAAATCCTTTTTACTGCTGATTCATGATTTTCCTTGGGATTACTCTGAAATCTAGAAACTATACATACTGCATTCATAATATCAGGTCTGGTTTGTGTCAAATACAGTAAACCTCCTATCATAGATTTGTATCTAGTTGGATTAACAGGTGTAGATTCATCCCTTTGAGATAATTTGTCATTTGTAGTCATAGGTGTGCTTACCAGTTTAGAGTTCTCCATCCCAAATTTCTTGAGTAGTTCTTTCAAGTACTTAGATTGACTCAAAAATATGCCTCTATCAGTCTATAAAATCTGCAATCCTAAAAAGAATTTTATTTCTCCAATCATAGACATTTCAAATTCATGTTGCATTTTAAGAGAAAATTCTTTGCATAATCCATCTTCTCCTCCAAATATTATATCATCAACAAATACTTCCATAATCAAAATGTCATCATTAGTTACTTTGTAATATAAATTGCTATCTGCATTTCCTTTAGTAAAGCCAATTTTTAAGAGATACTTATCCAATCTTGCATACCAGGCTCTTGGAGCTTGTTTTAGTCCATACAGAGCTTTTCTTAATCTGCAAACCATATCATTGTTATTTGTTAAAGAAAATCCATCAGGTTGTTCAATATAAACTTCTTCTTCAAGATCTCCATTCAAAAATGCACATTTAATATCCATTTGATAAACTTTGTAATCCTTGTGAGCTGCAAAGGCTAAGAATAATCTAACTGCTTCAATTCTGGCTACCGGTGCAAAGGTTTCATTGTAATCAACTCCTTCTTTCTGAGAATATCCCTTTCACACTAGTCTTGCTTTATTCCTGACAACCTTACCATCTTCATTGAGTTTGTTTCTAAATACCCATTTGGTTCCAATTACATTTTTATTTTCAGGCTGGGGAACTAATGTCCAAGTATTATTTTTCTCAATTTGTCCTAATTCTTCTTCCATAGCTTTAATCCAAAATTTATCTTCACATGCCTCATTGATAGATAATGGTTCAATTTGAGAAATAAGACATACCTCTTCATTTGCCAATCTTCCTCTTGTCATGACTCCTTTAAATTTGTTTCCAATTATCTGATCTTTAGAATGATTCAGTCTTACATACCGAGGTGTCTTAGTCTGTTGTTGTTCTTCAATTATTGTGGTATCCTCTGATGATATCGGAGTAACTGGATCATCATTCTGTACCGGTGGATTTACTGTTGGTGCATTTGTCACAGTTTGTGTTACCGGTTCAGAGTCTATATACCTTGAAGTTCCTTTGAATTGTTCATCAATCTTTACATTTGTACTCTCAACAATTTTCTATAATCTTTTATTAAAACATCTATAAGCTTTACTCTTAGATGAATAACCAAGAAATATTCCTTCATCACTTCTAGGATCAAACTTGCCAATATACTCATCTCTTCTAATATAACATTTACTTCCAAAAATTCTAAAATACTTAAGTGTAGGAGTATTACCAAACCATAGTTCATTAGGGGTCTTATCGGTTTCACCTTTGATGTGAACTTTGTTGAATGTATAGACAACAGTGCTTACTACCTCTCTCTAGTACACATGTGGTAGATTTGCTTCTAATAACATACTTCTTGCTGCATCCAAAATAGTTATGTTTTTCCTTTCAACAACTCCATTCTGTTGTGGTGTCCGAGGTGCTGATAACTGTCTTTTGATTCCATTCACTTCACAGAATGTATTAAAATCTCTAGATGTGAATTCTCCTCCTTGATTAGATCTTAAACATTTAATTTTCTTACCGGTTTCATTTTCAACCATTGCTTTGAATAGTTTGAACTTCCCAAGTGCTTCTGATTTTTCCCTGAGAAAAGAAACCCAACACATTCTAGAATAATCATCAATAATTAGCTTGAAATATCTATCACCTTGTAAGCTTTTAGTTCTAGTCAGACCACATAAATCAGTGTGAATTAAATCAAGAGCATTATTGGATTTTTCTGGAATACTTTTGAAACTAGCTCTAACCTGTTTTCCAAATTGACATTCCTTGCAAATTGTATTCTGAGGTTTCACAATTTTAGGTAGATCTCTAACTGCCTTAGAAGTATTGATTTTTACCATGCAATCAAAATTTACATGACATAGTCTTTTATGCCATAGCCAACTTTCATCTATATGAGCAATTAAGCATGCCTTTTCACTGTTATCCAAATGAAAGATATTACCTCTAGTTTGATTACCGGTTGCAATTTCCAAACCAGTTCTCAACTAATTGACCAACACTTAAAAGATTATGTTTTAATCCTTCAACATAGTAAACATTGTCAGTTTTATGTTTACCATCAAGAGATATTGAACCCTTACCTTTGATTGAATAGGCTTTGTCATCTCCGAATCTTACTAAACCTCCATTGTATTCTTGAAAGTTCAAGAATTTGCCTTTGTCTCCAGTCATGTGATGTGAGCATCCGGAGTCAATAATTCGTTCATCCTTTGATTCAACTTTAGCTGCTAGGGCTTGTTCTACCGATGGAGCAATAGGTACCAGTTGATCTTCTGTTATAGCAACAAAGACCCATCTGTTGTCTGCTAGATCCTCATCAGAATCATCAGTCACACCTTCATCAACAATGTAGCAGGATTTATCTTTGTTTTTCTTAAATCTGTATCTCTGATATTTAGGATTAGGTTTTTATGTTCTTCTAGCTTCTTCTCTTAGTCTGGCATGTCTATTAGGGCATCTTGAAGCCATATGACCAATCTTATTGCAATTGAAACATTTAAAGGGTGCTTTAACTTCATACTTACTTCCAATTGGACCTTTTGGCATTTTTCTTGCAAATAGTGCTTCAAGTTCTTCAAGCTCTTGATTCTCCTTTCTGGTTTCTTCAAGTTCTCTTGCATAAAAGGCTCTCCAGTCTGATTTGTCAAAAGATGGAGCAGATGATGTTGATGCTTTGAAGGCCAAATTAGTTTTTATAGCAACAGGACCAAATTCCTCTATTTCAAAAGCTGAAAGCTTTCCAATCAATGTATCCCTAGTTACTGATGTATTAGGCATTGTTCTCAACTCATTAATAGCAGTAACCTTCATTTTAGATGTCGGTGGCAAACCTCTTAAGATTTTTGAAACAATCTCATCTTCACTCAAGGTTCCTCCACAACATTTGATACCTAAAACAATTTCATTTACTCTTTCCATAAAAGCAGAAATTCTTTCATCTTCTTCCATTTTCAGATGTTCATACCTGACTCGAAAGCTTTCAAGTTTTGCAATTTTGACTATGGAATCACCTTCATTCAGTGTTTCCAAATGATCCCACATAGCTTTTGCAGTAGATCTATCTGATAATCCCATGATTTGTTGATCTGATAATGCCCTCAAAAGTGGTTCTCTTGCTTTGCAATCATTTTCTTCATCTTTACCTAGAGTAATAGGAGCAGGCTGACCAGCTACAGTAGCAGTATAACCATTCTTAGTAACTTCCCAGTTGTCTTTACCAATGCAATTCAGATGTGTCTCCATTCTGATTTTCCATATTCCATAGTTGGTTCCATCAAGTTTAGGACTATCCTTCCTGAAATAATTAGTAGACATTGGATCTCCTCAAGTTGTTGAACTTTTGCAAAAGAGGACTAAGCTCTGATACCAATTGTTGGTCCCGGGGACAACTAAGAGGGGGGGGGGGGGAAATCAGTTGTCTAATAAATTCAAACCAAAATATTTATAACCAACTTATTGCTTAATGTCGGTAAGACAGTTAATTATGCCGGTAAATAGTGTTAATAGGAAATGTTGTATCGGTAAGAATTAATGCATGAAACATAAGCACAAAGTCAACCACAACACATGACATGAATATTTGTATGTGAAACCCTGTAAGGGGAAAAACCACGGTGGGAAACCTTACCCACAATCAGATAATACTACTGCAGATAGTAAGTGTACAAGAGGGGTCTACACATGCAGAAGGGCCAATAGCCTAGAGCTCACTGCTCAAACACAAATGGGAGTCACACTGACTATAGATGGATGGTTAAATCCAATGAGACTGTACTGCACAAAGTAGCATCTTCATATGCTGGATTCAGTACCGGTGTAATGCTGATATGCTTCTACAAAAGCCTAGCTTCACCTTCAAATGATGTCTTCGTGTATATCTCTGCTTAATCTCACATATACCTTCTTATAATTCTTTTTCGCATTCCACACTTGATCTTACAAATAAGATCTTACATTTATACCATACCCTAAGACCAATTTTAGTAGGTCGGCTCTACAAGATATTACAATAAATTTTTTTACAAATAATACAATAACTGATGCAATAACCAATTGAGCATGTCATCTTAATGCATTTACAACAATAATAAATCATCTCCATAGCGTGCCATGTTGATCTGGAAAAGATAAACCTACCCGTGTAACCCTAGATAACCTGGACCTATTTGCCAGTAAAAGTAAATATGCAAATAAGAATATACCAATGATATTACTTCAAGGAAAAGTGTCCACATGATGTCTTCGACATTACCATGTGTCTTCCATGTCATTGCAGGTACCGGTGAACATTATATCCTACTGGTTAACCATATACCAGTGATTGTTGAATAGTTTACTGATTGCCCGTGAATGTTGGTGGGTCTCCAGAGTAGGTGTGTTAGCAAGTGTTGACATCAATGACAAAACCATACCAAAATACCAACACTCACTAGGTGATTCTTGAATATCTAGTGCAGTATCCTCCAGTTTAGTGCTTTCAACATCTAATGCATCCACATCGATAGGATCATTTTTCTCAACTATTCTTTCTCCTTGATCATTCAAGGCTTCATCTGGTTTTGACTTTGATAGGTCAATCACTTTCTCAGCCTGTAGATTTTCTTCGGATACCTTTTTCATCTGGACAACTCCTTGAGCTCGCAAATGAGTGTCCTTTTCTACTTCAGAGATTTTACCTCCAAGTAACTGAAGTCTTCTCTTTCTCATGAAAAAGGTGCCTTTATACTGATCAAGAATCTCATATAATTCAGAGTTGAAAGCATCTAGAAAATATTGAGTAAAAATTTGCTCCCTAATTGCTTGCTCCTTTTCAATGGTAATGTGTCATTTATTGTCCAAAGAATCATACAAAGAATTAGAAACTATAAGTTTAATATGAGTTGGAGATCGATCATTATCCTGTAAATATTTAATGAGTTCTTTCTCTACCTCCTTCTTTTCAGTATCATTAAAATCATCAAAATAATCTTTTAGATCATCAAGAACTTTCCTTCTAATATTCTTTATAGTTCTTTGACAATGTATCATAGGCTTGCAAGAAGTAATGTTTATATTTACTAGTGTAGGGGTTACAGGTACATTACCAGTTAGCTTGGTCTTCTTACCCAATTGCCTCATCTTCTTCATCATCTTCTGATTCAGTGTCTTCTGAAACCTATGCTCTGTTCTTGGTTTTCCTCTTCCTCTCAAATACCTTTGGCTGAATAGCCTCTAGTTTCTTCTTGGTTGGTAACCTCTTGGTCACTTTTGGACTAGTAGCAAATGTAACTGGTGCCGATACCGATGGAAAAAAATTATTCTTCTTCTGCTTTGGTACTTTAGCAGGATTAACCCTCTTAGAGTAGGTACTGGTCCTCTTCTTCTTTGGATCAAACGGTGAAGCAAGTAGGGTAGAGGCATACCTAATCAGTATATCATTCACCACTTCATAGCCCATAGGCTCAACTTCCTCTTTTCTTGGCTCAATCGCCTCCATTATGCAATGATCCACTTGGATCATGAAACAAATATCATTTTCATACTTCTTAACCAGGTCACTTGATAGCCTTGTTCTCTAGTTCATCTTCAATCAGAACTCATCAAAATAATTGTTTAGAGTCTTTAGATAAGTAGATCCCACTACTTGCAGACTCTCCTTGATTTGTCTTGTAACCGGTAGGTCACTTGACTATTGAACATCACCAACTCCCAGAAAATACCCTTGAAAGTAGAAAAACAACCCAACAAGTAGTTGACTGAACTTGAATCTTAGTGCCTTGTCCTCTTTGATGGATTTCAAATTCACCATGAGTTGTTCTTGCATGAAGGTACACAAGTCGTACTTTGCATCTTCCTTGATCATTTGATAAGCAGCATGCACTGCAACTATAGGCACATAATTCATCCTACTATCATAGAATACTCTATACCTGATCACCATGCATGCATACTTCACCAAGTCATCTATTATGGTGTTGATAGTCATTGCTCGCTTGTCGCTTACAGAACCAGTAAGCTTTTCCACTTTGGCTTTTGTGATCTTACGAAGAACAAGGACTTCTCCAATATTGTAGAAACTAGTCACAGCATGGATTTCCTCTGGTGTGATATCATGGGTTTACTCAAGATACATCTTGTCACCATGAACCCTACTAAGAATAATTCTTATATGATCTTCTGTAAATTCCTCGAGAAAATATGCTGCATTGTGGAAATTCTTCTTCTCGATCACGTTGTACTCTAGTTTAATCTTCTTATCTTCTACACAGAACAAACTCAAATGGGAGTGAATCACCAGAGACCCTAGATCTTCCAGTCTACAATCAATGTAACTAGAAACATCCCCTTTGACAATGACTCTGGGGGAATTTGAGATAGGGCATTGTAATTCAATTTCTTCCTAAGAGATTTGGATGACTCCTCAGGTGTAGAAGAACTAGAAGAGACTTTGGATGGAGAAGCCATGTCTAAATAATTCTGAATGATAAGAGTGATTCGACGAAAAAATACCTTTTCACTCCAAACTAGGGTTTACCAATGTCAAGCATAACATACTTCTCCAAAAGCTTGCTTTACCACTCTGACCTCTACTCTAGATAGCTTGAAATTAATGTTGGGTCTTGCACAAGATTTCTTTTTGAATTTCTTCGAATGCAAGATTGATCACTTTTGTTGCGCTGCCCAAGTTAGAAAAATACTTCTTCGAAAATAGGAAAGTAAAAATGACTACAAGAGTCACCTTTATACATGATCCTAGCTACCATAATAAATGCATCACCGATAGGGAAAAAACCCTAATTTTACCTTTTACCACTTCATTTCTTTTGTTAGTCGACAGGTAACCAATACCAATGAAATTAATTTACTGATATACTCTGAGGGTCCAAAACATTGTTACTGATATGTTCCCCCTTAATATTTTCGAAGCTCAATTTGCCAATTCAGGGGTCTCCACACTAGGTGCGGAAACTGGTACATCTTGCAGCTTCTCTTCAGATTAGATTTTCTAGATTTTATTCATATCTATGTGAGCGGTTTCAACATCGACCTTTCCTTTACCTTCTGAGTCGACCGGTCTGTCTTCCAATGGATTCTATCTTAGTCTCCATGATCTGGCAAGATGTCCCAATTTATGACAATGATAGCATACCATACTAGGTTCTCTCCATTGTCTGGTGTTCACATTTCCATTCTTTCTCCTACATGTTGTAGTAGTGTGACTGCTACCATGACAGATCACATAAGTTGCACTCCAACTATTTGTTGCTCCATAACCATTTGACTAGTGGTCATAGGTTCTATACCAGTTGAGTTCCGGTTCATAAGAGATTCTTGGATAATTATTTTTGATCTTGGTGCATAACCTTTAGGGTTGTTCATAACCAATCTACACTCAAAAGATCTATGCCCAAACTTGTTACATTCATAACAATGACCATTAAATCTACCATTTCTAGCCTTGTGGTCATACACATTGTTTTGCATATAGGGGAAATTATTATAAGTATTGCTCCTACATACATTGGTAGTATGTCCTTCCTTATGATAGTTAAAGCATATAGGTTTGAACTTTGACTTACCTTTGCTTTTGTTGTTGTTCTCAGGTATCAGTTGTTCTTTTGGTGCATTAATATTAGTTCCTAAAGATTCACCTTCCTCATATGAAGAGAAACCAAGTCTAGTGGTATCCCTTGATGGCTTCATTGATTCCATTTGTTGGTCCAATTTTGTAGAGCTTCAGTTGAACTTTGCAAGTATCTCCTTCATCTCATCAAGTTCTTTGGAAAGAGCTTCATTGGTCTTCATTAGGGTTTCATTATGATAAATTCCTACATTGAGTTCTTCTTGCATTTATTCTTTCTCTTCCTTACCCTCTTGCAGATAAGCGGTAATGGTACCAATTTCTTGATTCAACTTAAAGATCTCGTGCTCCTTGTCCTTCACTAGATCCTCAAATTTTGTTCGGTTTTCTAGTTCCTGACTCATCTTAATGGTCAATGCTTCTAGATCCCTCCTCAAGTTAGTTTTGGACTCATTCGTTTCTCCACTTCTTCAACTAGGGCATCCATGTTTGCTTCATCAGAAGAGTTGTTTTCAGTAATTTCCAACATTTTCTTAGTAAGTTCTCTTCTTTTGGCTAAAGAGGCTTTATACTTGACCTTAATTTCATCACAGGTCCTCTCAGATTTAGCTAGACTGTGAGTGAGTTTCCTAATATTGCATTACCCCATATCTCCTTTCAAGCAGTTAGACTTAAAGAAAGGTTGGCTCTGATACCAATTGATGAATACTAAGAGGAGGGGTGAACTAGTATACCCAATAACCTTACCAAACACTTAAGAAATTTTATTGCAAACCAGTCTATCCCTTTAAACAACAAGCCAATTAATACACAAACAAGCCAAATAGAAAATAAAGCATTCACCCACAATAACACAATTACCATAACATAAGATATTTTGACATGGAAACCCAAATGGGAAATACCATGGTGAGTAAAACTCACAAGTCTACTATCTACAGAATAGAAACCAGACCGATTAAGGTCAGAAAGGTTAAGGCCTTACAATATTCTTCACTAGAAGAAATCATGTTAGGAATCTTGATCTCTATTAAGACATGAGTCCTGTTAAAGGATTTCAGATCCACAACTATGAACCACCTTGTTAGAGGATTTAGAATAGGCTTAATTGAGCCTACCCAGTTAAGGGTTTTTGACTTGTTGAAGAGATTAGTAATCAACAAGTAAGTGATCTACAAAGTAGCATAAAATTCTTAGTTAGATCATTGATTGCTCTATGTTAATGCATTATAGCATTATTTCAGTCTTCTATCCTTCACATGTTCAATCTTTGTCGCAAGATACTTTTTGGAGAGACCTAATCTTCTACACCCAAAACCTTAGACATGATGTCCTCATATAGGAATCTGATTTCATGTTGATCCAATGATATTAGATTACAATTTCCTAGGTATAATGCATCTAGACACAATTGTAACAAGACAGAGAATTACCGCATCAGTGTCAGTGGATGATAAATCATCACACTTTACAAGTTTATTGGTTAACAAAATAAAGTATACCAATTACGAGTTTACAAAGAGATACTGGTAAACTGGAACATAGTGTTCCGATCTTAAAAATATTGGCTGCTCTTAGGGTCCTCGATCATGCTTTGACTGGTAAGCTCCTTCTGCAAACACCGATATTCTTCTACAAACAAAGACAATGCATACATTGGCATATAATACTAGTTTGAACAAACATCACATACTATTGATTGAAAATAACTCATTCAGCAAATAAGTGTGTGTCCATCAATGACAATCACAACTAAGTACAAAGATCATCAAAATGCCAACACAAATACTTCACTGACCAGTATCTCATCTCCTTCAGACTTGAGATAAATGTTGTTGTCATCACTGGTTCTAGTAAAGCCTATCTTCATCAAATGAGTATGAAGTCATTCATACCATGCTCTAGGTGCTTGCTTTAATCCATACAAGGCTTTATGCAATTTGCATGCCATGCCTTCCTTATCTGTCAATGCATAACCATCAGGCTGCTCTATATAAATCTCTTCTTCCAGTATCCCATTCAAGAACACAAACTTAACATCCATATAGTATACCTTGAACTTCTTATGAGCTGCAAATGCAAGCATTATTATGACACCTTCTAGTCTTGCTACTAGTGCAAAATTTTCTCCATAGTCTTCTCCTTCTTCTTTCGCATACCCTTTGCATACTAATCTTGCCTTATTCCAAACTACAACACCATCTTCATTTTATTTTTTTCTAAACACCCATATAGTACCTATAACATTCTTATTTACCAGCTGGGGTACTAGGGTCCAAGTGTTGTTCTTCTCAATTTGATCTAACTCCTCCTCCATAGCTTTCACCCAATTATCATCACCAAATGCCTCTTTAGCACTTATAGGTTCAAAGGTGGATATCATGCAATACTTCTCTCTTATTCTCCTTCTAGTTAGTACTACATCTTATCCCTAATTATCTGTTCAGGACTGTGATTCAGTCTCACATACCTAGGAATAACATGATCATTCTCTTTAGGTTCAGCTTCATCATTGTCATCTTCCACTAAATTTATTTGTTCTGATTAAATAATTTCTTCAGGATTTGCTTTGTCAATTTCTAATTTAACAATTTCAGGTTCCAAAACAAAAATGCAAGGATCTTCATCCTTCTTCTTAGAACTAGTTCCTTCTGCAATTTTAGGACATTCATCTACATGAACATCAACACTTTCAACAATTTTTTGTGTCCGATTGTTGAGGCATTTATAGGCCTTACTCTTGGTGGAATAGCCAAGGAATATGCCTTCATCACTCTTAGCTTCAAATTTTCTTATGTAATCACCTCTTTTATTAAAAAAATTTGCTTCCAAATATTTTAAAATAGCTAACATCAGGTGATCTCCCATACCAGTACTCATATGGGGTATTATCCTTACCTCTTTTTACTAGATTTTAGTTCATTGTGTACACAGTTGTACTAACAACTTCTTCCAAAATGTTTTTGATACACCTCCTTGTATCAACATAGTTCTAGTCGCTTCAACCACTAAATGGTTGTTTCTTTCTACTATACCATTTTGCTATGGTGTCCTTGGTGCAGAAAGCTACTGCTTGATACCATTATCATCACAATATTTAGTGAACTCTACAGAAGTGAATTCATTGCCTTGATCTATTCTTATATATTTTATCTTTTTGCCACTCTCTTTCTCAGCTAAGGCTCTGAATGCCTTGAATTTACCAAAAGCTTCATTTTTAACCTTCAAGAATGTGACCCACATCATTCTTGAACAGTCATTAGTGAAGATCATAAAGTATCTATTGCCTTGAATGCTTCTTGTTCTTATTGGTCCACATAGATCTGTATGAACCAAATCTAACAAGTGCTCTGCTAAGAAGGACTTGCTCTTGAAAGTTGAAGAAGTCATCTTTCCTAGTTGACATTCTTTACAAAGACCATTAGCCAGTTTGTCTAGCTGAGGCAAACCTCTTACTATCTTAGACTTTCTTACTTTAATAATATTGTCAAAATTTATATGAAAAAATCTCCTATGCCAAAGCCAGCTATCATCTATTTTTGCAATCAAACAGTTGCTAACTTTAGGATTGAGATGAAATAGATTACCTCTGGTTTGTATACCGGTTGTAGTCAATTCACCTTTGTTGTCAAAGATTTTGCACATTCCATTTCTAAACTCCAGTGGGTATCCTTTGATGAATACTAAGAGGGGGGGGTGAATTAGTATGCCCAAAAACTTAACCAAACTCTTAAGCAATTTTACTGCACACTGGTATAATAGTTTAAACAACAAATCAATTAAAACACTGATAAGCCAAATAGAAAATAAAGCATTCACCCACAAAAGCACAATCACCTTAACACAAGATATTTTGACATGTAAACCCAAATGAGAAAAACCATGGTGAGTAAAACTCACCAGTCAACTATCTACAGAATAGTAATGAGATCGGTTAAGGCCTTACAATGTTCTTCACCATAACAGATCTTGTTAGGAATCCAAATCTCTGTAAGGAAATAAGTCATGGTAAGGACTACCCTGTTAAAGGATTTCAGATCCACAATTGTGAACCACCTTGTTAGAGGATTTACAAAAGGCTTGACTGGGCCTACCCGGTTAAGGGTTTTAGACTTGTCAAAGAGATTAGTAATCAACAAGTGAATGATATAGAAATTAGCACATAATGCTTGATTAGATCCTTGAGTGTTCTCTGTTAATGCTTTGCAGCATTAATTCACTCTTCTATCCTTTGCATGTTCAATCTTTATCACATGATGCTTCTATAACAACTTCTCTCTTCAATATACACATACTCATACACACTTTAAAACCCTAGACATGATGTCCTTAAATAGGAAGTTGATTTCATGTTGGTCCAATGAGATTGGATTACAATTTTCAATTTCAAAGCATCTAGACACATTTGGTAACAAGATACAGAAGAACTGCCAAAGTGTCGGCGAATGATAACTCATCACACTCTACAATTTTACCGGTTCAACATAGTATACTGATTACTGATAAACAAAGACTAGTAAACTAGAACATAGTGTTTTGATCAAAAAGATTAACTACCACTAGGGATCTTCATTCCACTTGAGGTCTTCATACCGCTTGATGTCTTCATGCCGCTTGAGGTCTTCGGCCATGCTTTGATCGGTAAGCATTTTCTGCAAAACACTAATAGTTTTCTATAAACAAAGACTATACATTCAATGGTATATAATACCGGTGTGATCAATACAACACATATTACCAGTTGAGAATAACTCATACATAAAAGAAGTGTGTGTCCATCAATGAAAATCAAAATTAAACAACATCAAAATACCAACAATCTCCACCTTTGGCATTGATGGCAACACTTAGGAAAATGTGACATCTAAGTGCTTACAAAAACTAAATGATGGCAAAATCAAAATTACTCCCCCTAAGCATATACACTACTCCCTTTGCCAAAATTATAAGCATGTGAAAATTCAATGCTACACCCCATAAAAATTTCATGAATACTACTCCCCCTTTGCCAACAATTAGAAATTAATACAAAACATAGTGGGTTTACCACTTTCCTGATCATATTGCATAAAAACAGAGTATTTGTTTATGATAATAAAGAGTAAAACTTTTCAAAAATAGATTTAACGTTTTTCAGGAAATCCTTCATGTCTGTTGACCAGGTATCTAGGAGTGAGGTGGCAATTTCACTCTGAGTCTTCATCTGGAAAGATAACTCCTCCATGGCATCGATTGTGCTCAATTCCTGTGTAACAATAATAGCCTCCATGTTCAGAAAACATTTCTGAAGAGCCTACAACTTTGGTAATAAAAGCAACTGGAGCTCCTGCAGATCTTGAGTCCGCTTGCAGATCTCTAATTCAATCTTTGTAATCTGATGCCAGTGAGTGTGAACAGTTTGCCCTTATGCTATGAAGGAATCATATGGCAATCTGAAGTTGCCTATATGCTTCTTTAACTCCTATTGGAGTTCACTCTTTTTCTTCCAAGAATCATCGCATAATAGTTTGGGTTGCTAGATCTTGCATAATAGTTTATGTCCTTCAGCCATTTCCAGACTGATATCATCCCTCTAGTGGATCACCTTGTCCTTGTCTTCATTAAATTGCTTCACTAGTGCAACTTTGAGTGCCTTTTCATGGTTTTTCTTTATAGTGGCTTGGGCAACATCTTCCAAACATTGTACTTGATCATCCATGATTATGCAAAGAAGTTTTAATTGGGCTAGAGAGGAATTGATATTGGGGATACTAGTACCAAGAACTAAGTTGGAAAGAGTGTCATTATTAGATTGAATGATATCCTATTCTTTCTTCCTCCTTAGTTCTTCCAATCTTTCCTGAGCTAGTTGAATACTCCTTAGTAGTTCATATTTATCTACAGATTGAGTAAGACAAGCAAGAGTGAAATCACTGTGACCAGTGATATCAACCTGTTTGGTTTGATCACCGATTACCTTAGGAGTCTGTCCTCCTTCCTTTGATTTGTTCTCCTTGTGTTTCATCTTCTCCTACTCTTATTTTTCCTTGGCCTCCTTGTCGGCCTTTTCTTTCTCCTCTTTCTCCTTCTCCACTTTCTTCTTCTCTTCTTCTTTCTTCCTCTCTTCTTCCTTCTTCTCTTCTTCCTTCTTCTTATCTTCTTCCTTCTTCTTCTCTTATTCCTTCTTCTTCTCTTCTTCCTTCTCCTCTGCTCTCTTCTTATCTTCTTTTTCCACTCTTTCTTTCTCCTATTTCTCTTTTTCTTGTTTCTCTTTCTTGGATTTTTCTTTCTCCATTCTCTCCTATTCATCTTTCTCCTTCTCTAGAGTGGTGTCCTTAACATCTAGTGCAGCAACATCAATGGGGTCATTTTGTTATGCTATTATTTCACCCCAACTGTTTAAAACTTCATCTGGTTTGGATGTAGATAGGAAAGGATCTTGCTCAGCCTGTTCATTTGCTTCGGATACCTTCTGCATTTTGACAACTGCTTTAACCTGCAAATGGGTGTCTTTTTCCACTTCAAAGGTTTTGCCTCGAGTAGCTGAAGTCTTCTTTTTCACATGAAAAAGATGTCTTTGTACCGATTAAGAATCTCAAATAATTCTGAATTAGAAGCATCAGGAAAATATTGGGCAAAAATTTCTTCCCTAATTTCTTTCTCTTTTTCAATGACAATGCGCCATTTATTATCCAAATAATTATACAAAGAATTAGGAACAATACGTTTAATGTCAATCGGAGACCGATCATTATCACACAAATATTTAATGACCTCTAGCTCTACCTCTTCCTTTTCACTTTCACTAAGATCATCAAAAGAATCTTTAATATCATCAAGAACTTTCCTTCTAACATTCTTCATAATCCTTTGAAAATATGTCATAGGTTGGTAAGAAGCAACATATATATTTACTAGTGCAGAGGTTACAGGTACATTACTAGTTGTCTTTGTCTTCCTACTTGGTTGCCTTGTCTTCTTTATTTCTACCTCTAGTTCAGTGTTATGAATCTAGTGTGTTATACTTGGTTTTTCTCTTCCTTTCAAATACCTTTGGTGGAATGGCCTCTGGTTTCTTTTTGGCTGGTGACCTCTTGGTCACTTTAGGATTAGTAGTAGATTCAATCGATACTGATGTTGATGGCACAACTTTCCTCTTCTTCTGCTTTGGTACTTCAATAGGTTTTATCCTCTCTAAGTAAGTATCGGCCCTCTTCTTGTTTGGATCGAGTGGTGAAGCAAGTAGGGTAGAGGCATACCCTGCGAGTATATCATTTACCACTTCATAGCCCATAGGCTCAACTTCATCTTGTCTTGGCTCAACTGCTTCCATTATGTAGTGATCTACTTTGATTGTGAAACAAATATCATCTTCATATTTTTTAACCAAATCACCTGATATTCTCATTCTTTGGTTCATCTTTAGTCTGAACTCATCAAAATACCTATTTAGAGTCTCCGGATAAGAAGATCCCACTGCTTGCAGGCTCTCATTTATTTGTCTTGAAACCGGTCGGTCACTCGATCATTGAACATCAGTAACTCCTGAAAAATACCCTTGAAAATAGAAAAACAAACCGGCAAGCAATTGACCTAACATAAACCTAAGTGTCTTGTCCTCTTTGATGGACTTCAGATTCTCCATGAGTTATTTTTGCATGCAAATACATAAGTCATATTTTGCATCTTCCTTGATCATCCTACAAGCGACATGCACCACAACTCTAGGAACAAAATTTATTCTACTAGCATAGAATACTCTATACCCGATCACCATGCACACATACTTCACCAAATCATTTCTTATGGTGTTTACAGTCATTTCTCACTGGAAACTCACATAACCGGTGAGCTCTGTCACTTTGACTTTTGTGATCTTGTGAAGAACAAGGATTTCTCCAACATTGCAGAAACCGGTCACAACTTGGATTGTTTGCGGTGTGATATCATGGGTTCGCTCAAGATACATCTTGTCACCATGAACCCTACTTAGAATGATCCTTACATGATCTTTTATGAATTCCTTGAGAAAATATACTGCATTGTGAAATTTCTTCTTCTCGATCATGTTGTACTCTGTCTTAATCTTCTTATCATCTCCACACAACAAACTTATCTAGGAGTGAATCACTAGAGACCCTAGGTCTTCTAGTTCGCAGTCAATGTATCCTAAAACATCCCCTGCAACAATGACTCCAGTGGGAATTTGAGATACGGTATTATATTTCACCTTCTTCCTAAGAAACTCGGATGAATCCTTAGGTTCGGTAGAACTAGAAGGAATTTTGGTTGTAGAGGCCATGTCTAAATAATTTTGAATGATGAGAGGATTTGAAAAAAATTACCTTTTCACTCCAAAATAGGGTTCGCCGATGTCAAATTCGAACTAGGGTTCATCAATGTTGAGCACAACACAATTCTCCAAAATCTTGTTTTACCGCTCTGACCTCCACTCTAGATAACTTGAAATGGCTGCAAAATCTTGTGCAAGATTTCTTTTCTAGATTTCTTCGAATGCAAGATTTATCGCTCTTGTTTCGCTGCTCAAGCTAGAAAGATTCTTCTCTGAAAATAGGTAAGTAAAAATGATGACAAAAGTCACTTTTAAACATGCTCCTACCTACCACAATAAATGCATCACCAATAGGGCACAAACCCTAACTTTACCACTTCATTTCCTCTATCGATTGATAGGTAACTGATATCGATAAAAACACTTTACTGATATACATCGGGGGTTTCAAACATTGTTACTGATATGTTCCCCCTTAAGCTTTTTGGAGCTTAATTTTCCATTTCAGGGGTCTCCACATTGGGTGCGGAAACTGGTACATCTTATGGCTTTTCTTCAGATTTATTCTTCCAAATTTTATCCATATCAACCTGAATGGTTTCAACATCGACCTTTCCTTCTAGGTTCATTTGTATGTCTCCCGATGGATTCTTTTTTAGTCTGTAGGTTCTGGCAATATATCTCAGTTGGTGACAATGATAGCATACTATACCAGGTTCTCTCCATGGTACAATTTTCACATTTCCATTCTTCCTCCTGCATGTTGCAGCAATGTGACCACTACCATGATAAATCAAATAGGTTGCTCTCCAACTATTTTCTGCTCTATAACCATTTGACCGGTTGTCATAGGTTCTTAACTGATTTGGGTTATGGTTCATAGGAGGTTTTAGGACAACTCTTTTAGATCTTGGTGCATAACTTATCTACACTCAAAATATTTATGCCCAAACTTGTTGCATGCATAACAATGACCATTAAATCTACCAGTTCTAGCATTGTTTTGCATGTAAGGAAAATTATTGTTTCTTACTCCTATACACATTGGCAGTATGTCCATCCTTGTGGTAGTTAAAGAATACAGGTTTGAACTTTGGTTTACCTTTGCTTTGGTTGATCTTAGGTACCGATTGCTCCTTTGGTGCATTAGTCTTGGTTCTAGAGGTTTCACCTTCCTCATATGAAGAGAAGCCAAGTCCAGAAGTATCCTTTGATGGCTTGATTGTTTCCATCTTTTGGTCCAACTGTGTAGTACCCTAGTTGAACTTTTCAAGTATCTCCTTTGTCTCAACAAGTTCCTTGGAAAGAGCATCATTGGTTTTTATCAAGGTTTCATTCTGAGAAATGGTTGCATTGATGTTTGCTTACATTTCTTCTTTCTCTTCCTTACCCTCTTGTAGATAAGTGGTGATGGTACCAATCTCTTGTTTCATCTTAGAGATCTCATGCTCCTTGTCCTTCACTAGATCTTTATCTTTTCTTCTATTTTCTAGCTCTTGACTCATCCCGATAGTTAGTCCTTCCAGCTCCCTCCTTAGGTTAGTTTTAGACTCATTTAGTTTCTCCAATTCTTGGCCTAGGGCATCCATGTATGCTTCATCAAAAGTGTAGTTCTCAGTAATTTCTATCATTTGCTCAACAAACTCTCTTCTTTTAGCTAAAGAGGCTTTATACTTGACCTTAATTTCATCATAGGCTCTCTCGGATTCAGCCAAATGGTGAGTGAGTTCCCTCATGTTGTATTCCCCCATATCTCCTTTCAAGTGGCTAGACTTAGAGAAAGGTTGGCTCTAAAACCGATTGATGAATACTAAGAGCGAGGCTGAATTAGTATGCCCAAAAACTTAACCAAATTCTTAAGCAATTTTACTGCACACCGGTATAATAGTTTAAACAACAAATCAGTTAAAACACTGATAAGCCAAATAGAAAATAAAGCATTCAACCACAGAAGCACAATCACCATAACACAAGATATTTTGACGTGGAAACCCAAATGGGAAAAACCATGGTGACTAAAACTCACAAGTCAACTATCTACAGAATAGTAACAAGACTGGTTAAGGCCTTACAATGTTCTTCACCAGAACAGATCATGTTAGGAATCCAGATCTCTATTAGGAGATAAGTCCTATTAAAGATTACCCTATTAAAGGATTTCAAATCCACAATTGTGAACCACCTTATTAGAGGATTTACAAAAGGCTTGACTGGGCCTACCTAGTTAAGGGTTTCAGACTTGTCAAAGAGATTAGTAATCAACAAGTGAATGATCTAGAAAAGTAGCATAGAATGCTTGATTATATCCTTGATTGTTCTCTGTTAATTCTTTGCACTATTACTTCAGTCTTCTATCATTTGCATGTTCAATCTCTATCACACGATGCTTCTATAACAACTTCTCTCTTCAATATACACATACGCATACACACTTAAACCCCTAGACATGATGTCCTTAAATAGGAAGCTGATTTCATGTCGGTCCAATGAGATTGGATTACAATTTCCTAGGTTCAAAGCATCTAAACACATTTGGTAACATTACATAGAAGCACCGCCAAAGTGTTGGTGGATGATAACTCATCACACTCTACAATTTTGCCAGTTTAACACAGTATATCGATTACCAGTAAACAAAGATTGGTAAACTAGAACATAGTGTTCTGATCAAAAAGATTAACTATCGTTAGGGGTCCTCGTTCTGCTTGAGGTCTTCATACTACTTGATGTCTTCATACCACTTGAGGTCTTTGGTCATGCTTTGATCGGTAAGCATCTTCTGCAAAACATCGATAGTCTTCAATAAACAAAGACTATACATTCAGTGGTATATAATACCGGTGTGATCAATACAACACATATTATTGATTGAGAATAACTCATACATAAAAGATGTGTGTGTCCATCAATGATAATCACAAATAAACAACATCAAAATACCAACATCCTTTGTCGTTAAGTTGTGCCACACTTAAAATATTATGCTTTAGGCCTTCAACCCAATAGACATCATCAACACTGATTTTCCCATTAAGAGAAATAACTCCCTTACCTTCAACCATATAGGGTGAGTCATTGCCAAATCTTACAACATCGCCATCAAATTCTTTTAGGGAAAGAAATTTGCTCTGATCACTGATCATGTGATGTGAACAACCACTATGAATGATCCAATCATCAGAGCTATCCATTTTGGATACTAGTGCCTTCTAATGTAATATTTCTTCCTTAATTTCTATAAACACAATACCTTCGCTAGTATCATCATTAGATTCTTCATCAGTAACACTGCTGTCAATAGCTACAAGACAATCTCTCTTGCCTTTACCCTTATATTTCTTCAATTTATCTCTCTTGTATTCATTTTCACCACTAGGGAAATTTGCTTCTATATGACCAATCTTGTTGCATGCAAAACATTTTAAAGGTAGCTTACCTCTATATTTACCAGTGCCTCTAGGCAGTCATTTTGCTAACAATGCTTCAAGTTCCGCTAAGTTGTCTTCATCTTCAACATCTCTATTGGATCTAGATTCATCATTATGGCCGATATCTTTACTTCTTCTCACATATAGATTGGGGACAAAAGCTCTAAATGTGGTTTTTGATTTCTGTACACTACCATCATAGCCATTTAATTCAAAAGCAGTAAGTTTGCAAATAATAGAGTTAAGAGTTACCTTTGTCTTATCAATGGATTTCAACTCCTGAATAGCTACAACTCGGATAGCATAGATAGGTAGCAAGGTTTCAGTACCTTACTGATTACTGTGGCATTTTCCACTTTCCCTCCTACACTCTTTATCTCCCCAACTATCTCTTTAATCCTTTGATCATACTGCTAGATATTCTAACCTTCAGACATTCTCATGTCGTCAAACTTGCCTCTTAAACTCTGCTCTTTGGAAATATTAACATGTTCATCACCACTATAAATCTCTTCTAGTTTCTTCCATACTTCATATGCAGTTTCAAGACCATGAACATCTACATATTTAGCATCAGATAGGGAACTGACAATAGCTTCTAGTGCATGGTGATTTTCTTGTTGTTCTTTCTTCTAATCATCAATCAAGGTTCCAGTGGGTGTAGTATACTTATGTTCTATATGCTCCCAATACTAACTACCAAGACTCTTAATGTAAATCTTCATTCTGTCACTCCATATTCTATAGTTATCTTTGTTGAACTCCAGACCTTCTTTCTTCATCATGATCTACAAGATCTTTTCCTCAAGCTATTAGGCTTTTAGATTAAGAGGACCTTAGATGCTCTGATACCAATTGATGGTATGATGAAAGAATAAGTTTCCAGTAGAATACTGAGAGGGAGGGGGTGAATTAGTATACTGAAAAACTAATACAAAGTTCCCAAACTCAAATTGATTAAAAAAAAGTAAACATATCTCAGTCAAGATCAATATTCATAAGGATACTTGACATTAACTAGTTTAACTATTATGACAACTTTAATAGTAAATAACTTCAATCTTGTGAATATCAACAATGCTTAACCATAAATCAACATAATCATCTATCAATGCTTTTACTTAACATGCCTTATCAAAGATTAACCAAATCAACATATAATATCATAACCACAAAAGCATTCACCACTTGACACAAATATTTATATGTGGTGAGATGAGACTCACAAGGATAGCTATCTGAACTATTTTGAAGTTCACCCTGTTAGGAGCCAAAGCCTGTTAGAGCTTTACAATAAGTCTTGTTAAGAACTAATTCTGATTAGGAATCACCCGATTAAGGGATTTACAAATATGCCTTGTTAGAAGAACAATACCCTGTTAGGAGTAACCTCATCGGAGGATTTAAGAATCCACATTAATGGACCACCTTGTTAGAGGATTTAATGAGTAACCAAGCTTGTTAGAGCTTGCTCAATTAAGGGATTTAACTTCTACTGTAATTGTTAGAAAAACAATAGGCTTTCTTGATCTATCTAAATAGCACTACATTTTCTTGATCAGATCTTTCTATAACCTTCAGTCTACCATTTCTCAAAGTGCAGATCCATCCACCAGTCTGGCAATAGCACACTTAATAGGTTTTCTACCAACCTTGCTAATATCCTTAACAAATAACTTCATCGGCCTTAAATAGAAATCAATTAGGTTGGTAACACAACAAAAACCTAATTCTCATCATCGAGATTACAAATAAGTTGGTACAATCTTGACCATTAGAAATCATTACAATCTCTTCACATTCTTCAAGACAATTTCAACTGCTCCATGATCACCACTCTATTGGACTTTGTAACTCATCAAGCACTGTGCATTAGATGCAATCCACTTTTATCCTTTCGTAGACAAGAACAAACACACCAAAACAATTTGAATATCTCGTTAATCAAATGATCACACATATCTCCATCATTACCACTTATCAGATAATAAACCATAAAACTTGGTCAGTTAGTGTTTTACTGGTTACATTACATAGAAAGGTTTAATGCTTTATACCGATTCCCTGGTTTACAACATGTTCCACAAATCTCTTCTTACCAATTACTAGCCAATATCAAAATCAACAATATCAACATTAACATGAATACCATTTACCGGTTCAATTGACATCAATGACAATATATCATTAATGTAATCTTGATGCAAAATACCAATAAACTCAAAATGCTAACATTCATTTGAGAATTCCGGCATATGGAGGATATCTATGAAACCTAAATCCTTAACTACCTTATGTTACGGTTTCACTACCCCATTCTTGTTAGTGATTACATTCATGTACATGTTAATCAAATCTTCAGATCCTAAACTTTCTATGTTGCAATGTATGTATTCCCTAGGGTCTTCTGCAAATGTAACTCCCTTCAGGATTCTAGAAAATGCACAAATAGAATCATCCAATTTTTCTATCTTAGGAATAATATTGAAAATAGGTCTAGGTCTTTTTATGTTCTCCACAATGGTAGGTTTGTCTACGAATTTGGGAACAGAAGATGAAGATGTCATTGTGAAAGATAAATATTTTTTAATTGAGAAATCCTTGAATACTCTAAATAGACCTTTGTTCCTTCTCCTTTAGAGTGTCTTGCTCAATTTTTCTCTCTTCGGATGCTTGGATGCTTGGTGGATTGAAATCAGAAGCTATAATGCCTTTATAACCAAAAATTAACTTTCAACTACAATAAATGCTTCACCGTTGAAGTGAAAAACTCCACATATTTGGCAGTAAAGAAGAAATATAACTTCTTACCATCAACCGAGGGTAAATGCATGATTTTCAATTTGTTGCCTTACCCCTAAGGATTATTCCTTAGTTGGATGAAGAATCTCTTGTCGATGAAGGATTACCCTGTTCTGTCGGTGCAGTGATAGATTCATCACTTCTCTGATCTCCTTTCCTAATCAATTGCTTAGAAAATTCTTGTTTGATTTCAGTTACCTTTTCTTTTTGGATCCTTTATTGTTTGCCGGTAGAGTCTTGCTTCTACAAAATTTTGCAATATGCCCAATATTGTTACATGCATAAGAGGTTAAATTGTTTCTCTGAATAGCCTTTCCATAACCTTGACTAGTTTGAGTTCTGCATTGATTAGATAAATGTCCAAGTCTACCACAAACATAGCATGTCACATTCACTCTGTAATTGTCTGAGTTATGACCATTTTTATTGCATTTGAAACATTGACTAGTGGGTAAGTTTGTATTCTGATTATTCCTAAATCTGCACTCATTTGCTCTATGACCAAATTCATTGCAATTAAAACATTTCCCATTAAATTTATAAGCATTAGGTTGCCTTAGTGGTTTGTTGTTACCATGATTGTTTGCAGTCCCGGAACTTTCTCCATGTTCAATTTTTCTGCATCAAAATCTTCAAGAGCTCCTTCTAACTATTGTCTCAAACTTTCCATCAGTACCAGTTTTAGAATCTTCCTCAAGCTCTTAGGCTTCTGCAAATAGAGGACTAAGCTCTAATACCAATTGTTAGATCCTTGATTAGTCCCAAAGACTATGAGAGGGGGGGTGAATTAGTGTCTAACTGGTGGATGAAATATTTAAACTTGTTTGCAACTTTATAACCCAAATTAATATACCAGTAAGCAAGTAATAATGCAATAAAGAGAAATAATAGTATAACCATCAATGCACACCATCATACATATATTTTTGGTGAGGAAATCTGATAGGGGAAAAAACTCAGTGGGATTTGTGACCCACAATATTTACTCACTGGCCAATATGAATAAATATTACTTATACAATAGGGGCTTGCACATGTAGGAAGGCCAATAGCCTAGAGCTTACTACTCAATCACAAAAATGGAGTCACAGTGACTACACAATTGGATGGTTAAATCCAATGTTAATGTATTGCTCAAAATAGCATCTACAATGCTGGATTCAGTACCGGTTTAAGCTTTGTTGGATACCTCTGACATAAACCTTGCTTTTCTCTACTCTTCTCTTATTCGCTCATAAAATTATTACATCATAATACATATATAGATATTCACTCTCATATACCGCTTACATATCATTACTTCGCTTACATACCTATAAAATGACCTACAAGATCTCATACATCTATGAGTCCTTACAATACATCATGTCACCTATACAATATAATTATAATACAAAACAATATAATTTCCATGTTAGCTAGGAGTATCAGTAAGATCTTATGTTGATGTAGACTAGGTGCCAGTGTGAATAACCTATAGTGCCTCTCGGTGTCGGTAGATGATGTATGTTGCCAGTATAACCTATGAATGACAACATCAACTATTCTCATTTGAGTGTATAATGCCAACATCCTTTTCCTCCTCATCGGTATATCTCAAACCGATATTCTCATCGTGCATCAGGTGAGCTCATTTAGCATTATCACGATAGGCATTGTTTCCTCCATTGGCTTCACCATTAGCATAGATCTTCCTGATGCAACCGACTTAATTTGTTGGCATTTTGAGTTTGTTTGGAATTTTTCATAGAGATTGCATTAATGATATGTTGTCATTGATGTCAATTAAACTGGTAAATGGTATTCATGTTGTTGCTGATATTGTTGTTTTTGATATTGGGTTGTAACCGGTAAAAGAGAGAGTTCGAGAGTTGAACCGTTGAACCGGTGTGAAGGGTTAAACCTTTCTATGTAATGTAACTGGTAAACCCTATCAGCTGTTAAACCCTCAATCAAGTTTGTTGGTTTATTATCTGATGAGTGGTAATGATGGAGACATGTGTGATCATTGTATGAGGCTAAATTCAAATTGGTTTTGGCACATTTGCTTATTGTCTAGGGAAGGAGCAAAGTGGATTGCATTTAATGCATAGTGTGTGATGAGTTACAAAGTTCAAGGGAGCGGTGATCATGTAGTGGTTGGAATTGTCTTGAAGAATGTGAAGAGATTGCCATGATTTGTAAAGGGAAAGATTGAAATGACTTGTTTGTAATCTCAATGATGAGAATTAGGTTTTTGTTGTGTTACTGACCTAATTTGATTTGTATTTAAGGTCGATGAAGTTGTTTGTAAAGGTTGGTGGCAAGGTTGATAGAAAACTAGTTGAGTGTGTGGTTGCCCAACCAGTGAATGGATCTACACTTTGAGTGAAGGTAGATAGAAGCTTAGAAGGATCTCATCAAGCAAAGATTGTGCTACTTAGATAGATCAAGAAAACCTGTTATTTTCTAACAATTACAACAGAAGTAAAATACCTTAATCAAGTAAGCTCTAACAAGCTTGGTTACTCATTAAATCCTCTAACAAGGTGGTCCATTAGCTTGGATTATTAAATCCTCCAGCGAGGTTACTCCTCACAGGGTATTGTGCTTCTAATAAGGCATATTTGTAAATCCCTTAACTGGGTGATTCCTAACTGCAATTAGTTCTTAACGGGACTTATTGTAAAGCTCTAACAGGCTTTGGTTCCTAACAGGGCAAACTTCGAAAGAACTCAGATAGCTATCCTTGTGAATCCCATCTCACCGCGGTTTTTACCTATTTGGGTTTTCCACATATAAACATTTGTGTCAAGTGGTGAATGCTTTTGTGGCTGTGATCTTATTTATTGATTTGATTAACTTCTGATAAATCATGTTAAGTATAAGCATTGAGAGATGAATATGTTGAGTTATGATTAAGCATTGTTGAATTTTACAAGTTTGAAGGTGTTTACTCTTAAAGTTGTCATAACAGTTAAACCAGTTAATGCTAGGTATTCCTTTGAATATTGATCTTGACTGAGATATGTTTACTTTGTTTGACTCAGTTTGAGTTTGGGATCTTATTATCAGTTTTTCAATATACTAATTCACCCCGCCCTCTCAGTATTCTGTCGGATACTTATTATTTCATCATACCATCAATTGGTATCAAAGCATATAAGGTCCTCTTAATCTAAAATCCTAACAACTTGAGGAAAAGATCTTGTAGATCATGATGAAGAAAGAAGTTCCAAAGGTTAACAAAGATACCTATAGAATATGAAGTGACAAAATGAAGATTTACATTAAGAGTCTTGGTATTCAATATTGGGATCATATAGTACATAATTATACTACACCTACTAGACCCCTGACTGATGATCATAAGAAAGAACAACAATAAAATCACCAGGCATTAGAAGCTATTATCAGTTCCCTATCTGATGTTGAATATGTAGATGTTCATGGTCTTGAAACTACATATGAAGTATGGAATAAACTTGAAGATATCTATAATGATGATGAGCATGTCAAGATTGATAAAGAAGAGAGTTTAAGAGGCAAGTTTGACAACATGAGAATGTATGAAGGTGAGAACATCCAACAGTATGGTCAAAGGATCAAAGAGATAGTTGGAGAGATAAAGAGTGCAGGAGGTAAAGTGGAAGATGCCATAGTAATCAGTAAGGTACTGAGAACCCTGCTACCGGTCTATGCTATCTGAGTTGTAGCTTTTTAGAAGTTGAAATCCATTGACAAGACAAAGGTAACTCTTGACTCTATTATCGGAAAACTTACTACTTTTGAACTAAATGGATATGATGGTAGTGTATAAAAATCAGAATCTGCATTTAGCACTACTATCTCTAACTCATTTGTGCAAAGAAGCAGAGATATCATCCATAGTTATGAATCTAGATCCAACAGAGATGTTGATGACGAAGATAACTTAGTGGAACTTGAAGCATTGTTGGCGAAACGTCTTCCTAGAGGCATTGGTAAATATAGAGGTAAGATACCTTTTAAAAATTTTGCATGCAACAAGATTGGTCATATAGCAGAAAACTACCCTAATGGTGAAAATGATTACAAGAGAGACAAATTTAAGAAGTACAAGGGTAAAGGGAAGAGGGATTGTCTTGTAGCTATTGACAGTAGTATTACTGATGATGAATCTGATGAATATGCTAGTGAAGATATTGTGCTTGTAGCAATTAAGGAAGAAGTATAAGATTAGAAGGCACTAGTATCAAAAATGGATAACTATGATGATTTGATCATTGATAATGGTTGTTCACATCACATGACTAGTGATCGAAGAAAATTTCTTTCCCTAAAGGAATTTGATGGTAGTGTTGTTAGATTTGGCAATGACTCACCCTATATGGTAAAAGGTAAGGGAGTTATTTCTCTTAATGGGAAGAGCAATACTGATGATGTCTATTGGGTTGAAGGCCTAGAGAACAATTTGTTAAGTGTGGCATAACTTAATGATAGAGGTTACCCATTGGAGTTTAGAAATGGTATATGTAAAATCTTTGACAATAAAGGTGAATTAATTGCAACTAGCAAATAGACCAGAGGCAATATATTCCATCTCAATCCTAAAGTTAGCAACTGTTTGATTGCAAAAATAGATGATAGATGGGTTTGGCATAGGAGATTTTGTCATATAAATTTTGACAATATTATTAAAGTAAGCAAGTCTAAGATAGTAAGAGGCTTGCCTCAGCTAGACAAACCGGTTAACTCTCTTTGTAAATAATGTCAACTAGGAAAGATGACTACTTCAACTTTCAAAAGAAAGTCCTTCTCAGTGGAGCACCTGTTAGATTTGGTTCATACAGACCTATGTGGACCAATAAGAACAAGAAGCATTCAAGGTGATAGATACTTCATGATCTTCACTGATGATTGTTCAAGGATGATGTGGGTCACATTCTTGAAGGATAAGAATGAATCTTTTGTAAAATTCAAGGAATTCAAAACCTTAGCTAAGAAAGAGAGTGGCAAAAAGATAAAACGTCTAAGAATAGATCAAGGTGGTGAATCCACTTCTACAGAGTTCACTAAATATTGTGATGATAATGGTATCAAGTGGCAAGTTTTTGCACCAAGGACACCACAATAGAATGGTATAGCAGAGAGAAACAACCGGTCAGTGGTTGAAGCTGCTAGAACTATGTTGATACAAGGAGGTGTATCAAAAAACTTTTGGAAAGAAGCTGTAAATACAACTGTCTACACAATGAACCAAGTTCTGGTAAAAAGAGGTAAGGAAAAAACCCCATATGAGTACTGATATGGGAGATCACCTGATGTTAGCTATTTTAAAATATTTGGTAGCAAATATTTTATTAAAAGCGGTGACTACATATGAAAGTTTGAAGCTAAGAGTGATGAAGGCATATTTCTTGTCTATTCCACCAAGAGTAAGGCCTATAAATGCTTCAAGAACTAGACACATAAAATTGTTGAGAGTGCTGATGTTTGTGTAGATGAATGTCCTAAAATATCAAAAGGAACTAGTTCTAAGAAGAAGGATGAAGATCCTTGCATTTTTCTTTTAGAACTAGAAACTGTTAAATGAGAAACCGGTAAAGCAAATCCTGATGTACTTGTTCAACTGGAACAAATTAACTTAGGGGAAGATGACAATGAAGAAGTTGAACTTGAAGAGAATGATCATGTTATTCTTAGGTATGTGAGATTGAATCACAGTCCTGAATAGATAATTAGGGATAAGGATGTTGGAGTACTAACTAGAAGGAGAATAAGAGAGAACTCTTCCATTATATCCACCTTTGAACCCAAAAATGCTAAAGAAGCATTTGGTGATAATCATTGGGTGAAAGCTATGGAGGAGGAGTTGGAACAAATTGAGAAGAACAACACTTGGGCCCTAGTACCCCAATCGGTAAACAAGAATGTTATAGGTACTAAATGGGTATTCAGAAACAAGTTAAATGAAGATGGTCTTGTAGTTCGCAATAAGGCAAGATTAGTATGCAAAGGTTAGGCGCAAGAAGAAGGAGAAGACTATGGAGAAACTTTTGCACCAGTAGCAAGACTGGAAGGTTTCAAAACACTACTTGCATTTGGAGCTAATAAGAAGTTCAAAGTATACCAGATGCATGTCAAGTCTACATTCTTGAATGGGATACTAGAAGAAGAGGTTTATATAGAGCCGCCTGATGGTTATGCATTGACAGATGAGGAAGACATGGTATACAAACTGCATAAAGCTTTGTATGGACTAAAGCAGGCACCCAGAGCATGGTATGAATGACTTCATACTCATCTGATGAAGATAGGCTTTGCTAGAACCAGTGATGATAACAACATTTATCCAAGTCTAAAGGAGATAATATACTGGTCAGTGAAGTATTTGTAGATGACATTATATTTGGAGGAAATGATGACATGAGTAATTGTTTTGTAGATGAAATGAAGAATGAATTTGAGATTTCATTAGTAGAGGAAATAAAAAATTTCATAGGATTACAGATACAGCAGATGAAGAATGGTATTTTCATTACTCAATCCAAGTATGTGAAGGAAGTTTTGAAGACTTTTGGTATGAGTGATAGTAAACCAGTTGGAACCCCAATGGTTATAGGTTGTAAATTGTCCAAGGAAGATGCATCTAAGTATTTAGATGAAAAGGAATTCAGATCGATGATTGGCAAACTACACTATGTTGTTCATAGTCGACCAGATATTGCCCATGCAATTGGTATTATGGCTAGATTTCAGAAAAATCCAAAGGAGGCACATCTTATGGAAACTAAGAGAGTCTTTAGATATCTAAAAGGTACTATTGACTATGGATTATGGTATCCATATGGTAGATATTTTGACTTGAAGGCATACACATATGCTGATTGGGTAGGAAATATTGATGACTGAAAGAGTACTACTGGTGGAGTATTCTTTCTAGGAGGAAGGCTATTCTCATGGAGTAGTAAAAAGCAGAGTTGGACTTCACAATCTACTGATGAAGCTGAATATGTAGTAGCTTATATGAATTTCACACAAGCTATGTGGATGAGGCACATTTTGGAAGGTTTGAAGATGAAAATATCAGAACCTATAAAGATGTTGTGTGATAATACAAGTGCAATAAACATTTCTAAAAATATTGTTTTACACACAAGGACTAAGCACATTGAATTGAAATATCACTTCTTGAGGGAAAAAGTTCAAAGTAAAGACGTTTTCTTGTAGCATGTTTCTACCAAGGAGTAGCTTGCAAATATCTTTACCAAACCTCTGCCTAAGACCACTTTTGAGTATCTCAGAAGGCAATTGGGGGTTGTCCCTCTTCATGAAGTCAGTTGAACATGATGTTGATTACATCAGTCCCTCAATTACTTGTAGTATCTTATATGGATTGATGAAGGAGTGGATGTATTTCACATTGGGAGCATCAAGCTGCAAAATGATGTTGATGCACAGTGAGAGCATAATTATATGTTTTACTTTCACTTTGGCATTACTATCAAAGGGGAAAAATAATTATGTGATTGAGGAGAAGAAATATGTGATTGAGGAGAAGAATTATGTGTCTGACAAAGTGAATACTTGGTAATGTAAACCAGGATTCCTATTCACCAATCTCAACAGCAATCAGAGGCATTGATATTTGTAATGCCATCAATGCCAAGGGGGGAGATTGTTTGCATTTTGAGTTTGTTTGGCATTTTGCATACAGATTGCATTAATGATATGTTGTTGTTGATATCAATTGAACTCGTAAATCATATTCATGTTATTGCTGATATTGTTGTTTTGGATGTTGGCTTGTAACTGGTAAAGAAGAGAGTTTGTGAGTTGAACCGGTGAACTGGTGTGAAGGGTTAAACCTTTCTATGTAAGGTAACTGGTAAACTTTGTCAGCTGTTAAACCCTAACTGATAAAGTTTGGTGGTTTATTATCTGATGAGCGATAATGATGGAGACACGTGTGATTACTGTATGAGGATAAATTCAAATTGGTTTTGGCATGTTTTCTTATTGTATAGGGAAGGAGGAAAGTGGATTGCATTTAATGCACAGTGTGTGATGAGTTACCAATTCCAAGGGAGTGGTGATCATGTAGCAGTTGGAATTTTCTTGAAGAATATGAAGAGATTGTCATGATTTCTAATGGTCAAGACTGAACTGACTTGTTTGTAATCTCAATGATGAGAATTAGGGTTTTGTTGTGTTGCCAACCTAATTGATTTGTATTTAAGGTTGATGAAGTTGTTTGTAAAGGTTGTTGGCAAGATTGATAGAAAACATGTTGAGTGTGTGGTTGTCCAACCAGTGACTGGATTTGCACTTTGAGTGAAGGTAGATTGAAGCTTAGAATAATCTGATCAAGTAAAGATAGTGCTACTCGGACAGATCAAGAAAACCTATTGTTTTCTAACAATTACAATAGAAATAAAATCCCTTAACTAGGTAAGCTCTAACAAGGTTGATTACTCATTAAATCCTCTAACAAGGTGGTCCATTAGCTTGGATTCTTAAATCCTCCAATGAGGTTACTCCTAATAGGGTATTATGCTTCTAACAAGGTATATTTGTAAATCCCTTAACTGGGTGATTCCTAACCAGAATTAGTTCTTAACAGGACTTGTTGTAAATATCTAACATGCTATGGCTCCTAATAGGGTGAACTTTGAAAGAGTTCAGATAACTATCCTTGTGAGTCCCATCTCAATGTGGTTTTTTACGTATTTGGGTTTTCTACGTATAAACATTTGTGTCAAGTGGTGAATGTTTTTTTGGTTGTGATCTTATTTGTTGATTTGATTAACTTCTGATAAAGCATGTTAAGTATAAGCATTGAGAGATGAATATGTTGAGTTATGATTAAGCATTGTTGAATTTTACAAGTTTGAAGGTGTTTACTCTTAAAGTTGTCATAACAGTTAAACCGATTAATGTCAAGTATTCTTATGAATATTGATCCTGACTGAGATATGTCTACTTTATTTGACTGAGTTTGAGTTTGGGAACTTATTATCACTTTTTCAATATATTGATTCACCCCCTCCCCTCTTAATATTTTGTCGGATACTTATTGTTTCATCATATCATCATCATCACCATGAGTCTTCCCGATAGTGTCTTTACTCCATTCAATCAGTTCGCTCCTTCATTGGGTATCAGGGTAATTCGAAATGAAACATACCGATAAGAAAAGTCTTCTCGATAGAGTATGTTCCATCGGTATATCTTTCACTGATGATTTCTTCAGGCGTCAGGGTGGCTCAAAGTAAAAATTACCAATCACTTTGATTATACCAATGCAATCAGCTTCATCTACATGAGTCTTCCTGATAGTGTCTTTGCTCCGCTCAATCAGTCTGCTCCTTCATCGGGTATCAGGGTAATCCAAAATGAAACATTCCGATAAGAAAAGTCTTCCTAATAGAGTATGTTTCATTGGTATATGTTTCACTGATGATTTCTTTGGGCATTGGGATGGCTCAAGGTAACACATACCGATCACTTTGGCTATACCAATGGACTCTTCTTTTTGCCACTCTTATTGGTATAAGTCTTACCGATACCCTCATTGGCTATCGGCAAGACAATTCTCCACTGCAGCTGCTAGTGTTTACTATGTCGATGGGTCATATCTATATAGGTTTTACCGATGCATCAATTCTCCTCAACGTTTCTCCTTGATTGGTATAACTTTTTTTGATGAGTACAACTCTAGCTTGCTATGCTCTCTCATTGGTATATGGTATCCTGATGCCACCTCACCTCAATCGGGTGATCCTGAACTTGCATAGGAATTGCTCATGTATTTTGTGGAATAGGTATACAATTGGTAAAAAATATAGTTGGTTGTTCTCTCTCACAGGGTAAAGTATGTTTTGAATTTTATTTTGGACTGGGGTATTGAAATCAGGCTTACTTTTGCAATTTGGAATTGTAGGGCAAGAAAGAATGCTTTGCTTCATGCTTGTTCATATGCTATGACTTGATCAGACCAGATGTGGCTTTGGAACTTGCCAAATGAATAATATGATTGACTTTATCTTTCCATATCTACTTCAGGTTCTTGATATACTCTAATGATTCTGTGAAAATTTTAAGTTTCTCTTTAATAAACATTTAAAATCTTCTACACAATTAAATAGCTAATATTAAAAAAAAATCATTTTCAAAGTTCATTCGAGAATACACGACAAAAGTTGATGAGCTTGTTAAGGACAAGTTGGAGGCTATCCAAGAAAAGAAATCCAAGGAGAAAGAAGAGAAATATCTTGTTGCTCAATAGGTATGCATTTTTCTTAATTGAGCCTTAAGGAGCACTTGTTCTACTCTATTGAGGGTTTTTTAAAATTTAAATAAATATGTACCTATTTTGTTTACAGAATATGTATGCCCAACTTCTTCCCCTTGCTTTACCAACACCTCCAATAGCATTTTAAGAGCATAATTTAGGAAATTATAGAAAATAGCATTTTTAAGAGAATAATTAAGGAAATTATAAAAAAGAAACATTTTTAAAGAAATTATAGAAAAATTATGTGCTAACATATTGCACTGTCTAAAAAGGATAATCTTTACAAGGATGGGATGGAAACTAGTTCTCAATCAGTGATCATGAAATTGCAGAGGAATTGCTGGTGTATTTTATGGAACAAGTTAGAAGCTATCCAAGAAGAGAAATTCAAGGAGAAAGAAGAGAAAGATCTTGTTTCTCAATAGGTATGCATTTTGCTTAATTGAGCCTCAAAGAGCACTTGTTCTACTCTACTGATGGTTTTAAAAAATTCAAATAAATATGTGCCTATTTTGTTTACAAAATATGTATGCTCAACTTCTTCCCCTTTCTTTTCCAGCACCTCCAATAGCATTTTAAGAGCATAATTAAGGAAATTATAGAAAATAGAATTTTTAGGAGCATAATTAAGGAAATTATAGAAAAATAGTATTAGTAAGGAAATTATAGAAAAATTATGTGCTAACATATTGCACTGTCGAAAAAGGATAATCTTTACAAGGATGCAATGGAAACTAGTTCTCAATCGGATGATCATGAACTTGCAGAGGAATTGTTGGTGTATTTTGTGGAACAGGAATTTTGTGGAACAAGTTAGAGGCTATCCAAGAAGAGAAATCCAAAGAGAAAGAAGAGAAAGATCTTGTTTCTCAACAGGTATGCATTTTACTTAATTGACCCTCAAGGAGCACTTGTTCTACTCTACTAATAGTTTTTAAAAATTCAAATAAATGTGCCTATTTTGTTTATAGAATATGTATTCTCAACTTCTTCCCCTTACTTTGCCAACACCTCCAATAGCATTTTAAGAGAATAATTAAGGAAATTATAGAAAATAGCATTTTTAAGAGCATAATTAAGGAAATTATAGAAAAAATATGTGCTAACATATTGCATTGTCTAAAAAGGATAATCTTTACAAGGATGCAATGGAAACTATTTCTCAATTAGGTGATCATGAACTTGCAGGGGAATTTCTAGTGTATTTTGTGGAATAAGTTAGAGATTGTCCAAGAAGAGAAATCCAAGGAGAAGAAGAGAAAAATATTGTTGCTCAATAGGTATGCATTTTGCTTAATTGAGCCTCAAGGAGCACTTGTTCTACGCTACTGATGGTTTTCAAAAATTCAAATAAGTATGTGCCTATTTTATTTACAAAATATGTATTCTCAGCTTCTTCCCCTTGCTTTGCCAGCATCTCCAATAGCATTTTAAGAGCATAATTAAGGAAATTATAGAAAATAGCATTTTTAAGAGCATAATTAAGAAACTATAGAAAAATAGCATTTTAAAGGAAAAAATAGAAAAATTATGTGCTAACATATTGCACTGTCTAAAAATGATAATCTTTACAAGGATGCAATGGAAACTAGTTCTCAATCGGGTGATCGCGAACTTGTAGAGGAATTGTCAGTTTATTTTGTGGAACAAGTATTTTGTGGAATAGGTATTTTGTGGAACAAGTTAGAGGTTGCCCAAGAAGAGAAATCCAAGGAGAAAGAAGAGAAAGATCTTGTTGCTCAACAAGTATGCATTTTGCCTAATTGAGCCTCAAGGAGAACTTGTTCTACTCTATTGATAGTTTTAAAAATTCAAAGAAATATGTGCCTATTTGTTTACAAAATATGTATGTTTAGCTTCTTCCCCTTCCTTTGTCAACACCTCCAATATAATTTTAAGAGCATAATTAAGGAAATTATATAAAATAGCATTTTTAAGAGCATAATTAAGGAAATTATGGAAAAATAACATTTTTAAAGAAATTATAGAAAAATTATGTGCTAACATATTTCACTATCTAAAAAGGATAATCTTTACAAAGATGAAATGAAAACTAGTTCTCAATTAGGTGATCATTAACTTGCAAAGGAATTGCTGGTGTATTTTGTGAAATAGGTATACAATTGGTAAAACATGTAGTTGGTTGTTCTCTCTCACAGGCTAAAGTATATTTTGAATTTTCATTTTGGATTGGGGCATTGAAATGGGGCTTACTTTTGCATTTGGAACTGCAGGGCAAGAAAGAGTGCTTTACTTTATGCTTGTTCATATGCTATGACTTGATCAGACTAGATGTGGCTTTGGAACTTTCCTGGATGAATAATATGATTGACTTTGTGTTTCCATACCTACTTCAGGTTTTTGATATACTCTAATGATTCTATGAATATTGTAAGTTTCGCTTTAATAAATATTTTAAATCTTCTATAGTAATAAATATGTGCCTATTTTGTTTATAGAATATGTATGCTCAACTTCTTCCCCTTTTCTTTGCTAGCACCTCCAATGCCTGGCATGGGAGGTTGCTTTCATCCAAGTATGAGTGGAATGGGAATGGCTCCCATGCCAACTTATGGTATGCCACCTATGGGTGGCTATTTATGGGATTGAAGAACTTGAAATGAGACACAATTCTTCAATCATACAAGGTTTTTTGAGGCTAGTCTTCGAGTGGAATGATTAGATTGTTAAAAAAAAATTATTGTCGTTTGGTTGGTTGATACAAAATAATGAATCTTTAGTATTATCGTATTGGTCAATCAGTTCAAATATTTCCATCCACCAAGCATTCGATGCTCGAACCATCGTATGATTAGATTATCAAATTGTTTTTATTGTCATTTGGTTGGCTAATATAGAAAAATGAATCTGTAGTATTATCGTATTGTTCAATAAGTGCAAACCTTTCCATCCACCAAGCATCCAATGAGGATGTTGTATGTCCAACAACATCCTCATCGAATAAGCATTGATGGGGCATCGAAATTCCGACGCCCACCTACTTTATTCTGACGAATTATCCAGTTTTACTGATGGCTAAGTAGTGAGGGAGCGTCAAAATTTTCACACCCACCCAATTTATTCCGATGACTTGTCGAGTTTTGCTGACGAATAAGAAATGAGGGGGCGTTGGAATTCCGACACCCACCCAATTTATTCTGACGACATCATTTTGCCGACGGCTAAGCAGTTAAGGGGCATCAAAATTCTGATGCCAACCCAATTTATTCTGATGCCCATACCGTCACACATACAACATCCTCATCAATGCAAATGCCCTCGTTGCTGTTGGAATTTTGATAGCTAAATAGTGACAGGGTCATCTGAATTCAGATACCCAAACCGTCACACATACAACATCTTCGTCGGTGTGGATACCCTGGTTGTCATTGGAATTCTGAAGAATTATCGAGTTTTACTAATGGCTAAGAAATGAGGGGGTTGTTGGAATTCCAATTTATTCTGACACCTAAACTATCAAAACATTACCTGGAAGGCATTTGTGTTGGCATTTTTTAATGATTTTGTTGTGATTGTCATTGATGGACACACACTAGCTTTGAGATCACTTTTGGTAGGAATGAGTTATGCTCAACCGGTATTTGTTCCTAACTAGTATTATGTAGTAGTCTTGAGACTATCGGTGTTATGCAGAAAAGTGTTTATCGATCTCAAGTGGTATGAAGACCCAAGTGGCATCAAGACCTCAAGCGGTTCGATGATCTCAAGCGGAATGGAGTAAAGGAACTAAAAGCAGCAATTATCATTTTCCTAGTATTCATTTTTGTCAACCAGTAATTTGTTTAATAACTAAACCGGTATTACTCTGAGTTACCAACTGGTAATCAGTAAATGTATGAACCAGTAATACTTTGTGATGAGTTACCAGCCAGTATTATTTTTGTGATAAGTTACCATCCACTGACACTTTGGCAGTGATTTTGTACCATGTTACCAAATGTGTCTAGATACAATGAACCTAGGAACTTGCAATGTAATCCTATTGGACCGACATGAAATCAGATTCCCTTATAAGGACATCATGTCTAGGGTTTAAGGTGATTGTTGAGATTGTTGTATGTGCGATTACAGACAGAGAATAGGTCTGTGTGAAGAAACAGAGTGTGAAGTGTCTGAAGACTGAAGTAATGCTAAAATGCATTAATAATGAGCTATCAAGGATCTAACCAAGCATACTGTGCTAGTATTTAGGTCACTCACTTGTTGATTACTTACATCTTCGACAAGTATTGAAACCCTTAACTAGGTAGGCTTGGTAGAGCCTTTGTAAATCCTCTAACAAGGTGATTAACAACTGTGCATCTGAAATCCTCTCACAAGGTAGTCTTTAATCGAACTTATCTCCTAACAGAGATTGAGATTCCTAACAGGATCTATTCTGGTAAAGAACATTATATGACCTTAACTGGTCTGGTTACTATTCTGCAGATAGTTACTTGTGAGTTTCATCTCACTGTAGTTTTTCCCATTTGGGTTTCCACGTCAAAATCTCTTGTGTTATGGTGATTGTGCTTCTGTGGGTGAATGCCTTACTTATTGTTTGGTTTGCATTTGTGTTAACCAGTTTGTTAGTTAAACTATTATATCAGTTTACTGCTAGATTGTTAAACTCTTTGAGTTCAGTATTTTTTGGTATACTAATTCACCCCCCCCTCTCAGTATTCATCAGTTGGTATCAGAGCCAACCTTTCTATAAGTCTAACCACTTGGAAAGAGATATGGGGGAATACATTGTGAGGGAACTTACTCATCGGCTCACTTAGACAAAGAAAGCCTATGATGAACTTAAAGTCAAATATGAGGCCTGTCAGGCAAAAAGAAGAGAGCATGCTGAAAAACTGATGGAGCTAACTAAAAATAGTTCTTCTGATGAAGCGGACATGGAAGCCCTAGTTCAAGAAGTGGAAGAACTGAATGAACCCAATATCAACCTGAGAAAGGAGTTGGAAGGACTGACTATCCAAATGTGTCAAGAGCTTGAGAATCGGAGGAAAACTGAAGATCTGGTAAAAGACAAAGATCATGAGATCTCCAAGCTGAAGCAAGAAATTAGTGTTCTCACTGCTGATCTCCAAGTGAGTAATGTGGAAAAATATGAAGTGCAAGGTGAACTAAACATGGCTATTTCTGAGAATGAAACCTTGAAGGAATCCAATGATACTATTTCCAAAGAACTCACCGAGTCAAAGGAAATACTTGCCAAATTCAATAAAAGTACTATTATGCTAGAGCAAAACCTTGAATCAACTAAATCAGTAAATAATACTAATGGACTTGGTTTCTCTGATTATGAGGAAGGTGAGACTTTTGGAATAAAAGATGGAGCATCAAAGAAGCAACCGACACCAAAGGATAAAGGTAAGAAGAAGTTCAAACCTATTTGCTTTAATTGTCTCAAGGAAGGACACACTGCCAATGTATGTAGAAGTAAGGCTTACAATAATTTTCCTTATTTTCTAAACGATAAGCCTAGACCCAATAGATTCAATGGTAATTGTTATGCATGCAACAAGTTTGGGCATAGAGCATTTGAATGCAGGTCCTGTTATCATTATTTAAAAAATGGGTATTCTTGTCCTATAATTGGCTAAGTCTATGAAAATTTTGAGTCTGGTATGGCCTTGTTACCTCTAATTTCTTTAGGTCCAAACAGGGTATAGGGTTTAAGTCTTAATTGCTATAGTGTCTGAGAAAAACCCTCTCTTTCTAATTTTGTGTTACTTTATTCACTTAAAGAAGGGTTTGTTTGTCATGAGAAGTGTCCCCCGCCTTCTTATTTCTTCCTAGGCAGGTCTAGCAGCGCATTATTTTTCTAAGCTTTTCCTAAAGTTTTTAATTTTTAATTGGGTTTTCTAACTAGTGAGTAGGTTCCATTTAATCTAAAGGCATGCATGATTTCACAGCCCTAAGATGCCCATGAGTTACCATTCGCGAAGTAGGAAAAGGCGGAAGTAGGTCCGGCATCCAGGTTTTCACTAAAGATAAAGACCGATCAAGTTCTATTTGATCGGATGGCCCGCGTGGTTTTGCAAGATAAAGGTGACTGGGATTTAACCTTCATGAAATCGCGAAAAGGAAATTGGCTCCTGCATCCAGGCAAAGACTAAGGTAAAGACCGATCAAGTTCCTTTTGATCAGACGGTCGATGCTATTTCGTTAGATGAAGATGCATGGATTTTAGCCTTCGCAAAATGGCAAAAAGGAAGATGGATCCATGAGGCAATCAAAACTGAAGGTAAATACCGATCAAGTTCCTTTTGATTGGATGGTCGGCGCTATTTCATAGCCCTAAGGTGCCTAAGATTTAACCTTCACAAAGTAGTGAAGTGACATGGCAGCCACTTGGTCAATGTTGTGGCAGAAAAGATAGATTAGACCGTTGATGAAAAGACAAGTTGTCAGATACACATGGTGGACCTAAAGTGGATCCCATGGAAGTTGTTCAACGAATAAAATATTGACATGATGGTTTCCTTTGCCAGTAGGTTGCTAGGTCGGATGGTGCTGAGTCAGAGGGCCCACTTATACTGGTTAAGTTTGTTAAAGGGCGGGTATCTCAAAAAGGATCGTATGGTGAGCGCTATTTCACAGCCCGAAGATGTAAGGTAATTAGTGTTCATGAAATAGCAAAAACCACTAGCCTTAAATGCTTGGTGCATGGTTAGTGGGGTTAACCGCTAGTCACAGGATAGAATAAAGACCGATCAAGTTCCTTTTGATCAGACCACCCACGCGGTTTTGTTGGGTGAATGTGCATGATGTTTAGATTTCACGAAATGGCGAAAGAGATCTAAGCCCATCACTGGCATGATTTCGCTTGAGGAAGAAGCATGGATTTTAGGGTTCACAAAATGGCGAAACAAGAAAGTGATAGAAACATAGACATTTTGTGATCTGTTGGAGAGAAATTTTTGAATTCATTCATGAATTCAATTCTAAGGTGATGATTGAAGCATGTGGTGTTAATCTCACAGTTAAGAACCCCATTTCCATATATATGCCCACATTAATTGAAAGTAGGAATAATTTTGAAGAGTTGTTGTAGAAAAGCTGGTGTAGAGCAAAGTTCTTCAGGCTGAAAACAGGTTTTCTTGAATCTTGCTTACCAGCTACTTGAAAGTTTGATTGAATTGTGGTTTTGTTATGTTAAAGAATTGTTGTGATTAGTAATTGAATTACTTGAATATCATTGAGATGGCACCTAGAAGGGACTTCACAGGGAAAGTTAATTACTAGAAGAGAGCAATTTGTGATGATTTACTGGAACAGTTGTCTATCTCCACAAACGTAGCAGCTAAGGTTAAAGAATTAGTGCCCAAGGCTCCTCGTTTGAGAATAGGAGAAGGGTTGTATGACAAGGGTAATTGGCTAAGAGACCCATAGATAGGGTTGTCTGGTTTGGGTTTATTCAAGGTTGGATTTAGTATGAGACACTCCCCAGCACCAATGAATAGTATTTGGGAGTTGAATGTAGGTAAATTGGTGGTCCCTGGAGTGTTCATGGATGTTGATCTCCTAACTTAGATTGCACACAACTATGACCGTATTACTAAAAGTGTTAGGGATATAAATTGAAAAACCCTCATTGAAATAAATGATGATGAGTTCAGAAATGTATTTGGGCTCAGTGAGGTGTCCAATTATTTGGAGCCCATTAATTTTAAATCATTGGCTTAGGTCTATAATGCAAAGAGGAATCATCCTAGAAATGGGACTCTTAAAGAATTCTTTGTTAAAATAGGTGGATTGACTATTGTGGGATCTAATACCAAGGAGCATTTCTCCTTAAATTTATTCACTCTTAGAGCCAAAGGACTATACTGGTCACTTTGCCATATTTTTGGAGAGGATGCTGAAGTGAACATGCCAACTCATTACATGTTAATGATTGCTCAAATTTTAAATCCTTCTCTGGTAGTCACATTTGATTATGCCCCCTATATTACTATTGCAATCCATGAAGGCTTGATAGGGATAAAGAATGGTAAGGTGGATAGGCCTTTTAGATAGTACTCCCTTCTCATGCATCTGTTTCTATTGAAGGGTGGTGACTACTTTACCAATGAGATGTATCTAGTGAAAGAAAAGGATGGGGAGAAAATGCCAATTCAATTATGGATCACAATGTTGTCATGGGACAGGGAAGATGCTAGCTACCTAAAGTTTGATAAGTGTTTTGCATCCAAGATAAGAATTCTCTTATGCTCAAAGAATCCAAGGGTCCCTAAAGCTCTTTTGGAGTTTTTTAGGCCAAAGGAGTTTGTTGAAGGAATCAAAATTGTTCACAATCGGGGTGACATGTACTTATACCCTATTTCCACAGTTTTTAGATATATGGTTTCAGAGGCACTCCATTTTTGTTGCCATATTAGGTCCCACTTAAAGTAGGAATTGCAAAAGTCCTTAGGAAGATTGGAAGTGTGCAAGAGGAAGAGCTATCTAATAGAGGAAAAGGGACCATTTTCCCTACAGTAACAATAGCACATTAGTTTGTGATTACTAAATGTGGGTGGAAGTGTTTTGAGGAGTTCTTTCAACCCTACCATTTATCCACTATAGTGTCAAAGTTTTTTGACCCTGAAGACTTCTTTAACAGTATGTTTAGGAAGACAATAGTATGCAAAGGTAGACCTCACCAATTCCAATTCCCTGAAGACCTCATCAGAAATGAGTTTGATTTGGATGAGCAAGAGCTAAGGAAAGAAAAATGGCTGGCCTATAAGAAGGCTTTATATTTTGTGCACCAATTTGACACTAGCTATGATCATTTGTCCAGTTTTCACCCCTTTGAGGAAACGGAAAAATTCCTAATCCTTTTCTTTGAAGATGTAATGAAAACATTGAAAGAGAAGAGGGAACTAGTGATTAAAAACAACCCTGAGAAGGCAAGACTAGTTCTTGCTAGGTCTACATCTGCTAACGAAATCCCTCCTCGTGACTATGTATTGCATATAAAATCCAAGTATAGTGTGTTAGTGTCAACAATAGGGGAACTTTCTACTTCAATAGGGAAGAGGAAAATACGAGATGTCATTGACATTCAGGACTCCCCAAAGAAGAAAAGGGTGAGAAAGGAAGTGAAATCCAATGAGCCCTTGTATTCCCCATCTGAATCCCCTATTCATATAGGAGATGAGCAAGCAGTAGCTGAGCAATTGTTGTAGTTAGGGAGTCTTGTGGAGATAGCCTATACCTATGATGAAATAGAAGATGGGATTCCTGAAGAGCCAGAAGATGCTGAGATGAACATAACCACCAATGAGTTCAAAGGCCATGAACTGGATCGTGCCATTAAACAGGCCAGTGAGGAATTCTTAGCTGATAGCAACTTTGTTACCTCGGAAGATTTCATGCAATTATTGTGGAAGTAGAATATTTATAAATTTAATGCTAGATGTGAGAAGAGGAAGAGTGAGCAGCCTCAAAAGGATGCAGTTGTGGTGGAGGAAGAAATAAAGCAAGAAATGGTCACTGAGTTTAAGACCATCACTCCTGAGCAAGGAAGGGAAATGGTAGCAAAGGCTGGTGTAATCATCCTCCCTGAATGGGATATAGCAGATGCCTTGGTTCTAGAGGCAATCAGGAAAGAGACCAAACCTCTAGAAGGAGTAACCTTAAGCAAGGATGATGCTTCCTTGGTCATGTGGTCTCTGAAATGAGATGAAAATAGAAAGAGATAGGATACCCCAGAGTCAAGCTACCTTGGAGGTATGATAGTGAAGAGAGTATAAAATACTGGAGTGGTGGAGGCTGCTAGTATAGTCTTAGAGACTACAAAATTTAGTGTTGTAGTGGCAGAGAAAGAAGCAAATGAAAAGGCAAATCTCTAGGCTAAGTTGGAGACATCTTTAAAAGCTTACAATTATGCCAAAGGAGAGGTAATGAGCCGAGACACTATTATTGCTAATTTGAAAAGCCAATTGGCAGGTCAATGCCATCGAGGTGAGTCCTCAACCTTGATGATTGCTTCTTCTCCTGCACAGCCTCCATCTACTAGCCCTATCATTGAATTCCCACCTTCTCCTGTACCTTCTAGTTCCTAATTAGGTGAGATCACTCCTCAGGAGTTGGAGAAGCTAAAATAGGCTCAAACCCTATTTGCAAATAAATATGAAGAGAGAGTGAGGGCCACAATTTTGAGTTTTGCTGACATTATAGGATCATCATTGGTATATAATAATATGAGTAAAGTTTTGGAGATGTGGAATGAGCTCAATGGAGACAAGGTTGTCTTAATGCCTATTTTTAACAAGTGGAAGCCTAGGGAGGAGGACCGAGAACTTTTATGTGTATCTTATGATGAGGTAGGGGATGACCCCATTATCAAATCCACTTGTGATATGACAAAGGATCTAGCAAAGTTAGCAGAAGGAGTAGATAATGCAGAGAGGAAGATTAGCTTGTATAAGAAAAAGTACACTGAGAAACTATTTGAATTATTCCTAGGGGGTTTTGCTAGTCCAATTCAATTGAAGGACAAACAAATATGGCTTAATGAATTAGGAACCAACCTATCATTAAGGATAAAGGGAATCATTAAAATAGATGATACTTCCCTATTTGTCAAAATAGTTGAGGAGATAGAGAAAATTAGATCACACTATGGTTTCCTAAATTTAGAGGTCAATATAATGAGGAACTCTTGGAAGAGATTAGCCAAGAAAAAAGGGAAAGTTTTTACCTTCTCATGGCCTACTGATGATGTGTACCAGGAATGGAAAAGAAAGTATGTTGTGCTAGATGCAGAGGTTCAAGAAGAAGTTGTAGAATGATGACCACGGGAAAGGGGCTGTTAGAAAGTTGAAAAGATTTGCTATTTCTTGTTCAAACAAGAAGTTTGTTGTAAAAAACCTTTTGAAAAGGTCCAAAGCTTGTATACATTCATACTATTATAAATGGATACTAGGACTAATTAGAAATGATCACAAGAAATTGTAAAGAAACTCTCCATAAATATATCTGGGATTTTCTAGTTTTACAGAGAATATTCTAAGTTTTGTAATAATTTTTTCAAAATAAATATCAATATATAGACCATGAACTTTTGAGCCTAGAACTTGTGTTGTCTTTTGGTTTGCTTTCAATAATTTACTGGTTTCATTTGGGTATTCTAGGGTTATTCAATTGAACATGGATTGTAATGCAGTCTTTATAGATATGTTTCTTAGCTTTCTTCTTTAGGAGAGGAATTAAATATGTGAGGAATATGTCTGTCAATTTGTTCTTTTGTTGGAGACTTTGAATCTGATGAACACTGTCTAGTCTAATAAGGAAAGACTCTTATATATGTCAGGCATGTATGGGGTTGATAGAAGCCGAAGTGATGATATGTATGGAGATGTTTAATTTCAAAATCCTTATTTAACTTAGATGACTCTGTAGCCTGGATTAGACACTGGTATCAGTTGTAGCTCTCTTTCTACATTTCTTGTAGATCAATGTTGAACATGAGCATAAGCTTTCTTTTATTGTTTCAATTTGTGTTTGAGGCGATAAGATTCACTGGTTTTGGACTAGTTTACTATGGATCTATTTTAAGATTGTGAATTTATTCACAAGAGGTATACCCGCCTGAACTTTGGACAAGTTTGAAGTGTAGAAGGTTCTTGAAACCTTGCCATATGTTGCTCTAAGGTTATTTTTCCTTGATCTCTCTATTTGCAAACAGAGTTACTAATTTCTTATAGGGGTAAAAGGGCAATCAGAATTTGAGAACAACAAAAGTGGTGACTCTACTGGGGAGAGTCATAGTGTGAATCCAGATGCAGATTGATGCTTGGATTAGTTCAGAATATTGCTTGGATATCTATGTTCAAAATTGTTTGTCTGACCTTTGATTCGTGTGTTCCTTTCTCTCTCTGAAAATCTTTGTGATTTTGATTTTTAAAGATCGGCAAATTTTCTGTGTAAAGCTTGTTCCCATATTTCCCACAGTCTTGTGGGTGGTGACTCTGATAATCTTAACCAGTCCTTTTGAAGTAATTGAAATTCTTTAAGGAAACAAGCATAATGCAGGGAGGAAAAAACACTAGATCTTTCATGAAGAAGCATCCTTGTGAGACATTACAGGAAGGATTACCTAAAGAGTCACGTAGAGGTCAAAAGAGATCAGTGGTTCATGAAGCATCAAATGCTACTTGGGTGCAGAAAAGCACTAATACAGGTAAGATATCTAAAAGACCTATTTATATAAATTCAAATTCATCTTCCCACGAATCTGAGAATGATGTTCTAGGTTTCCATTCTGGTTTATTTGGGAATGTAGAAGATGTCCATTTTTCAAATCAAAGGATATCCCATGCTATTTTTTCTAGGAAAGACAGAACTATTTCAAACATAGTCAGAGATTCTATACCTAGAACAATTGATGGAAACATCAGTTTAATTGATATTGATCAAGTCAATATCTTAGACTCTGAAGAAATCTTCCCTAATGAAGATAAGGTATCCCAGGAAATAGAGGACCTGAATAGAAGAGTCCATCATTTGATCTCCTTAATAACACAAAAGGAAGCAAATAAGGAGAGAGAAGTAAAAGAAAAGTTGATGGAGAGAGACAGGATCCTAAGACAAATTGCTGACCTCGAGTTGCTTGCCCAAGAAAAGGCTAGGAGTGAAGATGAAGGTCCTATGATTAGAGAGATTCTAGTTCCCAAGGCCAAACCAGCATATAAGTTAGTAGTCCAACCAAGTAAGGAAGTTCTTAGTGACCCACAACCTGCTAGAAATGATGTTGATAAAGGAAAGTAGAAATGCATGGAAGATGGGTCTGGATCTCAGACTACAGTGGAGATCTTTCATGGGCTTTCAGCACATGAAAGAGAGATGGAGAGGATGAGAAAAGAGAAGGAATATTTACAAATGGAATTAGAAAAGGCTGAATTAGAAGCAGCTAATCAAGAACTCAAAAGGAAGATTAGCTATCTGAAAGCACCTCCCATCATATTTCCTTCAATAGATCATAATATACCAATTTCTCAGCAAATCCCACTCCCTCCTGTTAAAATTCAGCCAACTCTGCCTGTTAGCACTGCAATAGCCAATCAAACCTCTAGTACTAACCAACGTAACCAGATCTCTCTAACTCAAAGCCCCAATGTAAGAATGAACATGGGTAATAACCATGTTTAACCCATTCCAAAGAAAACCTATTAACTTAGAACTGTATACGCAGCTCTTTTTTGATGGAATCCCAAGGTACCCTAACCATGTTCCTACTAAGTTAAGAGATTGACTTCATAAATTTGCTGGAAATAATGCAATTAGTGTGGAAGAGCACATAAAATCTTTTGGTGACTTGATTAATGATTATGAAATTGTGGATGAAGATGTCATCATGAAACTATTTGTACAGTCTTTAGTAGATGATGCAAGAGACTAGTGTCATGCTCTATGAAGTTTACCTGTACCTGCAACCACAATGCACTCAATAAATCATTACAAGAATGGTTAGAAGATTTAAATCAAAGAAAGACAAAACCATAGCTAATTGACTTATTGCCTCCTAGTAAATTTGAGTATGAAAAATGCTCTCAGATATTAGTATGCAAATTCTAGTGACTTGACTACACTTAGATGGAGGATTTGAATGCTGAAAATGCATGATCTAGCAAGTATAGAATGATTAAGCTACATGAATGATTGATCTAGCATGATTAAGCTAATATTTAAGCTAAAATGAAGCATGATAACATTGATAAGAAATGATAAACTAGAAGCTAGATGCCTATAGTAACAATGCTTAAGCTACGAATGACATGGGATCATCAAAATGATATAAAATTGGGACATGAAATTGGGACCAATATTGCTCCAAAATAAGGTCTATTTATAGGATATTTCAAGGCTAGGGGTGATGTGGCAAGAATCAATAGTTGAGATTGATCTGAAGATATCAATGGTTAAATTGGAGGAGGATGGCAAAGGGGGTTGGATTAAAGGGAACACTTAGTGACAAGTGTCACAAAGGCTCTAGAAAATGTTGGATGAAAGGGGACATGGTGGTAGGTAGAATGGGTTAGGTTTAGGAATGGTTAGGTTTAGGAGTGGTAAAAGTTAGGAGAATTTGAATTTAAAAAATCAAATAATATGAAAAGGATAATTAATCTCAACAACTCATGATTGATTTGTTTTAATTAATTAGGGGATTTAGTAGAAATGAATTTGGATGGAGGGATTAATTAATTTGAATTAATTAATTAAAGGGGTGAAATGAACCTATTAAATAAATCCTTAGATTTATTAATAAGTAGATGAATGATAGATTTAATCAAATTGCTTAGTGAATTTAATTAAATTGGGGAGGGAGATTAATTAAATAATTTCTTATTTAATTAATTATCTTCAGACCATTTTTAGGTGTATAAATTTTGCCCCTCTTTGAAGCAAGGTGTGATGACGCGTTGATTCAAAGAATAATCTCATTTTGATATTGATATTGATTTGATAGGATGCCCCAGCTCTTGATTTCTAAATTCTGGTATGATGATGCCCCCTCGGGAGATCAATTGAGATAATTGATCTTTGGAGTTTTGCGAGATTGATATCCCGATAGATTTGATTTGATTTCTGCAATTTTGGTTTGATGAAAATGCGAGTTTTTGATTAGCTTGATTTCTTAGGTTGGTAAGATTGAAAAATCTTGATTGATTAGATTCAGTCTCATTTCAGGAAGGATTCATCCTGTATAAGACAATGATGATCAAAGCATTTGGTTTCAGGAAGGATTCATCCTATATAAGACATGATCAGAACATCTGGTTTCAGGATGGATACATCCTATATAAGACATGAATCAGAATCAGATCATCTAGTTTCAGGAAAGATTCATCCTATATACGACATGACATAATTTCTTAGGTTTGATAGATTGATTTGATTTGATAAGGTTGATAGATAAAGAACGGACAGTTTGTTGATAGTAAGATGCAAAAATATTTTGGATATGCTGATTGTTAATTTTGTTGAGGGAGGTAGCATAAGAGTTGATAATATCATGAAATAGATGTGAGTCATCATTCTGATTGTGTATACACTTGTGATGATACTTTGATGATTCCTGCGATAGATTTAACCTTGGATAAAAGGAGCTTGTAGGATCCCATGCAAGAATGAAATGCAAGCTAAAATGCATATGAAAATGCAATGGAATGCAAAGCTATGAGCAGACCAGTTACTGGATTATTTTGCATTTTTGTCATCATTGAGCTTTTGAAATGTGGGAAGTGAGTGCAAACATTGATGGTATAATTAAACCATGATGACCTAAGCACTATTTTCCTGGATTTTGATATAGCAAGTTAACACAAGAATCAAGGTATAATTGAACCGAGATGACCTGAGTGTTGTTTGCTTAAAATAGGCAGTATTAATCATTTCAATATGCAAATTGGAAATGTCTTTAATGATACTTCGATGATCATGTCCCGAGACAAATTTGCACATATTAATGATTAATTTTCAGATAACAGACAAGAAAAATATCATGTTTCTTCCTTGTTCCTCTAGTCAATGGCGTCCTAGAGTCACTCAGAAATCATGATAGTGAAAATCAATATAGAAAATTTTAACAATCATGTTACAATCAATCATTCAAAAAGATATTATCCACTGAAAAGTGTGTGATGTGCTTAGATTGACTTTGTGATAGCTTGATAGTTGATAGTTTGATCTTGTGTTTAAAGTTGGATGTGTCTCAATTTTTTCTTCATCAGATTTGTCTAACTATTTGGTCTACTTGTTTGATTAAGCTCAAAATGATCAAGAGTTTTCTCCTAGCTAGGTGTAAGATTTTGCCCCAAGCCTAGAAACAAAGTTGTTATGATATATCCAATGATCCAAACCATGGAAAGAAGCCACCTGGGATGTCTGCATATGTCCAAAGGCTTTATGATGGTTAGCACTGATGGAAAATGAATGCAAGAAGAAAAAATGCATGAACTAATAGATGGAAGAGCTAGCAGACAGATAGCGCCTGTTTGCCAGGTTTTCACCGTCTGTTTTCATTGCACTTTTTCTGATATTTGATTTTCATTTTTTTGGATTTTTCTACTTTTTCACTTTTTAGAATTTTTCTGATTTTTCACTGTTTTTGATTTTTTATTATTTTTCACTGTTTTTGATTTTTTTCTTTTGATTTTTCACTGTTTTTTATTTTTCTAATTTTTCACTGTTTTTTATTTTTCTGATTTTTCACTGTTTTTTATTTTTATTTTTATTTTTCAGACATAGAACTTTTTAGGTGCATGCTATTGATAGGTTCCTCGAGCTGATCTTCATCCTGTGTTGATAACTAATATGCTCCTTCTCCAAATACTGCTATGACCACAAATGGACCTAGCCAGTTTGGTTCAAATTTTCCTTTCTTTTCTCTATCTGCCTGGTTGCGTGGATTTTCCTTTAGCACTAGTTCTCCAACTTGAAAGATTCTTGGTTTAACCTTATGATGATAGCTCCGGCACATTCTTTGCTGATATACCTTTAGATGATCAAAGACATTGTGTCTGCGTTCATGGATTAGTTCTAACTCTTGTAGTCTAGATACTCTTTGTTCTTCATCTGGGATGAAACCTTTTAGTGATACACATAGAGAAGGTATCTCTACTTTGATTGGTAATATGGCTTCTGATCCATATACAAGAGAGAAAGGTGTGGCACCTATTGGTGTGCAGATACTGGTGCGGTAGGCCCATAGAGCAGGGTTTAGCTGGATATGCTAATCTTTCCCAGCATTGTTCATTGTCTTTTTAAGAAATTTTAGGATAGTTTTGTTAGATGCTTCTTCCTACCCATTTCCCTATGGATAATATGGTGTGGAGAATCTGTGCTAGATTTTTAACTTCTCACATAGCTCTTGTACATCTTGATTCTTGAATGTTCACCCATTATCAATGATAATGGTCATTGGTATTCCATAGCGACAAATGATGTAATTCAAAATAAATGCAGCAATTTGTTTTCCTATGATATTGATGAGAGGTACAACTTCAATCCATTTTGTGAAATATTCAGTAGCTACTAGGATGAATTTGTGTCCATTAGATGAAGAAGGATTTATCTTTCCTACTAGATCAAGTCCCCATTGACAAAAAGGCCAAGATGTTGCTAAAGCATGTAATTCTTGTGCTGGTGCATGGATCAAATTCCCATGGATTTGACATTGTTTGCATGTTCTTGCTATCTTAAAAGAATCTCGTTCCATAGTCGGCCAATAATAGCCCAAGTGTATGAGTTTTTTTGAAAGGGTAAGACCACTTGAATGAGTGCCACAAATGCCATTATGGACTTCATGTAAAGCCTTCTCAGATTCTTCTTGTTCAAGACATCTTAAGAGAGTACCGTCTATACCTCATTTGTACAGGGTATCTACAACAAGAGTAAAATGTGAGGATTGGCGAATAAAGTTTCTCTTTTTGTTTTTCGATAAGTTAGGAGGTAAGCTGTTGTCTTTCAGGTATGTATAAGTTTGGCCATAGAGGGAGGAATCATGTCCAATAAGTTGACAGATGGTTTGGGAATCAGGACAATTAAAGGCGGGATGAAACAACTCTTTAACCAGGAATTCATAACGCTCTTGATTTTCCTGTGTCTGCAATAGAGAAGCAAGTGTAGCCATGGTGTCTACTACTTTGTTGTCATTTCTAGGGATCTGTTCAAAAGTTATTTCTACAAAGTACTTCTTGAAGTCATCCACCATCTTTTTGTAAGGCATGAGTTTGTCATCTTTTGTTTGATAGTCATCATTGATTTGATTAATGACAAGCTAAGAGTCTCCAAAGACTTGAAGTTGTTTAATATTCCATTCCACAACCATTTTGATGAATAGAATTTCTGCTTCTGATTTATGTTGTGTTCCTTTATTGATGCTTACTCTTGATCCATGTTGTGTTCCTTTATTGATGCTCACTCTTAATCCATGATGTGTTCCTTTATTGATGCTTGCTCTTGATCCATGATGTGTTCCATTATTGATGCTTGCTCCTGGGCTGATATTCGGGTGATGTATTGTAAGATATGGATCAAACCCTAGAACATCTGTATATGACTAGGTAAAATTGATTTGCCACCTTTTGAAGGGTTTCAAGTATTTTTGTCTTGCTAGTTTTGATAGAGAAGTTGCTGGATGTAGATCAGTTGTGCTAATGATAACTGCCTTTGCTGGTGCCATTATGATAGATAACTTCTCTTGATAACATTCTGGTAAGGTGTCAAATCTCCCATCTTCCGGCACCTCGAGGAGGTTTTCACTATTAGATGCGTCCTTTATTTTTACTTTTTCTTGGTCTAATGTTGCTAATAAATGGTTTTTAGCAGTAGACTTGATATTGTTTTCTTGATTTTCACTTTTGCGACTACGAGATTTGACATTGATTTGACTGGAAGATACATTAGCGGAATCCCTGGTGAAAGTTGTTGCAGGTTGGATTTCATCAAGATATAAGGATATGGCATGGTCATTAGGTAAGGTATCAATAGCAGTATGTCCTTCATTTTCCCAGTCCATAGGTTCAGGATAGCTTAACGATAAAGGATCTTCAGGTTGAATGGCTTCAAAGATATTAGGGGTCATGATAGAGATATCAAAGCTTTTAGTACGTATTTTGATGTCTATAATGGTACTCTCATCAGAATGACCTCATATAAGAAAATCCTGATCATCCTTAGTTAATTCCATGTCAGTCGAATGTGATTCTGATTCAAGTAGGCTAGTTCCTAACGTTTGTCCTACATACGTGTGAACTACATTGACTACTATATCTGCTTCTTCATCCCTTTCAATTTGAAGTTCCTCTTGCTTGTTTGTCCATGATAAAAAATATTCTCCATTCCCTCGATCTTTTAGCCGCATTTGTTCTTCCATGTTTGACAAGATTGATGCAAATGATTGTTCTTTGGATTGTGTGCTTGAAGGTTCTGCCTCTCTGTTATGTGAAATTATGATCTCTTGAGCTGATTTCAGATTATTACAACACTGCAATGGATTTGATTCTCCTGATATTGTGATTTCCTATCCATTGTATGGAAATTTTAAGCACTGATGGCATGTTGATGTAGTAGCTTATATGACCTGAATCCATGATCTCCCTAAGAGTATATTGTATGGTAGGTCCAAGTCTAGAACTTGGCATGCTATGTCCTTCTACAAAGGTCCCACTATGATGGGTAATATCACCATTCCTTTAGATGAATGCTCTTCTTCTTTATGTGCTTTGATTTTTATATTTTTCTGGGGATCAACTGCATCTTCTGAATAGCCTAGAGCATGGACCAGATTCATAGAGAAAATGTTCAAGCCAGCTCCCCCATCTATTAGGACACGTTTAACAAGCGTTCTATGAATGAGGACTTCAATTTGCAAGGAAGCGCTATGGGGATTTTGCAAGGAATTAGTGCTTGGATATGAAGGAGATGAGTTTTGAATAGGATCCTCTGAAATAGGTTTGATGGCAATCATGGATATCCCTTGGGAAACTTCAGCTTTGGATGCATTATTTGGCAAGGATGCTATGGAAGGTTCTTGCAAGCTTTCAAGAGGTGTAGGAATAGATGCCTTTGGAGCATCAATTTGCTTGTGGATGGATGGATCATTGTTAGATATGGGTGTATGATTTTGATCTTCTTTAGCCAAATCCTTTAGGGATCTCTTTAAGAGGTGCATAAAAGAGCCACCTTTCTTTTGAGATGTATTTAAATCCTTGTGAGGTTTTAACATAGTTGGATTTTGATTTTGAACTTGTTTGATTGCTCTGATATGTTGGTTTGTTCTATTTTCTTCTCGTGTTTTGCTTTGGTATGTCATGTTGATATGATTTTTAGCTGTTTCAAATGTTTCAATGATCTTATGTCTCTGTGCTCTAATCAAAATGGTCATTGTGTTAAGATTTGATTGTTTAAAGGTTGTTTTGGTAAGTGATCAATAGTCAATTTCAAGGCCATAGAGTGATATGACACTAAAGGATAATTCAAGTGTTTAAAAGTTTGCAAGTTTTTTGATCTTCAGTTTAGGAGTGCAATGGTGATGATTTGATAAGAACCAAGTCTAGTAGGAATGATCTATCCTACAATGTGGGACAAGGTTATCCTAAACAGACATTTCAGTTTCATGATAAAGGATGATTGATCTTGATGAGAAACTATGTTTGAGTGATCAGTTTATCAAAGAGGGTGATAATGCACTTTGAGATGTTTAGATCTTGAACTTGTTGGGGGTGAGCACTTTGAAAATCTTGATGTGTATATGTTCTAGAGTTTGATTTTGACGGATGATAACTTGACCAAGAAAACCAAGAAGATAATCTAAGCATGAATTGATAGATAATAGGTGTTTATGTTTAATGCAAATTGATCAGGCATACATGATAAATCTGAAATAGGCATGTAAGACGCAGTTCTAGACTGACAGGTGCAGAGTTTCATATGACATAAGATTCAGCTTAGGATGACAAGAGATACAAAACAGAACGACAGACTAGTGACTTCATGTGTAAAGCAGTGTTTCGTACGACATAGAACCTTGACTCGTACGACAAAAGATCAAGCAGTACGACAAAATATCTTGACTCGTACGACAGAGGATCAAGAAATATGACAAAGACTTTTGACTCATACGACAGGTATTTGAACAACGAAAAAAAGTGTTTGTTTGTTTGAGTTTTGATCACTGAATTTTGATGTTTTACTTTGGTTTTCCAGTTTTAAGTGTCTGATTTTTCAATTTTAGGGATGAATACACAACAAACACATGATGTGATACATGACTCTCAATCAAGCTAAACCCTAAGGAAGTTGGCTGAGAATGAAAACCTTTGCTTGCTAACTTAGGTACACACCCAATAGCTAATCAGAATATGACCGCTGAGTCTCACGCATTGGATTCTCAACGCCGTATTATCTAACTCTAAATGCTAATGGGGGCATGATATGGAAAGTGTCTTGGGAGAGTTAATATCTCTCTTGCATAAAGATTATCACCCTTTCGGAGGTGAATCGGGTAGCTTCTATTTTAACCGGCACTAGTAAGGGATCCATTCAATGCGTCGGGGTATAAACTCAATTAAGAGGTCTCCCAGCCTTGAAAACCAAGGTTTGATATACCCGAAGGTGCGAAGGAGAGCTATTCCCAATCACTACTGTTGCTTTGATTTTCATCAAAAACACATTTATTTTATAGTGGGTTAGATTACTTGGCATTAGCCGTTCCCACTTAGGTCATTCCCCTCTCATTGGCCTTAAGGGCTAAGAGTTAATAACTCCCTGGGAGGGCAGGCTTGCTAAAGAGATGCACTAATGAAAGCAAAAAGATGAGTCTAGCTTTCTGATCACCTAAGAAAGGTGAGAGAATACTCGCCTATCATCACAAGCACATAAGACATGATAGTTCATTTCTTTAAGCCCAAATTGAAGTGTGCCTAAAAATCTTAAAGAATACACAAAGTTTTTTGCTGAATCCTTAGGCAACCTGCAAAATAGATTCATTAGTAGTCATGATTGTGTTTTGAATTTGTCTTTGACAAGCGTATCTTTGACAAGCCTCCTGCATAAAAGAGTTACGCTACAAACATCTCATAGAGATAACAAGATTCGCATTAGTGATCCGAATTATGAAATTTTTCAGAAAAATTATGTGAAATTTTATCCTAACTTCAAATAGGCATAACTTTCTGCTCGGGACTCGAAATTACAAGTCGTTTACCTCATTGGAAAGGTCTCCAAGATTTCTAGATGCAATTCCCAAATAGCCTAGCTACTCTTAGGTGCTAAAAATGACCAGAAATCCTTCAAAAATGCAGATTACTGACGTATAGACAAATTTGAAATTTCTAATTTGTAGTTTTTTTAAAAAAAAATCACAGAACCAGAGACTCGTACGACACAAATTTGCGATTAGCATGACAGAGGATTAAACTTCACACAAAGAGAAAAATAGACTCGTATGAGATAGAATCAACCTACTACGAATAAACAATTTTCAAAGCAGAAACTCATATGAAAAGGATTTAGCTATCATAGGATAGTGAGAATAAACTCGTACGACAAAGGATTAGCATAGTACAAGACAAGAATTTGCAGTTTAAAATCTCGTATGAGTTAGGATTATACCTAGTATGATTCAGGATGAGGTATCGTATGAGACTAAAAGGAAGTTCGTACGAGCTAGAAAGGCAACTCGTACGACATTCTGATTCTGATCTGACAGAGATGAAGTTTGAGAAAGCTTGGGAGGCTGAAAATGATGATTTCGGCCCCACGGTGGGTGCCAAAATTTCATGCTCTATGAAGTGTACCTATACCTACAACCATAATGCACTCAATAAATCATTACAAGAATGGTTAGAAGATTTAAATCAAAGAAAGACAAAACCATAGCTAATTGACTTATTGCCTCCTAGGAAATGTGAGTATGAAAAATGCTCTTAGATATTAGTATGCAAATTCTAGTGACTTGACTACACTTAGATGGAGAATTTGAATGCTGAAAATGCATGATCTAGAAAGAATAGCATGATTAAGCTACATGAATGATTGATCTAGCATGATTAAGCTAAGATTTAAGCTAAAATGAAGCATGATAGCATTGCTAAGAAATGATAAACTAGAAGCTAGATGCCTATAGTAACAATGCTTAAGCTACGAATGAGATGGGATCATCAAAATGATATGAAATTGGGACCAATATTGCTCCAAAATGAGGTCTATTTATAGGATTTTCCAAAGCTAGGGGTGATGTGGCAAGAATCAATGGTTGAGATTGATCTGAAGATATCAATGGTTAAATTGGAGGATGGCAAAGGGGGTTGGATTAAAGGGAACACTTAGTGACAAGTGTCACAAAGGTTCTAGAAGATGTTGGATGAAAGGGGACATGGTGGTAGGTAGAATGGGTCAGGTTTAGGAATGGTTAGGTTTATGAGTGGTAAAAGTTAGGAGAATTTGAATTTAAAAATTCAAATAATATGAAAAGGATAATTTATCTCAACAACTCATGATTGATTTGTTTTAATTAATTAGGGGATTTAGTAGAAATGAAATTGGATGGAGGGATTAATTAATTAAAGGGGTGAAATGAACCTATTAAATAAATCCTTAGATTTATTAATAAGTAGATGAATGATAGATTTAATAGAATTGCTTAGTGAATTTAATTAAATTGGGGAGGGAGATTAATTAATTATCTTCAGACCATTTTTAGGTGTATACAACTAGTATAGAGGTCTTCCTGTGAACAACATTGGGTCTTGGGAGGATTTTAAAAATTGCTTTCAGGAACAATATGGTGATAAAACAAATGTGAGCTTCATGCTTAATGAGTTTAACAATATCAGAAAGTTTGATAATGAAAGAGTCACTGATTTTAATGCTAGATTTTAGAAAGCATTGCATAGATTGTATCAGGTAATGAGATTAGATGACAACATGTGCGTGAACACTTATTACAATGCTTTTGATTCCAAAATGGCTTATATTTTAAGCGATAAAAATCCACATAGCCTTAGAGATGCATTTAGAATTGCTATCAATGTAGAGAGAAATAGAAAAGCATATGGAAAATTAGGAAGAAGAACTGATGGTAGGCTATGGTAGGAAACAAAACAACAACCTAACAAAGTTGTTAAAGAAGAAGATAAAATAGAGAAGTTAGTGACTACTATGAAAGATCTTACTGCCAAGGTGAGCAAAAATGATAAACCCCATTATAACTAGCAAGATAGACCTCCCAGGTTACATGGCATGCCCTATAACACTACCTAGAAGGATGGTAAACCTCAGAATGAAAAGCCAAAAAATACTCAGAGCCAAGATACCCCTGATCCTTTAAAAGGAAAAAATATTCATAACATAGAGAAAACTCCTTGGCGTATTGCTTGTGATGGGCCACATTCTCCTCATCAATGTGATGCAGCTCAAGCCCTTGAAGAATCCATGAGACAAGAAGCTGAGCCTGATATTAATATGTTTGAAACTATCATAGAAAGTGATGAGGATTCTCTACAAAGTGAATTTAGTGATTGTGATGTGTTGGATAGTAAAAGGTCCTACCAAGGACAACTAACACTTTATTGGCATCCCACTTTGAATGTGGTAACAATCGAAGATGAAGAAGTTCATCTCAGGAGGCCTAGTGATGAAGAAGTAAAAAATCTCACTAAGGCTGCTATAGCCAAAGCCAAGCACAATTACAACTTAAGGAGCAATAAAAGGGATAGCAATCAAGGTGAACCTGGTCCTATGTTTATAAAAGAGGTATCCCAGAAGAAAGCAACAAGTAGTGCTACTTTGCCTCAAGTTGGTCAAGATAAGAAAGATCAAGTTAAAGAAGTACCCAAGGGTACAGATGATAAAGCTACTAATGATACACAAGGAGCTACCACAGCAAAGAAGGCAAGTCAGCCTAAGGCAGAAAGAGCTAAAGCTAATACTGAGTTGAGCAGTAATTCCACATTTGATATGGCTCAGGCTCTTACCCAAATGAAAGTTACTATCCCATTGATAGAATTGATGAAAATAAAGGAACATAGAGAAGCTACTTTGTCTTTATTTTCTAACATATCTGACAGTAACATAGTTTTACCTACCAGTTCAATTAAAGATGAAAAGGATTAGGAGTTACAAACCCTAGAGGTATATGTTGAAACAACTATTACCCAAGAACCCTCATAGGCAGATCCTTTGTATGTTACATTATTAGTAAATAACTGGTTGATTAAAAATTGTATGATAGATTCTGGTGTAGCTGCAAATGTAATGCCTTATGGTGTTATGAAAGAATTAGGACTGTCAGTGAGCACAGTATATGGGAAATGCTATGCTATGGATAATAGAGAAGTGCCTGTGATAGGTACAATGAGAGATGTTGAAGTGAAGATAGTAGCATTCCTTGAAGTGACATATAAGATGGATGTTATTGTAACTGACACTAAGCCTCATTATGGCATGTTATTATCTAGGCAGTGGGTTGCAACAGTAGATGGAAATGTTTAGTTGGATTTGTCATATGCTACCATCCCAATTAATGGGATTCAACTCTATTTCTATAGAGAACCACATGCCCCTAGGTTAATTGAGAAAGTAGATCCTAACATGCTCAACTGTATGATTGATGTGGATCTTGATAATTTTAGATTACAACCAATATTACCCCAATTAAAAAATACTGACTCCATTGTGATTGAATTGGAATCTCAACAGCATGGTTTGTGGCAAATGTATTTTGATGGAGCTTGCTCTAAAGAAGGATCTGGAGCAGGAGTTCTTTTTGTGTCTGCATCAAGTATAACTTTTAAGTATTCTTTCTTGTTAGCCTTTCAGTGTACAAATAACACTGTTAAATATGAAGCCTTGTTATTGGGGCTTGAAGTTGCAAAAAGGCATGGGATACAATTGTTGAGAGTGTTATGAGATGCAAAGTTGGTTGATTCTCAAGTAAGATCCAAATATACATCCAAGAATGATAGATTGAAAAGATACAAACATGCAGTATAGGATGTGATTGAGCATTTTAGTGCTTTTTCTATAAATTGGATAGAAAGATCTAAGAATATCATGGCAGACTTCTTAGCTAATGTTGCATTAAAGAATGATGATGCAACACTAGCTGGTATATCCACAGTGGAGATAAAAGCTAGGCCTCCTATTCCTGACAATGTGTATAATTGGCAAGTGTTTGCTGATGATGAAGATATTCTTAGGTTCATACAATGCATTGATGATTATGATGGACAAAAAATTGACTGCAATGCCTTGGTGGAAGTGGCTGACAACAGAGAAACTATATTTGGAAATGACTTAGTTCAGTTAGAATCTAATGAAATACCAAAAGGGTTGGTACAACTTGAAGGTATGTTCAGCTACAGTGATAGTCATCTGCACCAGCAATCAACCACTAAGTTGGATGAACTAGAGGAAGTAAACTTGGGGACAAAATCATCCCGTAAGGTGGTATATATTGGGAAAAAGTTGCCTCCTCATGTGAGAATGAATTTCATTAATTTATTAAAAAAATATAAACATGTATTTGCTTGGTCTTATGAAGATCTAAAGGCATATAGACAGGATTTGTTTTAGGATGAAGTACCTTTGCTTCTAGATGCTAAGCCTTTTAGACAAAAGCAAAGACCTATTAACCCCCTACTGGAATCCAAGATGCAGCAAGAACTAACCAAATTAAGGGAAGGGGGAATTATTAAGCCTGTAAGGCATTCCTCATGGGTCTCAAATTTGGTCCCGGTGAGAAAGAAGAATGGGGACATAAGGCTCTGTGTTTACTTTAGAAACCTGAATGTTGCTTCCTTGAAGGATAATTATTCTTCTCCTAACATGGAAGCTATGTTGCAAAGAGTGACTGGCTGTGACCTATTGTCAATGATTGATGGGTTCTCAGGTGTTGGTAAAAGAATCAGAACAATTCAAAACTGCTTTCACCACCCCTTGGGGAACTTATGTGTATGTCAGAATGCCTTTTGGTTTGAATAATGATGGAGCTACTTTTCAGAGGGCGATGGCTGTAACTTTCAAAGAATTCATCAATATCATCATGTGTTGGCAATATTGCATTATAACAGACAATGAAAGATTGTTGGCATTTCATAGGGATATTCAGAAGGTTGTTGATGATTATGGATATAACTGATTAAAGATGTTTACTGTCCTAATATTATTATTTTGTCATTGATGTCAATAAATTGATTTTCTAATTCAGTATGATGTTGCCATATCTTCAGCAGTATGATATGAAGATTATAAAGATGTCGGTAAAAGACATAGGAAAGAATATGATGAAGAAGGTATTCAATGGGCAACTAGTACCGAGTCAGACAATGATGAGATCATGATGTTTTAGACTGTTTTAACATCATACATATGTTGCAAAATGTAAAGGTTAATACTATACTATGTTATCAAGCAAAGAACCTAGTCGACAAACCCTAAGGAACCTAGTCGGTAAACCCTAAGGTTATGGCTATTGGTTAATGAAGGCGGAATGTCTACCGAGTGAAGTTTAGTATTCACCGAGTTGCTACCGAGTTGTAACCGAGCTATAATAGAATGCATTAAATGTTTACATGCATTATTTAATGAAGGAAGTTGATGAGTTGGAACTGATCAATGATTGGTGAGCTGTGGAAGAAGTTTGTTAATGAATCTAAGGCAATGAAAAGTCGGCATGAAGATCTATAGCTCAGATTGAACCGCAATACCCTGGCACAAGTTCCAATAAATGTATGCTAGTTCCAAGGTAGGGTAAAACATTTTCAGATCGAAAGATGCATTGAACCTGGACAAGATCGAAGATTTGAAGGCTATGATTGATCATAGGAAATATGATCAAAGAGATTAAGCGGTTACCTTATTGTTTATAAATAGGAAACTATTGATAAATAATGTATGCGGGCAAGTGTATGCACAAGGATGCTACACAGTGATTACTGAGCACAAAAGCTTGAAGACCTGTTTGAATAACAGAGTATAGAAGCCTAGCAGATAGACAAGATTAGTTCTATTTCTAGATTGTATCAAACAAATAGGAATCTGCTTTAGCATTTTCGATGTGAAGTTGCAGATAGATTTTTATTACTGTTATTTTGTGAAAGTGACAGAAAATCTCTTAACCGATGGAGTTAACAGCCTTATTTGTAAAACCCTCTAGCAAGGTGACATTTTGATTGAGTGTTTGAAATACTTTAACAAGGTCACTTCTAACAAGGTGAAGATCCTAACAGATCTGAGGGAAATCCCTTAACCAGGTCACATCTAGCAATGTGTTTATAATCTTTAACAGGATTTTCTTTTAACTGAGCATACTCTAGAAGAGTATATTTCTTAGTGGGTCCAAAATCACACCGTGGTTTTTCCCTATTTGGGTTTCCACGTTAAATCTAGTGTTATGAGGTTTATGATGTTTATATGCTTTTGAGTTTGCATGTTTGACAGTTTTGGTTATATTACTGATATATATGTTACCGAGGTTGAATCTGATGTTTTTATGGATGATTAAGTTTGTATGATTCATCCCCCCCCACCCTCTCATCTTGTTGGCTATTGGATCTATAATTATATTAACTATCAGAACTATCAATTGGTATCAGAGCTTTGGACTCCAGAAGGAAAAGTTTAAAGGCACTTGAGTTAAAGATCCAAAGATGTATAAGAGGGATGCACCGAAGCTGAACAAGTCAAGTTTCTCTACATGGTAGAAAAGGATTAAGATACATCTATCAGGAGTTGGAGAATATGATGTATACTATCTAGAGAATGATTTTGTTACACCAAGCACCTATCCATTGACAATGGAAGAGATAAAGGCAAAGCAAGAACATATTCAAGCAATGATTGAAATAACATCTGCATTGACCGACTTAGAGTTTAATGACCTAGAAGGCTGCAATGATGCAAAGGCAATGTGGGACAAGCTCATATCAGTATATGGAGGAGATGAACATGTTCAAAGAGAAAAAGTAGATAGTCTAAGAGGACAACTTGAATCTATGAGGATGAATGAAGGTGAGAACATAACTCAGTACAATACAAGACTAAAGGAGATTGTCAATCAAATCAAAGGAGTAGGTGGAACTATTGAAGAAAAAGATATAACAAGTAAGTTGTTGAGAACCCTTCTATTAACTTATGCAATCTGAGTCTCTACAATCAATGAATTGAGGTATGTACCTAATATGCCAATTTATTTAGATGCTACTATTGGTAAGCTACATGCATTTGAGTTAAGTAATTTTGATAATAGTGGATCTTCGGTAAATAAAGTTGAATCTGCATTTAGTTCTTTTCATCTTGATGAATCTAATAATTACAATGAAAGAAAGTATAAGTACTCTGAAGGAGATCACAGTAGAGAAAGTGAAAGATTTCGTAAGAACATGGAGGCAGTACACAAACTGTATGAGGAGATCAGAAAGCAAGAAGAGTTTGAAGCACTACTAGCCAAAAGGTTATCGAGAGGAAAAGGTAAGTATAAAGGAAAACTACCTTTGAAATGTTTCAATTGTGACAAGATAGGACATATGGCTTCTAACTGTCCTGACAAAGATTTTACTGAAAAGAGAGACTACCGAGATGACATATAGAAAGATAATCATTATAGAGGACACCGAGACTTCAGAAGAAGAGATAGAAAGACATGCTTAATAGCTGATGAGGAATCCAATGATGATAAATCAAATGAGATAGATACAGAGGAAGTAGTTTATGTGGCTATCAAAGATGGATCAGATGAAGAAAGGTATGAAGAAAAAGCCCTAATATCTCACATAAACACTAATGATTCTTGGATTATATATAGTGGATGCTCACATCTTATGACAAGAGATAAACACAAGTTTGTTATATTAGAAGATTATGATGGAGGCTATGTTAGATTTGATAATGATGTACCATGTCTAGTAAAAGGTAAAGGATCCATAACACTTCTTGATAATGCAAGATGCAATGATGTTTATTGGGTTGAAGGTTGGAAATACAATTTGTTGAGTGTAGCACAGCTAAACAACACAGGTTACCAAATAGAATTTCATAAAGGAATTGTCAAAGTTCATGACAAGAATGGAAAGTTAGCTGCTATCGGGACACAAACAAAAGGTAACACATTTCACCTTGACTCAACTCGTAACAAGTGTTTGTATGCAAAGATAGATGATACCTAGTTATGGCATAAAAGGTTTTGTCATGTCAATTTTGGTAATCTAATCAAAATAAGCAAGAAGCACTGAGTAAGAGGTCTACCGAGTCTTGAAAAACCTGAGAATGCTATGTGATGAGGATGCCAAATGGGTAAGATGACAAGATCAAGATTTACAAGTAAGTCTTACACTTCTAAGGGAATTTTAGATCTAGTGCATATTGATCTTTGTGGTCCTATGAAAGTTCAAAGTTATTATGGTGATAAATATTTCATATTATTTGTGGATGACTATTCAAGGATGATGTCAATAATGTTTTTAAAAGAAAAATCAGAAGCTTTTCAAATGTTTAAATGGTACAAGGCAAGAGTTGAAAATGAAACAGGAAGACAACTAAAATGTCTTAGATCAGATAAAGGAGGAGAGTTCACATCTAATGAGTTCAACTTATTTTACAATGATCATGGTATCAAAAGACAAGTCTCTGCATTGAGAACTCCATAGTAGAATGGAATAGCTAAGAGAAGAAATAGATCTATTGTGGATTGTGCTAGAACACTGATGATTGAAAAGAAGGTTCCACAAACATTTTGGAGAGAAGCAATAAGCACAGCAGTTTACACCTTGAACCAAGTCCAATTGAAGAAAGGTACTTTGAAGATACCATATGAAATCTGGTATGATAAGAAACCTAATGTAAGTTATTTTAAAATCTTTCAAAGTAGATGCTATGTTCACAAAGATGATAGAAATGGCAAATTTGATCAAAAAAGTGAAGAAGGAACATTTCTAGGTTATTCTTCTAGAAGCAAAGCATTTAAATGTCTGATCAAAATATCTAACAAAATAGTAGAAAGTGCAAATGTGAAAATTGATGAATTTGCAGAAAGAAATAATGAAGGAAATTCCAAGGAACTAGAGGACTATGATGAATTTGTCTATGTTCAATCGAGAAGTCTTACCGAGTAGACTGTTGAAGAAAATGAAGAGAATATCTAGTTATTGAGTGATGAAGAAGATCATACAGAGCCTGTATTAGCCAAGTATGTCAGAAGACACCATGCACCAAGTCAGATTATAGGAGATAAGGATGATCCAGTGATGACAAGGAACAAACTGAGACAGAACACATGTTTGATATCTGAATTTGAACCAAGAACAGTGAAAGAGGCATTTAACAGTGAAGATTGGATAAATGCTATGACAGAAGAGATTGATCAAATCAAGAAGAATGACACATGGACACTAATCCCAAGACCGAAGGACAAAAATGTAATCGGTACAAAGTGGATTTTCAGAAACAAGCTAAATGAAAAAGGAGAAGTCATTCGAAACAAAGCAAGACTAGTTTGCAAAGGTTATGCTCAAGAAGAAGGAATTGATTATGGTGAAACTTTTGCACCTGTTGCTAGACTGGAAGGAGTAAGAACATTGTTGGCCTATGCTGCTTTCAAAAATTTCAAGGTATATCAAATGGATGTCAAATCTGCATTTCTGAATGGAATATTAGAAGAAGAAGTTTTTATTGAACAACCTAAAGGATTTGCTGAAGACAATAATAAAGATCAGGTATGTAAATTGAACAAAGCTTTATATGGTTTGAAACAAGCGCCTAGAGCATGGTATGAAAGATTGCACTCTTATTTGATTAAGATTGGTTTTATAAGGACAAGTGAGAACAACAACATGTACATGAAGAATGATGAAAATGGAATACTGATCTCAGCCATATTTGTTGATGATATTATATTTTGTGGAAATGACTCTTTATGCAAGAACTTTGGAAATGAAATGAGAAAAGAATTTGAGATGTCATTAATCGGTGAGATAAACTATTTTATAGGTTTACAGATACTGCAAATGAAAAATGAGATTTTCATTACTCAATCCAAGTACATAAAGGAAATCTTGAAGAAATTTGGAATGGAGGATTCAGAACCAGTAAGTACTCCTATGACTACCAATTGTAAATTATCAAAGAATGATGAATCTGCATCTATTGATGAGACACTTTACCGATCCATGATTGGAAAGCTACAATATGTTGTTCACAGCAGACCAGATATAGCACATGCAGTAGGTATAGTTGTAAGATTCTCTACAGATCCTAAGGAAACACACATGACAACAATCAAAAGAATTTTTAGATACTTAAAAGGCACTGAGGATTATGGCTTAGTATATCAGAAAGGAAATGATTTTGATTTAAAAGTTTATACTGATGCTAATTGGGCAGGCAACATTGATGACAAAAATAGCACAAGTGGAGGAGCTTTCTTTTTAGACGAAAGACTAGTGAGTTGGCTTAGCAAGAAACAAGGATGTGTTTCAGAGTCAATAGCAGAAGTTGAATATGTTGCTACAACATTGAATTGTACCAACATTGCATGGATCAAGCAACTATTGGAAGGTATAAAAGAGAAAGTTACCGAGCCAGTAACTATATTCTGTGACAATACTAGTGCCATTAATATTTCAAAAAATCCTGTTATGCACTCTAAGACAAAGCACATCTCTATCAAATACCATTATCTTAGAGAAGAAGCTCAAGAGAAGAAAGTGGTGTTGGAGTATGTTAGTACAAAGGAACAAATAGCAGATATCTTCACCAAGCCACTACCAAGGGACACTTTTGAATATCTTAGAAGTAAGTTAGGGGTCCTACCCCTATCTTCTACTCACTGACTGAGTTCGGTGAAAGAATCAATCCGATGACTCTATTGAATATCTTTTAGGAGTTGATGCTGCATTACACACTTTAGGATGTTTTCTAAAGGTGTACAAGAATTATTATAGGAAATCTTACAGGGAATAGGAATTGAAGACAAATGCTCTGATCGAGACTCAGTTGATACACAATAGCAGGAAATCACTTCTTACAGAAAGTAATTATGTTTTAGTTCTTCACTTTTGGCATTGTTGTCAAAGGGGGAGAAGACATACAAAGGGGGAGAAGACTGGAAGAAAGAAGACCTATCAGGGGAGAAGACTAGAAGAAAAGAAAACTGAGCAGACTACAGATTAGAAAGAAGACTAAAAAGAGGAGAAGTCTAATTTATGGGGGAGAGCATTTCAGCATTTTAGAATCACAGCTATCTGAATCTTTTAAAGGTTAATTCAATTGGTTTTGCCATCAATGCCAAAGGGGGAGATTGTTGGCAATATTGCATTATAACAGACAATGAAAGATTGTTGGCATTTCATAAGGATATTGAGAAGGTTGTTGATGATTATGGATATAACTGATTAAAGATATTTACTATCTTGATATTATTATTTTTTCATTGATGTCAAGAAATTGATTTTCTAATTCAGTATGATGTTGCCATATCTTGAGAAGTATGATATGAAGATTATAAAGATGTCGGTAAAAGACATAGGAAATAATATGATGAATAAGGTATTCAATGGGCAACTAGTACCGAGTCAGACAATGATGAGATCATGATGTTTTAGATTGTTTTAAAATCATACATATGTTGTAAAATTTAAAGGTTAATACTATACTATGTTATCAAGCAAAGAACCTAGTTGGTAAACCCTAAGGTTATCGCTATCAGTTAATGAAGGCAGAATGTCTACCGAGTGAAGTTTAGTATTCACTGAGTTGCTACCGAGTTGTAATTGAGCTATAATAGAATGCATTAAATGTTTACATGCATTATTTAATGAAGGAATCTGATGAGCTGGAACTGATCAATGATTGGTGAGCCGTGGAAGAAGTTTGTTAAGGAATCTAAGGCAATGAAAAGTTGGCATGAAGATCTACAGCTCACATTGAACTGCAATACCCTGGTACAAGTTCCAAGAAATGTATGCAAGTTCCAAGGTAGGGTAAAACATTTTCAGATCGAAAGATGCATTGAACCTGGACAAGATCGAAGATCTGATGGCTATGATTGATCATGGGAAATGTGATCAAGGAGATTAAGCGGTTACCTTATTGTTTATAAATAGGAAACTGTTGATAAACAATGTATGCAGGCAAGTGTATGCATAGGGATGCTACATAGTGATTACCGAGCATAGAAGCTTGAAGACCTATTTGAATAACAGAGTATAGAAGCCCAGTAGATAGACAAGATTAGTTCTATGTCTAGATTGTATTGAACAAATAGGAATCTGCTTTAGCATTTTAGATGTGAAGTTGCAGATAGATTTTTATTACTATTATTTTGTGAAAGTGACAAATAATCTCTTAACCGAGTGGACTTAATAGTCTTATTTGTAAAACCCTCTAGCAAGGTGACATTCTGATTGAGTGTTTGAAATCCTTTAACAAGGTCACTTCTAATAAGGTGAAGATCCTAACAAATCTGAGAGAAATCCTTTAACCAGGTCACATCTAGCAATGTGTTTGTAATCTTTAACAGGATTTTCTTTTAACCAAGCATACTCTAGAAGAGTATATTTCTTAGTGGGTCCGAAATCCCACAGTGGTTTTTCCCTATTTGGGTTTCCATGTTAAATCTGGTGTTATGAGGTTTATGATGTTTATATGCTTTTGAGTTTGCATGTTTGACAATTTTGGTTATATTATTGATATATATATTACCGAGGTTGAATCTGATGTTTTTATGGATGATTAAGTTTGTATGATTCACCCCCCCCCCCTCTCATCTTGTTGGCTATTGAATCTATACTTATATTAAGTATCAGAACTATCATAATGGTAGTATATCAAGATGATTTGACATGCTTTTCCAAAAAGGCAGATGACCACTGTGGACATTTAGAACAGGTTTTTAGTAAGTCTTGGGAATTTGGGGTGTCTTTAAATCCTAAGAAGTGTCATTTTGCTATTACTAAAGGGAAGCTTCTAGGGCATATTGTCTCTAAAGAAGGAATAAGAATAGACCCTGAAAGAATTGAGGCAATAAACAATGTGCTTGAACCAAAGAATGTTAAAGGTATCCAATCTTTCTTGGGCAAAGTTAATTTTGTTAGAAGATTTATTGCAAATTTTGCAGAGATAGTCAAGCCCATTGTCAAATTGCTTAAAAAGGATACAAAATTCTACTGGGATCAAGAAGCTTCAAAGGCTTTTGCTGAGATCAAAAAGGCTATTCAGGAGGCACCAGTGTTGAAATCCCCTAATTGCAGTAAGCCTTTCTCTTTGTTTTCTTTTGCTTCATATCACACAGTGGCTGCATTTCTATTACAAAAGGATAATGAAGGATATGAACATCCTATAGCTTTCTATAGAAAATCTTGATAGGTTGTAGAGTTAAAATATGAAATCATGGAGAAGAAAGCCTATGCTTTGGTCAAAGTTGTCAATTCTTTTAGGCCATATCTTGTAAATGCACAAGTAGTTGCATATGTCCCACATGCTGCTATCAAAGATATATTATCCTAGTCTGAGGTCACAGGTAAGAGATGTAGGTGGATAAACATAATCCAAGAGTTTGATTTAGAAATAAAGATCACCAAATTGGTGAGAGGTTTAGGCCTTGCTAAGCTCATGGCTGAGTCAAACCTTCTTGATGTTGAAATAAACAATGTTGAAGTTGAGAACATCCTGGTCACCAGTATTGAAAAACAGCCCTGGTACTCAGAGATAGTACATTTCCTAAAGGATGCAACATTTTCAGAAAGAATGACACATAATTAGAGAAGAACTTTGAAGTTGAAGTCACAAAAATATGTCCTTATTTGGGGTGATCTGTTTTGGAGGAATAGAGATGGGGCATTGCTAATGTGTTTGGATGAATCCCAGGCTAAGAGAGTGTTAACTGAAATGCATGATGGAGTGTGTGGAGGTCATTACTCTACTAAGACAACCGCTGGTAAGATAGTTCAAGCTGGATATTATTGGCCCACTTTGTTTAAAGATGCCCATGAATATGTCAGGAGATGCGACCCATGCTAGAAGTTTTCATCAAAGTTGAAGTATGAGGGAGCATTACTCCTCAACCCAGTCATAGTGGAAGCCCCTTTTGTCCAATGGGGCATTGATTTTATTGGAGAGATTGTTGAGAAATCAGGAAGAGGTCATAGGTGGATTATAGTAGCTACTGACTATTTTACTAAATGGATTGAAGCTATACCCACTAGGAGAGCCACAAGTAAGGTCGTTATTGACTTTCTGATGGATAATGTTATAACTAGATTCGGAGTCCCTGTAAAACTAGTAATGGATAATGCCATGAGCTTCAGGTCAGAAGAGTTTGTTGAATTTTGCACTAGTCATGGAATAATTATGTCTTACTCTTCACCTTATCATCCTCAGGGTAATGGGCAAGCTGAATCTAGTAATAAGAGCCTCTTGAATATTATCAAGAAAATCTTGGAAGAGAATAAAAGGTCTTGGGACCAAAAGTTAAAATTGGCTTTATGGGCTGACAGGGCTATTGTCAAAAAGGCTATTGGGGTCTCACCTTTTGAATTAGTTTATGGCACACAATCCAGGGTGCTTGTCAATAATTTGCTTCCAGTGTATAAGCTCTTGCAAGCTGAGGACATGGAATTATCTGAACCTATGGAAGATCGGATGATTTAGATAGTGGAAGTTGAAGAAATTAGAACTCTGTCCCACAAGAGGAATCTAAAGGTCTAGTTGCAGTCCAAATACCTATTCAACAAGAGAACCTCATTGAGAAAGTTCCAAATTAGTGATGTAATTATTCAATGGAATGTGAAAGGACAGGATAAGGGAAAGCATAAAAAATTTGAGTCACTGTGGATTGGCCCCTCTGTGGTCTATGATCTAAATGGAAAGGACTCATATTTTTTGAAGAATATGAATGATGAAGTACAAGAATCTCCAGTGCATGGACAATTCCTAAAACATTACTTCTCTTGAAGTCCATGCATAGTAGGTCCTTGTTTGTATATATTTAGGCTAGCTTTAGTTGTTGTTTCTGGGCTTGTGTTTGGTCTGTTTCTCCAGAGAGTTTCTGAATTCTTGTGTTGATCTTGCGATCAACCATCCTGAGTTAGAGCCGCCATTATCACTATTTAAAAAATGGGTATTCTTGTCCCATAATTGGCTAAGTCTATGAAAATTTTGAGTCTGGTATGGCCTTGTTACCTCTAATTTCTTTACGTCCAAAGAGGGTTTGGGGTTTAAGTCTTAATCACTCTAGTGTGTGAGAAAAACCCTCTCTTTCTAATTTTGTGTTACTTTATGCACTTAAAGAAGGGTCCATTTGTCGTGAGAAGTGTCCCCCCCCTTCTTATTTCTTCCTAGGCAGGTCTAGCCGCGCATTATTTTTCTAAGCTTTTCCTAAAGTTTTTAATTTTTAATCGAGTTTCCTAACCAGTGAGCAGGTTCCTTTTAATCTAAAGGCGCGCATGATTTTGCAGCCCTAAGATGCCCATGAGTTACCATTCACGAAGTGGTGAAAGGTGGAAGTGGGTTCGGCATCTAGGTTTTCACTAAAGATAAAGACCGATCAAGTTCTATTTGATCGGACGGCCTGCGTGGTTTTGCAAGATAAAGGTGACTGGGATTTAACCTTCGTGAAATGGTGTAAAGGAAATTGGCTCTGACATCCAGGTAAAGACTAAGGTAAAGACTGATCAAGTTCCTTTTGATCGGACGGTCGGCACTATTTTGCTAGATGAAGATGCACGGGTTTTAGCCTTCGCGAAATGGCGAAAAGGAAGATGGATCTACAAGGCAGTCAAAACTAAAGGTAAATACCGATCAAGTTCCTTTTGATTGGATGGTCGGCGCTATTTTGCAGCCCTAAGGTGCCTAAGATTTAAACTTCACGAAGTAGCAAAGTGACATGGCAGCCACTTGGTCGATATCATGGCAGAACGGATGGATTATACCGCTAACGAAAAGACAAGTTGTCAGATACATGTGGCAGAGCTGAAGTGGATCCCATGGAAGTTGTTCGATGAATAAAAGATTGAAACGATGGTTTCCTTTGCTAGTAGGTTGCCAGGTTGGATGGTGCTGAGTCAGAGGGCCCACTTCTACCGGTTAAGTTTGTTAAAGGGTGAGTATCTCAAAAAGGATCCTACGGTGAGCGCTATTTCGTAGCCCGAAGATGCAAGGTAATTACTGTTCGTGAAATAGCGAAAACCGCTAGCCTTAAATGCTTGGTGCACAGTTAGTGGGATTAACCGCCACTCATAGGATAGAATAAAGACCAATCAAGTTCCTTTTGATTGGATGGCCCGTGCAATTTCACTAGGTAAATGTGCAAGATGTTTAGATTTTGCTTGATGGCGAAACAAGAAAGTGATAGAAACACAGACATTTTGTGATCCGTTGGAGCAAAAAAATTTAATTCATTCGTGAATTCAATTCTGAGGTGATGGTTGAAGCATGTGGTGATAATGTCACAATTAAGAACTCGATTGCCATATATACGCTCACATCAATTGAATGTAGGAATCATTTTGAAGAGTTGTTGTAGAAAAGTTGGTGTAGAGCAGAATAATTCAGGCCAAAAATAGGTTTTCTTGTATCTTGCTTACCAGTTACTTGAAAGTTTGATTGAATTCTGGTTTTTTTTTGTTAAAGAATTGATGTGATTAGTAATTGAATTACTTGCATATCATTGAGATGGCACCCAGAAGGGACTTCACAAGGAAATTTAATTACTAGGAGAGAGAAATTTGTGATGATTTCCTAGAATAGTTGTCTATGTCCACAAACGTAGTAGCTAAGGTTAAAGAATTAGTGCCCAAGGCTCCTCGTTTGAGAATAGGAGAAGGGTTGTATGACAAGGGTAATTGGCTAAGAGACCCATAGATAGGGTTGTCTGGTTTGGGTTTATTCAAGGTTGGCTTTAGTATGAGACACTCCCCAACACCAATGAATAGTATCTGGGAGTTGAATGTAGGTAAATTGGTGGTCCCTGGAGTGTTCATGGATGTTGATCTCCTAACTTAGATTGCACACAACTATGACCCTATTACCCAAAGTGTTAGGGATATAAATGGAAAAACCCTCATTGAAATAAATGATGATGAGTTCAGAAATGTAATTGGGCTCAGTGAGGTGTCCAATTATTTGGAGCCCATTAATTTTAAATCATTGGCTCAGGTCTACAATGCACAAAGGAATCATCTTAGAAATGGGCCTCTTAAAGAATTCTTTGTTAAAATAGGTGGATTGACTGTTGTGGGACCTAACACCATGGAGCCTTTCTCCTTAAATTTATTCACTCTTAGAGCCAAAGGACTATACTGGTCACTCTACCAGATTTTTGGAGAGGATGCTGAAGGAATAAAAAATATCCATAATTGGGGTGACATGTACTTATACCCTATTTCCACATTTTTCAGAGTGTATGGTTTCAGAGGCACTCCATTTTTTTGGCCATATCAGGTCCTACTGAAAGTAGGAATTGCATAAGTCCTCAGGTAGATTGGAAGTGTGCAAGAGGTAGAGCTATCTAATAGAGGAAAAGGGGCCATTTTCCCTATAGAAATAACAGCACATCAGTTTGTGATTACTAAAGGTGGGTGGAAGTGTTTTGAGGAGTTCTTTCAACCCTACCATTTATCCACTATAGTGTCAAGGTTTTCTGACCTTGAAGACTTCTTTAATAGTATGTTTAGGAAGAGGGCAGTATGCAAAGGCATACCTCACCAATTCCAATTCCCTGAAGACCTCATCAGAAATGAGTTTGATTTGGATGAGCAGGAGCTAAGGAAAGAAAAATGGGTGGCCTACAAGAAGGCTTTAGATTTTGTGCACCAATTTGACACCAGCTATGACCCTTTGTCTAGTTTTCACCCCTTTGAGGAAAAGGCAAAATTCCTAATTCTTTGCTTTCAAGATGTAATGCAAACATTTAAGGAGAAGAGGAAAGTAGTGATTAAAAACAACCTTGAGAAGGCAAGACTAGTTCTTGCTAGGTCTACATCTGTTGAAGCAATCCCTCCTCATGACTATGTATTGCATAGAAAATCCAAGTACAGTGTGTTAGTGTCAACAACAAGGCAGCCTTCTACTTCAAGAGGGAAGAGGAAAATACAAGATGTCATTAACATTCAGGATGACCCAAAGAAGAAAAGGGTGGAAAAGGAAGTGCAATCTAATGAGCCCTTGTATTCCCCATATGAATCCCCTATTCATATAGGAGATGAGCAGGTAGCAGCTGAGCAATTGTTGCAGTTAGGGAGTCTTGGGGAGATATCCTATACCTATGATGAAATAGAAGATGGAATGCCTCAAGAGCTAGAAGATGCTGAGATCAACATAACCACCAATGAGTTCAAAGACCATGAACTGGCTCTTGCCATTAAACAGGCTAGTGAGGAATTCTTAGCTGATAGCAACTTTGTTACCTCAGGAGCTTTCATGAAATTTCTGTGGAAGTAGAATATTGATAAATTTAATGCCAAATATGAGAAGAGGAAGAGTGAGTAGCCCCACAAGGATGCAATTGTGGTGGAGGAAGAAATAAAGCAAGAAATGGTCACTGAGTTTAAGACCATCACTCCTGAGCAAGGAAGAGAAATTGTAGCAAAGGCTGGTGTACTCATCCTATATGAATGGGATATAGCAGATGCCCTAGTTCTAGAGGCAGTCAAGAAAGAGACCAAGCCTATAGAAGGAGTAACCTTCAGTAAGGATGATGCTGCACTGGTCATGTGGTCTTTGAAAAGAGATGAAAATAGAAAGAGAAAGGATACCCCGTAGTCAAGCTACCTTGGAGGTATGATAGTGAAGAGAGTACAAAATACTGGAGTGGTGGAGGCTGCTAGGATAGTCTTAGAGACTACAAAATTCAGTGTTGCAGTGGCAGAGAAAGAAGCAAAGAAAAAGGTAGATCTCCAAGCTAAGTTGGAGACAGTTTTAAAAGCTTACAATGATGTCGAAGGAGAGGTAATGAGCCGAGACACTATTATTGCCAACTTGAAAAGCCATTTGGAAGGTCAATACCATTGAGGTGAGTCCTCAACCTTGATGATTTCTTCTTCTCCTTCACAGCCTCCATCTACTAGCCCTATCATTTAATTCCCACCTTCTCCTACACCTTCTAGTTCCCAATCAGTTGAGATTACTCCTCAGGAGTTGGAGAAGCTAAAACAGGCTCAAACCTTGTTTGCAAATAAATATGAAGAGAGAGTGAGGGCCACAATTTTGAGTTTTTTTGACACTATAGGATCATCATTGGTATATAATAATATGAGTAAAGTTTCAGAGATGTGGAATGAGCTCAATGGAGACAAGGCTGTCTTAATGCCTATTTTTAACAAGTGGAAGCCTAGGGAGGAGGACCTAGAACTTATATGTGTATCTTATGATGAGGCAGGGGCTGACCCCATTATCAAATCCACTTGTGACATGACAAAGGATCTGGAAAAGTTAGCAAAAGGAGTAGATAATGCAGAGAGGAATATCAACTTGTATAAGAAAGAGTACACTGAGCAAGTATTTAAATTATTCCCAGGGGGTTTTACCAGTCCAATTGAATTCAAGGACAAACAAATATGGCTTAATGAATTAGGAACCAACCTATCATTAAGGATAAAGTGAATCATTAATACAGATGATACTTCCCTATTTGTTGGAACGGTTGATGAGATAGAGAAAATTAGATCACACTATGGTTTCCTAAATTCTGAGGTCAATAAAATGAGGAACTCTTGGAAGACATTAGCCAAGACAAAAGGGAAAGTTTTTAACTTCTCATGGCCTGCTGATGACATGTATTAGGAATGGACAAGAAAGTATGTTGTGCTGGATGCAGAGGTTCAAGAAGGAGCCGCATAATGACAACCGCGGGAAAGGGGCCATTAGAAAGTGGAAAAGATTTGCTACTTCTTGTTCAAACAAGAAGTTTGTTTTAACAAACCTTTTGAAAAGGTCGAAAGCTTGTATGAATCCATACTATTATAAATGGATACTAGGACTAATTAGAAATGATCGCAAGAATTTGTAAAGAAACTCTGCAGAAATATATCTAGGATTTTCTATTTTTACAGAGAATATTTTGAGTTTTATAAGACTTTTTTGAAAATAAATATCAATATATAGACCATGAACTTTCGAGCCTAGAACTTGTGTTGTCTTTTGGTGCACTTTCATTAATTTATTGGTTTTATTTGGGTAATCTAGAGTTATTCAATTGAACATGGATTGCAGTGAAGGCTTTATAGATATGTTTCTTAGCTTTCTTCTTTAGGAGAGGAATTAAATACGTGAGGAATATCTCTATCAGTATGTTATTTTGTTGGAGACTTTGAATCTGATGAACACTGTCTAGTCTAATAAGGAAAGACTCTTATATATGTCAGGCGTGTATGGGGTTGATAGAAGTTGAAGTGATGATATGTATGGAGATGTTTAATTGTGAAATCCTTGTTTAACTTAGATTACTCTATATCCTGGATTAGGCACTGGTGTCAGTTGTAGCTCTCTTTCTACATTTCTTGTAGATCAATACTGAACATGAGCATAAGCTTTCTTTTATTGTTTCAGTTTGTATTTGAGGTGATAAGATTCACTAGTTTTGGACTAGTTTACTATGGATCTATTTTAAGAGTGTGAATTTATTCACAAGAGGTATACCCACCTAAACTTTGGATAAGTTTGAAGTGTAGAAGGTTCTTGAAACCTTGTCATATGTTGCTCTAAGGTTCTTTTTCCTTGATCTCTCTATTTGCAGATAGAGTTACTAATTTCTTACAGGGGTAAAAGGGGAATCAAAATTTGAGAACAAGTCTATCATGCATAATACTGGAAGGTATCCTCAAAGGAGTCAAGGAGTTTTTCTTGAACCATCTGGGAACTAGAATCCAAACTAGTTTAATACCTATAATCATTGGTCAGGAAGCAGTGGCTATCAAGTGGCAACTAGATGGAGAGCAACCTATTTGATCTACCATGGTAGTCATCACACTACTACAACATGCAGAAGGAAGAATGGAAACATAAATAATAGACCTTGGAGAGCACTTGGAATTATTTGCTATCATTGCAACAAATCGGGTCATACAACAAGATTTTGCAGAACCTGAAAAAATATATTAGATGACATACCAGTCACTCCAAAAGGAAAAATAGATGTTGAAACTGTTCAAATGGATATGAAGAAAACTTGGAAGAAGAAGCCAAAAGAAGTGATTCAAGAAGGACCGGTTTCTGCACCTAGTGTGGAAGTCACTAAACCAACAAGCTAAGCATCAAAAAAGTTAGGGGGAGCAAATGGTGAAAAGTTTTGAACCCCCAGTTTACATCGGTAAAAGACCTTAACCGGTATGTGACACTGGTCTCTTGGTAGAAAACTAGAAATGGTAAAAAAGACAAATTAGGGTTTACACCCTAATAATGGAGCATTTATTATGGTAGGTGAAGAACTTGTTTAAAAGGAATTTTCAAGCCATTTTTCACTTATTAGTTTTCAAGCGAAGAAGTTTTCAAGTGTAGAGCGACAAAAGGCAACTTGCATTGTAATTCAAAGAGTTTTCAAAACATTGAAGAAGAATCAGAAGCCAATATCAATTGGTCAAGTGTTGAACACAAAGCGGTATTGCTGCAACCGAAGGAGTGTGTGGCGAAGTGGAATTCGCAAGCCCTAAATTTTGGTTTACAAAGGTATTTTTTGAATTCTCTGTTTATCATGGCCTTCACATCACACTCTAGTTCTAGTGCACCCATTGATTCAATAGATTTCATTCAATAAAAGGAAAAATATAATGCCCTATCCCAAATACCCCCTAGAGTCATAGTCAAGGAAGGCATTTCAAATTATATTGAATGCAAAATTGAAGACCTAGGATCGCTAATGATCCATTCTAAGTTAAGCCTATTCTGTGGGAAGGACAAAAAGATCAAACTGGAATACAACATCTTGAAAAAGAAAAGGTTTCATAATGCGGTCTACTTCATTGAAGAATTTACAAATGATCACATCCGCATCATTCTAAGCAGATTGCATAGTGATAGAATGTACTTAGAGTGAACACACGACATCACACTGGAAGCAATTCATGCTGTCACTAGTTTCTGTAACGTTAGTGAAGTGCCAACCCTAAGGAAGATCAGCAAGACCAAAATGACCAAGCTCAGTGGCTCTATGAGCGACCAATGAGGAACGACCATCAATCCCATCAATGGCGATCTGGTCAAGTATGCCTACATGGTGATAGGTTACTGGACATTCTATGCTAGCAAGATCAACTCTGTCTCTACTGCAGTGGTAAATGTTGCCTATCAGATGATCAAAGAAGATGCCTCATTTGATTTATGCACCTGTATGCATAGGCAACTTTTGGTAAATCTGAAGTCAATTAAACAGGGCAATGCCTTGAGATTTAAGTTTGGACAACTATTGGTTGGGTTGTTCTTCTACTTCCAAGGTTACTTCCTAGGAGTTGGAGATATTCAGTAGTCTACCGACCAACCGGTTACAAAGAAAATCAAAGAGAGTCTCCAAGCAGTTGGAATTGGTTATCTGAAAGTTTTGAATAAATACTTTGATGAGTTCAGACACAAAATGAGCTAAAGAGTAATAATATCCGGTGATATTGTCAAGAAGTATGAGGAAGACATTTGCTTCACCATCAAAGTTGATGAGTGTATAATTGAGGTAGTTGAGCCTAGATAGGAAGAAGTGGAACCCATGGGATATGAGGTGATGTTTGACATGCTAGATGGGTATGCCTCTACCCTACTTGCCTTGCCTCTTGATCAAAAGAAGAAGAGAACCAACACCTATTTGGAAAGGGTAACACTAAATGAAGAACCTTCAATAAATAAAGGAAAATAACCTCAAGTAAAGAATGGAAAGGATGTGCCATCTATATCAGCACCGGTTACTTCAGCTAGTCCCAAAGTGACCAAGCGGTCACCGGCAAAGAGGAAACCAGAAGTTACACCCGCCAAGGTATTTGAGAGGAAGCGAAAGACAAAAAGAAACAAACTGGACTCAGAGGACATTGTATCTAATGAAAAACCTAAGAAGACTAGGCAAACGAGGAAGAAGACAAAGACTGTTAGGGGGGGGGTGAATCAGTATCTGACCAGTATTCAAATTTTCTTAAGATAAAACATGCTGAACATAAAGTAACAGTGTACCGGTATGCAAGAATTAATGTAATAAATAGAATCAAAAACATCCACATGAAAAGAACACCATAACACAAGATATTTAACAAGGAAACCTGGTGTGAGAAAAACCTCAGTGGGATTTGTGACCCACAATATTCACTTACTGGCCAATAAGAGAATATTACTTACAATAGGGGCTTGCACATGCAGGAAGGCCAATTGCCTAGAGTACACTGCTCAGTGAGAAATCACACTGACTTACAATGAGGATTATACTAATCCAATATTCTATACTGCTTTATAATAGCATCTCCAATGCCAGATTCAGTACCAGTTCTTGCTCTGTTCTTTATATATACCCTTGACCTATAATACGCACATTAGGTCTGTCTAATAATTTTCTTTATGCTCACTTACCTATCCCTACAAATGTCTATAATGATCTCCTTTATATACAAGAGTCATTTTACAATTTTCCAAGTCTGCTTGCAATCAAAATATTACATATCAAAAATCCTATTGGCCTTTGTGCCGGTATACATCTTTTCTTCTATGCCGGTGCTGGTGCTAGTGTAGAGTGATCTTGTTGATGCCAGTGCACTGTCTTGCTTGAATAATGCTTTTTCGGTATGATGTCTTGCCAGTGCCATAGGATTGCAAGGTTGCCATCAATGACAAAACCTTCAATCACACATAATGTCTCATTGGAGTGTCCATATGCCAACAATCTCCCCCTTTGGCATTGATGGCAACACTCATGAGAAATTCCAAAAAGATGTCCAAAAATGTGTAGACCAAAAATTTACCCATAAAAATGAGTGGCTCCCCTTGAGCATATGATCCCTGTGTTTTGAATTTTCTCATCCTACTACTCCCCCTTTGGCATCAATGACAAAGGTTGTCAAGATGTTAGTAGAGTTTGTAGTTATACCGGTCCATAACCTCAACCTTGTAGTTGGGTAGTTATTATCTGAAAAAGATCGCCCAAAATTAAGTTTATACTATCCATAAACTTTTTGCTATCTCTTATTGTTGTTTCAGTTCTCTTCACAGTGCCGATGAGATGTTGTAATTGCTCTGCCGGTGTTTTACTTCCCGGTGTTAATGCCTCTGAGATTTCCTTCCATAGAGATGCTAAATAATCCAATTTTGGACTCAGTTTAGATCTCAAGTGTTTTGCCTTATTTATTATTGTCTCTTTCTCTTTCTCCTGTTTAAGTAATTCTGTCTCAAAAATTGCTAACTTATCTTCAAAAATAGGTAATGAATCCGGTGAGTTGAAAAAATTGTCTGCAAGCTTGTTTATCTCTTCCTGTGTCTTGCTTATTTTCTTGTCTATATCTATAGTCAGGAAGTTTGTCTTGCATGTGTCTTTGTATAGGTTTTTGTACTCTTTTAACAAACTACACAATTCTGGTAGAAGTGTGTCAAAATCTCTGTTACACTTCTTCATTTCTTCCTCAAAGAATTTATGTTTCTCCTTTTCTACAATGTCCTTTACAGATTCTACCTTTATTTTCTCAATATTTCCAGAAATGTATTTACATAGTGTAACCAACTGTCCTAAAGAATCTTTATTATCTATATTACAATTAGGAGTGATTGTTTTCAAAATTGGTATTGAATCATCTATTGCTTTGTAAGCTTGTGAGCTATAGTCAGTTATTTTCATGATGGATTCAAGTAATACCTCAGTCACATTTGTTGACTTTGATGGTGACCCAACAAACTGAGTACCAGTGGAAGTGACCATGCTTGTATTGACCTTTGGTAGGTCAGTTTGTGTCTGCATTTCCTTTAGCACTGGTTTTCCTGCTTCATTGCTTACCGGTGGCATCTATTCTGGAGCCTTTAGCTCTCTCGGTTTCTCTGTTTGTGCTTCAGATTCCATCTTTTTCCCTGTATCCGCTATCAGTTGCTCTGTATTTCCTGTCACTGGAGGCTCTTTGGCCATATCTAATTTTTCACTTGCGTCTTTATCAATTGTTATGTTGATCTTTTGGGTATCAACATTTATAGTGAATAGGAATTCAGGATTTGTATTGCTATCCTCTGCATCCATGCTTTCAGCTGCAGGTTGGTTTTCAAGGATTGCAATTTTTACAAGTGGAGGTAGGTTATCTTTAACCTTTATTCTTGGAGGTCCACCAACTTTCCCTTTCCCTTTGTCCTTATCCTTCTGATATACCTTAATAGGCTTGGGATTCCTATATTCTTCTTGTTTTCCTTTTTCAACCAAAAATATGTCCCAACCATCTTCTATTTCCTCTGAAACCTCTGTAACTCTACCTACCATTAGTGAAATATGCCAGTGTGCCATGGAAAAAACTGTTCGGTTGGCCTGAGCTATTAGATCATCAATTTCTTTTAGGGAATTTATCGGATATACAACAAGTAGTTTTTCTACTTTTATTTTCTTATCCAGTTCAATTACTCCTTGCCTTCTGGCCTCAAGTATTTTGTATAAGTCATCAGGAATTTCATTTATGACTTCCATCAAAACCTTTTTAAACATGTCCATGTGTAGTATTACACTCTCCTCAACTTGCCCTTTCTCATCAGCCGATAGAGTGTCATAAATTTTCCTTATGTTCTTCAGTTTTCCTTCCTTTGTGATCTCATTTAACAAAATGTCTAGAGGTGCCAAGTTAGTTTTTGCCTTTTTCTTTTTCTTAGGAGTCAGCTTCCTTTTAGGTGTGACCTTTCTGACCGGAGATCTCACAGCTTGTTGCTTCTGCCTTGTCCTTCTAGGTGAAGGAGTGGTTGTTGGTGAGGGATCTCTTTTCCTAACAATTCTTTTAAAGGTTGCTGGCATATCTCCTTCTAAAGAAGTACCTACCAGTGATAGATGAGCTTCAGGTTGTGGGGCTGCCAACTCATCTTCAGTTATGCCGGTTTTCTTTAATACATCTTCCTTAATGGCTTTTGCTTGTCTGGATCCTTTCCTCACAATTGCCTCAACCTTTTTCACTCTTTTCTTTGATTGAATTTGGCTTTCTATGGTTTCAGCACTACTAAATATTTCTTCTTTAGGTTCATTGGGGGCTTCCAAAAGTGCTTTGGCATAAGTTTCAACTATGTGGTTTCTGTTACCCAGATTGTCCTGGGGATGATTGCTTCCATCCATATTTCATCCTTTTTGATAACAAAGCATATATCATCTTTGTATTTGTCTACAATCTTCTATGATAACCTTGTCCTTTTCTTCATTTTCGTCTTTAGTGCTTGGAAAAAGTCATGAATGCTGTTTTCCTTATTCTCACCCATGGTATTGAACAGTTCTGTCAGTTGCTTTCCTACCGGTATGTCATATCTGAATTCTTTATATCCTATACCGGGAACTTGTTTTATTATATGAAGCATTAGACACACTAACAAATTTCCAAATCTAAAGGTTCCTTTCTTATCCTTCTTTATCTTTCCAAGGTTGTCTATCTGTTCATCCTTTAGCCATTCACAGATGTCAATTTCTGCGTTGTTGGTTATTATGTCATAAGCACTCTTAATGCATAAACTTGAAACTGAGTTGAGTCTATTGGCATGAGTGGATTTGTAACCTAATATCATGCTTATGAATCTCACATGTGTATCCTCTACATCATTAACCCTTAAAGATCTTTTATCAGATGTTGCACCTGTTAGGTCAATGACTAAATCATTTGAAACTTTCTTGTTTTTATCTGGTCTTTTACCGCTGGCCAGTAACCCTGTGACAACCTTTACCACTTTCTTGGTGATCTTATGAATTGCATCTAACTAGAAAAAATCTCCATGAACTCTTCTTAACACTATCCTAATCACATCCTTAGGAAATTCAGGAATACTAAGGATTTTTGTGAATCCTAGGGTTTCAATGATTTTGTGTTCAGCTTTGATATTGCCGGTATCATCACATATCTTGGTTTTGTACATGGTTTTGATTTCCTCGTCTCCTATCTCTTCAATATTGCAGTGAATATACATTCTAGGGTCTTCAGCATATACAACACCTTGAGGGATTTGAGAGAATGCACCTAAGGTATCATCTTTCTTTGCTATTTCGGGGACCAACTAAAATATGGGCCTAGGTGTTTTAATTACTTCCACAACAGTAGGGTTCACTATGTATTCAATTATAGAGGTGGATGCCATGATAAAATACCTTTTTCCATCTTGGATGAATGATTGCTTGGAGTGTGCTTGCTTCTTGCTCGAAATGCCTTAGCTCGGAAATCTTCGCCCTCTCTGAAAGTTTGAAATCACGGTGAAATGAAATGGAGCCAAAACCTTATTTTATAAAGTCTTTTTTGCTACCTACCACATTAATTGCATGTTGGTTATGTATTCACTTAACTTTATTTTTCAGTAATAAGTGATTTTCAACTTCTTTTTTCTAACCGATGGAGTAATAGCACATGTGTCATTAGATTACCAAACCCTCAAGATAATTTTCTTCAATTAGACAAAGAACTTCCTGCCGGTGGAGCACTGCATTGTCCTACCAGTGGAGCAGTATTCCCAATATTTAGATCAGATTTTCTAATCCATTGCTTTGATAATTCTTGCTTAACCTCTTCAATTTTTTCTTTACCTTTCAAGCTAGCATTTTTGTTGTCTACCGGTGTACCTTTACTTCTACAAAATTTAGCAATATGCCCAATCTTGTTACATGTATAACAAGTTACATTATTTTTTTGAATAGCTTTCCCATAACCTATGCCAGTTTTTGTTCTGCATTGATTTGATAAATGTCCAAATCTTCCACAAACATAACATCTTACATTCATTTTGCAGTTTTCAGATTTATGACCAACTTTGTTGCATTTGGAGCATTGACCGATGGGAGGATTGATATTCTGATAATTCCTAGATCTACATTTGTTTGCCCTATGACCATATTTATTATAGTTAAAGCATTTTCCATTGAATTTATAAGTATTAGGAGGTCTTACCGGTTTGCTGTGATCCCGAGTATTTGCAGTACCGGAGCTTTCTCCAACTTCAAATCCAATTCCAGAAGTGTCACCTTTGGGTTTTTGATTCTTCAATAATGTACCAAGTTCTTCTGAGCTTTTCTTGAATTTTTCTTTATGTTGATTTGCAGTTTCCAATTCCCTTTCCAAGATTTCTTTTTGTCTCATTAGTTCATTCAAGTCATTCTGAGTATGCATCAGATCTATCTTCAACATGTCATTTTCATAGCTAAGTCTTGTGTTCTCATTTGCTGCATCACTTAGTCTTCTAGTCAATTCTTCTTCATTCTTCTTTCTGTCCTCAATCTCTTTGCAAAATCTCATAGTCATATCCTGCATTTCATTTTTTGTTGTCATGATCTCTTGTTTCAACTTGCTTATCATATCATTAAGTGATTCATTTTCATCATTCTCATTTTGCAATTTTTCACAAAGTTCTCTTCTCTTATTTCTTGTAACAGTAAGATTTTCTTGAAGTGCCTGAATGATATCCTAAGCTACTTTTAAATCATCTTCTAATTTGATATTTTTCAGCTTCTCTACATCATAGTCAGTAAGAACTCCTTCAAGTTGCTTCATCAGATTTTCCATCTTTACTGGTGTCAAGATCTTCCTCAAGCTATTAGGCTACTGAAAATAGAGGACCGGGATCTGATACTAATTGTTACGGTTCCCACAGATACTAAGAGGGGGGAGTGAATCAGTATCTGACTGGTATTCAAATTTTCTTAAGATAAAACATGTAGAACATAAAGTAATAGTGTATCGGTATGCAAGAATTAATGTAATAAACAAAATCAAAAACATCCACATGAAAAGAACACCATAACACAAGATGTTAAACGAGGAAACCCAGTGTGGGAAAATCCTTGGTGGGATTTGTGACCCACAATATTCACTTACTGGCCAATAAGAGAATATTACTTACAATAGGGGCTTGCACATGCAGGAAGGCCAATTGCCTAGAGCACATTGCTCAGTGAGAAGTCACACTGACTTACAATGAGGATTATACTAATCCAATATTTTGTACTGCTTTATAATAGCATCTCCAATGCCAGATTCAGTACCGGTTCTTGCTCTGTTATTTATATATACCCTTGACCTATAATACGCACATTTGGTCTGTCTAATAATTTTCTTTATGCTCGCTTACCTATCCCTACAAATGTCTATAATGATCTCCTTTATATACAAGAGTCATTTTACAATTTGCCAAGTCGGCTTGCAATCAAAATATTACATATCAAAAATCCTGTCGGCCTTTGTGCCTGTATACATCTTTTCTTCTGTGCTAGTGCCAATGCCAGTGTAGAGTGATCTTGTTGATGCTGGTGCACTGTATTGCTTGAATAATGTTTTGCCGATATGATGTCTTGCTGGTGCCATAGGATTGCAAGGTTGCCATCAATGACAAAACCTTCAATCACACACAATGTCTCATTGGAGTGTCCATATGCCAACAAAGACAACCAGCAATGAACTGGCAACATTTGCACCGGTAAATATTGATATTTCCTCTTATAAACCTTTGTCACATTGTCAAAGGATAATCAAGAATGTTAGAAGAAAATTGCTTAGTGATTTGCAAGAATATTTTGATGATTTCAAAGACAATGAGAAAGAGGAAGTTGAACAAGAAGTCATTCAATATTTATGTGTTAATGACCAGTCGCCATCAGAAATTAGATCTGTGACACCAGATTCTTTATATAATTCTTTAGATAACAAATGGTGCATTGCCATAGAGAAGGGACAAGAAATAAGAGAGGAAATATTTGCACAATATTTTCTTAATGTGTCAAATTCAGAACTTTATGAAGTTATGAAAAAATACAAAGGCCTCTTCTTCATGAGAAGAAGGAGACTCTTGTTGCTAGAAGGAAAAGTTCCTGAAGTGGTAAAAGATACTCACTCTCATGCCCAAGATACTTTAAGGTTGCATCAAGTGGCTGAAGCCAATAGGAAAGCTATGTTGGCATATGCACACTCCAATGAGACATTGAAGGTGATTGAAGGTTTTGTCATTGATGGTAACCTTACAATCCTATGGCACTGGCAAGGCATGACACTGGCAAGACATTACACTACACCAACACTAGCAAGATCATACTCTACACCGACACTCAGACCACCAGCACCGGCAGAAAAAGGAAGCATACCGGCATAGAGGCCGACAAGATTTTTGATATATTATATTTTGTTTATTATTGTAAAAACTTTGTAAGCCGAGTTGGCATGTTGTAAAATGACTCCCATATATAAGAGAGATCATTGCAGACATTTTAAATGTAAGAAAAAAATAGGAAGCAGACCTATTGTGTGAAATATAGGTTAAAGGGTATATGTAAAGAACAGAGCAGAAACTGATACTGAATCTGGCATTGAAGATGCTATTGTAAAGTAGTACAAGACATTGGATTTGCATAATCCACATTGTAAGTCAGTGAGACTTCCAATTGAGCAGTGAGCTCTAAGCACTTGGCCTTCCTGCATGTGTAGGCCCCCTATTGTAAGTAATATTCCCTTATTGGCTAGTAAGTGAATATTGTGGGTCACAAATCCCACTGAGGTTTTTCCCACACTAGGTTTCCTTGTTAAAATCTTGTGTTATGGTGTGTTTCTTATGTGGTTACTTTCATTTCTATTTATTGCATTATTTCTTGCATACCGGTATACTATTATAATATGCTTTGCATGTTTTAAGTCAAGAAATTCAATAAACTAGTTAGATACTGATTCACCCCCCCTCTTAGTATCTGTGGGAATCCTAACAAGCTGAGAAAGAACCGACAACCAATAAAATGGATGAGGTATATGACAGTGAAGGAGAACAGGTCACTGATCAAACGGACCCTATTGATGTTGATGCCTTGAATGGTTAAAATTTCACTCCGAGTACACCATCAAAAGCGGCAGGACAGGAAAAATAGGACAAAGAAAAGACTGCCAAGGAGCAAGCGGAGAAAGAGAAGAAGCAATAGGAAGAAGAAAAGAAGAAACAGGTAGAAGAAGTGGAAAAGAGAAAAGAGGAGGAGAAGAGGAAATGAGAAGAGGAAAAGAAAAGAAGAGGAGAAGAAGAAACAAGAGGATGAGAAGAAGAAGAAGGAAGAAGAAAAGAAAGAAGAAGAGAAATGACAGGAAGAAGAAAAGAGAAAGGAAGAGGAGAAGAGGAAGCAAGAAGAGGAGAAGAGAAAGACAGAAGAGAAGAAGAATCGGGAAGATGAGAAGAAGAAGCAGGAAGAGGAGAAGAAGCAGCAGGAAGAAGATAAGAAGAAGAAGGATGAAGAAGAAAAGAAGTGGAAACAAGAAGAGAAGAAGAAGGAAGAAGAGAAAAGAAAGCAAGAAGCAGAGGAGAAAAAGAAGGTAGAAGAAGATAAGCTAAGAGCCAAAGAGAAGGAGGATGCGACACAGAGCACACAGGTGGAGACCCCAAAGGCAACTGGTAGTCAAGCCAAATCGGTTGACATTACCAGTCCCATTGACCTCCAATCTGCAAATGAAATAGAGTTGTTGCAAAGCATTAATCTTTCCGAAGAGCGACTGGAAGCGCTAAGGAGGAAAAGGGAAGAAGATGTTATTCAAACTGTGGTGGAAACACTTACTAGTTTGATTCCCAGTACCAATCTCCCAAGTACCAATTCCTCTCTAGCACAACTCAAACTCGTATGCACAGTTGTAGAAGACCAAGTGGAATGGTTGGAAGATGTGGCTGAAGCCAGTGCACAAAAGAAGCACCAGAAGGGTCTGAACACTACCTTGGTGACAAAGTTAAATGAGCTCCAGTCCGATCTATAGAAAGCACAAAAAGATATAAGGGATGCTCTCAATGAGGGGAATCTACTGCTCAATAAGATATGCCAGCCCCATCCCTTTTGTGATGATGTGCTTGCACAGAAAGAAAAGCTACAATCTGACTTGCAGTCATACATAAGCACCTTCAAGCTACCATATGATTCCTTCACTGCTTATGGGCAAACCGTTCACCGGTTTCAACTCCAGATTGCAAGAATAGAGTTAGAGATCAGCAACTGGACTCAAGATTTGTAGGAACTTCAACTGGATCTACTTCCACGACTGCAAATTCTCTAGAAATGCTATCTCAATATGGATGCCCTAACAATCACTCAAGAGATGAGTACCTTGGATGCCATGGAAGAATAGGTCTATCAAATGCAAACAAAGAGTGAGGTTTCTACCTCATTGCTTGAGTCATGGTCCTTATCCATGAAGCAATTTATGCAGGACTTTAAATCAGTTTTTGACAAGTTTCACTCTTTATTGTCATAAACACTTATTATTTTAATGGAAACAAGGTTTTTCAGCTATACTTTATCATTGTTGGCAAAGGGGGAGTAGTATTCTAGTATTTAAAATTTCGATGCATGCTATGTATACTTTCATGTTTATATCTTTAAGGGAGTAGTATATATTATATTTTCTACAAAGGGATAGTATATATGCTTAGGGGGAGTAATTCTGATTATGGCATTTTTTTTGTAAAACACTTAGTTGTCAAAAATTTTCCTAAGTGTTGTCATCAATGCCAAAGGGGGAGATCGTTGGCATTTTTGATGACTATGTTGTGATTGTCATTGATGGACACACACTAGCTTTGAGATCACTTTTGGTAGGAATGAGTTATGCTCAACTGGTATTTGTTCCTAACTGATATTATGTAGTAGTCTTGAGACTATCGGTGTTATGCAAAAAAGTGTTTACCGATCTCAAGCGGTAGGAAGACCCAAGCGGTATCAAGACCTCAAGCAGTTCAAGGATCTCAAGCGGAACAGAGTAAAGGAACTAAAAGAGGCAATTATCATTTTCCCAGTTTTCATTTTTGTCAACCGGTGATCTGTTTAATAACTGAACCAGTATTACTCTGAGTTACCAACCGGTAATTGGTAAATGTATGAACCGGTAATACTCTGTGATGAGTTACCAACCGGTATTATTTTTGTGATGAGTTACCATCCACCAACACTTTGGTAGTGATTTTGTACCATGTTACCAAATGTGTCTAGATACAATGAACCTAGGAACTTGCAATGTAATCCTATTGGACCGACATGAAATCGGATTCCCTTATAAGGACATCATGTCTAGGGTTTAAGGTGATTGTTGAGATTGTTGTATGTGCGATTACAGATGGAGAATAGGTCTGTGTGAAGAAACAAAGTGTGAAGTGTCTGAAGACTGAAGTAATGCTAAAATGCATTAATAATGAGCTATCAAGGATCTAACCAAGCATACTGTGCTAGTATTTAGGTCACTCACTTGTTGATTACTTACATCTTCGACAAGTATTGAAACCCTTAACCAGATAGGCTTGGCAGAGCCTTTGTAAATCTTCTAACAAGGTGATTCACAACTATGGATCTAAAATCCTCTCACAAGGTAGTCTTTAATTAGACTTATCTCCTAATAGAGATTGAGATTCCTAACAAGATCTTTTCTGGTAAAGAACATTGTATGACCTTAACCGGTCTGGTTACTATTCTGCACATAGTTACTTGTGAGTTTCATCTCACCGTGGTTTTTCCCATTTGGGTTTCCATTTCAAAATCTCTTGTGTTATGGTGATTGTGCTTCTGTGGGTGAATGCCTTACTTGTTGTTTAGTTTGCATTTGTGTTAACCGGTTTGTTAGTTAAACTGTTATACCAGTTTACTAGTAGATTGTTAAACTGTTTGAGTTTAGTATTTTTTGGTATACTAATTCACCCCCCTCTTATTATTCATCAATTTGAATTTCAACTTATTGAGTTTTTCCGATGGCTAAGTGTAGTCATGGTCATTGTCGAAAGAGTTTTTGATGGCGTTGCTCTTCAGCAGTTCAAAGAATTATAGTCAGAATCTTAACGAATTGCCATCAGAATTTGAGGCCAAATGTACTAATGATAAATGTGGAGAAATGTGGAGTATTGCAAACATTGTTCAACACCATCATTGCTAAATACACTTATGAAGCATAAGTTTCTGAGCACCAAATCATAAGAGATATCTAAAATAAACACCCAACAACATAACTATTGTCACTAAGGATTGTACCCGTGATGCTAAGTTCGAAAACAAGCAATACTGTGAAAAACATGGAAACACCTTCAAGCCTGTGGGTTGCTCAAAGTGAAGGTGAATGTAATGCCCCTACCCTAGTCAGACTTGTAAAACCTGTTTGACCTTGGTTGACTTCCTATGTGCCATTTTTGAATGGTAGGTTAATCATGATGCAATGTGTAGTTTAGATAATATAAATAATTGTGCATACCTATTATTGTGCTCTTGCATCGATTCTTGTGTAAATGTAATTGTTTCCTAACTCTTGTGATAAATCTCGAGCTAACGCCTTCATTGAATATGTATATGTATATGTATGCTTGCGTGATTCATGGGTGCAGGAGATTGTAGGTACAACACTGCCTAGGGCGAGGTTCATCTCCTTTGAGATTCGCAAGGTTGAGTATACCTCCTACATCCTTAGAATTCGGATTTGGGGGTCATAAAACTCTCCTCTTGCCTTAGCCATGGTCAAGTGAGCATCGTGTGTGGTTCGTGGGGCTTTCTTTTTGTTGGGTTGCATGTCGTGTGATTTGGTGGACTTCCTCAGTTTGCATGCCATGCATGGGGTAAGTGGAGTTTGCTATCCCAAGTATTTAATTCAATTTAATGAGTGGATGTACGCATTTGTAATTTAGAAATTTAAAATAAGTAGTTTCTTTTATATGATTAATCGTTAATCTAAAGAGATCACTTTAATTATAACTATAGCAAGCTTAAAGTATTTAACTTGAATTAATGTGCTCATTTATGCATTAGTAGTTGAGAAAATTAGAATAAATAGGTTTCTTTCATGAGATTAGTCATTTATTAAAAAGGTCGCTTTATTATGTTTTAGCGAGTTAATTTAATAGTTAATTTTAATAATAATGAAATTCAATGAGTCATGCATTTTAGAAAGGAAAGATTTAAATTCATTGGGAAATAGAAATAAATTAATCATTTTCGCATTTTGGAAGAGAAAGGGTAAATTTTATTATTTAAAAGAAATTATTTTTTTACTTGTAAAGTTGATATAGTATAAAGGATTGATTTTTGGAAATTTAAATTAATTTAAATACCTTACCCTTGTTAATAGTTCAAAATATAAATGTTGGCTAAAGTAATATGGAGAAATTAAAATTAGAATTAAATAAGAAATAGAGGCATTTTAATTTTAATTAGAAAAGCGAATAAGATGTATTGAATAGTGGAAAGGAATGATTTCCCATTCTGATTCTCTTTTATTTTAAAATAATAAATGCCTAAATTTGAAATTGAAAATTAGGTCAAAAAAAAAGAGGTTCCTCATTTAACCTAGTTTTTGAAATATTTTTGGGGGTTCTTTCCTTTGGTCATCTTTTTGGAAAAAAATGGTGTTGGAAGGGAGATTGGGGAATTTTGGAGAAAATGGAGTTTTGCCTTGAGTTGCAGGTGGAGCTCTCCTTCAAGTCTTGCCCGGAATGCGTTATGAGGTAGGATTCCAACCTACCCTTTTATTTATTGTTGAATCAAAAAAAAATTTGGTGATTGAATGTTCTCCATGAAATGCTGAAAAAAAAAAAGAGATGATAATACCCATGAATGCTTTAAGATTTAGTTTTTAGTTTCTTTTTGAAAGCTTGGTTGTTCTGGATTCAAGGGTTCTTGAAACATTTTGAAGAGAGGAAACTAATAGAAAAAAAAAAAAGAAACTGTTAAAGATCCCTTTTGTTTGACTGTAAAAAAAAAAGAATGTGTATCAAAACTGTTGTTTTCATTACTATTATGGCCATGTCTATTTTTTTTTATTTTTTTTTTTTAAATTATTATTTATGGGGCGTTAGGGTTCGGCAGGCGGAGGAGCCGAGGCTCAACTCACGCCACCACTCCCCCCCCCCCTCTTCTCGCTCCTCGTAGCTCGCAGTTCTACCTGCGTCCACAATGTGGGCCGCAGGGAGACCTGCAACCACAATGCGGCTCGCAGGGCCTGCGACCACAATGCAGTTCGCAAGGCCTGCGTCCACATTGTGGGCCGCAGGGAACCTGCGAACACAGTGTGGTTTCGCAGGACCTGCGTCCACGCTATGGGCCGCAGGGACCTGTGCATTGGCTTCTCCCACTCCCGTGATGGGAGGTGGGACCCATAGGTTAGGGTTCCCACAAAAAAAATAAAATTTGTTTTATTTATTTTTATATATTTTTTCAAAAATAAAAATAAAAAATATGATATTAACATTTATACAATGAAAAAAAAATAAAAATAAATGCAATGGGATATGAATAAAAGAAGTTGTAATAAATTTGTAGAAAAATCTATTTTATATAAATTTAGATTTTAGTTGCTAAATATTGTGTGTATATATATATATATATATTAAATAATGGAGATTGCATATTTCTTTTCAATTTGTAGATTAATTAAAATTTATTAATCTTGGATTATTAAATTTATATTAACGAACGTTTAAATTTGGAACCCATTTCTAATAGGAAAGGTAAACTCTGGAAAAGAGATCAAATAATGTCTTTATTTGAAGACCTTTGAAATAAAACACTTTTGTTAACGTTATGTAATATATTTTAATAAGATGTTTTTTTTCTTTGAAATAAGTATTGTCTTTCAATTTGAATGATTAAGATCTTCCGGGAATTTTAGAAATGAAAACTAAAGTATAGGAGAGTATTGAATTTGAATCTAAATTATCTTCGTATATTTTGTTATCACTTCAACAATATGCTAGTAGAATGAATGGAAGTTTGATATCGTATCGATAAAAAAAAAATTGTTGTAAGTTTAAGTTCCGTATTTGCCTTGTTTAAAGTGGTGGCAAACCTTGATGCATTTGTTTTGGACCCTGTCATTATTGAAATTGGGGCACCTATTAAAGTCTTAGGTCTCTAAATAGAGTACTGTTGGACAATGGACCTTGTACTTTATTTTAGCATGCTCAGTTGGATCCGCCTCTATGTGGACATCATTTAGGATTTATGGACCAAAGTGGTCATTTGTATTCTAGTTGTGTTCACCTAAGTGGAAAAGATGTAAAAGACATGTAATTAAGTATTCCCAACTATATTGAATGTTAGAGGGGTCTTGCAGTTGAGCAGACCCGGAGATGTAGCCCTTTAGGGGTGAACTCCGAGATCATATCCGTGTTATGTGATGCCTTGTTTCTTTATTTCATTTGTAAGTTATCATGTATGGTTGCCTTTCATAAGTGTATGGTGGGAATTTAATGAAGCTAAATTAAAGCGCATAAAATTATTCATCTTGATAAATGTAGTAATCAGGTTCATAAAACATTGTAAGTATGATTATGGAAAAGAATTTGGTTTATGTTAATTAAAGGAAATAATGGTGGAAAGAATCTCATTAGGATGCCTTTATTGTTTTAGCTTGATATAAGTTGGTAAATTGATCGAATGTGTATGGGTAACAAAGTTAGTACTAATGTTGTAATTTTCTAATTGGAAATCTAAAGGACAAACATCATATAGGTATTTACTTTTATCTTCTTAAATGAGTATCGCCATGTTAATTATATCTCGCTAGATTGGATGGATTTGGTTAGCTATTTCACGTCTTAATCTTAACAAATAATCTTTACCAAACTAACTTGATAATTGGGTGAACTCAACTATTTATCCATAATTATAACCCTAATAAAAGAATCTCTTTATGATTGCTAAAATTGAGCTAAAAGGGGAGTATTTGTATAGTTGTTTATATCTTAATTCTAGTAAAAGTATCTCTTCATATTAACTTCATTTAACTAAAAAGAGTGACATGCAATAAGATAGTTATATTCTAATCCTAATGGGAGAACATCACTATGAACTTATATTTTAATCCTGTGATGATGAATATCATCTTGCTAACTATATTTTAATTTAAAGGATGAACTCATGTGTTCCTAATACTTTTGCACCTTAATGAATTTAGTCCATCTATTAGCATTATTAAAACTTCATTGAGTGAATTATATGGTTACTTACATTTTATCCTCCATAAAAGAACTACGACTCACTAGTTGGTTATGCTTGAATTCAAATGAAGGGACCTCACTCTATTAATGGAAGTTTAATCCTTAATGAACGAATCTCATCTTATTAGCCATACTTTTAATATTTAAGAAAGATATCAAATGTGGGTGGTTACCTTAAAACCAATTGAATGAACTTCGTATATTAATTGCATTGAACCTTAAGGAAGGCCTCTTTAAATAATTAGGTGTTAATGTGCATTGAGTAAATAACCTCGCGATGGCCTCCTATCCACCCCAAATAAATGAACGCTTCCTAAGATTCTAAGACGTCAACTTAATGAACATAAATATATGTCCATGTCTTATGCATTATCTCATAATTAAGATATCCAGCTTATTGGGTCATTTGACACGAGTTGAGTCAGGTGTAAGGATACGTAATTGCATTGGGAAACTCCTGAGGTCCGTTTAGTCTTCCACTGTCTTATCTAAGTTTTAGATAACTCCAAATTATCATAATGTTGTAACTTATTATTAACACTCGTAACTATTATTATTATAAAAAAAAATTAAAAAATATTTACACTCTATTTGAGTGTTTTTAACTTAAACCCTTAGGGGTTTCCTGGCAGGGCATTATAGTGAATCTCCAGAGATCAGGCTGGCTTCCTATTCTGATGGATCTCCTACACTAATTTCTTGTGGGTAAAGGGTAAAATTCTTGCATGTAATGAAAAACCTATCCTAATGGAGATGATACACCAAAATGATGCAGTTCTACTTGATGTCCTAAAACTATAACCAGCTGCAACAAGACACAAAAATTATCTCATGAATCAAATAAGATCATGTGAAATTAATAAACATTTCATGTGAAGGCTCGAAGTTATCTAAATTTTGCATGTAGGAAAAGTGATTTTTTACAAACATGCAAAGAACTAGAAACCAAATGAACACAACCCACAACCTGAATTTACTATGAAATCTTCCTATCTCTGCAAAGCATAAATGAGACAAAGAAAAGGATTCAGAATTAAATTAAAATAAATCTGTCAAATCATTCATCTGACAATAGAAAAATAAGAAATAATTGACAAGGAAACTAAAACTCTCTATTGCAAACTGAAAATAATCTCTATTACAATGCGGAAAACTGAAAAAAAATGCTGAGATACAATGCTTTTTTGCAAAAATGTGGATGCAAAAAAGAAAGAACTAGGGGGAATAAAGAAGGAGAGAAGGAATATATAGAAATAATGATGAATCCCCTTCAAAAACTCTAAAAACACTTCATGAGAAAAAGCCTTGAGCGAATCCGCCCCAAAAATGCATAAAAACTCATGCACAATACTATAAAATAATAATCTTCACTGCTCAAAAGGACTGTCACTGATCCTCCTATTTAAAAATCTACATATCTAAATGCAAAAAATAGCTATCCCCATGTGAAAGTTGCATGATGAATTGAACTATGACTATATTAAAAGAAATCCCATTGAGAAAATCTTATGCATTCTCTAGCAACTTCTCTCCCTGTTGAAACTTCTGTTAAAAAATGATTATGGAAATGATCTCCCTATTTTGTGAGATTTCCATCAGTATGTAACACTTGGATATTCAAATAATCAATAAGCATTTGCATTAATATTTCAAGTAGAAATTATCTCCTTGCTTGGCGGGCTTTTCACGGTTCAAACAACTAGTTTTGAGTCCACCATGCAATTTTTTTATTGCCAGCCACTGGATCACCTACATGAACCATGGCCACTTTCATTAACTTTTTGTTTACTTTCTAGCAGGCCCCACCATTTGCTTTTATCTCTTCTTGTTTTCTTTCTTCATCCTGGGCCCATGGGAATGAGCGACGATAATGTACTTTGAACCATTGAACCATTTTGAAGCGTTGAACCATTGAACTATTTTGAAGCGTTGAACCAATTTGAACTAGTTCAAGTTCTAGGTTGACTTAGACATCTACTCATCTATAGACTTTTTCCATGTGTCAGCCTTTGATTTTCTTGCGGGTCCAATTTGTCTTCCATCTGGACCTAGACCCAACTTTTTGCCAAGTCACATCGATAACTAGGCAAGCAACTTTTCCTTGCAGCTTAGTGACCACCGTTGAATCTGTCCACCCAATATTTACTCTTGGTCTTCCTTGGTTCTTCATCTTCTCTCTACCATGTGGCACATTCTCATTTTCTTTGAGCCCACCTAGATGGCCACCTGGATGACCACATCATCAGTCGCGAAGTCGCATGAGATAACCAACGAGCATTTTTATCTTGCGGTATAGCGACAACCATCGATCTATCCTCAAACTGCTTGATCTTTAGCATCTTAGCCGCTCACCTCCCCTTTGCCTTTTCTGCACATGCTTTGTCGCCAAGTCACTATGATAACTGGAGAGCTTCTTTCTATAGCGGTATAGAAATGGCCCTTAGATCCTTCATATTATCGTTGATCTTTCCTGAACTTGCTCGACATTTTACCCCGACTGATCTTCTCTCTTGTGCCGCGTGTCAACATGTGTCACCCTCTAATTGGCTCATGAGATCCACTTGGGAACCACTTGTTTGTCGGGTTGCCATGCATCCTACTTTGTCGGATCTCATTCTTTTGGCCAAAGTATTCCTTCAGTGAGCTACTTACCAGTTTCATCGAACCTACAGTTTCATCAATATTATTATGTCGATCAAACTGAGCCTTTGATGAAACTTTTTTGGGACTCATCGCGACCAAGATCTTCTCGATGTCGCCCATCCATGCCATGTCACCAGCCATTGGACTGCCACCTATCTGCCATTTGTCATTGATCTTATAATTTCTATTCTGCCACATCATCAGTTGCCAAGTCATGGTGATAATCCGATGTACATCTTTTCATTATGACATAGTGATAGCCATTAGATCTCTACAATCAGCGTTGATCATTTCTGAACTTGCTAGTTCTTTAGTCTCTTCCCGCCAGCCGGTCACAAAATTAGGATGCCTTGAGATGCATGCGCATGGGGTCCACCATGCCATGAGCTGCCTCTTCTTTCCAAAATCTTGTAAGAGTTGACACTATAGTTATATGTGACCTTATATTTAAATATGATAAACTCCCTCCATGCAACCAATGTGGGATAAAAGGTCCTCCTGCCTGGCGAGTGAAAACCGCTTGGAAAATCTATGGACTTTTAAAACCCTCTTTGGTGCCCAAGTAAAACTTTACACAGGTTGACTGCATTTTTCTTTGAGTTTCTTTTGGCCTTGAGGTTTTAATAACAATGTAATTTCATCTGCAATGGAGCACAGATGTTCTGTGATCTACAACATAGATTTTTTTGTGATCTACAACATGTTGAGCTCAACCCTCATGGGAGCTACATTTTAACCCACATGTTGTCTTACTTTTGTGTATCTGCACATGAAGCAAACAAGTTAGAAAAAATAGTGCATTTCTTATTTCTTGTTCTTGATTTGACCTTCTCAAAATGAATGCAAGGATTCATTAGGGAACCAAATTTGGCATGTGTAAAATTTGGGTAACAATAACAAAACTGCAATATATCATAAATGTGGAGCACAAATCAATCACTGAAACACATAATAAGTATGTTGAAATTAATGAGAACCATACTAACATACTAAAAACTTCATATTTAAAATAGGAAGGATCGTAACTGGAAGTACCACAAGTGCTTTCATTCTGGCTAGCCAGTGCAGAGTTGTCAATAGATGTCTAGTAGGGGCATCTATTGACAACTCTGCACTGGCTAGCTAGAATGAAAGTATGTGTCCAATAGGGGCATCTTCCATTAGTCCAGTACTCCTTCAATGTGAAGAGGTTTTAGTAGAGGGGGATGACTTACTTGTGGGAAGGATGGTCACATTACAGTCTAGTGTCTATAAAGATCAACTTAAATATTCACTTAGAGACAGGCAAATTTAGAGTCTATAGTGGGAGATAAAGGGAGGTCACATCGAGTATTTGAGATGATTGACAACTATGAAATATAGCACTAGGGCATAATTGTTGAGACTACAGGTTGTTATAAATGTGATGTTGATGGTGCTATTATGGTTGTTATTAATGATTGTCATTGATGTCAACATATTGAAATGGTATTGGTTTTCCTATATTAGTGATTCAGAATATGTTCCCTGAACTGTTTGGTGATCCATAAGTTGTGTTTTGGATTGTAATTGATAGTGTTGTTTGTGATCCAAATTTCTCTTTTTTTTGGATATGGTGTTAATTGTTTGGATTCATGTTTATCTTAAGTTGATAAAGTGTTATTTTGGGTCCAGATCGATCACGAATTGGAGATTGTGCAATGGCATTTGTGTAGCGTAAGAATCTTATTTTGGCTACAATATTTGTTAGGGATGTATAATATGTTGATCTGACTAATGAACTATGTTTTGGTGTGGTCCACTTCTCATTCCTTTCCACCACGAGAACATTTAGTGCCGACCTATTTCAAATTATGTTTGGCCAACTTGGAAGGTTATGTATTCAAGAGGACAGTATAAGTAAAGGATGATCAAAATGAATGAGGTATGGAAGATATGCTAGATTGAAGAGCTAAATATAACTAATAATTGATGTGAGAAGTACAAAGGTGTGTAGAGTGTTGTTAGGTACCAAAGGTACCGAAGGCTATTTGAGCTTTGCTAAAACTGGTAGTTATATCATAGTGGTGGATTTTATTTTCTTTATTTCTCTTCTGATAGTGAACCCTCGCATGGTGAAAATTCCTTTGTAACAAATCACCTTAACCGGTGTCTCCCTACTAGGTGTTATATATTGAGAAGTAACATTCTTCGTGGTTTTTCCCTTCATGGGTTTCCATGTCATATCTAGTGTTAATTATGTATGATTTCTTTGTGCATGTGTATTCTTTCATGTTTACATTTGTTCATAATTTATAAGTTAGTTATTTTGGATCTATGAAAGAATTGAAAGTTCAATTGACAGCTGATTCACCCCCCTCTTAGTTCTCCAGACATTCAATAATTGGTATAAGAGCTTTGGTTCCTTGAAAAAGAGCTTAACTGCTTGAGGTAGATCTAATGGTGCATAAACTAACTATTCATATCTTTGAGGGATCCGATTATACCTTCTTGAAAGATAAGGAAAGAGGTTACCTGATCTTCTTGGGTTACAACACTTGTAAAGTGGTAGAGACTAAGTATGTATTTCCAGAAAATGGTCTTACTACTACAGATGAGGTTTAGGCCTATGAAGAGAATGAAAAAGAAAGGTATGCCATCTTTAGTGCTTTATCAAAAACTGAACAAACAAAGGTTATTTCATTAAATATAGATCATGAAGTTTGGGAAAAGTTAAGGGAAATCTATGAAGGAAATGATAGACTTAAATTATCAAATAAGTTGACTGCTAAGAATAGATATGAGAAATTGATAATGGAAGAAGGAGAGGACATAGCAAGATATTTTTAGATTCTTGATAGTGTAGTAAGAGAAATTAGAGAACTTGGCAACACCTTAAATAATAATGACATAATAGAGAAGATATTGATGACCCTATCAAAAAGATACAGTGATAAGATCTCTGCTATTGAAGATGTCTATGATCCAAAGAAGTTCACTAGGGAGAAACTATATGGCACTCTAACCACGCTTGAGATGAGGAAGTTTGGAAAAGATAAAGCTAAATCTGAGACAACCTTTAAAGCTACTAAGGAAGACCTGGATGATTAAAGCTTAGATGAGATGGAAGAAAACTTTGCGAGGAAAATGAAGAGAGGCAACATAAAATATAAAAGTTTTGTTACCTCTTAAATGTTAGATGTGGAAAGATTAGTCACATAGCTACTATATGTCTAGAAAAAGGAACAAGACAAAAATTTAGAGAAAATAAAGGGAAGTCTAATAAGAAAGCGTATTATGTTAAATATGATGTTGGTATCTTAGATGATGAAACAAACTATGAAGATGACTCTTTGTTTTTGATAGAAAATGATGTACCTAAGGCTGATGTTTTTGAGATTGTTAGAACTATTTCTACTGCTTTATATCCTAGCCGAGATAGAAATGATTGGTTGATTGACAGTGGCTATTCAAATCATATGACCAATGATAAGAGTAAATTTGTAAAAATTGAGAAATATGGTGGAGGTTCTGTTAGGTTTGAAGATGATTAGATAACACAAATTGTGGGAATTGGCTCTATTACCTTTGATGGAAAACATAATACTAACAATTTTTACTATGTGAATGGTTTGCATCATAATCTCCTAGGTTTTGGACAAATGTGCGAAAATGGCTACAATGTTGGTTTTTAGGATGGTGGTTGTGAGATCCAAAAGAGATCTAGAAGTGCTATTGTAACAAGGAAAAGGACTAATGGAAACATGTATCTGCTAGAAGGAGCTACAAGACACTTTTTGTTATCTTAGTACAATGTTAGATAGCTTTGGCATAGGAGGATGTGTCACATATACTTTGACAGCTTGGTAAAGATTAGTTCAACATGTCTAGTCAAATATTTACCAAGGCTAACCAAACCAAATAACAATATTTGTAAATAATGTCAAGAGGGAAAGCAGACAAAAGGAACATTTAGAGGAAAGGAACAATCTTCTACTAGACTATTGGACTTGGTGCACAAAGACTTATGTGGTCCTACTAGAACAAGGAGTATACAATGTGAGAGATATTTCATGCTCTGAATTAATGATCATTCTAGAATGACATGGGTTGCATTTTCAAAAGAAAATAAGAAGAATTAGAAAAATTCAAAATATTCAAGGCAAGAGTTGAGAATGAAATTCATAGAAGAATTAAGTGTTTGATATTTGAGAGAGGAGGAGAATTTATTTTTGATGAGAAATATGGAATTAGAAGACAATCATCCACCCCGAGGACACAACAACAAAATAGTGTAGTGGAAATAATGAGTAGAACTATACAAGAGGTAGATAGAATGATGATCAAAGGAGAAAGACTACCAAAGATATACTAGAGAGAATCTATACATACAACAATATACACCCTTAATAAAATTCCATTTTAAGAAAGATATGGGAAGACATTATTTGGACTATGGCATGGAAGGATTCTGACAGTGAAGTATTTCAATGTATTTGGAAGAAAATGTTATATCCAAAGAGATGAGGATAATCTTGGAAAATTTGACAGTAGAGAATATGAAGGCATATTCCTAGGATATTCTACAAGGAGTAAGGCATACTCGTGTTACAACAAAAGATTAAATAAAATTGTTTAAAGTGAAAATGTGAAGGTTGATGAAGACATTTCTAAAGTCTTTGATAAATTAGTAGAATATGAACTAGATGAGTCCTTTGACAAAACAAGGAAAGAGGAAAATAAAGAAGAAGAAAAGAAAAATGAAACTCAAGATGTTCCAACAACTACATCAAAGACCCTAAGGTATGTTTAAAGGAATCACTCTGAGGATGAAATTATTGGAAACAAGAATAGAGGAATTCTTACACATAAGGTGACTCAAGAACAAGTTTTATAATGTTTAATTTCTGAAACTAAACCAAAGTTAGTAGAAGAATTTAGCAATGATCAAAACTAGATGAAGGCAATAAGAGAATAACTATACTAGATTGAGAGAAATTAGACATGGGAACTTGTACACAGACCAACATATAAAAATTTAATTGGAATAAACTGGGTATTTAAGAACAAGCTAGATGAAGATGGAAAGGTTAAAAGAAACAAAGCAAGGTTCAATCAAGTTGAAGGAATTAACTTTGAGGAAACATTTGGTCCAGTTGCTTAAATGGAAGTTATTAGAATGTTCTTAGCTTTTGCAAATTTTAAGGACTCCAAAGTTTATTAGATGGATGTAAAATCAACATGTTTGAATGGAGAATAGAAAGAAGAAGTTGACATTGAATAACCAAAAGGATTTAAGTTGAGAGATGATCCAGATATTATTTGCAGGTTGAAGAATACTTTGTATGGATTGAAACAAACTCCTAGAGCTTGGTATAGAAGGTGTAATGCCCGCCAAAATACCCTAAAGAAACTAAACAATAATATACAAATGGAGATAATATTTTATTTTAATTAACATCTAATAACAACTAATGCAACACATAACATCTCTATCTATTTACATTTGTTCATCAATTAACCAATATGAACATATATCATTACTCATTTCATGAATTAATGCAAGCGGAAATATCACAACATCATTAATCTTTCCCTAGGGTAGTTTAGCATCATTACTTAAATTCATTTTCACATAGCATACTACGCACGTGAAAGGTATATTTCACCTTCATTAATGCATCATAACATAATTATCTACTCATGAGATATGCAACCTACAACATTACTTACTTCCCATGATATGCATAATTTTCTTTCTACCAATGCATCTATATGAATCATTCATGTTTACTAAATCCATTTAACATCCTATAATATATTGATTTATTACTCCATGAACATTCCCCTTTCAAGATTATTTAACATTCTAACTAGCCTCTAATCATCCCATGAGATAATACAACTGATCCACAATGCAATTCTATTCTATTCCAACTATAATCCATTCATTTCCATTACTCATAAGATCACCTCTCTACAATAGTAAAATACAACTAGGCCTTAATTCCAATTTCCAACTACAATTCATCTACAAATATAAGTACATTAAATGCATCATGAGCATAGCTCTTTCTACTACAAGATTCCATCTATGATATACAAAAGTATTACATTACATATATTTTATCTTATCCATTACATAAATATGCTATAAGGTACATCCATAGTACATCATGAAGAAGAGTCCACATCCATGCAAGAAGAATCTAAAAGAACATCCTAATGGCTAAAAAGCACCAACCTCCCGACCATGTGGAACCAAGGGAACCACCCCCCATGCTAGGAGATGACACAAGGTCCCAATACATATTCCAAACCTAAGTTGACACCTATAACCAAGGAGACTAACCACGCAAGGACTCTCAAGAAAGAACTTACACAATACAACAAGAATGAACTCCCAGAGGCATAAAACTCATCAAAACATAAATGCATCCAATAAGCATAATCATAAATCATAAAGGGGAAACACATGTAGGAGTGGAGTGTCATCATATGCCATCCTCATAACACAATAACATAATAACACAAGGCATTAGCCTAATGGACATGTGGAGCCATCTCAACCTATGAGAGACTAAGGGAGATTAACTTACCATCTTCACGCCCTTCTCATGCTTATCCTAAAACATCCTCCCTAGGACTAAGTCATGAGGCACAATCAATTTATCATCTTATTAATTAATCTAACTACCCAACCCATCAATTATTAGGTTATCACTTATTTACAAATCACGGAAAACTCCAATGTGCTCTGGTGGTCTAGACTTCATGCATCCTTACAAGGAACCTCATGCAAGCCTATCTCTCGTGACCCCAGTCATCACAAGGAAGCCTAGTCCCCCCTAACATGGTCTCAAACATGACAACACAAGAGGCTCTAGAATCATAATTGGATCTGAGAACATACATAAAACTGAAATCACAAATAATCCATATGCAAACAGCAACATCATCTCATAATCATGAAACATGTGAAAGTTAACATCATGAGAACCAAAAATCAATGAGCCTCTTGGCCAAATAAACATATCAAGGTCATAAGAAATACCATCAAATCTGAAATGAATCATCACATAATCTCAGCAAGGCATATCCACTTGCTGGCACACAATCACAAGAATCTCAATCTCTCTCTTGGTGCATCAACAAGAGAGGAAGCACAAACAACTCAAATGGAGTAAAAAGCATACAAAACTAAAAAAATAAATCATATGAAAACATCACCAATCATAAATAAACATTAGACAACATCATAAATACCCTCAAAAAGCCTCTGGTACAACCCCAAATCCAACTGACATCAAACAGACTTCAAACTAGACAAAACCTTAAAAATACACATAATGGCGCATATGATTAAAAGAAGTAAATTTTGGCAGAAAACTACTTAAGTGCAGAATCAAAACTGCTTGAAATATAATCAGCCAAATATGATGTATTTATACTCGTTGGAATTGGCACAAAATAAAATATAAGAATATGTGAACAAAATAAAATAATAAAATTCACCCAAGGAACTCCAATTAAAAACATAATGCAGACTTTTGGAGGAAGAACATCTCCAGCAGTGTCAAAACTGAGGAAATACTCCAGAACCTTGAATCTAAAATATAGAAAGCATAATATATGACTCAAATACATTTAAAAAGACATTCCACATAACCAATAACATCCATACACAAGGGGATGTGTGAAAATAAAAAGGGGAAAAAGTCCTGTGAGTCTCCTCTACAGCAGAGCTAGATTGGGAGCTCACAAAGACTCTCCTCTTTCCCAGATTCACGATCTCCATAAGAAATCATCTACCAGGTTAAAATCTCCTTAATATACAATAGAAATATTATTAAAATAATTCACACAAGACATATACAAAATCTGGAAGATATTCCTCATGTTGAACATTCACGACAATGCACAGGAAGCATTATTTCCAGAACTATAAACCAAGCAAAGAATCTAGAATCCCATGGCTACCCATTCCAAATCTAGGAAGACTAAAGAGAATGCATAAACCAAATTTTTTTTTTTTTAACCAAATCAAACACGAAGCATACAAGTTTCAAACTTTGAAAGCAAAACAAGAAACCAATGGAGAGGCCTCCAACCTGCAACTTGTGTGATGGTTTGTAGTTGAAGAAGAGCTCCCACAAGACAAACCAAAATTCAATCAAGCTCCAGCCAAAACCAAGAGTGAAACAATCCAAAACCAAGGAAGAAAACTTGCTGGAGAAATTTCTAGAGAATAGCCAATCCAACCGAAAAACCTCACGGGAATGAAAATTAAAAGCAACAATAATCCAAAAACCCTAGCCTCAATTTTGGTCAATCAAAATATTCCATTTTGGAGTATATTTTACCAACCCACCATATAATATAATTTATTCACCCATTTTGAATTTAACCAATGAGAGTGAAGGGTAGGTAAAGTAAATAAAATATACTTATTCAACTAAGTGGGATTGTTTTTTATTTCTTTATTTAATTTATTGTGCTCATACACCCCACTTAGAAATAAAATGTCAAACTATTAAATAAATATAAGATGAAAATAAATTTAATCCAAAAGGGAATTAAAATCAAATAAACCAAAAGCTAATAAAATAAATTAAAGAACCAAATAAATAAAAGATATCAAATAAATGTTAAACCATAGAAAGTCAAATAAATAATTAAATAGTCAAATACCATTAAAGATTAAATCGCAAATATTAAATAAATATAAAACAACAATAAAGCTTATCAAATATTAAAATAATCATAAAATCAATAAATGATAATTATCAAATAAATATAAATATAAAATAATTAAATATTCAAAACTTATAAATTAAATACATTAAAATAAACATTTCCAAATAGAAAACTACACATAATTACTCTAACATCATCAAGTAAATCAACCAGAATAAATTGGACTCACAATACCAAAGGACCAAGTTTACTAACTAACATGGTGAATTATGCCAAGACATTGACTACTCACAGTGAACAACTTAGACCTAGAGTATGTGAGGGGAAACTCATGCCATCTCCGAACCACATAAGCCATTAGAACTAAAGACACGCTCAGACCTATGAAGCCAGGTGGAGTCAATATCTGGTACCTACAAAATCCTACAACCACAAAATGATAACACAACATATACATATACATATATAGAACAAGCAAGTGATAGAGAATCACGACAACACATCCTGCTCGCAATGAGTGATGTGGAATTGTCTCTATCACGAAGACAGTCAAACAATAGTCAAACACATCTCATAAACATCTTATCATATGTAAACATAAAGTAGGGTTAGTCTAATCGTAATCATCATCAAAACCATGATAAATCTAATCTATCAATAATCCATCACATAGTGAGCATATAAAATCCATCGAGTACATATATCATCAAATCATATGATCAATCATGATAGTACCAACATCCATATAGATAATCAAAATAGCATATGTCCAATATTGTCTAACTGCAATCATAAGTCACAGAAGAACATGAGTAATCACCATCCAAATCATCAAAATATAGTCTAAATAAGTCTATCAAGCATAATATAAAAGTCAACTCTAGTCAAAATAAGTCAAATCCAGGGTGGACACTACAGAAGGCTAGACAAGTACTTGATTGGTCAAGGTTTTCAAAAGGGATCTATTGATAGTAATCTTTATTTCAATGCTGATTCAATTAAAATCTTAATTGTTGTAGTGTATGTTGATGATATAATGTTTGGAGGAAATGATGGTATGTGTAGAAGGTTGGCTAGTGAGATGTAGAAGGAATTTGAGATGTCCATGATTGATGAGTTAAATTTCTTCCTTGTATTGCAAGTGAATCAAAATAGTAAAGGAATTTTCATTTCTAAATATAAATATGTCAAAGAATTATTGAAGAAAGTTGGGTTGGAGAATTGTAAACTGGTGTGTACACCTATGACAACTAGATGCAAGTTAACAAAAGATGAAAAATCTCCTAAAGATGATGCAAGTACATAACTCAATGATTGGAGGACTGTTATATATGACTGCAACTGAACCAGATATCATGTATGCTATTTGTTTAATAGCAATATTTTAGCAAGAACCAAAATAATCACATGTTGTTGTAGTAAAAAGAGTTTTCAGATGTTTTAAGAAAACAAAAGAGTTTGGATTATGGTATCCCAAATATTTAAATTTCACTTTGACAATGTATACAGATGTAGATTGGGCAAGAAGTGTTCATGACAAAAAAAGTACAAGTGGTGGAGCATTTTTCGTGGGATCCTAATTAGTTTCTTGGTGAAGTAAGAAGCATGATTCTATGTCTTTATCTACTACTGAAGTTGAATGTATTGCAACATCTTCATGTTGCACTTAGGTACTTTGGATGAAACAAAATTTGAAGGATATTGGTGTGTTGTTTGATGAACCTATCTCAATTATGTGTGATAACACTAGTGCAATAAACATTTCTAATAATTTGGTACAACATTCCAGAACAAAGCATATATCTATTCAATATCACTTCTTGGGGGAAAAGGTGTTAGATAATGAAGGCTTGAGTATGTACCTATGAAAGAGTGGATTGCAGATATATTCACAAGGTGTTGTGTGAAGATACTTTTGAGTATCTCTAGTAGAAGTTAGGGGTATACACCTTCCTAGTTTGAATTGATGTACATTTGGATGTGCATTGTTCTATTAAATTGTATGATCATTCTTGTTTAGACTAATGCTTGGGGAATTCCTCTTAGGGGGAGCAGAGTAAGTTTCATAGAGGGAGATGTGTCTACCTTCATCCTTGATGTCAAAGGGGGAGAGATACAAATAAGTGATGATGCAGAGAGAGTTGCAGAGTAGCAAAGATACAAAAAGAGAGTTTTTTTGTTAGTTTTTTTGTTTGTTTTTAATGGATGTTTCCATAAATGAAAAAGGGGGAAATTGTTGCAAATGTGATGTTGATGGTGTTGTTATGGTTGTCATTAATGTCAACATATGGAGCTAGTATTGTTTTTTTTGAGTTGGTGATCCAGAATATGTTTCCTGAACTATTTGGTGCTTTGAAAGTTGTGCTCCGTATGGTAATTGATAGTGTTTTTGTGATCTTAATTTCTCCATTTTTTGGATATTATGTTAATTTCTTAGATTCATGTTTATCTTGAGTTGAGAAAGTGTTATTTTGGATCCGATCTGATCCAAATTGGAGATTGTGCAATAAAATTTTTGTAGCATATGAATCTTGTTTTGGCTACAGTATTTATGAGGGATGTGTAACGTGTTGATTTGACCAATGAACTATGTTGTGTTTTGGTCCACTTCTCATTCCTTTCCACCACAAGAATATTTAGTGCAGACCTATTCCAAATTATGTTTGGTTGACTTAGAAGGTTATGTAGTCAAGAGGATAGTACAAGTAAAGGATGATTAGAATGAATGAGGTATAAAAGATATGCTAGATTGAAAAGATAAATCTAACTGATAATTGCTGTGAGAAGTTGTGCGAAGATGTGTAGTGTGATGTTGGGTACCAGAGGCTATTTTGGATTTTTTGTTAGTTGCATTTGTATCACAACACTTGGTGGATTTTCTTTTCTTTCTTTCTCTTCTGGCAATGAACCTTTTTGGGTAGCGATCCCTCCTGCACTAAGCTGAGGTTCATATCTTTATGGGCCTCATAGGATGTTATAAGTTGTTTGTATAGGGAGTCTTGAGGATATCCCATCATATTACTTCTCTTAAAAGGAAAGGGAAGAAATTTATGTGGAAAAATTAGTGTGAGGTACCATTTCAGACTTTGAAGATGCGACTTACTAGTGCATCCATTCTAGTAGTACTAGATCTAGTAGAAGACATTATTTTGTGTAAGGATGATTCTTTATATGGTTTGGGGTTAATCCTCATGTAGGATAGTTGTGTGATAGACTATGAGTCTTGCAAATTCAAAGAATCACAAGCTAAACTACCCAACTCACGACTTGGAGTTAGTAGCAATGGTTCTATATAAGAGATCATTGTAGAACATTTAGGTAAGTATGGAGTAATGTAACTAGGAGAAATAAGGCAGACCTATTATGTGAATTATAGGTTAAGGGTTTATGTAAGAAGCAGAGCAGAAACCGGTACTGGATCTGGCATTATAGATGCTATTTTGAAGCAGTACAAGACACTAGATTTATATAATCCATTTTGTAAGTTAGTGAGACTTCCTATGTTGTATTTGAGTAGTGAGCTCTAGGCACTTGGCCTTCCTGCATGTGTAGGCCCCTATTGTAGTAGTAATATTCTCTTATTGGCCAGTAAGTGAATATTGTGGGTCACAAATCCCACCGAGGTTTTTCCCACATCGGGTTTCCTCGCTAAAATATTGTGTTATGGTGTGATTTTCATGTGGTTGTTGTTATCTCTATTTATTGCATTACTTTATGTTTACCGGTATACAGTATTAATATGTTCTACATGTTTTAAGTTAAGAAATTGCTCATACTGGTTAGATACCGATTCACCCCCCCGCTCTTAGTATCTGTGGTAAATGTTCTTACTTTGGCATTTGATGTCAAAGGGGGAGAGATTGGTATGGAAAAACACAAGAAAAACACAAGAAAGATACATGTTACTCTCAGGGGGAGAAACTGTTATTTTAAGGAGAGACTATTCATATCTGAATTATGGTTATAATTTCTTTTTGGGAGATTATTGGTTTCTGGTATTTGGCATTTCTGTTTTTGGCACTTTGATGGTTTTTCCATCCTGTGTTGTCATCAATGCCAAAGGGGGATATTGTTGGTATTTTGGTATGGTTTTGTCATTGATGTCAACAGCTACTAAAACTCTAGCACTTTGGAGATCCAGCAACTTTCATCGACAAGCAAGTGACTTTTGCACAGTCACTGGTATATGGTATACCGATAGGATATAATGATCACCAACACTTGGAATGGCATGGAAAACACTTGGTAATGTCAAAGACATCATTTTGACATCTTGTCTTGGAGAATTGGTTATTGGTATATTCACATTTGCATATTTGCTATTACCTGCAAATAGGTCCACGGTATGCACCGATAGGTTTATCTTTTCCAAATCAGCATGACATGCTTTGGAGATGATTAATTATTGTTGTAAATGCATTAAGCTGACATATTCAATTGGTTATGGCATCAGAGATTGTTTTGTTTGTAAAATTTTTATTGTAATATCTTGTAGAGCCGACCTACTAAAATTGGTCTTAGGTTATGGTATAAATGTAAGATCTTAATTGTAAGATTGAATGTGGAATGTGAAAAGGAATTGTAGTAAGGTATATGCAAGATTAAGCCGAGCTATACATGCAGACATCATTTGAAGGTGAAGCTAGGTTTTTTTGAAGGCAATCAAAACTACACCGGTACTGAATCCAGCATATGAAGATGTTATTTTAAGCAGTACATTCTTTATTGGATTTAACCATCCAATTGTAGTCAGTGTGACTCCCATTGAGCAGTGAGCTCTAGGCGCTTGGCCTTTCTGCATGTGCAGACCCCATTTGTATACACTTACTATCTGCAGTAGTATAATTTGATTGTGGGTAAGGTTTTCCACCATGGTTTTTCCCCTTACAGGGTTTCTACGTATAATTTCTGGTGTTATGTATTGTAGATGACTTTGTTCTTTTATTTCAAGCGTTAAATCTTACCGGTATTACAATTAACTGTTAAAACTGTCTACCGACATATTTGACTAGTTTACTAGTATTAAGAATTAAATTGGTTAAGTTGTTTTTGGTTTGAATTTATTAGACAACTATTTCACCCCCCTCTCAGTTGTCACTGGGACCTAATAGGTTCATGCCTTAGTGAGGTGGAGGCATGAGGGCTTCACTTAGTGAACTTGGGTTATATTGTTGGGATTTAGCATAATTGATGCAGATCAGGTGATGCAGTTGAAGATGGATGACTACACCGATAAAGGATAGAAGTATATTTATGATGAACAGATTGAGATTCTATGATTAGATGACCTAATCAGTTATTTGTGTTTTCATTGATGGAAAATGATGTCAAATGATGATTCCTGAATTTTTTTTTTGTCATCTAAGTGATTTGGCTTACCAAAAGACAAGGTTTACTAGTAGAGAACTGAAGTCTATGAAATAGGACTTTAACTGGTAAAGCAGAGATGTTTTGATTGAGTCGTACGATTGGTGATGATTGGTGATTTGTGGTTTAGGTTGTGAACTTGTGTCATGGAAAGGAGTATCTGTCCGGAACTGAAACTTGTGTTGATTACCGAAAGGCATGTTTCAAATTTCTAATGAAGTTTTGCTATGGTTTTAGTAGGGTTTAAGAGCGGTGAAGATATCATCAAACCGATAATGATTTTTGTTATGGAGGTGATCAACGGTGAGTCTACATGAAGGTGGTAACACGACACAACTCACGTGAAAATATTGATTGTTGTTTTGGCATGCGATTCAAGGTAGAATTTCCTGGGAATCAGTGAAACTCTTAGTGGAGTGTTTTAAGGTTTTGACTTTGGTACAAATGGGATTTACGTGATGGGTTACAATCAACCAATGGTTGATATTGCATTGTAATTTGTTGTAATGATCTGTATATCGATCTATGATGATCTCTTATGATTTTTATTGTAAATTCATGATGTAATTAGGGTTTAGTGGCCGACCTATTTGAGATGGCTAATTAGGATGATACAGTTGATGTTTATGATGTCGATGGTCATAGAGAATGTGTTAAGTTGTCCAAGTAAAGTGTGAGATCTTCCTAAGAGTTTTAGAGTGTTGTGCATTATAGGAGTTGAGAAATACAACACCACAGTAGCCTGAAGATCTTCTGCAAGCCGAATAACCTGTTACAAGGAGAAGCAATGAAGCAAATCACAGAAGGAAAGAATACACAGGAAAAATATGCTCCAAAATAGGAGAGCTCAATAATCTCCAAAATGTATTGTCAATAATAATCCTTCTCCATACAATGAAAAGAAATAACTCAACCTTTAATAGGTCAAGAAACCCTAAAAGGGAAAACCTAGGTTTGCACATAATAATTAATTATATGCACCTAAAGTTACCTTAAGTGTAAAAGAGATAAAGGGAACTTAAATAATTAATCAAATAATGTTTAATTAATCAAGTAAATACCCGAATACTATAACACCCCCCCTTAAGATAGACTTCGGAAGAAGCTAAAACCTAGAACAGCTACTAAAAGCAATAAAGATGGGTCCCGACAACAAGGCCTGATCAGGTACCCAAATATAATGAAATCTCTATGAATTGGAGAAATAGAGAAAACCACGTGGGAACAAAACTCTACTCCAAAAAGAGATGAAAAAGAATATCACTGAAGCATGAAGACCCTACAAACTTGTCGAAGAATAACTGCTGATCTAAAGAACATCCAATGAACTAGAACATGACCAGGTAGAGAAGACTATAATCTGCATGAGTGCCTTCAAATGACACTACTCGAATTAGGAGGCAAACAAGGCAAAATCAACTAAAATCGAAGATACAGATGGCATGAGAAACTAAAGCTTGAAGAGCTGATCAATTGAACTATAGAAGCAGTAGAATAAACAGGATAAACCTCCCCATAATGCAGAAGTGGGAGAGGGACAGGAACACTGAAAAGGACAGCCAAAAACAACTGCATGATGAAGAACCAAGAACATCAAAGGTGTTGAGACACATCATCATGAGGCGAATGTCATGGAAGGAACACTCACTGGACAAAGGAAGATGGCAAACAATAAGAAAACATCAACCCCCTCATGGCACTTGATCAATAGTACATGTACAACAAGACACTAAATATGCAAGATTATAAGTAAACAATGCATGATGGCACTTTATCTCAGTGTGTTTGCATAGATACAAGCTACAATGATAAGAAGACTGGAAAGAGAAAGTAGAACAAAAAATAGAGACATCCTACCCAGAGAAGAGATCCCAGGACCTGAAATAACCAAGATATCCACCAGAGTACTGAAAAGCAAAAAACTAACTAAAATATGCATGGAGCACAATCTAGAAATAAAACCCATATATCTGGAAAGTACATAGCACACGCTTTCCAAAAATATAAATTTTTCAAAAAATGGAGTTCGGATGCTCATTCTACATCTTCCGGAGTGCAAAAACTAGACCTCACTTTGATTGTAAAAAAATACAGTCAAACAGCAAAATTGAAAAAAAATTACCAACACCATGAGGTCTGGCTCGGAACCAGCTTTCCAACACCTATTCGTTTTTGAAAAAACAACTCCGTATGCCCAAGATAGAGCCAAAAAACCAAACCCCCCTTGAAAAAGCCAAAAAACCAAACCCTCCCTGCTCCGCCCATCCACCACCGGAGAGCCACCGGAGTGCCGCTCCCTAGCCACCTCTGCCCAAACAAGTCACCAGACTCCCTTTTTTGGCTTTTTCAAGGGGGGTTTGGTTTTTTGGCTCTATCTTGCGCATACAGAGTCATTTTTTTGAAAACGAATAGGTGTCGGAAAGCTAGTTTTGAGCCAGACCTCATGGTGTTGGTAATTTTTTTCCAATTTTGCTATTTGACTGTGTTTTTTTCCAGTCAAAGTGAGGTCTATTTTTTGCACTCGGGGAGACGTAGAATGAGCATCTGAACTCCATTTTTTGAAAACTTTATATTTTTGGAAAGCGTGTGCTCTGTAATTTCCAGATATATGGGTTTTATTTCCAGATTCTACTCCATGCATATTTTATTCAATTTTTTTCTTTTCAGCACTCTGGAGGATATCTTGGTTGTTTCAGGTCCTGGGATCTCTTCTTTGGGTAGGATGTCTCTATCTTTTGTTCTACTTTCTCTTTCCAGTCTTCTTATCATTGTAGCTTGTATCTATGCAGACACACTAAGATAAAGTGCCATCATGCATTGTTTACTTGGAATCTTGCATATTTTGTATCTTGTTGTACATGCACTATTGATCAAGTGCCATGAGGGGGTTGATGTTTGCCTGTTATTTGCCATCTTCCTTTGTCTAGTGAGTGTTCCTTCCATGACATTCACCTCATGATGATGTGTCTCAGCACCTTTGATGTTCTTGGTTCTTCGTCATGCAATTATTTTTGGATGTCCTTTTCAGTGTTCTTGTCCCTCTCCCACTTCCGCATTATGGGGAGGTTTATCCTATTGGTTCTACTGCTTCCATGGTTCGATTGATCAACTCTTCAGGCTTTGGTTTCTCATGTCATCTGTATCTTTGATTTCAGTTGTTTTTGCCTTGTTTGCCTCTTGATTCGAGTAGTGTCATTTGAGGGCACTCATGCAGATTATAGTCTTCTCTACCTGGTCATGTTCTAGTTCAGTGGATGTTCTTCAGATCAACAGTTATTCTTCGACAAAGTTTGTAGGGTCTTCATTCTTTAGTGATATTCTTTTTCATCTCTTTTTGGAGTAGAATTTTGTTCCCACGTGGTTTTCTCTATTTCTCCAGTTCATAGAGATTTCATTGTATTTGGGTACCTGATCAGGGCTTATTGTCGGGACCCATCTTTATTGCTTTCAGTAGCTGTTCTAGGTTTTAGCTTCTCCCTAAGTCTATCTTAAGGGGGGGTGTTAGAGTATTCAGGTATTTACTTGATTAATTAAACATTATTTGTTTAATTATTTAAGTTCCCTTTATCTCTTTTACACTTAAGGTAACTTTAGGTGCATATAATTAATTATTATGTGCAAACCTAGGTTTTCCCTTTTAGGGTTTCTTGACCTATTAAAGGTTGAGTTCTTTCTTTTCATTGTATGGAGAAGGATTATTATTGACAATACATTTTGGAGATTATTGAGCTATCATCTTTTGGAGCAGATTTTTCCTGTGTACAGGTTATTCAGCTTGCAAAAGATCTTCAGGCTACTGTGGTGTTGTATTTCTCAACTCTTATATGGTATCAGAGCTCAATAATCTCCAAAATGTATTGTCAATAATAATCCTTCTCCATACAATGAAAAGAAATAACTCAACCTTTAGAAGGTGAAGAAACCCTAAAAGGGAAAACCTAGGTTTGCACATAATAATTAATTAAAATAATTAATTATATGCACCTAAAGTTAGCTTAAGTGTAAAAGAGATAAAGGGAACTTAAATAATTAAACAAATAATGTTTAATTAATCAAGTAAATACCTGAATACTCTAACATGCATCACTCAATCTGATCAAGTAAGCAGAGAAGTGCAAGTAACAAATCAATTTTTACTGTTGTTCCCTAATAGTTGCAACAAGTTAAATCCCTCAACCGGGTAGGTCCTAACAGGCCTTAAACATTTAAGTCCCCTAACAGGGCAACTCTCAAATGAGTGTTAAATATTCTCACGAGGCTAATCCTAATAGATCATCAAGCTCCTAATCGGGTTGCTAGGAAAACCCCTTAGCCGAGTGACTCCTAACAGGGCGTATTGTAAGCTCCTAATAGGGTGTACTTCAAAAGAGTACAAATATTTGTGGGTGAGAACTCCCACCATGTTTTTTCCCTATTTGGGTTTCCACATCAAAAGCTTATGGTGTTCATGTGTGGAATGTTTTTCATGTGATGTTCTTGTTTATGTTTCATTTCATGCATTATTTTTGAGACACCGATTATGATGTTTTATTAGAAGTTTATCAAAGGTTACCAGTACTAATAAGAGTTGATAAAGAAAAGTGATTGATCTGATAAGTTAAGTTAGTAAATGATCAAATCTATATGATTTCTTAAGTGGTGAAAGAATTGATTGATGTGATAAATGATTTGATTAATGTATTAATAAAATCTGATAAAGAGGTTGTTAGATCTGATAAAAGAAGTTGAGATATTTGTTAAATGGTTTCAGTTCTGATATAAGTTTGATTTTGGGTTTAAAGTTTCAATTGTTCTTAATATTTATTCACCCCCCCTCTTAGTATTAACTAGATCCTCATAGGATTAACATATATCATGTGTATTCATGACTACTAAAGAATTCCCCCTATTTTCAAAAAATATTGCCCTAAACTCATTTTTTGTCACCCCTCCCAATATATAACTTGAATTAAAAACCCCCCTATTTTCACCAAATATTGTATGTATCAAGCTTTTCTTTAATATTTTTTTATACCCCTTTATATTTCTATATTATGTGTCCCAAAGACGTTAAAAGTTCATCTTTCCAACTCACTAATGCACATGTGTATGGACACATTAGAAAGAATAGACATTTGCAAAACCTTTTTTTTTTAATTCCTATCGATAGGCAAGATATGTTGGCAAATTGGAGGAATTGATTATGTGTTGCATTAATGTTTTGTCATTGATGGCGACACTGGTTGTTTTGGTTGTTTATTGGTTTCTAATAGGTTCTGGTAGAGCAGTTGGATTATAATATTGATCTGGTATGCTCTGGTATGCTTTGGTCTGTGAAAAGGGTTTATATTTGTCATTCATACTATTAAGATGTGTATCACGATCAGTTGTTTCAAGATTTGATGAATCTGGAGCTACCATTTTTCTAGTAAGCATTTTGGTCACCGAAAAGGGTTTTACCGACAAAGCTTTGTTGAACATCTTTTCATGCACTTGATAAGTGGTTTTGGCATGGCTTCTAGATGGATTTTTAGATGTTGATGGTTATCTTGATCATGTTCCTGTTGATCAGTAGTGTCGAATTTAGGTCCTGACCTAATGCTATCTTATTCGGCTAGGTTATGGACCGGTTTATGTAACGTGTTGGTGGATGATCCCGATGCATTTTTTGGTTGGATCTATTGATTGGATTATGTTATTTTGTGTTAGGCCCAATATGGAAAGCTAATGTATTGAGAGGGGAGGGGTGAATCAGTACTTCAAAAATCTTCTTCAACAATAACTTTACTATTAAGCATAAACTGAATAGTGCAGTAACATAATATAATGCTAAAACAAATAAGTGACAATCATACATGATTCACTCCATAACACGTATATTTTGGTTACGCAGAAACTCTTGGTTAGAGAGAAAAATTGCGGTGGGGATGGCACCCACAACTTCACTACTGCAATAATAAAGGTTGCTCAGTTAGAGCTACATGTTTAGCTATTTCTAATAGCTTACCCTGTTAGGAGTATCAAGATCTATTAGATCTACCTTGCTAAAGGATTTTACAACACTTATTCTAAATGTTGTACCTGGTTAGAGGCTTTACAATTTATAGACTTAGTTAGAGTTTTTTACCCTGTTAAAGGTTTCTCTTATAACTTCAAAACATTACAATAAATCATTACAAATATCTGCAACTTTATATCTAGAATGTTATAGCAGGTTCTATGTGCTCAAAATAAGATTACCTTGCTTATAGCATACCTCGGTAACCCATAAAGTAACTCGGTAAACCCTTCTGTTTACTCTGTTCTTTGACTGTTCTCTGAAATCCTTCTCGGTGACCTCTATGTCTTTGTAACAGTCATAACACTTAGTGCTTTCACATGTCTTGCTTCATACACCACTATATCTCTCTCTTTCACTACATGTATGTTTTCTAATCTCAATCCATGCTGTATAAATAGATCTCTTATGTCGGTGATCTGATTATTGCTTTGATCTTACAAACATGATTTTTTGAATGAATAACTATACAAAATATTTCATTGGTTAGATGACCTCAAAATCATACACAATCTTTAAGTGCAATTTCCAATGTGATAATGGTTACTTGTTCCTCGATATTTGTAACATGTTTCCCATATATGTCCGAGTTCAGTGAATCTAGTAAAACATTTCACTTGGTGTATATCAAATCGGTATATCATTATTGCTGCTTGATAGACATGGAATGATACTCGGTAGACAACTCGGTGTATACTAGGCTTTGTGAATACTTTCTTCTTTAACCGACTGTACTGTGCATATCAACTAAATGTTTCGGTAGAGATAACCGACTAGAGTATATAGAATAACTTTGAACATAAGACTAATGGCAATCTTAGTAAGTAGTAACAATCTCCCCTTTTGACATTAGTTGAGATGTTTGACAAAAACTACTTTCAAAGTTATAACTCAAAAATCTATATACTTGCAAAATTTGACTAAACTGTCAATATATACATTAGTTAATGAAATGGTATATTTAGATATACTCCCCTTATCACTATACTATACAAAACTCTGATTTTGCATGCTCTGTGATCAATTTTCTATGTGCTGCTCTTGTTCATTGCTTACTGCTATCTTCATTGCTTGGTATAGTCCCGTTGTATACTACATTCCCCCTGTATACTTTGATATGATACTCACTCCCCATTTTTTACAAACATCAAAATTTAGTTACCATTTGGTGAGGCAACTGGTCAAAAATGGATTTATACTTTGTCCTTGCTTCGGTGAGGGTGACAGAGAGTGCATCCTTGACACTATCCATTAAAGAATTTTGTGCTTGAATGTCAGCCAGTAGAGAAATTAAGCCATCTAATGTGCTTCCCTCTTGTGTAGTAGATAGGTAAGTGGCTCGGTTGATCTATTATTGAATGGAGGACAAGTGTGGAATGAATAAGGTTTGAAGAGTCATAACGTCCATCCTTATTTTGTGCTCTTCATTCTCGAGTTCCAATTGTTGAGCCATGAGTTGTTGTAACTTGGTATAAAAATTCTGAACAAAATTAGGCTCGGTGGTCAACTTATTTGAGAGATCGGTGATCTCTTTCTCAATTGCTTCTATTTTATTTTTGATATCTTTAATGAATAAAGAGAATGTATAGAGTCTCTGAAATAAATAAAGAATGTGCTTGAGTTGAGGGGACAACTCAGCAATAAATTTGACAAGTTTAACTTTGCCAAGAGCAATAGCTTTCTGTACCTCTTTTATCATTTTTGCAGTGAGCTCTTTGTCCTTTAACTTGCTCAAATATTCAGATGCATCTACTCTAGATGTTTCTATCTAATTAAGGAGTTCATCCAATTGAATATGGATGGTTACATCTGTTGACACTGTAGTTGTGGGTAGCATATCTAATAATAGTGTTTTTACCTTCTGAAGTACTTTATTTTTCTTTTGTATGGCCATTTGTTTTGCCTGTTCAGCCTTTGCTTTGCATAGTTCACCCAATTCAATGAGTTCCTGCCCTTTTAATTTTGATATGTCTACATTGGGCAACACTATTGGTTTTGATATATCTATCTTGATACTATGCTTTTTCATCTTCTTTTCTTTAGATTTGGCTAGTTGAACCAATACAATAGCTTGGGAGGCTTGTGGATCCTCGGTAGGTTGCTTAGTGGAGGCAACACTTTTGTTGGTTTCTTTAGCCTTTGCTAAGTCCTTCAGTAATTCGGTGCTCGGGGTCTCAGTTGCAACATTTTTAGTGTTAGGAGTATCCTGAGAGGTTTGTTCCCTGGTGGCCTGAGGAGTAGCTTCTCCTTCTATAGACTTGTGAACCTCTACACCTTGTTCAGTATCTTGAGGGGCCTCGGTTGCAGCAGAATGAGTGACCGGAGGATAAGGCTGAACTTGTTCCAAAATTGACTCATTGGATACCAGTTTTGCATAGGCATTGCCTTCTATCATTTACTGTTTTGGTGCCTCGGTGTCCATGATGTCTTCATCAATTTGTATGGTGTTGGTATGGTCTTGCTCGGTGACATCAATATCTTTCTCAGTGACATCAACTATTTCAACTTCAGCTTGCTCACCAGCATCCTTCATTCTAAAGACTTCCTACCACTTTTCTTTTGTCTCATTTTCTATTTCAACATATAGACCATTCATCAGTTTTAAGGCTCTTTGCTTGATGAGGAACTTTGTGTTGTAGGTTGTCAGATGTTCTTTTATTTCAACTACCAACATGTCTGGAAAGAGATGCACCAGACTTCTTTCTCCAATCTGTTTCTCCGAGTCCATTGCATATTTCCACCTGTTATCAATATGCAAATATAGTTCATTTGGAAATGACTTAGATAATTCCAATGGAGCTAATCGGAATTTTAGAAGTGTGCAGATGACAGCTTCTTCTATTTGTCTCTTTTCATCATCAGATATGGATTCATATTTTACATATCTGAATGATCCAAATCCACCATATTCTTTCAGATTAGCACAAAAAATTTCAACACTATGTACATTTACCTTCTTGCTCTTAACAATCTGAAATTTGCTAGCATCTTCAGACTCTGTGTCATTGGACTCTTTTTCCAAAATGAGTCTCCGATTAGATTTCTTGTAGGTCTTTTTTACCTTAGGAACAACAAAAGTCTTTGGTTTCTTACTTGGTGACACTGCAGATGCTCGTGTTTGGGCACTTTACTAAGGGAGTCGGTGATGTCTTTGATGTGTCATGTTTCTTCCTCTTTAGAACTTTCCCTTTAGGCAACTCTGTACTTAGTGTAATAGCAGCCTCTTGGGCTTCTAATTCCTCCTCGGTGATTACAGCATGCCCTTGATAGGTGTGGAGGAAGAACCTTCTCCAAATTTCTTTGATAGTGCCTTGATCATCTTTGTTGCTTTTCTTGTAGCTTTTGGTACTACAATGCTCATCTTTACTTTCTCTTTCACTTCTTCATATGTTCCATACCTCAGCTTGGTAGCATGCCTTGGTAGTGTAAGAAAGGTATCTATCTATTGTTGTGTGATATCAAAGTCAACCTCATAACCCATAGGTGGCAAAGATTGAGTTCTTGGTTCCACAACATTCACATAGCAGTAGTCAGTGTCTGCTTCCAAACATATGTCATCTTTGTATTTTTCCACTAGCTGGGGTGGAATTCTATACCTGTTATGCATCTTCTCTTGAAACTTGTTGAAATAATCATCCATAATATCATTGAAGTTGTCACCTAGATGTTTGATAAAGTCATTGATTTGATGGGTGATTGGTCAGTGTAGCTCCCAAACTACTTTACCGACTGTTAGAAAGAATTTTTCAAAATAGAAAAACATGCATAATAACAATGATCCAAACTTTAGTGTATTAGCCAAGTTGTTCTTCTTCGGCTTCCTGGTGGTGTTTAGATTCTCAAACAGGTTTTTCAGCAATACTTCACAAAGATCAATTTTCATTCCCTTTTTCATAATTTTGTATGCTAAGCCAACTACTGCACAGGGTACACTGTTTTCCCTTGCTGATTAGAAGAAATGATAACCTATTACTCTAATAGAAAACTTTAGTTATGCATCAGTGACATTGTTCAATTTCAGTCCTCTGCAATTTGATTCCACTCTGGTTAAGGTGATCAATTCCTTTTGTGATATTATCTTCTGAGCTCGGGCATGATCATAAATAGGGTAGCCGGTGATCAGATGAATGATTTCCTTGGTGATTTTGAATGGTTGCTCCTCTAACCACATGAAATCATCATGAACTCTGCTCAAAACAAACTTGACCCACTAGGGTTTGAAGACATGGGGATAGGTTAGGGCTATAGTCAATCCCTTGATCTTAATGTGCTCATACTTACTATCCAATTTTCCATCGGTGCACAATTCATCATAGGTGTCTTTGATTTCAACATGACCTAGTTCTTCAACTCGACATTTGGTCTAGAATCTGACATCCTCAACTAGTAAAACTCTATCCAGGATGAGTGAAAATGCAGTTTTGTCATCCGGTTCTGATGCTACTTTGGGAGTTAGAGAGTATTTTAGTGAGGGTTTTTCAACATTCTTAACAATAACGGGTTCTTGGATCTTCGGTGCCATTGTAGATTTCAAATAGAAATTATCAAAAGATCCTTAGGGTTTGAAAACTTTCAAACGACAGACGCTTTTCCTCTTAACAAATATGAAACAGAAATGTTCAATAGATATGATCGGTAAACTAGCTTAACAATGCATTGAGATTGATGTAAATACCTTGAATTTCACTTCGAAGGAGGTTTGATCTCCTTAGATTCACTTTGCTCTGTTCTCTCAAAAACTTGGTAAGTAAAAATGACTACGCAAATGCTTTAAGTACACAATATACCTTATTGGGCTCCGTGCAGGTTAGGTTAAAACATTAAATGCACTCAGTTCCACTAAACTGATTTACTCTCCTTTTTTGCTTTAACCGAGTAGGCAGATTTCCTTCATTTACCGACTAGACAGGCTTCCTGTAGTTACCGACTTGACATGTTTTCTGTATAATGCTTCAAAAGACTTTGATAGAATTTCAAACTTACTAATTAATACATCTTTAACTATGCAGATTTTGACTTAAGTACATAATAAAGTAGGAACTGTTAAGATTTAATCTTTTGAGAGAGTGCAGTCCCTTCATACCTTTACCGATTAATTTGGAATAGGTGCACCTAACTCGGTAGGTAAGGTGCTTTCTTCATTTGACACAATTTCCTTCTTTTTCAAAATCATCTATAATTTGCCTTTTATTTCTTCAGTATCTCCTCTAGGTTGATCTCTACAATCTCTAGCCAAGTGTCCAACTTTCTGACAATGAAAACATGCCATACCAGGATTTCTCCATGATCTTTGGTTGTTCATTCCAAACTTTATAAAACAATTGGCACTTATATGTCCATATCTTCCACAACATTCACACCATATCCTTGTATTGTAATCCCATGGTACTGCAGAATACTATCGGTAAGGATCTGTGTGAGCTCGGTAACCTCTAGCATTTGCTCGGTGTGCAGACCACATATAGTTCTTTTGCTTAAACCAACACTTCTTGGTACTGTGTCCATATCTATTGCAGTTTTTACAAAACCCTTTGAATTTTGCCTTCTTATTGTTGCTAGCAGACTTTGTCCTACATTGGTTAAATGTGTGATCATATTTATTGCAATTGTAACAATAACCATTGGACTTAGTGACATTCAGTTGCTTACCTTTTCTGATTTGGCACATGTTGGTAGTATGACCTTGATCTCCACAGTAGTTGCAAATAGGCTTCTTTCTTTTGATGTTCTTCTTGATTCTAGCTTGCTTTGATGATTCTCCTCTCTCGGTAGTATGAATTCCCTTCTCGGTAGAGTCTTTTCCTTTGTAACCAAGTCCTGTATCTTTGTTGGGTCTTCTTGTATTTAGTTGCTCATCCAACATCTTTGATGCTTCATAACTCTTCTTCAGTGTTTCTTTGGATTTATTTTCTATTTCAAGTTCATCGGTCAACCTTGATACTTCAAGTTTCAATGCTTGATTCTCATCATATTTCAGATTTGCTTCATGATGTGCATAACCTAGCTGATCTGACAGATTTTGTTGAATCCCAGTCATTCTTATGATTTCATCATTCTTTTCAGATACCAATGCTTCAAGTTGTTGTTTCTCTCTTTCTAGATCTCTTACTTTATCCTCGGTTGTCCTCAATGCATCAAGATTTTCAATCATCTATGTGTTGAAATGCTCATGTTCTCTTTTCATTGCTTTTAGTTGATCAATCAGTGCTTTGTTCTTTTCTTTCAACACTTCAATCATTTCTTTAGTCTCTTCAGATATACTATTCTCAGATGATGTCTCACTTTCAAAGATTTTTGCATGTCTGCAATCACTTGATTAGCATGATCCAACTCTTCTTGCAGATATACAATTCTCTGAGATTGTTTATAGTCTTCCATTGATAAGATCTTTCTCTTTAGGTAGTTAAACCCTTTTCCAAGATTGAAGCTCCGATACCAATTGTCAGGCCCAATATGGAAAGCTAATGTACTGAGAGGGGAGGGGTGAATCAGTACTTCAAAACTCTTCTTCAACAATAACTTTACTGTTAAGCATAAACTGAATAGTGCAGTAACATAATATAATGCTAAAACAAATAAGTGACAATCATACATGATTCACTCCATAACACATATATTTTGGTTACGCAAAAACTCTTGGCTAGAGAGAAAAACTACGGTGGGTATGGCACCCACAACTTCACTACTGCAATAATAAAGGTTGCTCGGTTAGAGCTACATGTTTAGCTATTTCTGATAGCTTACCCTATTAGGAGTATCAAGATCTATTAGATCTACCTTGCTAAAGGATTTTACAACACTTATTCTAAATGTTGTACCTGGTCAGAGGCTTTACAATTTATAGACTTAGTTAGAGTCTTTTACCTTGTTAAAGGTTTCTCTTACAACTTCAAAATATTACAATAAACTATTACAAATATCTGCAACTTTACATCTAGAATGTTATAGCAGATTCTATGTGCTCAAAAAAGACTACCATGCTTATAGCATACCTCAGTAACCCATAAAGTAACTCGGTAAACCCTTCTGTTTACTCTGTTCTTTGACTGTTCTCTGAAATCCTTCTCGGTGACCTCTGTGTCTTTGTAACAGTCATAACACTTAGTGCTTTTACATGTCTTGCTTCATACACCACTATATCTCTCTCTTTCACTGCATGTATGTTTTCTGATCTTAATCCATGTTGTATAAGTAGATCTCTTATGTCAGTGATCTGATTATTGCTTCGATCTTACAAACATGATTTTTTGAATGAATAACTATACTAAATATTTCATTGGTTAGATGACCTCAAAATCATACACAATCTTTAAGTGCAATTTCCAATGTGATAATGGTTACTTGTTCCTTGATCTTTGTAACACGTTTCCCATATATGTCCAGGTTCAGTGAATTTGGTAAAACGTTTCACTCGGTGTATATCAACTCGGTATATCATTGTTGCTGCTCGGTAGACATGGAATGATACTCGGTAGACAGTTTGGTGTATACTAGGCTCTGTGAATACTTTCTTCTTTAACCGACTATACTGTGCATACCGACCGAATGTTTCAGTAGAGATAACCGACTAGAGTATATAGAATAATTTTGAACATAAGACTAATGGAAATATTAGTAAGTAGTAACATTTTGGTCTAAGGATGACTTGGTTGATCATTGGATTGTGCGTTTATGTTATGAATTTATTGTATTATCTTTGATGTGGCCAACCTAGTTGTTTAGGTTTCGGTTTGGTATAAATATGATGTAAGATCTCTTTGTAGATCATGGGCATATTCATGGGTTTTTAGAATACGGGATTATCTCTGTGCGAATAAGGTTGTAATCATGTGCAGAGGTTTTAGTTGATCATAGGTGATCAAATTAGGTTGGTGAAAGAGGTTTAAGACCTCTGGTACTAATCTTAACTAGAACTATATTCAGGGATAGGAGATGCTATTCTTGTAGCTCATTCTTCTTTCTAGATTGTAGTCTAGATTTATTTTATAGTTAGTGAGGCTCTTTTTGTGATGAGAAGTGCACTCTAGGGTGTTGGTCTTCCTGCATGTGCAAACCCTTCTTTTTGTAATCACATACTTAGTGTAGAAGTATTATCTGATTGTGGGTTGGCTTCCCACCATGGTTTTTTGTTAGATACTTGATCGGTCCCAAAGACACTGAGAGGGGGGGGGGGGTGAATCAGTGTCTAACTAGTTAACTAAAGATATAAACTTGTTTGCAATATTATAACCCAAATTAATATACCGATAAACAAGTAATAATGCAATAAAGAGAAATAACAATATAACCATCAATGCACAACATAACACAAATATTTTTTATGAGGAAACCTGGCAGGGGAAAAATCTTGATGGGATTTGTGACCCACAATATTTACTCACTCGCTAATATGAATAAATATTACTTATACAATAGGGGCATACACTTGCAGGAAGGCCAATAGCCTAGAGCTCACTGCTCAATAAAAAGGAGTCACACTGATTACACAATTGGATGGTTAAATCCAATGATAATGTACTGCTCAAAATAGCATTTGCAAGGCTAGATTAGGTACCGGTTTAAGCTCTGTCAGATACCTCTACCATAAACCTTGCTTTTCTCTACTCTTCTCTTTATTCGCTCATAAAATAATTACATCATAATGCATATACATTTATTTTCTCTCATATACCACTTGCATTCATTACCTAATTATATTTCCTTGCTTACTTACAAAATGACCTATAAGATGTCATACATATATGAGTCTTTACAATACATCATGCCGACCAGGAGTGTCAGTAAGATCTTTTGTCGGTGTAGATTGGATGCCAGTGAGAATAGACTTGTAGTGCCTACCAGTGTCGGTAGATGATGTATGTTTCCTGTGTAACCTGTGAACCATATTACCAGTTGGTTGCCGTCAATGACAACATCAACTATTCTCATCTGAGTGTATAATACCAACAATCTCCCCCTTTGGCATTGATGGCAACACTCATGAGAAAAATCCAATAGCTGATATCAAAAAATGAAGCCCAAAACTGATCCAAGAATAAGAGTGCTCCCCTTGAGCAAATGATCCCTTCTGTACATTTTTCTCCCACACTACTCGCCCTTTGACATCAATGACAAATGATGTCAAAAGGAATCAGAGAATTCAAATTTCTACCTTAAAGCCTATAACTGGTTATATATAATCTAAAAGATATCTGCCAAAATCAGATTAAGACTCTGCATAAATTTAGTGCTGTCAGAAATAATGATTTCATTCTATCTGATCATACTAGTCAGATAATGCATCTGTTGCTCTAGTGATCTTTCTCCTTGAGTGTTTTCTTTAGAAAGCTCAATCTGCCATGTTAGAAGGTTGTCCAATCTAGGACCAAGTTTATTTTTCATCTCTTGAGCCTTCATTCTTATCCTTTCTTTTTCCTTTTCCAATTTCCCAATCTTTTCTTCAAAAACTGTCATTTCTTGATCAAAAATTGAAGTAAGTTCCTAAGAACATATCATGTTATCTACTATATCATTAACATCCTTTTTTCTTTTCCTTATCTCCTCATCAATATCCTTTGTTATGTGGTGAGGCTTGCATGCTTCCTTATACAATTCTTTATATTCCAAAATAGTGGAATTAAGTACCAGTAATAA